>NW_026578187.1:0-651190 GCF_029603195.1 Condylostylus longicornis
TAATAATAATAATAATAATAATAATAATAATAATAATAATAATAATAATAATAATAATAATAATAATAATAATAATAATAATAATAATAATAATAATAATAATAATAATAATAATAATAATAATAATAATAATAATAATAATAATAATAATAATAATAATAATTAATAATAATAATAATAATAATAATAATAATAATAATAATAATAATAATAATAATAATAATAATAATAATAATAATAATAATAATAATAATAATAATAATAATAATAATAATAATAATAATAATAATAATAATAATAATAATAATAATAATAATAATAATAATAATAATAATAATAATAATAATAATAATAATAATAATAATAATAATAATAATAATAATAATAATAATAATAATAATAATAATAATAATAATAATAATAATAATAATAATTATAATAATAATAATAAATATCTGCAGAACCAATTGATGCAATTTCTTGAAATATAATATCTGATCTCTGGTTATTACCAGAACGGACGGCACAAAATGAAACTCTACTAAAGGCCAAGTTCAAATTTTTCTACACTGAAAAAAAATATGACTGCCGTTGTTATAATTTATGTACAATTTTTACCATATACATAGGATATTTTGGGATAGTGGAATTGTATAGCTGTATTTGCTATATTTTTATAGCAAATAATTTCCATACAAAATAGCCACATTTCCTAAAAATATAGTATATTTTCCTATATTAAATGTTCATACACACAGCAATAAAAGTCATCATACACCATTACTTTTTTAAATAATTTAGCATCAAAGATATCCAAATAAGTTAATATTTTTATTATTTGTTAGAAAATAAAGTAAAACAAATATACAAGCTTATAAATAACAAAAACAATATATCATTAATTCAAAATAGTAAATAATGCTATAAATATTGCAATATTAAATATAAATATATTGTAAAATATCATATAAATTTAGCAAACAATGTCATGTACAATATGCAAAACTCACATCAAATATAGCAGTTTTCGTTTTTAGCAATTGTAGTAATTGCTATGAATATTGTAAATTGTACAATGGGAAATGTGCATTGGTTATATGTGTAGAAGAGTAAAATATGAAAAATATTACCATCTTTACTATAATAAATAGTACAAGTTCTTAAAAAAATATGAATACTTACCATAAATATAACAGATATTGTCATACAAAATAACGAAAGTTTTAATAAACATAGCGCTTGTTGTTACACGTAATTGCAATGATTACTATAAATATAGCAAATTTTGTTATACCCCATGTATTTTATTAATGTGCATTATAGTATAAAATGCTAAAAGTATTGAAAATTGTGCTATGGGAAATAGTAAACAGTACTATGAATGTTGTCATACTTAGTATAAATAAATTGCAGAATATCATATGCATTTCGGAAACACTACTATATAAAATATGAAAAAATCGCATCAAACGTACCATTTTTCATTATTAACAATTGTAGCGATTGCTATATATATTGTAAATTATACAATGAAAAACCTGTATTGATAACATGTGTAGAACAGTAGTACGTGAAAAATATTGCAATCTTTGCAATAACTATGCGAGTTCTTAATAAACTATGAATCCTTACCATTAATATAGCAGATATTATCATGTTAAATTAATGGAAATTTTAAATATAGCACGGGTAATTGAAAGAATTATTATATACATGATAAATTTCGATAAACCCAATATTATATTACAATTATCTTCATTATAGTTTAAAAGTGCTAAAAGTATTAAAAAATTTGTTATAAAATAAACTCTGGTAATTTTTTTAATACATAAGAATTTATTTTACATTTAATTTTAGATTTATTTTACATTAGAAAATCATTTACATTTTTTCACAATGTTGGTAACGTATTTCTTAAATTGAATATATTTATATTTATTTTTTTTTTTCAGATTTTATACATTGTGCATATTGTTTTTTAAAAAAGATAGATGCACAGTTTATGTAAGATAGTTTAAAAGTTTTTTAACATAGTTCACATACATATTAAATATTTTGTAATAAACAGTACAGTTTACATTATCATTTTACATATAACAAAAAAATTTGTTTTCAGATAAGCAATTCTTTTTTATTTTATCAAATTTTAAAGGATTTGTTTCATTTACATAATTAAATTTTTATTATTTTTGATATATATTACGAAAGATATATGTAAAAGCAAAACTGTATTCACAAAATTTTCAAAAATTGATACTTAGTTTGTTAACGACTAATTGAAACATAAAAAAACATAAATATGTATATGTAAATATTCATCGATTCTCAATAAATCAAATTTATCGGTATATTCAACCAATAAAAATCAATCAATAAAAATAGCTTCATTTTTATGAAAATATGAAACGTGTTTTAAAAATATGAATATTAACGAAAATATGAAATGTTTTGACATTTTTAAATTCTTTTGCCGAACATTTAAAGCAATCCATTATTTTAAAATTGTTTCAAATAAATAATATTTTAGTCGGATGTAATTTCAAATTAATATTCTTGTTAATATTATTAAAAAGTTTGATGAAAAATTTTTTTTGGTCAAGCTTAAATAATACTGATATATTTTGAATTAGTTTAACTACTAATAAGTTTAAATACAAATAATTGAACAATATGCTAAACAACCAATCAAATTTTGTATCAAAAAATTATTTGTAAATCATACTGCCAAGAAGAAAAAAAATAGTAGTTGACTTACGCAGCCAAGTTAAACGTCAATGAATTAAGTCTGGTGCATGTTTTATCATATTTCGTGGATATTTCGTACACAAAGTTCTGCAAAAACAACCAAATAATTTCACAGTCCTGCTGATATTCTACATTTACTGCATGTATTATTTTGAAGCAAGCGTCAATGGCGGCTAATGGCCTATCCAATATATAAAGCACGTCATTCACAAATACGTAAGAACACTGAATATCATCTAGGTAAATGAAAAGATATTTGTATTAAAATATTTTTCTTAAACTATTGTTACAATATTTTTTTGGGAAAAATAGAAATAATGTTTTCACAAAACTTAATAATTTCGAAAAAAATAATATTGTAAATTTATTCAGTAAGTACTAATATGTTCTAATAATAGTATTAATTGTTTAAATAAAAGATATTTAAAGTTATAAATTTATTAATTAATACAAGAGAAAAAGACTAAAACTTTCATATTAACAAAACAATTGTTTTTGCTTCTAATATCTTTTGAATTAATTAAACAAACCTCTTCAAAATATCAAAATATTTTTCTTCAAAAATTTTCAAATGTTAAAATAGAAAAAAACAAGTACCTCATAAATGAAAACAATAAAAAAACAAACTCACCTTTGTTTATTTTTTAAATATTTAAAATAAGCTGGTGGAGTTTTACGGCAGGTACCCGAACCTGTCAAGCCATTTTATAAAAACTTCTAGAATATATGTGACCTATAATTCAGTGGCCTCAAACACAAACCGCCTAACTCGAGTTAAGACAAAAATGAGATATGTTTACCAGCGAATTCTCCGTTTTGAGTTTCATATGCTCACAAAATTTGGTGGTTCTACGACTCTTGTAGCCGGAGTTATTGTCGAATTCACACATGACCTAACTCGAAATGGTAACTAAGTGCACTTGCACTAATCGCCTAAATCGAGTTAAGAGCAGAAAACATCTTTTTTATGTTTCTGACAAACCACTTATCTCGAGATAGGCTATTGTTGCAAATCGAAATTAGTGACATTTTTTTTTATTTGTATGAATTTTTACAACCGCTTATCTCGAGTTAAGCTTTTGTTGCAAAATTAATTTTGAGTTTATTCAAATACTAACTCGACATAAGCGATTTGTGTAAAATAATAATTGTTGGTTGTTTAAACTCATCTCGAGTTAGGCGATTATTGCAAATACAATTATATTCTATAAGGCTTCTTATGTTGAGTTAGGTTTTTATAACGCGTGCAAATAAGAACAATACATCGAAGTTTCGAAATAATACATGATCAGTATAGAATATTTTTTAGTTTTTTATAATAAAAAATATTTTATAACGCTTAACATATTATTTTATGTGATATATAGTGTAGGTACTTTATGTCCATGGTTTAAAACTTATTCACTATAGTTAAAATTAAATCTTACATTCAGCGACAAGAAAATAATTGTATTTTTTAACCAAAAATATAAAACATCTGCACAAGTTACCTGCATTATTAGTGCTCTAATTACCCAAATATCCCATGTTTAAGATTTGAATTTTTTTTTTAACAAATAATATTGTAGGCTATTTCGTGATTTACCTGCGACAAATGTTTTTTTCAATTGACGGAGTTCTCATGTTAAAATGACACGTGGCTAGCTACCTGATGGTAGATTGTTTTGCCTTTGTGGTCTAATTGTATTATTAAACAAAGTGTTGTTTTATTACGCCCTTGTAAAACACATGTTATTAGGAAGATCAAATTTTTGTGTTTAACAAGAGTTTTTATTCTAATTATTGTATTACAAAGCAGCACTTTTATTATACAATAGTAAAACACATTTTGTTAGGATATTCAAACTATTATAATTTGCAAGAGTTTTCAATAAACAAAATTGGTACATCTGGGAATAACAATATTTTGTTATACTTTTTATTACTCATTTCCGTGAGATCAAATTTCTTCGATTTTCAAATATTTATGATATTTTTGTTATTTCGAAGGAAGTATTTTTTACAAAGACAGTTATTTATTATTGTTTTTAAATGTGCTGATGTTGGAAATTGTTAAATAATGCAAAAATTATCCAATATAAACTTTATTCACGCTTAATAAATGTGCGTTAAAAATCTTGGAACTTGCTAGGAGAGCTGAGATGATTGTGGCGGATGTTAGAGGTATTGCAATATATTTGAAACTAACATAACGGATTCAAAGTGTTTTAAAGCGTAGAAATTAGCGAAACTGGTCCTATAGTAAATAAACAAGTATTTACACAAGAGATCTTACTTTGAAAACCGAAGTTAATACAGTTTTGAAAACCGCAATTGACTCTGGTCGTGGTGACTGTATTAATGATCCTGATTTTAAAATTGACAACATTCAAAAGCAAGTTTTCGGGTCCTATTGGGCATGTGAACATATCTGTAGAAATAAAAAAATATGAAAGGCTTTCTACTTTTATTCTTTTAAGAAAAATCCTTTTACAATTTGCCGAACGGTTAGAAAAATTCGGTTAATCTTTCGCGACCGGGCTTCCTGAATGCACTCAAGTACATGAACGCTCGAAATTGACTCGTGGTCAATTTGTATGGAGTCTTAATTGAAAAGTAAATGCTGACAGCTAAAATAAAAATGTCGAGCAAACTTATTGTACAATATTACGATTACAATATTCTTTGTTTATTTGATAATCAAATACTTATATACTCTATGATAGGAGAGCAAATTCCGAACCAATTTACTTTACCACAACTTTTTACGGAGATCTATATACTTTTTACGGCAGAACTTAGAGAAAAACTGACGAACAAACCATTCTCTATATGTAATTAATAATACGTCTCCAAGATTTAATTTTCACAAGTATCGAATTATTATCAAATTTCACTACCAAATTTGACTTTTCATTACAGTAGTTGTAATGACTCACACTCGATTTCATTTTGTTTTTGATTTAAAAATTTTAATTAATTCGCATTTAGTATCATTATGAACAAGTAAGAAAGTCATATGGACTATAGTACATAAATAAAATAACAAACACAAAACTCATAAACTCATTTTAGAGATTACTTTATGTGCTCATTTTTACAATAATGTAACAACTTTGTCAGATCCGTTGCACAATGAAGCCTTTTTGTAATTAAATTACTTTTTGAAATTCTCTTAAGTGGAAAGAGTCGCACCACAGATTTCAAAAAATTGACTTCCAAAAATATTTTATAAGAACAGTTTATACAAAGATTTTTTATATTTTAAGACGAGGTGTTAATTAGTTAGATTTTCAAGACATGCTCCAAATTGAAGAAGAAGAGAAAATTAGTCCCAAAAAAGAAAAACATAGAGTACTTGATGCAATTTTTTAATCTGTTGGTTTACAAATTTTACAAAACGATTAAGACTGGAGATTTAGCAGATACTCATCCATATTTAGTTGAAGAATCCGAGAGAGAATAAAAGATACTGTCACCTTTCTTAAATTTAATAAAAAAATTATTTTTAAACTTTTAGAAATAATTTTACTTGAAGTTTATTCATTTTTTACCTCAATTTATGTTTTTTATGACAATGATTTGAAAAAAACTGAAAAATCAAATAACGTAGAAATAATACACATATTTCTTCCCTTTTCAATACAACTTAAGTCACCTAAAACCATATTTTCAGTTTTGCAACAACAGCTTAAGTCGACTTAAGTTTGACGAAAATGCAAAAGTAATTTTTCACAAATCGCCTAAGTCGAGTTATGCTTTGCAAAGTGCTTTTTATAAATTTTGTATAACCGCCTATCTCACTTTTTTCATAATTATGAGAATACTATTAGTTGTTTTACTTCAGATTATGAGTTAATCGCTTTCTTTTTTAATAATCTTTCAATAAAAAAAAAAATTGGTTCAAAAAACTTCATAACTTTTTTCAAAATTTAATTTAAAGTTTAAAATGCATTTATCTCGAAATCACTAAGACAGACTTAAGTCGTTTGTGCTTGAAGCCACTGAATTGGACACATAAATGCTAAATCTTACGAACCTAACTTTATTATTTTTTTAAATATTTAAAATAAGCTGTTGGAGTTGTACGGCAGGTACCCGAACCTGTCAAGCCATTTCATAAAAACTTCTAGAATATATCTGACCTATAATTGGACACATAAATGCTAAATCTTACGCACCTAACTTTATTATTTTCTTAAATATTTAAAATAAGCTGTTGGAGTTGTATGGCAGGTACCGAACCTGTCAAGCCATTTCATAAAAAATTCTAGAATATATGCGACCTATAATTAAACAACGATTAAATGATTCTTGAAACTGAAACACAGCCTCGGATACACAACGATGATTACATGGTAACGACTATTGGCACGAAATTAAGGACACGATTTGGATTATGGAATGTACGTACACTAATGGAAACTTCAACTGGCTCAATTAGAAAAAGAAATGTTGAGATATGAAATAAAGGTTTTGGGCGTATGTGAAGCAAGATGGCCTGGTAGCGGCGAAATAATCACGGCGAACGGTAGTCAGATGATCTACTCGGGGAATATTCAGGGAGGTAGTAATGGAGTGGCTATAATATTAGACAAGACCATTAGAAAATCGTTAATAAATTGGAAACCAGTATCAGACAGAATAATAACGGCGAAGCTACACTCCAGATTACGGAAGATATCAATAGTGCAGTGTTATGCCCCTACTGAAACCTCCGATGATGCGGCAAAAGACGACTTCTACCTCGAGTTGAATCATGTGCTGGAACAGATTCCCCGATCTGAAATAATCGTACTAATGGGCGACTTTAATGCAAGAGTGGGTACAAGAGACGTAAATAGCCCCAGTGGTGTGTTGGGCTCATCTGGTTATGGTACTCTAAATAATAATGGAAGACGCCTCATTGATATTTGTACAGAACACAACCTGACAATTGGCGGCACACTATTCCCCCATAAAGATATACACAAGTATACGTGGCAATCTCCAAACGGCCAAACAAGAAATCAAATTGACCACATCTGCATCAGCAATAAATGGCGACGTTCTCTGCTGGATGTAAGAAATCGGAGAGGTGCTGATATCCACAGTGACCATTTACTTCTCACTGGTGATGTAAGATTAAGACCATCTGCAATCCACAACAGACTTGACAAGAGAATGTCAAAATTAAACAAGGCAGGGTTGGCATCTGAAAGTACAAAGATTGAATTTGTATCCAAAATTCAGAATGCAGTAACTACGGAAGACAACATTCAAGAAATCTACAGACGAGCAGGGGAAGAAGTACTTGGCCTGGTTGAACAGAACCGGAAAGAATGGATATCAAACGAAACTTGGTCAAAGATACTACAAAGAAGAAAAATAAAAGAAAAACTACTCACGCAACCATCAGAAAGCTTGAAACAACAATATAATAGTCTTGCAAAAGAAGTCAAACGATCTGCCAGAAGAGACAAACGAAAGTTCTACGTGAACATAGCCCAAAATGCAGAAACAGCCGCTCGCCGTAACAATATGCGCGATCTATACAAAAACATCCAGAAACTAACAAAGAATAGCATCAACAACAAACAGCCAATTTGAAATCTTAATGGTGAACTCCTTACCTCCACTAGTGACCAAATGCAGAGATGGAAAGAATACTTCGAATCGTTAGGACGAATAGAAGAAGATGAACCCGCAGAGACAAAACCAGAAGTCCATAGCTAAAACAACCAGATCAACCAGGGCCCCCCAACTCGTACAGAGATTATGCAGGCTATAGATAAACTAAAGCGCAGCAAAGCAGAGGGGCAGGATGGTGTGGCGGCCGAGCTTCTAAAAATCGACAATAACACGGCCGCCCAAAAATTGCAACCCATCATAGAACAAATCTGGCGTAACGAAATCATACCGCGCTCTTGGAAAAAGGGCATAATAATAAAACTACCCAAGAAAGGTGATCCAAAAGAATGTAGAAATTGGCGTGGAATCACCATACAAAACACAATAAATAAGGTTCTGGCTCTGACAATTCTCGGAAGAATTGAAGACAAGATCAAACTACGAGAAGAACAAGCTGGTTTCCGCAAACAACGTAGTTGTATAGATCAAGCAAACACATTGAGAATCATCGTGGAACAATCTATTGAGTGGAACTCACATTGCATTTGTAGATTTCGAAACAGCTTTCGATGCAGTAAAACGGGATAGTATATGGAGTGCTTTAAGGAAAAAAGGAATTCCAGAGAAAATTATAAACATAATCAAAGCGATGTACGATCAGAATGAAACAAGAATACTACAATGGCGCACTAAGCGAGCCAGTCATTATAAACAGTGGAGTTAAGCAAGGTTGCCCACTTTCACCGATACTCTTCAACTCTGTCCTAGATAACATAATGCAAGAAGTGACAAGCACACCCAGAGGAATAAGATGGTCATTAACCGATCGTTTAGAAGATCTGGATTACGCTGACGACATTGCCCTGCTTTCCCATACTTACGAAGAGATGCAAGCGAAACTCGACCTCCTACACAGTAAAGCAAAAAGTGCTGGACTCCAAATAAATACACGAAAAACAAAGTCCTTAAGATTAAACTGCCGCAACACGAACACGTTCATGATAAACAACACAACTATAGAGGACGTCACTAAGTTCAATTACCTCGGTAGTATAATAACTACAACGGGAGGAACGGAGGATGATATCTTGAACAGGATCGGACTAGCTAGGGCAGCATTTGGCAGAATGTGGACTGCTTGGAGATCGTCCAATCTCAGTAGAAAAACCAAGCTGAGATTGTTTGGCGCTTGTATAAAACCAATACTCTTGTATGGAAGCGAGACCTGGCACGCAAACCAAGCCAGTATAAACAGCATTCAGGTATTCGTCAACAAATGCCTCAGAAAAATATGTAGAATCTTCTGGCCGAATAGAATCTCCAACCTAGAGCTGTGGGACCTCACAGGTGAAGAACCTATAGCCACACAAATCAAGAAACGTAAATGGCGCTGGTTGGGGCACACACTAAGAAGGCCACCGGGTGCGATTCCACGTCAAGCGCTAGAGTGGAACCCCCAAGGGAAACGAAAAGTGGGTAGACCAAAAATGACATGGCGTAGAACCATAAACAAAGAAATCGCCGACAGCGGCAAGTCTTGGTCACAGATAAAAACATTGGCAAGTAACAGAGTGCGATGGAGAGGCTATGTGGAAGCCCTATGCTCCTAAACTGGAGTGAACAAAGGAAAAAAAAAAAAAAAAAAAAATAATTAAACAACGAAAAATTTGGCGCTTAGCAAAATTATGTATGTATGTAGAAATTTTTAAACATACATATGTCTATACCAAAAGTAATATACCCTTCACAAGGTTCAATAAATATTTTTTTAAAGCTTTTTAAAAAATCAAAAACAAAATAGTAATCTAAAAATGTTTGCTACTATACAAATTATAAATTAATGAAGACAATTTTTTCACTTACCTCTAAATTACCAAATTCTTTTTGAGACGCGCTCCAGAAAAGTTGTCGTGGTCCACTCTTTGGGAAAAAATTTTTCAATTCTTCGTAGTGTAGACACTTAAAAGATTGAACTGTGTACTCCTCCGCTAAAATATAATATTAAAATTTTAAAATTTTGTATTAAATCAAAAAAATTTTAGCTATTAAATACGTATTTATGGCTGCATCACGGTTACCAAACCTCAGGTAATTTTAATTTATATGAGTTTATGTTCAAAAATTGTAAATTGTGACGTAATAAAAAAAAATTAAAGTTTTCAGTTTTCAGAAATAAAAATTTCTTTTCAAAAACATCTTTGTTGAAGGTTTTTAGCATTATGTCAATGCAACAAAATTCATAATAATAATACAAATTTTAAAAAATTTTTTAATTAAACAAAAATCGGGTAACTTTAATCTCATTTCAAATAAATTTTTATATTATATTTGGTAAACCTGGCGTCCATATACAATAAGCATAAGCATAGTACACGTTATAACATGCAATACACTTACATACATATACACATATCGTCGGCTTAATTCTAATAGCAAATAACTCATTTTTGTCATAAATTTTTCATAATAAATTTTATTACATAACTTCCTGTAACTCATTCTTCTAGGTAAATATATCAATGAAAGGTAAATAAAGGTTATATTCTAATTAAAATTCTTTTTAAACATTAAATTAACTACAATAAATAAACATTCACAAGCAACCATATAAAATATTGTCACAAAATAGTTTTTTTTTGTCTCCTGTAAAGTAGAGAAAAATGAGTTATTTGCTATTAGATTAAGCCGACGACATGTGGGTTTAAGAATTTGGAAGCAAGATGCAAATGAAAACTATCGGAATGGAACGAGTCGAATTACTTCTTAGTAGATATACTTTGATTTGATGTTGCAAATAGTATTGCCATATGGATGATAATGGAATAAGTTTCAGTTTTATATGGAATAGAGAATTTGATTGATTGTAATTTTTTAAAATTTATTTTTTATTTAAATACATAATTTTTTTTTTTAATTTTTTAAAGTCATTACACTTTTTCCAAAATTTTTGCATATTGTTATTTTTATTAAAATGTTAAGCAAAAATAGTCAAAAATATGACATTTGACGATAATTTTATTTTTACATTCTTTTTTAATAAAAAAATATTACTAAAAATAGTATTTTCCTTTAAATATTAGTTATAAAATTGAGAACGTAAAAAATAATAATGCTTTATACAAATAATTTTTAATCCTAAGGTAAAAACGACATATATTAAAAAATGTTGGCAATATCTTCATAGAGCAAAGAGTGACAAAAGAAATAAAAACAAAAAATTATAAAAATATTTGTCTTCCGTTAGAACTCCACCAATAATTAGCAAAGTTTTCTTCCTCTTTCTCACAACTTAGTTTTTGGAAAGGGAAAGAAAACAATAAAGAAAATAATAAACTCACAACATTATTTAACTTTTTTTAACCCTTTGTTCTTAAAAAAAAAATTAACCCTTTACTCCATAAAAAGAAAAAATAATAATGTACAATACATTATGAAAAAATTCTTGAGCATAACATTTTATAACATATTAAATAGATATTATGAATGATGTTAAATTATTTAAATACTTTTCAATTAAAGAAACAGGGTGTGCATATTATTATGTACATATGTATATTATATCCTAAACAAATTAATTAATGTCTTTTTTTTTTACGGATTGATTGCGGAAGTAGTTTCGATAAATTTTAAATTTTAATTATAATTTACTCTTCACTTTTATAATTAATATCGTTTTCCATTTAATGTTTTGCATAAACATGTACATAGGTACATAAATCGATATTTGTAAATTTTGAAAAGTTGTTTGGAGGTATTCAACTGACTCACTTACGAATCAGCACGGTCCAAACATAGAAACAGCCTCAGTTTCTTTAAATAAGATCGTTTCTTTTATGAAATTGTTTAATAAATTATATAAATTGTTAGATAATGATTAATACATTATAGAAATGTAATAAAGAAAAAAGAAATGTCAAACTATACATACATATCACCTATATTTTAAAAATTTGCACATTTATTATTTAGTATGTAAGAACGATTATTTTCAACTGTGTTAAAAGTGCTGTAAGTACAAAAGAATTTCTGAACCTGTTGAGATATTCATGCCACAGTTTTGTATACTTACTTTACGTTACTTATACTAAAACATATTTTCTAAATAACCCAGAGTTTGTTTATGCGAATAAGTATTTGATACATTGCCAAAAAGGAGTGAATTGTGAAATCGGCTGGAAATTATACTTTAGAAAATTGATTGAGATTTTTAATTTTAGAAAAGGTTTCATACGCATTTGAATTTTCTTTTTAGAATTTGACATTTCTTAAAACTATAATATAAGAATAAGAAATTTTCTTTCTTTCTTGTTAAAATAACATTACAATGTTAATGTACAGCAAAACGCAAAATATATGTATACATACATACTCAATATTTGTATGCATATTGAGTTATATATACACATCTATTTTACAATCGAGTATGAACCTGTTGTTAACAGGGTTGACAATATGATATATGCAGGTTTACTAATTTTACCTAAAACATTCATTGTTTTGAAAATTCGAAAAATTTTATAAATTTAAAAATAATTTCAGTAAATTAATATTTTTACCTCTATGCAAAAAGGTAAATGCTTATTTCAGTTTTTAATTAATTTCTTCAGTTTTTCTGTTGCCTGCCATACAACACACCTAAAAGCAAAAATATGCCCTTAAATATAAAATATATCTTCGGTAGTGCCATTTTTAATGGCATATTTTTACTTTTATGTATGTATGTACATATGTTGTGAAAAGAAAGGGTATAATTAGTTTATTTAATTTATATTTACATACATACAAGAGCAAAAATTAAAATTTTAATTTTTTTTTCAAATTTTCTCCATGTAACTCTATTTAAAAATTTAGGATACTTTTTTTTCTGTGCCATTCCTATTATAAACACAAATATTGTAAATTGAATATGATATGGTTTGACCTGTCATCAATTTAACATTCGTACCTACATACTAGCAAATATGCAAATACAAAAATGCTCATACATATAAGGCTTTGCAGTGTTATATAAACACATACATACTTATGTACATATTTACACATAAAATTGGCAAATACATAAATAAACATGGTCGTTTATTCATTTTAACATGCTTTTACTTTAGCTAGCTGTAAAATAATTTTTACTTTATACCAAATTTTTTTAAACAAGCCAAAATAAAAAATTTTTAAAAATTAAAGTGTGATATGTTATAAAAATATAATAATGTATGTATGTGTATACATACATATGTTTGTACACAATAAAAAAATAGAAGGAGAAATGTTTAGCTTAAAAACATTTTTATTCTTGTTATGAAAACAGACTTTTTTATGTATGTACAATATTTTTGCGTTACTTTGACGAATATTTATTTGAGCAATTTTAATAAGCAAATTTGTATCAACATGTGCATAAGATTGACATTTTTAGCAAAGTATGTATTTTAATAAGTAATTCGACTCTGCGTTTACATCGCACTGATGCAATCATTCCCAACTATTTGTATACCAAAAATTCCCTTAGCTAAAAGAGTTAGGCCTATTGTATACCTTCTTATTTCCATTTTTATACACATAGGAATTTTTGGGAGAGGAAAGGGTAGGCAGTAGAGGTAATGTCTTTATATCTAACAAGTACCAATGCTCAGAGAGAAACGTGAAAGTACACCTTATTTTATATGGCCTTTTTTAAATCGAAGTGGCTATTTTTTGAGAAGAAATATTAAAATAAATTCACACTTATTATAAAGCAGCTAAAATTTAGAACATATATTTGAAAAATCAAAAAAATATATTAATATTTTCATTGATAATTATTTTAAAATTTAAAAAAAAGCGGAAAAACAACAAACACAACCTTCGCCTTCAACGTTTTATTTGTTACTGAAAGCATTTCATTATTTTTAAGTGAACAGCTTTTTTTTCTCATAGGGTAAGTTAACGCAAGATATGGAAAGTACCTGTGGTGTCAAGTTGAAAATATAATTAATGAAAGATAATTCTTAAATATTGATATAAATACATAGTAAAGAAAAAATTTGAAGAGGGAATTAGAAAATAATATCTAAAATACAATCAAATATTATTTGTTAAATACAAATTTTATATAAAATTCAAAATTTTACCTCTATTTTTATTTGAAAAAATATTAAAAACTTATTATCATTTATATCAATTACCTGAGAAAAAAAAATATTTAAAATGTTTGGAAAAAACAATCATATATTTTTATGACCGGATTTGAATATTTTTCTATTTTTGAAATAAATGGTATTTTCCCAAATGACTCGAAAATTCCGACTGTAAAATAACAGGTATTTTAAAATTTTTGTTCAGGTATTTTAAAATTCTTTCCGTTTAGAATTAAGATAGGTCATACATACACATGCAGGGACATTTTATAAATAGATTGCTCTTGTTTACCTGCTAATAAAATATGAAAAAAGAGCACAGCAAAATTTTTGAAGCACTCAATATAACATGTTTGAAATAGTTTTAAAATAATTATTTAAAAAAAAATTTATTGGAAGTAGGTACATACATATTTATTTTTAATAATTTAAAAACTAACTGAAATTATTTGAAACAATTTTATAAGTAACGTGTGAATAATCGAAATGAGATAATTCAAATTGTTGAAATGTGTCAACCTATATTACTTTTAATAACATTTTTGTTAGCCGACACTACTCAACTTACCTTATTGGGAAATACAAAATGTGCATAAAAAATCATACATCCTTCCTCATTAACATTTGAAACCATACTGAAATATGAATTTGAAATTATTTTTCATTTTTTCTTTCCTCCTACCTTTCTTTCTTTTTCGTGCAATAGAATTTAAATGGGAAGCTTTTTAAAAAATGTGTATAATATCCTGAGATTTTTTAAAATATTAATCTCTTTTTTACGTAAAAAAAAAGAAAAAAATAATAAAAAATATGACACGATCAGTGGCATTTAAAGAAAAAACCAACAACGAGGCCAAAAATTCGTAACATTTCGTAAAAAAAATTGAGTATTGGGACTTGTTAGATATAAAGACATTAGTAGAGGTCTACCGTTTTTTCGTATGTACGTTTAAGAATAAAATCTCATTATTTCTATATCATCTGATACTGTGTATCTGCTATACCAGGTACATGCATGTATACATGAAGGCTTAAACGTATATCAACTGCTTTCGTATGAAAGCAGTAGATATACGTTTAAATGAAAAGTAACATACTTAAAATGAAAAGTAACATACTAAGCTATTATGAAAAATAAATTCTGTTGTTATCAACATAAAAATAACAAAATTTTTACCTACTTAATTTACTTTTATTTCACTCGTTTGATTGAAATATTTTGTTTCTTTCTCACCTACACAAATCTTATTTCCACCTATTTCTAAATAAAAATTGAATATTTTGAGAATTTGGAAGTAACATGGAAACGAAAACTAACGGCATTGGACGAATAGAAATAATTATTGAATAGATATATATATGTACTTTGATTTTTGAAAGCAAAGTAACTACATACATATAATTAAGCCAATACTGATATATGTACGTAATTATAAAAAATGAACACTTGTCCATCCATATAGCCAACTTTGTATTTTGAAATTGCTTCACTAACCGCTACAAATTTCTAATGTATAATACATGTGCATGTATATTGTATGTATGTGGCTATTTTTTGATCTATTTTTTTTTCTCTAAATTCTTAGTAAATAACAAGAAATAAGTTAAAAAGAGAAAAAAACATTAACATTCCTGACGGTCATGATTCACAAACAGTAAAATATTTTTGTTATTGTTTTAATATGAAACAATTTTTGTTTATCTATTTTTTTGTAAGAATATTTATGCTTAATAGTAGGTCTCTGAAATTGAAATATTTGAACTATGTACATACATACACATATACATTTAATTTTAAACGTCTTTGATTTTCAAGAAATATTTTACACTCTGTTAAATAAAATACTCTTATTTTTTTATAATAACTTATTGTATTTTATAGGGAAACTTTCTTCAGATATCTTATGTAATTTATGGTAATATTTTTTATAATGATTGTATGTACAATATATGTCATTAATAATATAAAATACATAGTTGAATTACCTTTAGCGTCTTGAACTTTAATCGAACTTTTCTTTCCAAAAAAATTGTTGTATATACTATTATATAACATTATTGTGTCTCTTATGTTACATAAAATATATTGCTATATTTTACAGCGCTACCTATAAAAAAATTAGTCTTTTTTCAGCTATATTTTATTGTAATATTTCTGATAGTAACATAGCCAAATTAGCTATCCATATAACAATTTCTACCATATGCAAATTGTACTACACTATTGTATGAGTTATTATAAAAATATTGTATAAACCAATTTGTAACATTATTTTTGTTCATATAATACATAAAGGATATTGTTATATTTTATAGCATTATCTGTAAAAAAATATTGTGTTTGTTCAGCTATATTTTATTGTGATATTCCTGATAATAACATAGCTAAATTAGCTATACATATAACAACTTTTACCATATGTAAATTTTGCTATGTATGTTATATGGGATGCTATAAAATAGTAGGATTTCATATGGTATATGAAAATTTTTACCACATTTTATATGAAAATTTACTATAAACACCTTACCATAAAATATGACAAAATTTGCTTTGCATTTTTTTTCAGTGTAGATATGTTAACAATTAGCTTACTGATGCCCTAAGAATTGAAAGGAAGCATTTAATGGGCAGTTTTATAATATTCTATAACGCTTTTACTTAACTAGACAATACACATTGCGGTCGGTCATGTGCTGACCACATCAGACCTTTTTTTTTTTATTTATTCCTTATGATAACAAGTACATATGAATGTACATATGAATGTATAAGAATTGAACATTTTAAAATTTTTCGTTCCAACAATCTATATTATATTCAAAGTATATCAACTAATAAGTAATTCGACTCGTTCCATTCCGTTAGTTTTCATTTGCATCTTGCTTCCAAATTCTTAAAATATTCCATTTTTTTTAGAAATATGTAGATGGTAATAAGAGTTGTCTAGGCAAGAAAGAAACAAAATATTGTAAACAAACGAGTGTATCAAAAACATTGAACTAAAATAAAATTAAATTAAGTTAGATAAAAATTTTGTTATTTATTTTGATAATAACAAAATTTATTTTTCATTTTATAAAACTTAGGTAAAAAATTCGAATGTATGAAAGCAAAAGAATTTGAAATTTCATGTATGAATGTACACAAGCATGTACCTGGTACAGTAGATTCACAGTATCAGGTAGTGAAGTAAAGTAATTTATAAAGAAAAAAAGGTGTATGCATACTGATCACTTTATGAAATATAATCATTGCCGATTCATAGGAAATATGTTTTAAATTTATTAAGATTGAAATGAAAATAAAAAATTTAAAAATAATTTATTTATTTTATTTATTAATAATAATTATTAATTACAAATGCTTAACACTAAAAATTTAAAATATTTTCAAAAGAACATATTTACCTCTCCACATCTTATGGCAACAAAAGAAATTTTCGTGTCGGCTTTTTTGCCTCACACACAATATTACATCCCAAACCCTTCAATTATTATAAAAAAAAATTTTTTTAATATTATACGTCTTTTTAAAATTTATTTTTATTATTTTTCATATAAATTACAATAATTTTTTTTAAACACTTTTTTTCTGCTTCGCTTTTATAATACGAATGCACCTTTTTTCCCACCTTGTACTGGAAAGAATTACAGAAATTATTGTGTCGCTTTTAAATTTCTTAATATCTTTCCCTATACTTTATATAGGAACAAATAATAAAGTGTCGCCTTTCAAAATTACATTATAAAGAAACAGGTTGGCAACTATTGCGTACTCTTACCCTCTCCCAAAAATTCTTATGTGTATAAAAATGAAAATAAGAAAGAATACTGCTTAACTCTTTTAACTAAGGGAATTTTTTGTATACAAATATTGGTGAGTGATTGCATTAGTGTGATGTAAACGGAGAGTCGAACTACTTGTTAGTAGATATACTTTGATTATAATATACAAGGCAAAACCGATGGCGCAATCATCGAGTATTTTCGCTTATATTCTTTATCTTCGGAAGAATAACATATAAAAAAAAAAAACAAAAAAATAAATAATTCTGAATTCTGCCAACATTTTAGGTATGTAAGTTAACGAATTTAAGGCAATTCGTTATAAAAAGATTTATTTTTAATGATAGGACTGAAGTTCACTTTATTGTAATCGATTTAATTACAAAATTAAACTGTGTCTTAACCTTAATTCATTAGAGATGTCGAATATTTTATCATGATTTACTGATAGTTCGGAGTGACTTAGAGACAATTGCCTGTTATTTTTTATAGGTGCTCTTATCTTGACGTAGTTGCACTCCATAGTGCCTATTTTTGGTATTGACACGATGTAAAGCATTATTGAGTTTTTTGTTATTACTGATGGTGTTACATATTCGACTAATTCTATAATATTGGAATGAGGTAGATTTTCGCTTTCAACAAGAATTTGGTGAATTTCTTTCTTGTTAAATAAATTTGTGTTGATCATTTTTGCCTTTGCTAATTGGATTGCCCTGACTATTTCCTTTACCTCTTCCTTCATTAAACTTAATTGGTTAAAAATTGTCTGCTGGTTACCTTCGCTGGCATCTTTATTGATACGAAATGCGATTTTACTGTTGGAGGATTCCTTTAGTGGTATCTATCAAAATTGAGTTTATTCTATATTGCTCGTTATTGTTTTGTATAATTTTATTTTGACTTCGTAGTACTTGATCCAATCGAAGGCGTCCGGATTTCCTACGATCCATTTCCATGCGCTTCCAATCCAGTTGATTGAGCGTTTGTATCTTTGATATTGAGTTAGTTCCTGAATTAGGTTTTCGATTTCTTCAACTTGAAAATTTAGTTGTGTCTTGAAGCGGTCTCTAGGGTTGAGTGTTTTAATTTCTTGCCTGGTTCTTTCCAGTACTTCTTCGTACATGTTGAGGTCTATTTTGTGAATCAGTTTCTAGTTTCCATCTAGAATTTGTGCTATTCCTTCCTTTATGGTTGCTATCGGTGATTCGTATTTATAAATTTCCAGGGCTTTTGTTGGTTCCCATAACCAGAGCCAAAAGCTGAAAAGAAAAAATTTGGTTAGGTGGTTGCGGGTGAATTTTTTATGTGAGTTTTGTGAATTCTTTTCTCCGATTCGGTGGTAATGGTAACCCTATTATTTCTTGCAACTTGCTCTTTTTTGAATACTGGTTTGTTCTTATCTTTGATTTCTTTATTGGCTACGTAAATGATTTCTCCCGGATGATATTCTTTGGGTGTTTGTCTTTTGCTCGTTTCCCTGTCTATTTTCTTTTTTTGATTTGTTTGAATTTTGGCTATAATATCCTCATGCACTCTTCTTTGGAAGTCGTGTAGTTTTTGATAGGTGAAACGTTGTGTTCTTCCAAAAAAGACATCCGCTGCTTTTTGCATAGTAACATCGTTATATCTGTCGACTGCCATGTTTATGATTTCTTTCAACGATAGTTCTCTGTATTTTTGTTTCAAACACTTTTCTATTTCCTCGATGATACGATCTTTCTATGGCCCCATTTACTTCACTTTTCTGAGTTGGAGTCAAGTATATCTCGATTCCCAAGGTTCTTAGATAGTTTTTGATGATTGGACTGGTAAAACTTGGCTCGTTGTCCATAACTATCGTTTTTGGTACTGTAAAATAGTCAGTTTTTGTCTTAGATGTATTGCAGACCTGTCTTTGATTTTGAAAAATTTAACAAATTTTGCAATTTGTCAATACAGGTGATTTGTATCAAATCAATGTGTACAATTTCTGCTGGATATGTTGGAATGGGTGTCTCTTTGAGTTGAGGTTTGTTCGGGTGTCGATCATATTTGTTAGTGTGGCAGACTTCGCACCTATCGGTGTATTTTTTTACTAGGCTTGCCATGCTGGGAAAATAGTATTTTTCTAGTATTTGTTCCTTGTTTTCCTTCCAATTACGACGGGCTCTCCTATGTACATCTTCGATTATTTTTAGCTTTTTATCTTCTAAGCAAATGTCCTCTACAATTCTTTGAGTAATCTTTAGTTTGTAGGACTGAAAATGCTCTCGGTATACTTCTTGCAACATTTGTATATAGGCTTCTTGAATTTTGATTCCATTGGTCACAAATGGTGATAATTTTTCCTTCAACGTCTTAATCAGTTCGGGCTTGGTGATTGTTGGGAACCTTACGTAATGTCTGTTGAAATTCGAGTGAGGTTCTTCATGAGCTATGGTTCCATTTCCTACGGTAATTATTATTTCATTGTTGAATGAGTTTATAGGCCCTTCGCAGTGAGGTATTAGATCTGAGCTGTCTTCTTCGGCACTATAAGCCGTATCCGTCGATGAAGAGTCATGAGGTTCGTGGTTTTCGTCTACAGTGTCCGTTGAAGAACTTTCTGTGTCTTCATTGCTTAAGATGTTTACCTCTGTTTTTAATCTGGATAATGCATCCGCCACGTTATTGGTACATCTAGGCTTGTAAACTACTTCATAATTGTATTCTGCGAGGCGGGCCTTCCAGCGTTTTAGTTTAGCATTGTTATTTCGGTTACTTAATGTAAACGTTAATGGTTGTTGGTCCGTGAGGATCTTAATTTTTTTCACTCCGTAAAGATATTTGCGCAATTTATCTAGTGACCATACGATCGCCAGCATTTCCCTTTTATTGGTTGCGTAGTGTTCCCCCGTCTTGTTGAGTGAGCGGGAAATGTATGTTATGGGTCTGTCTCTTCCTATATCCCCTTAAGACAAAACGGCTCCTATTGCTTGGTTTGTTGTCTGCTGTCAAGTTGAATGTTTTGTCGAAGTCGGGAAATATTAGGGGGTCGGATGATGAGAGAACTTCCTTTAGGTCATTAAACGCTTTTAGTTCTTCTTGGCCTATTTTTATCTTTACCTTCTTTGATTGATTTGCTCTTCTTTGATTATTTGAGCGTTTTCTCTCCTAGTAAGGTCAACTCCTTTAAATTTTCAGGTAGTTTAATACTTATTATCGCCTTCACCTTTTTTGGGTCGGCTTTGATGCCTTGTCCAGTAATTATATAACCAAGCAATTCCGTTTGTTCTTTAAGAAATTCCGTTTTATCCAGGTTCATTCTTAAGTTGGCCTTCAGGAGCTTATCGAATACTTTTTCCACGTTTTTGAGGTGTTCGTCCTCATTTCTGCCACCAAATATAATTACATCATCGATATTTAGGTAACAAATTTTACCGACGTATTCCTTTAAGACATCATCCATCATTCTTTGAAAAATTGCGGGCGCATTCTTAAGACCGAATGGAAGTTTTAAGAATTCATACTTGCCATTTAAAGTTGAAAAAGAAGTTTTTGGTATGTCACGGGTTTTCATCCTTATCTGATGGAATCCAGATGTTAGGTCGATTGTAGTATAATATTTCGATTTGCCAAGGCTTGCTATTATTGCGCTAATGTCTGGAATGTGATATGTGTCAGCCACAGTAACAGCGTTCAACTTTTTTAAATCTATGACAAGGCGATATTTTTTGATTGACTAGGCGTCCATCTTTTTCTCAACAACCCACAATTATATGGGCTTTTCGATGGGCGTATGATACCATCATCCAAAAGTTTGGTAATTTGTTGGTCGACCCCGGCTCTCATTTGCACTGGGTACGGGTATATTTTGCTGTATATGAGCTCGTCGGTTGTAGTTTTAATCTCCGCTTCTACAGCTGTATGAATTTCTTGGTTATTTAACAATTCGAAGAGTTCAGAATATCTTTCTGTAAGTTGTTTTAATTTGATTTAAGTTTCTTGATTCAGGTGTTCGTCTCTAATAGTTATGTTGTTTACTTGCGATGATTTCATTTCTTTTAGAGGAATGTTTATGTTTGGATATATCGTGAGTAAATGATTTTTTCGGTCGATTGTTGCCTCTACTTTTTTTAATGTATCATCCCCGATGATTCCGTCGAAGCTTTTCAATCCTGGTAGGACGAAAAATTCGGTGTTCGTAATATTGCCAATACATTCGAAGAATTTGACTGTAATTTAACTACTTATTTTGATGTCTCGTCCAGCTGATTTTATTATGAATGGTTTCTGAACAGGAAATGCGTTTGATGTTAGTTCGGCTTTGATAAAATTTTTTATAGCATCATTTTAGTAGTATGGAGGTTTAAATATTGGTTTATTTCTCGATAGTTGATTCATTGGAGAAACAATTATGTTATTAGAATGTTTGGGATGTATTTGTATATTCCGATAATTCAGGTGTTGAATCTCTAAGCAGGATTAATAAGCTTCGGGCAAGCTTTGTGGTCGTTGTATTATAAGCATTTTTGAGAGATCGTTGTTAAGACCTCTGACGAACACATCGAGAGCTCGGTTGCGATATGTCTCGCTCAATACAGTGACGGTTTTGTGGCCGTAGTTTTCTGTTTTGATTTTGTTAATAATGAGTGACAGCTGATGATTTACTTCGGCATAAAACTCATCAATAGTCCTGTTTTTTTTGTGTTAGATTGGACATTTGGTGTTCCAAAGTTCTTAGGTCACGTTTATATGCGTAATGTAACAACAAACATGTCTTAATATCGTCCCAGCTATTGTCACAGATATTATGAGAAATCAGCGCTGAGTCTGCTGGTCCTCTGATTTTCTGTCGAATGTGCTGTAGGATAGCACGGTAGATTGGTTTTGACTGTACTATTTCGTAGTCTCTCAAGATGTTCTCTACATTATGTATCCACGAAACATAATGTGTAGGGCTCCCGTCAAATACTTGCAATTCTTTTACAGCGTCGGGAAGTTTACATATGTTTTTTAAATCTTGCTCTGTTTTTGGCCCTGTTAGTGATGTTTCGTCTGTCGGTTGTACCATCGGAGTGTTTATGGTATTCATCTTTTTTTCTATTTGTTTTATTTTTTGTTGTAGTTCTTTTATCATAGTTAATTGGGCATTTGTTGCTCCAGTTAGATGTGTTATTGCTTCTTTTAGTTGATCTATGGTGAATTTACACCTACTTAGTTTTTTGGTTTTTATGTATAGTTTTTAATTTACACTACTGTTAGCTGCATAAAATTTTCTTATATGTACGTCGCTTTTACCCAAAGGATTGACGTTTCCCTTGTGGTTCCGCCTTTAAGAGATTGACGTTTCTCTTATGGTATAACTGGATATTTTCGTATTTCCCCCGTCTAGGCACAGGTTTGACTATCGCTAGTGTCCTACTAATGGTACTACTAATGTCACAGTTTTTCGGTTGGTTGCTTCAGAAGAATTTCGCTGTGTTCCCGTGGTTACAGTTGTATCCTTCCTTGAGCAGGTCCTTGGTACTCGGGCGCCAGTTAACGAATTTACGGCAATTCGTTATAAAAAAAATTTATTTTTAATGAAAGGACTGAAGTCCACTTTGTTATAATCGATTTAATTACAAAATTGAACTGTGTCTTAAACTTAATTCTAACGGTATTTATACAATTTGATTGCTGATTAGGCTAAAATTGAGCGTGAGAAATTATAATTAATATTTTGACTTAAAACCAAAAGTCGCTGATTGGGCTAAAATTGAGCGTGAGAAATTATAATTAACATTTTAAATTAAAAACAAAAGTTTCGAATTACTTTTTTAAAAAATAAAAGTTCTACGATTGTGAATTTATGAAATGGAAAAAAAACTGCTGACCTCAGCGTTTGATTTAATTAATGCACGTTCTGTAGTATCTTAACTTGTATATCATATTATAAACTAGAAGCCCCTAGTCCGAATCGCCCTAATTTCAAATATTTTTGAAAACAAATTTTTAAAAACAATTCTAATAGACTTCGTGGAGTTCGTACTCACCTGTGTTGACGGCTCAAGCAAAAAAAATACAAAAAAGATGTCACAAAATGAAAATCTAAATGAAACTGCTGCCAAACAAAAGCTGTTAGGAGAAGACATGGAGAAGTTACTGATTAACTTTAAGGAAGATTCAGCTTCAAGAAAGACAGCAGAATATCTAGCCGCTAGGCTAGATAAACTAAACAAACTATGGAAACAATTTAATAACAACGATTTGATAATAACAGAGTTTTGGAGTGCGAACACTGACCACGCATATTTCAAAACTGAATATTACAACAAGGTGAAGCAACTCAAGGAGAACGCAAGAAACAGTTCAAAACGCAAGCCAACACAAAGGCTCCAAAGTTGAAAAGCAAGCTGACGCCGACAATAAAACGGACGGAGATTTAGAATTAGAATTAATAATGAAGCTGAGTTAAGCTCTAAAGATTTAATGTTACAGCAGCATTATAAAAAGCAGCACAATAAAATAAAAATGTTTTATTGAGTTGTCAATAAGGGAGAGGAATCTTGAAACATTGACCACATATTGGAAAGATATCATTAGAACAAATGATGACATCATTTCCAATGCCGCAAATGAACAAGAATCAGAATACCTGAGGCGCATTTCGAAAAAGTTAAAGAGAAACATCAGGAAATCAAGCGCACAAGAAATTACCACAAATTAACATACCAACGTTCAACGGCCAGTATGACTCATGGACCAGCTTTTTTAATCTATTCAATTCACTTATACATTCAATATACATTCAATACAGCCAATTGGATAACGATTCAAAAATTTCATTACCTCAAAAGTCTACTGTCGCCAGAGCCAATGAACTTAATAAAACATCTCCTAGTAACTAGTGAAAATTACATTACTGCATGGGAGTTAATAACATCCAGGTACAACAACACAAGAATACTGTTCTCAACGTACATGAATAAGCTGCTATCTCTAACTCATTTAAATAATGAAACATCGGCTGGATTAAAAAACACGTTGGACACTACAAAACAATGCCTTTGTGCTATAAAAGACCAAGGCAGAAACAGATTCCTGGGGCTCTATGATTAGTTTTCTAATTTTACAAAAATTTGATAAGGAAACTTCAAGGCTCTACGAACAACAGGCAAACCCCAAGAAAATCCCGGAATTGACAGCTATGTTACAATTCCTGGAAACAAGGTTTCAGGCGTTAGAAACTTTGAGGGGCCCGGCAACAAAACCAAAAGATGAAAAGCGAAGAAACCAAATGTATCACAGCATGATGAAGGTAAAAGAATGTCCAATTTATAAAGAGTAGCATAAAATTTACCCATGTCAAAAATTCAAAGAGATGAGCATTACTCAAAAACGGGCAGCTATAAGAAGGCAGAAGACTGTCTCAGTAGCAATCATGTGCGAAATAAGTGTATTTCAAAGAGCACATGCATGAAATGTAGCAAAAATCATCGCAGCCTGTTACATGATGAAAGCAGAGTAAAAACACATATTACACCTAGTATTAAATTTGATTCTGTTTTCTGTTCTCAACGTGGTCAGACGTAAAAGTCATTTGTAGTTTTACAACTCGAGTCATTATTTTAATTTTATTTAATTTAATAATTTTTTTTACTTTGACCCAATTAACTTTATAACCTTGTGTCAATAACAATATTAAAAATTTTTTTTTTTTTTAAAATATTATAAAACAAAAATTTTATTCACTTTACACTTTCTTTTCTTTCGCAATTAAAGAAGAGAAATAATAATAAGTAACAAATATCAAATAAATAAAAACAAAATAATAAAACAAAATAAAAAAATATACAGTGCACACTGGTAATTTTCGTTTCATAATATACGAAGAATGGATTCCAAATGTTCTGCAGCTAGTTGCCATGGTATTAAAGGCATGGAAGTAGTGTCATGCAAGGGATTTTGTAGAAATTCCTTCCATGGTACATGCCTAGGAGCTCCACGTGGTTGGTACAGTGCATTTTTGGCGAACCATTTCATCTGCACGGATTGTTGCTCGGTCAACAAATCGTTGGACGAGTATTTCTGCAAACTGGAACATCAGATCGATGCAGTAAATAATAATTTCCAGGGTTCAATAGCCAGGAATGTGGACTGCATAAAAAATAACGCGGTCAGCTTCAACGAGATGGAGAGTAATTTTGAAATGTTGAATAAATCGGTGTCGACATTCAAGGATGAAATAAAGGTGATTGTGAGAAGTCAAGTCAAAAAGCAGACACCGGATCTCAACTCATCAATCCTTGAGAACAAGATTGACGGGGTTGGGCTAATTGTTGCCGAAAATATGGATAAAATCTTATCGGCTCTGGATACACGTGTCAATCGTATTGACGACAGTTTTTATAACTTACTAGCTTCTGCCCAGGATGACATCGCTTTGATCAAGAACAAAATCGACAGTCTCGCAAACCTCGGTGGCATGATAAGGGAACTTAGCTCTCAATTTGACGAGTTCATAAAATTCAGTGATGAGAAAATTACCAAAACAATGGACAAGTCCCTACATGCCGAATTGCTTGAGGTATCGAAGGAAGCGATGAAAGTAAACACTGAATCTGACATCAACTCAAGCGAATCATTAAGCGTTGCTCATACCATAAATGATCTGGTTGGCCCTAAACCTCCTGCCACCGTTGGCCTGCCTATTTTTAACTGTTGGATCTCCAAATTATCTTTAGATACCACAGAAAATAGCCTAGAGGATTTCTTACGTACTAAATTCAAATGTACAGAGGTAGTTTGTAAGAAAATTACGCCGGCGTTTCTCAAGCAGAAGGCAAAATATCTCACCTTTAAAGCTTTACCATATGTAACGAAATATTTTCACAAATGCATGAGGATGATGAGATAGTTGTTCTAGGTGATTTTAATCGGTCGGCTTTATCGTTCATCAACGATGAATATGATAACCATCTTCTTCCAGTCAACTTCATAGAAGACATCGATTTTAATCTCGTTAGTACGTTCTATGGGAACGACTTGCAGCAGGTGGTACGTTACCCAAATGAAAGAGGTAATTGGTTGGACTTAGCTTTCTCAAATGCCTATGACAGCATACGGGTCCGACTTGCTACAGACGAAGAGAATCTTTTCAAAAATTCTATTCATGATAATGCAATTGTTCTCGAATTTCCTAATAACAAACTTAAGTTATCTAAATATTACAATAGAGAGATTGTATAAGATTTTCTTAACGCCGACTACAACAGCATCAATTATGCTCTTAGCTTAATTAATTGGAACGATATGTTCCATCAGGACAATTTAGACAATATTATCTCCGATTTTTACTCTATTTTGTTCAGATTAATTGACGCCCATGTTCCAAGAATCCTTAAAAAGGATAGACTGGCGGAACCATGGTTAGACCGTAATTTAAGACAATTACGTAATCGGAGAAATAAATTATACAATTAAATTAAGCATTCTAGGGACAATAACTCACTTATTAATGAATATAATGAGTTGGCGAATGAATTCAAAAATAAATCCAATGAGGCATATGATATTTATGTCCAAAATATAGGCAGCTCGATTTTCGGGAACCCGAAAAGATTTTTTGACTTTGTTAACTCCAAACGTAAATCGTCGGGATATACGAGCTCCATGAGCAAGAACGGGTTAATATCATCTTCTAACTCTGAGATTTGCAATTTTTTTTCCGATAATTTTCAACAAACTTATAGATTAGATTCTCTTTTTAATTATGTCTATACCCCCACTAGTATAGATAACGGTCATCCCCTTTTTAAAGATGTTCATCTTTCAGTAGACAACGTACTTCAGGGTATTTGTGACTTAGAAACCAATAAAGGACCTGGACCGGACCTTATACCGCCTATACTTCTTCATAACTGTAGACACAATTTATCATATCCGCTTACTTTGATTTTTAACAAATCATTATCCTCTGGTTTTTTCCCGTCAATATGGAAAACTTCATACCTCATACCTATTCATAAAAAGGGGGATAAGACTGCGGTTGAAAACTGTAGGGGAATTGCCATTCAATCTGTCATTCCTAAATTACTTGAAAAATTGGTTACGGGTATAATTGCACCCATTGTTAACCCATTACTAAATAATGAGCAACACGGCTTTAGGACTGGTCGCTCTACGACCACCAACCTTTCAATTTTTACATCCGATATTCTTTCGTTTATGGAAAGAGGGTTTCAAGTAGATGCGATATATACCGACTTCAGCAAAGCTTTTGATCGCTTTGATCACATTGTCTTAGAGCATAAGCTAAGACAATTTGGTTTTAGGAACCCACTATTGGGATCGTTAAAATCTTACTTCACTGAAAGGACCCAATTTGTCAAGTTCCAGGGTGTTAAGTCGAAACCTATCCATGTCTACTCTGGAGTTCCCCAAGGAAGTCATTTAGGCCCTATTCTTTTCAATATCTTCATTTCTGACCTCTCTCAGTGTTTGGCGGGTGTTCCGCATCTGATTTATGCTGATGATCTGAAAATGTATCATATTGTAAAGGATATTTCTGACACTAATTATCTCCAATTAAAGTTAGAACATCTAAATTCTTGGTGCGAGACTAATAAATTAGATCTTAACGTTAAAAAATGTTATGTTATTAGTTTTTCACGTAAGCGTTCAAACCTCTTTCAAGAATATTCACTTTAAAACTCCACTTTAGAACGCGTTGACCATATTACTGATCTAGGTATTATTATGGACAGTAAACTCAATTTCAATTTTCATTATGATTCTATTGTTTCTAAAGCAAGCAAAATGCTAGGTTTCATTAAGAGGAGAGCCAGAGAATTCAACAATACTGAAGTAACTAAATCCCTCTATTGCTCCCTTGTTCGTTCTGTTCTTGAATATGGCTATATTCGAGAATGGAATATATGAGTCGGTTCAAAAACAATTTTTATTATTTGCTTTGAGAAGCCAATATAACCCCAATGACTTCCAGAATATTCCTTCATATAAAATTAGACTTCAATCCCTGAATATGTTGAGTCTGGAGTCAAGCCGGTCTTTGTTGTCTTCTTGTTTTACCTATGATGTCCTAACAGGAAAAATAGACGTGGACTTCATTAGAGACAAAATTATTATCAACAACGACGTCAGACCTACCAGACATACTAAATTCTTAAAAGAATATACGCATAGGACTGAATATGCTAAAAATGAACCAATAAATAGATGGTGTACTGTATTCAATCGTTTTAGTCATTTTTTTTCACCAGCAGTTACAAAATACACCTTCAAAAAAAAAATTCATAATTCACTACTGACCTAGTACAATATCATATGATAATTATATGACCTAATTGTACAATTATTAAATCATATTAATATTAAATACCTACTCAGCATAAATGATAACATATTAAAATTCTTTCTTTTTATTTATTATTTTTTTTTTATATGTATCATATTACATTTGTGTAATAAATTCATTTAATGTTTTGTTAGTGTAATTCAATTTAGTCTATAAGTATGTATAATGTATATTTTTGTTAATTTTTGTAAACTATGTAGATTGTAGATTGTAGATTCTAAGGGAACCGAGTGGGACAGGAGCATCACCCCAAGCCACCGCAGTCATTTTTGACTTATTGTAGCCACCCCACTCTCCCGTCTATAATATCCCCGTCCCAATCACAAAGCACTTAGGGACCCATGTCCAAGACAATTGCGGCGCCGAACAGCCAGTGCCGGACAGTCGCAGAGAATGTGCACGGCGGTCTCATCGCCACCCCCACAAAATCTGCACAGGGGGGAGCCCGACTTCCCCAGCCTATGCAGGTGGCACTTCACCGGGCAGTGCCCCGTGAAGAAATTCGCAATAGTGCGAAACCGGCTCCTGCTCATCTCCAGCAACTCCGCGACGAATCCGCCGGAGCACGCCGAAAGGAACACTTTCGCATGACGGCACCCTTTCGTGTCCGCCAGTGACGGCCGCATTCCGCCGCGAGTAGGCAGGCAAGTCTGGCCCCCACGGCGGAAGAAGGCAAACCGCAGAAAGGCAGCGGCTGCACAAAGGCAGCCCCAGATCCCCTCCGCGCCAACTCATCGGCAACTTCGTTGCCCGCATGGCCACTGTGGCCCAGCATCCAAATGAGCATTACTCTGTTTTGCGATGCCAATCCCATAAGTGCAGCAAGGCAGCTCCAGACCAGCTTGGATGTAACCTGAGCTGAACGGAGCGCCAGCAGTGCAGCCCTGTTGTCTGAGAACACATAGATGGTGCGGTTTCTATACCCCCTTTCCAAATTGATTCTCAGACAGATCTCTATTGCATGTATTTCGGCCTGGAACACTGTGCAATACGGGTCAAGGGTTGCATTAACACGCATGTCCGGGCGGACACCGTATACGCCCGAACCCACACCCGACTCCGTTTTGGACCCGTCCGCATACCACACGCTCGAACCCGACCTAAGTACCGGACCACCCCGATCCCACGTCCATCGATCAGGAAACAGAACCCAGTACTTGTGGTCGAAGTTGTACCGCGGCAGACAGGTATCTGACATGGTTATCCTTAGAATCGGATCGCCCTCAATGAAGTCTCTGTGAGTTCTGTGGGCCAACCTTAGCCCTGCCCCGTCCTCGCCAGAGAGAAGTCGGTAAGTCACCAGCCGAGCTTCCTTCAATATATGGAGGTGCAGTGGCGGCAATCCGATCATCACCTCCAATGCAGCAGTGGGAGCCGTCCGCATCGCCCCGGTCACTCCCAGGCAGGCCAGCCTCTGTAGCTTTTCCAGCTTGGCCCGCACAACCGCCTTCTCAGCCTTACGGCACCATACAATCGACGCATAGGTGACGATGGGCCTAGCAATGACCGTATATAGCCACAGTGCTATTCTGGGACTAATTCCCCAGGTCCCCCGATGAAGCTCCTACACGTCCACAATGCCGCCGTAGCTATCCCGATAACTCTATCGATATGGGTATTCCAAGAGAGACGATCATCCAGGGTTACCCCCCGATACTTCACCTCCCTAGTAATACCACCCTAACTAATACGTCACCAAACAGAATTGGGTTTGTTAATCTATCCCTGCTTCTGCGTCTGGTGAAGGCGATCAAAGTGCTCTTGCTTGGATTTATATTTAACTCAACGCCTTTGCACCACCTTTCCACAACACGTAAATTTTGCTGTAGAAGATAAAAAATAGTGCTCTCAAATTTTCCCCATACAGCGAAGGCCACATCGTCAGCGTATCCCCAGACACGTGCCCCGGAGCTACTAAGAGCAGCGATTAGATCATCCACTACAATGGACCACAGGGGGGGGCGAAAGAACCCCTCCCTGCGGACACCCTTTTGCAACGGAGATGAAGAGTATATCTTCAGCTATGGTGGACTTAATAATCCTATCCTGTAGCATCCGATTAACCCGTCTGCTAGTCGTCGCATCAATCCCTCGTTTGTGCAACGACTCACAGATGACATGATATGGGATGTTGTCAAAAGCTCCCTCTATATTAAGGAAGTAGCCAACTGCCACCTCCCGCACCTCCAGTGAGTTTTCAAGGACCCCCACTAGACTCTGCAGAGCGAGTACAGTAGACCTTCCCGACTGATAGGCGTACTGAGATTCATGCAAGGGATTGCTTCCCAGTGCACCGTCCCGTATAAATCTATCAATCACTTTTTCCATTGCTTTCAATAGAAAAGAAGTAAGGCTGATTGGACGGAAAGACCTTGGGTGGTTACTTGGTCGCTTACCCACCTTCGGAATGTACTTCACTTTAGCCACCCTCCATGCCTGAGGGATGTAACCCCACGCATAGCTGGCACGAAAAATTTCAAACAGTGCTCTAGCGATATGTTGGAAACCCCTCCACCGAGATTCTCTTCGCTTTCCTAATTTCTTTATTGTATTTTCTGAGTGAGTCCTTATACTCTTCCCACGAGCCTGACGCCTTGGCCTTATTGAATATCTTCCTGGTCTTTAGTCTAAGCCTTGAAAGCTCTTCATTCCACCACGGGCACTTCCTATTCCTCCGCCTCGGCTTAGCGCGGCAGCTCCCGTGATAGGCATTAGTAATAGCCGCCGTCAGGGTCTCGCTGGCCAGTTCGATATCCATCACCGTTCTGACAGAAGTAGGAACGGATCCAATCTCATTCATGAGGAGCGTTTCGAATTGACTCCAATCTGTGGATTGGGGCACCCGATAAATTTCTTCTGCCAGGCCCCCGGAGACCATGATATCAAACCTCATCTGCCTATGATCGGACATGGATGTCTCATTTGAGACATACCATCCACCAACCCTACTGCCGATAAATTCAGTGCAAAGGGTGATGTCAAGGACCTCTTCCCTAATTGCATTTATGAATGTCGGCCTATTGCCCTCATTCATAATCATTAATTTATTACTATATATAAATTCAAGTAGGCCCTCACCTCTTTTGTTTATATTGCTGCTTCCCCAGACGGTGTGGTGGGCATTGGCATCACTTCCTATTATGAGTTGGAAGTTCCTCCTTCCACAAAAGTCCACTACACCCTTCAGTTGCTCGTCCGGGTGGGCACAGTCCCCCGGGAGGTAGGATGAGCACACAATGAACTCTGTCCAGCCCCCGCAGGACTTCACCTTCACCAACGCAGCTACCTGATCCTTAGAACAGTATTCTGGAATGGGAAAATACATTAGCCTTTTACTAAACAAAATGCAAGCCCTAGGCCTGCACCCAGTTGTATTATCATACAATAGCTCACCTGTTAGGCCCTTAACCTGATTTTTCACTATGTAAGGCTCTTGGATAAGGGCGATATCGAGGTGATCCTTCATAAATCTATGAGCTAGAACATCAGTAGATGCCCTAGCATACTGTAGATTTATTTGGATGCACCTCACAGCCATATCATTTCCTCCGGCTCTTGTCTATGGGCTTTGGCCCTTTAGACAAAGGCTTTACATGAGCCTTACCTCCCATTGCCGCCTTTTTACACATCTTGGTGGGCGCCTGCCCTGCCACAGCCTCTTTTGCCGTCCCAGGTGCCACGCTAGCCCCTCCAACAGCAAATACCGAAGCAGTTCCGGGCTTCCCAATGGGCTTGAGCCCTTTTGGTTCCCCCGGGACGCTTGTATTTGGCGTGCTGGTCGATGGTCCTTCCGTTTCCCTTGCCGCCATTTTCGGAGCGACTTCAGACTTTCCAATGAGTTTTGGCTCTTTTGGTTGGCCTGAAGTGCTCGTCGTTGTCGCGGTGGGCACTTGTTTTTTATTTTGTCCTGCCCTGCCGCCAGCACCTTGAGAGGATTTTCTTCCTTTAACCCGAACGGTAACACGGAAGAAATTCAGGAAAAGTCAAAACTCCGCTTTCCGTAGATCTTCCAATCCGGAATCATCCACGGAAAAGGTGATGGAGCAGCTCCCGTCCTTTTCCTTATCCATCCTCAGCACCCTCCAGGAACTTATCTTGAGGCTGGGATTTTGCTTCCCTATCCTGCATAGAAATTTGTCCCTGGAGAGAATGACGGTTGTCTCGTCCTTTGGTACGTAGGTGACGTAGACATGCTGTTTGGGCATGCCGTCGCCATCCAGTACCACGACATCGCAACCGTCCCAAGGCTTTATCTTCCTGCAGACACTGGTTATCCACTCCCTGGTGTTTTGATTGTTGCATGTTACGGATATCCATCCGTCCCTTTGCAACGCTGCAGTGAATTGTGGATGAGAGTCCACAACCCTGTCCATTTCATCCATGATGGCTACTTTGATTTTCCTCATCTGGACTTCGGATAGCCTTTCCTCTGGATGCAGTTTATGAGTGATGGCTACCTTGACCTGTGCTACTGCATCCCGATAAGAAGTCATCTTCGGGTTTTGTTGAGGAATGTTCCCAGGGACCTTTTCCTCAACATTGCCCTTCATCGACCTCTTCTTTGAGGGCCCTGCATCAGGGGTGTTGCTTTCCGACCTTTCCCTCTTTTGGCCACAAAGATGGTCGGCCACAACACCCGATCCGCAGGCCTTCAGCTTTTCCAGCCTTTCCTTCTCATATCTGCGAGCTAAGCTCCCCCTTAACCACGCAGTCATCAGCATATGCTGTTCCACCTTGACTTTGGACGCCTGTCGTCAGCTGACGTATAGATATAGGGCTGAAACTCACAAAGCAAGAGGCTCGCCGCGAGACATGACCACGACACGAACGTAACTTTGATCGTTTCAATCACCCCTTTATCCTCCGCCATTACCGGGGGGCACCACTAGAAGGTGACAGTGCGGTTTTGGGCCCCTGTAAACTATGTAAATTTTTGTAATTATGTAGCATCTTGCTTGGTGCAAATTAAAAATAAAAAAAAAATAATTCAGGTGGGCAATCATACAACTGCGTCATACCGAAGAATGCGGCAGTTTTATTACCTACAGCATATGTATACGTTAAAAATACACCATTGCAAGCCCTAATAGACTAAGGGCCGTAGTCGTTCTTTATAACAAAGGAAGTTGCAAATCAATTACAACTCAAAAGAACAAAAATTGATGCCATAATAACTGGAATCGATGCAAAAGAAATAAGCTCTGTAAAAAATAATGTGAGCATAACAATTACATGAAAGGAATGTAGGGAATTTTCCGTTACCACGGCTTACGTTCTGGAAAACCTGACAAAAATCTTGCCACGAAAACTAGTACATAAAGACGAAATGGGAGCACCTTAAGAACATAGAGTTAGCCGACCCTGATTTTGAAAAACCAGCAAAAGTGGATCTTATATTAGGGTCAGATGTCATTGGAGAGATATTGCTTAGTGGAATAATAAAAGGACAATCATACCATCCAATAGCTCAGCAAACAATCTTTGGATGGATTGTAACGGGTACTGGAGCAATGAAAACCCTTAAAAACAGCTTGATATGTCATGTTACACTGGATGACATTGACGCACAAGTCAAACAATTTTGGGCTTTCGGAAGAAATTTCGAAGAATAAAATGATGAAAGAAGATGAAGAATGTGAAGCATTTTATGAAGCAACTACTCAACGTAATAGCGAAGGGAGATATATTGCCCAAATCCCCTATAGAGAAGACTATAAAACAGCATTGCTTAATAACGACAGCAAAGAGGAGCAATCGCACACCTAATTAATATGGAAAAACAGTTCGCAAGAACCCAAAAACTTGCCGAAAGTTACAAAGCATTTATGCGAGAATATAAGAACCTAGGCTATTTCTGCTTTTTACCACATCATGCAGCACGCAACCACAAAACTTCGTGTTGTATATGATGGATCCAGTAGGTTGCAAAACTATATAAGTATCAATGATGTCATGAAGACAGGGCTTAAACTTCAACAAGATTTAACTTCTGTTTTAACCCGATGGAGAAAACACAAATATGTTTATACGGCAGACACTGAAAAAATGTATCGCCAGATTTTAATGAATGACGAATACAGGAATATGCAAAAAATTGTCTGGCGATATTCATTAAATGATCTGTATACTCTTGAATACGTTAATTACGTTAAACAGTTAACTACGGAACAGCTGCATCTCCATATTTAGCAATGAAAACTCTGCTATAACTTAGCACAAATGAACAAAATACGTTTCCAGTAGCAGCAAAAATCTTACGAGCCGATATGTATGTAAATGACGTAATGTCAGGTAGCGATACAGTTGAGCAAGCCATACAAGAAGTGGAAAACCTTCGTTGCCAATCGCGTTAAAATCATACAACAATCACCAAGGAAGATTATTTGGAATTACGTTGATACGACTGAAAATCCCGTTGATTTGGTGTCAAGAGGAATCTGTCCGAAACAAATCAAAACAAAAAATGGGGTGGTCAGGACCAGAATGACTACATAATGATACAATAAATGTAACAGACAAGGCACTTCAACCAACACAGTTGGAGTTAAAAATAAGTTCCTTCACGTCAACAAGAACACCGATCAAAACTCTTTCCATTGAAAAATTTTCATTATTTCCAAGGCTAGAAAGAACTATTGCCTTCTGTCAAAGATTTCGTAATAATACAAAATTTCCAAAAAGGAAGAATACTGGACAACTTACAACAACTGAGTTGGAAACTGCACTGTATTCTATAATCAAACTAGAAGAAACTATGTATAACACAAAAATTAGCTGTCTAATAAAAAACAAGTTACTGCCTGGTAACAACAAGATACTAGAGCTTCGCCCATTTTTGAAAAATGGTATATTAAGAGGGAGGCAGACTACGAAGAGGAAATATCGATGACAATTCCAAACATCCTATTATAATACCAAGTTTTAGTCAAAAAACACTTCATGGACGGAAGGGTTTAAGCATGTCATGGATCCTGGGAAAATTTTGAATTACCAACGGACTTCACAGAGTAAAAAAACGAATAGCGTTTGTGTCATTTGTCGCAGATACAACGCACGCCCAAACACCCATTGCGATTTATTGCAAGACGAGAAAATGTGGCCCATATTTACAGTTACAATGGTACAAACTTTGTAGAAGCATACAACCAGTTAAAAGCCAACGAGAAATTGGGGCATTTTATATCAGAACAGTCAATTCAATGGCATTTTATTCCTCCAGGCACTCCCCATTTTGGTGGACTATGGAAAGCGGGAGTCAAATCGGTTAAACGTCATTTCTCAAAAACTATTGGCGATACTAAACTCACATTTGAAGAATTGGGAACTCTTCTAGCAAAAATCGAAATTAATTTAAATTCCCGTCCACTTACACCATTTGCAGGAGGCACTTTTTGGTAGGCTCAAAACTATTTTAGAAGAGCATAAAAATCAAAATGATCTTACAAGATTAATAACAAGACAAAAAACGGAGACATTAAACGCCCGATTACGTCGTTTATACTTCTACCAGTGAAAACTCCAAAGAATGAACCACCTAAAGTAGGATCAAGTCATGATACAGTTGAAGTCAAGACAAGGCCGCTATCTGAACCCAGCCTTACTCTGCCACATAACAGCAATTCAGAAAGCACAAATCACGCCTCTACGCCACAACTTACATTATCAAGTAATGTTGCTGTAACATCTGTCACAGGGAAGCTAACAATCACAAAACATCTAGAAAACGCCCGGCCTTACATAAGTTATCAAAAGTAAGCAAAATAAGCAAATTTACTATTAACCCAACCTCCATTCCTATAAGGCCACCAATAGAAGAACTAATTGAACGTCAAAAAATCTATTAAGGGCAATTCGCCGATGAAAATAATTGTTTCACTTTTGCTCACATCGATAGTCCTACCTAAGGTTTCATCCCTATATTCTGTCACTTCCTTTAAAAATAATCCAGGAGGGTATTTTGAAGGCGTAGAAGAAGTACGTTTCATTGATGCAGAGTGGCCGTTCGCCGTCTATTGTGACTTCACTTCTTATTATTAAAAATTTAAGAGATCTACAAAGAATATCTGATATTCTTTTGAGGAATTGCTCATGTTTGTTTAAACCTAGTCAATGCCAAATACTAAACCAACTCATTTCTAAGCGGGTCTCATCGTTAGAGCAAAACAACGAACTTCGTCAGCATAAAGCTGGTGATGGATCGCTATTAGAACATGTACCTCAATCACCATTTGATTTTGTTGGAAAGCTGTCAAATATTTTATTTAGCATCCTAGACCAAGATACAGCTAAAGAACTAGAAAACAAAATTGGTGATACAAAATTAAGTATTCTATACTAGAAACCACATTCAATTTAGTCAAACTATCTGATAAGAGATTTAGAGAATTACCTGAAAGTTGTGTGATTTCAAAGATGAATCGGCAATAAATATGGATTCCGATGAAAACCACCAATAACTGAATTTACGTTATGGACAAAAGGAGAACGTTCAACTTCATTTGTAACAACAATACAATCAGTTTAACATTAGAGCAAAGAGGAATACTACAACTTCACAACTGCCAATTGAAACAACCAGCAATGACAATTTCTTCGCTCGGTGCCATTACCAGTTAAGTCGAATTATCGTATCTTTCTGCTTTGAATATCACCAAGTTCGTAAAGTCTATCCACAATTTACCACAAGATCAATTAGACAAAATAAATACTAGGCATTCAGGAAATGTCACTAAGTTTGAGGAACAACTGCATCAATTGAACACAAGCGAACAAGTAGTTGATGTTGACAATGTGGTGCACTATGTAAATAGCACCATCATCTATATAATTATACTAGCACTTGTATTATTGTTTATTGCCACAAAATGGAGAGCTCAACAACAACTTCCACAGCTTCAACCCCGAGCTCGTAATTGTTCATTTATGGGAGAATGTTGTGTAACAACAATTATTTTACCAAAATTGCTAAAATTGCTAATTTGTCCAACTTAATATTAACGCACATGTATTTGCAAACATTATATTTAGTTAATGTAAATATTTTCCCATACAAAACTTTCTCACAGTATTTTAGTAGGAGTCAAATTACATATATTTTGTTTGTTATTTTACTTTAGGTAAATTTGAAACCTATATGATACGTATGTAAAGTAAACATGGGAAAATTATGAATTTTAGAAATGTATAAAATTGCTTACTAGCCTATTTCTGTGGGAAATAACTAATTTAAAGTAGCATAATTTTTGTACAAATAGGTCAGATTTTTAATAAATAAATTAATTAACTTCAAACCAAGCAACAAGAAGTTTTTCAATTGAACTCTCTAAAAAGTATAAAAGAAAAACGTGCTTTTGTCATACAAAAATTTTTTCAGAAAATCTTAAAATAGGACTATTTCGGGGCTAAAAAGTTCCAGTTTCTGGGACCCTAGAGCCAAAACCCTATCTAATGCCGTTTGTTCCATGTCTCTAGCCCTTCTAGAAGTACCTGTATTTTTTGACACCTGAGAAGTAGCTACATATATGTATATAAGTATATATAATACTTTTTTTCTGAATTTGATTCAATAATCTTTAAACTTTTTAAATCCACAAATACAAATCAAGAATACCGTCGTAAAAATTATTATAAATCAACAACATCCAATAATGTTACAAAATATTTACCATTTCAATTTCCACAAAAACATACGGAAAGCAAAATGTTAATGAAAAAAGAGAGACGCATAATAGCAAGTTTCCAGCAATGGGTGCCAAATGCAATTTTTGTAACAAATTCAACAACTTCTGAAAGATAAGTAGCAACAACGTTTTAGTCAGCAACATTATTGCAGCAACAGTTTACAAAAATGGAGATGATGAAACATATTTTGTAGGTACATTACAGAAAGGTAATCTTTAATATGAATGGTATGTAATTTTTTTAACAAATAATAAAGTATAAATGCACAAATTGATACAGTTTTTTTACTATTAAAAATATATTTTTTAATAAAATCTATTTTTACTATTAAAAATAGTCAATGTGACATACACTATTAAAAATTTATAATATACTCTATGGAAGCAATAATCAGGCATACAATTGATTTAATAGTATATTCATATAAATTCAATAGTTCTATCAAATAAAAATTTAATAGTTCATACTATTATCTTAATAGTATTTTTCTATTGACATTTAAAGCTTTTCATAGAATTTTAGAGTTTATACTATTATTTCAATAGTTTTCTACTATAAATATAATAATACGTCCCATAAGAGTTCAATGGTGCAAATTAAATTATAAGTTTTTACTTTACACAAAAAAAATATTTTAAGATTTATAAAAGTTCTTTTTATTTCATTTATTAATTAATTACACTTTAATTTCCAATTCCAAACTTATTAAATTAAACTATAAGTTTTTACTTTACACAAAAAATATTTTAAGATTTATAAAAGTTCTTTTTATTTCATTTATTAATTAATTACACTTTAATTTCTAATTCCAAACTTATTAACTTTACTTTTAAATCTTTATTTTCTAAACGGCAAAACGATTTAATAACTAACGAGCTACTGAATTACCAACCAAGCCAAGTTGCTATTGAATTTACTACAAAAAAAATATTTTAAGATTTATAAAAGTTCTTTTTATTTCATTTATTAATTAATTACACTTTAATTTCCAATTCCAAACTTATTAAATTAAACTATAAGTTTTTACTTTACACAAAAAATATTTTAAGATTTATAAAAGTTCTTTTTATTTCATTTATTAATTAATTACACTTTAATTTCTAATTCCAAACTTATTAACTTTACTTTTAAATCTTTATTTTCTAAACGGCAAAACGATTTAATAACTAACGAGCTACTGAATTACCAACTAAGCCAAGTTGCTATTGAATTTACTCTATTTATAAGAAATAACTGTTTAGTAAGCAAAAAATTGTTTAGAATAATTCTCATGGGAAAGTTTTAATATTGTAATTTGAATATTTGGAACTTTGCTTTAGTTTTGTCTGTAAAAGTTCAATCACGTTGCAATTAAATGATTTCATATAGGAGTTTAATTGCAACGTTGAATTTTAATTTTAATTTAAAATAAATATTTTGTTTTTGTCAAATCACGTTGCGATTAAATGATTTAGAATAGGTTTAAGTAATAAAGTATGGAAATTTGATCGCAACGTTCGATTTAATTTTAGTTATAGTTAAATTTTATTTTTTGGTGTTCCGGGCGTAAGCGAATATATAACTCCCCCCTCGTTAAGCTGGAAGCTCTCCTGAGCTCCAGAGATTATATTTCCTTTACTATTATTTTCATTTGTATCGTTTGGCCGTTTTTTACATTTATAAAATTTTTTCATATAGTATTTTGTAATAAAAATTATTAAAAGCAATACAATAGAGATATTTGACAGTATTAAAATATAATGGTTTTTAATTTCAAATTTTACAAATTCTATTTCATTGTAATTTTCAATTTGCTTCAAATTAATATTTTCTAAATTTGGTATATAACTAACATTATAAGGTTCTAAATAGTTTGGTATTATTATGTGGTTGTTAATTTTTCTCTCTATGTTTTTGAATATTACGTCATCTATTTTTATAGTGCAATTATAATATGTAATTAAGTTAGTTTTAATTAGTTTGTATTGTATGTTATTACAAGTATTTTCTAACATTACATTATTTGCATTTTTTACTAAGATAATATTAGATGAAACTTCCACAATCTCAAAATTAATATTTTTCCTTTTTGTACAATTCTTAAAATTATTATTCATTAAATTTTTTATACAACCATTTATTACTTTTAGTTTATTTTCACAATTCTGTTTATTATTAAAGTAAATTTCATTTTTAAATTTCAATATATTAGTAGATTCAATGTTTATTTCCTCGAAATTTTTGTTAGGTACTGGAATAATTTTATATCCAACTGCAAGTTCCTTTGCAACGTTAGGAATCAAAATGGCAAAAATAATATTATTATCTAGACTAATAAGTGAACTTTTTATTTCTTTATATTTAAAAACATCGATTTCAAATTCATCAATTTCTTCATTGGATAAAATGGAGTGAGTCATGATACCATGTTTAGCGAAAAGAATGTTTTGTTGGACTTTGTCTATTTCTGAATTTAGTAAGTTAATATTTGTGTAACTAGAAAGAAACTGTAAACTTTTTATGCTTTTGCTAAAGGTGTTGTTTTGTTCTCCCAGTGTAATATTTAAAATTTCTTGGTTTTCGTTAATTCGTTTCTGTAGAATATTTAGGTTTTTCTGAAATTGGTCGTTTATTTTAATCTGTTTATTTATGGTCTGAATGGAGTTGTAATTTCCCTGTTCAATAAGTTTTATGTTTTCTACAATTTCAGTTTTGTCATCATCGTCTAAGTTTCCAAATAACCATTTTAAAATTTTGCCACCTAAATTAATGAGTCCTCGTTTTTGTCTGTGTGGTAGTAATGTTTTAATGTTATGTCGAGTTTTTTCGATTTGAATTTGTAATTGTTTCAATGTGGTATTGTCTTGGTTAAAAGTGTTGTAAATATTATTTTCAATTTGTGCTAAAGTATTTTCTAGTTCGCTAATATTTATAAAGTGAAGAATTTTAGAATAGTTTTGAATTATAGGAATTTCTTCCCGTTTGATTAGTTGGAATCCACCCTGATTTTCCAATACCTGAACGTCAATATTTGCAGAACAAGTATTTGAAGTGAGGAGTAAAATTAGTAGTGCTAATTTAAGTTTGTTGTGGTAGTGGTTGAGTGGAGTCTGTTTCTGGGTTACCTGAGGAAAATTTAAAATTTCTTTTTAATCTACTTGGGTGAATATTTCTATTCTGGTTATCTTTTAATTTACCGTTAATTAATTTAGATTTAATATACGTATATTTCTTTTTATGTTTATATCTTAGAGCTTCGGGATTTTTTACAAGAACTTTGTCTCCTTCTTTATAGTCAGGGTCTATCCTATCTTTGTTTAGTTTTTCAATCGTTTTAAGTTTATTTTCATCAATTAATTTTCTAATTTTTTCAATATCGGTTATTTCGTTATTTACAAAGTTTATAGGCTTAACTTTAGTTACAGAGTGAATGGAATTATTATATTTTTCGACTGCGAATAATATTTTTTCATACGGTGTTAAATGTGATTTTTGTGTATCTAAGATACGAAGGTGTTCGCTTAAAGTTCCGTGAGCTCGTTCGATTGTAGAATTTCCGGTATGGCTTCCGGGTGACGTAAAGTGAGCGTTTATATTTTCTGTTCTAAAGAAGTTTTTGATATTAAGACTATCGAACTCATTGTCGACAACGATTTTATCTGGCCTACCGAATAGTGCAAACCTGTTGCGAAGTGCTTGTATAATAGTAGTTGCATTTCGGTCATTAAGACGTTGGACCATTAAATGCTTTGAGAATTTGTCAATTATTGTAAGAAATATTTCCTTATAACAGAAAAATAAATCGACGTGTATTATTTTATTAGGAGAGCTCGGGGTTTCGGAAATTTCGAATCTATATTTATTTGGTTTGCGATCATATTTTGATTGATTACATATGTCGCAACTGTTTATATACTTATGAAATAGTTCCTTAAGTTTAGGGAAGAAAAACTCATCTTTCACTTCTGTATAATTTTCAACGATACCTCGATGGTTTGATTCTTTATGAATTTTTTCTATTAATTTTAAAGCCTCTTCTTCATTTTCTATGTCTATTGCTTTTTTAGTACATTTTATGAATTTCATTTTATTATTATTAGAAAAGAGTTCCGTGAGTTTCTGTTTTACTATATCAAATTTTTCATCATTTAATTCGGAATAGATAGCAGTTATTCCACTTCTAATGAATCGTCTAAGTATGTCATTTAAATAATGGCTATTATTGATTTCATTTTCACTAATAAAGATTTGTCTAAATTTTTTATATTTTATAATTATTTCCCTTTCTTTTTCTTTTGTCAAATAAAGCTGCGTCAAATATTTATTAATTATTATATCGGATGTTGGGAATTGATTTTCATGGCGACTATGGTTTGTTGTTATAACTGAATTATTAGAAGGTGTTTCGTTAGGGTCATCTATATGATTAATTTCATTATTTGTAGAATCCATTCTACTTAAAAAATCAGCAACACGATTTTCTTTTCCTTTTACATAGTCTATTTCGAAGTCGTATTCGTTTAATCTGATTCGCCATCTTTGTAGTTTGGCGTTCGGTTCTTTTAGTGAATGCAACCATTTTAAGGGTTGGTGGTCTGTTCTTATTAAAAATTTTGTACCATACAAGTATGGCCGAAAATATTTAGTGGCCCATACTATGGCAAGAAGTTCCTTCTCTATAGTAGAGTAATTGCATTCATGATTATTAAGGGTTCTGCTAGCGAAGCAGATTGGGTGGTTTTCTTGTGATAGGACCGCTCCAATTGCAAAGTTGGACGCGTCCGTCGTTAATACAAATTTCTTTTTAAAATCAGGGTAACGAAGTATAGGATAAGTTGTAATCAATTCTTTTAATTTTTGAAAGGAGTCTTTATATTGTATATCATTTTCATTGATTTTATTTCCCCTTTTCAAATATTTAGTCATAGGCTGAGCTACTTTCGCATAGTCCTTGATGAACTTGCGATAGTACCCCGTAATGCCTAGGAAACTTTTTATCTGCTTGGGAGTCTTAGGCAGTTTGATTTGTTTAATTACATTAATTTTATCTTCGTTTGGCTTTATTCCCTCTGGTGTTAATATGTGTCCTAAATACTCTGTCTCTTTAGAGAAAAATTTGCACTTATCCACTTGGATTTTTAGATTGAACTCTCTTAATTTTGAAAATATTTTATTAATAGCTGAGAGGTGTTCTTGTAGTGATGTAGAGAAAATAAGGATGTCATCTAGATAGACAACGCAAATTCGCCCGATAAAGTCCTTTAAAACGTAATTGATCATCCTTTGAAAAGTTGCCGGAGCATTCCTTAGTCCGAATGGCATCCGTACAAACTCAAAGTGACCTTGCGGTGTAGAAAACGCGGTCTTTAGACGATCTTTTTCATCCACCAATATCTGGTGAAACCCCTTTGCGAGGTCCAGAGTGGTGAAATATTGAGCCCGACCCAATTTATCAAATATAGAATCTATATTCGGTATCGGGAATTTGTCATCAACCGTAATTTCATTTAATTTACGGTAGTCGATGACAATGCGCCATTTTTGTTTCCCTGAGTAGTCCAATTTTTTGGGTACTACCCATATAGGGCTATTATAAGGGCTACTGGATGGTTGAATAATATTTTGCTCTAACATTTCCTGAACTTGCTTATTTACTTCCTCTTCATGTATTTTTGGAAACCGATATATTTTACTATAAATCGGTTGGGAAGTAGTTGTAATTATTTGATGTTTTACACTTCTGACACATGTTAATCGATCCCCTTCTTTATAGAAAAGATCCTTATTAGAGTTTAAAATATATTTTAATGATTTAGTTTCTTCTCTATTCATATTTTTATTTAATAATTTTTCAAATAATTCATTATGGTTGATTTGTAAAGGTTCTATTTGACAAGTGTTTTCAAAAGGACAAGCTGAATTAAATTTAATATTACGGTTGTTAATTTCTAACCGCTCCTTTGAAAGATTAATATTTGCTCCTATTGGTTTTAAAATATTTTGGCCTAAGAGAGCGTCAAAGTTTTTATTGCTAAGATCCATTACTTTCCAGGACATAGTTGAATTTTCATTGAACTCGTCAGGTACTTTTGTAGTTATTTCGTATTTAATGGCTTGGTTTCCTGCGAGTGTTTTTAATTGAATTGGATTTTCTAATTTGTTTTGTTTAGATCGATCAAAAATATTGCCGTTTATAATTGAAGTAACTGATCCTGTGTCGATCAGACAGGTCAGCCTTTTGCCTTCTATTGTTAAGTCTACTAAGGGTAATGCCGGATAGGGGGACCACAGTGAAAATTTTCTGTGGAACCCGAATCCACATCCATTGGAACTGGACTCGACCGATTTTCGTTATAAGATGGTCCTGGTAGATTATTACCTGTACCACCAAACTGTTGGTTGGGCCTAAAATTCCTAAACTTTTCGTTAGTAGTGTAGTTTCTGTCCATTGGTCTATTTGTGTAAGTGTTTCTTATGTTGTTATTGTAATTGTTATTGTTGAAAGTTCTATTTGCGTTTCTATAGTTATTTCTGGAATTTGTATTATTACTACTATGTCTAGAATTTATGTTATGGTTATTTCTGTAATTTGTATGATTATTGTTCCTATACTGAGAGTTGGTGTTTGGAACCTTGCTGTCGGATATATTGGTTTCTAATAAGCTTCTATAAGCGTCTTCTAATGTTGTTACATTTTTAGTTCTAAGGTACATTGAGTCTACTCTATTTAATTTATTCAAAAATTTTTCTAATATTGAATTTTCATTATTAATTGGATTAAATTCTGAAGATTTATTGTCATCCAAATCATATTTTAAATTTAACAAATTTAATATGGAATTTAATTTAACATAAAGATCACTTACATTTCTAAAAATTATACAGTCTGCTTCTTCTTTTAATTTCAAATAAGATTTCTGTACTCCGAAGGTAGCTTTCAGTTGTTGTTTTACTTCGTCCCAAGTTTTTTCCTGAATTCTCCGGATTGCTGCCGCTGCAGGACCCTGGATCTTGCTGTACAAAATTCTGTATAGATAGTTTTTTGCATCGGCATCCGCTGCTAAGGCAATTAAACTTTCGACTTCTTCGATGAAGGATTTTAGACTGTAGGCGTCTTGTCCAGTAAAAATTGGTACTGAACGAGCTTCGCCTATCAAGTCTTTTAATGTAATTGCAGCAAGTGACATGTTAAAATTTTTTTGTATATTTTTTAGATTATCAAAGTATTTTTCTTTTTCACTTTTCTTCATAAATGTTAAAAAAAAAATATTTTGGTTTTTTTTTTTTTTTTTTTTTTTTTTTTTTTCTTTTTATAATTTTTGTTTTATCAATTTAATTAGTTGTAAAATTTGATTTGATTAAAGATCTTTTAATAGATATTTTATTTGTGTTTTACTTATAATTTTTTGTTCGTTTATTTACCGAATTAACTTTTTGAAAAAAGTTCTCCGCCTTTACACAACTAAACTTTTATCACTCAGTTCACCACAAAATTTTTTTTTATTATTATTATTTAATTTTGCTTAATGGTTTGAGCATTACACTATTTTATTTTCTAGTTTTTTGTTCATTTAAATTGACTTAAGAAAAATGTTAGTGTTTTCTTTTTTTTGTTTAGATTTTTTTTTTTGTTTTTATAGACGGAGTCGGTATCCTACCGACTGCGCCAATTAAATTATAAGTTTTTACTTTACACAAAAAAAATATTTTAAGATTTATAAAAGTTCTTTTTATTTCATTTATTAATTAATTACACTTTAATTTCCAATTCCAAACTTATTAAATTAAACTATAAGTTTTTACTTTACACAAAAAATATTTTAAGATTTATAAAAGTTCTTTTTATTTCATTTATTAATTAATTACACTTTAATTTCTAATTCCAAACTTATTAACTTTACTTTTAAATCTTTATTTTCTAAACGGCAAAACGATTTAATAACTAACGAGCTACTGAATTACCAACCAAGCCAAGTTGCTATTGAATTTACTACAAAAAAAATATTTTAAGATTTATAAAAGTTCTTTTTATTTCATTTATTAATTAATTACACTTTAATTTCCAATTCCAAACTTATTAAATTAAACTATAAGTTTTTACTTTACACAAAAAATATTTTAAGATTTATAAAAGTTCTTTTTATTTCATTTATTAATTAATTACACTTTAATTTCTAATTCCAAACTTATTAACTTTACTTTTAAATCTTTATTTTCTAAACGGCAAAACGATTTAATAACTAACGAGCTACTGAATTACCAACCAAGCCAAGTTGCTATTGAATTTACTCTATTTATAAGAAATAACTGTTTAGTAAGCAAAAAATTGTTTAGAATAATTCTCATGGGAAAGTTTTAATATTGTAATTTGAATATTTGGAACTTTGCTTTAGTTTTGTCTGTAAAAGTTCAATCACGTTGCAATTAAATGATTTCATATAGGAGTTTAATTGCAACGTTGAATTTTAATTTTAATTTAAAATAAATATTTTGTTTTTGTCAAATCACGTTGCGATTAAATGATTTAGAATAGGTTTAAGTAATAAAGTATGGAAATTTGATCGCAACGTTCGATTTAATTTTAGTTATAGTTAAATTTTATTTTTTGGTGTTCCGGGCGTAAGCGAATATATAACTTGCATACTATTATTTTAATTGTAGTATCTTATTAATACAACAGTGTAAACTCATTGCAACCTAATGGTATAAACTATTATTTCAATAGTATTTCCGTTTAAATATAATAGTACATCCCATAAGAGTTCAATGGTACATACTTTTGTTTTTATGATAGTTTCCTATTAGTCAATCCAATCCAATTAGTTAATCCAATTGAAATTAATGGTATATAATTTATTTTAATATTGTTTTCTAACAATTATAATGGTACATCCCATAAAAATTAAAGGGTACTTACTATTGCTTCAATAGTAGGGTACTATTAGTGCAATAGTCTAATTTCATTAAAAGTTAATGGTATATACTATTAACTCAGTAGAATTTTCTCATTATTACAATGGTACATCCTGTAAGATTTCAATGGTACATACTATTACTTTAATAATATGTCATACTATTACTTTAATAATATTAGTACAATAGTCTTGCTTCATTAAAATTTAATGGTTAATACTATTATTTCAATAGTATTTTTCCCTATTTTTCATGATGCCCACTATGAAAATTAAATGATAACGGTGGAATGGAAATGATAACGACTGTATCCTATACAATAGTACATTCTAATTTGAATTTGATGACAATTTCAATAGTATAAGAATTAATTAGTAAAATATTGTATTTATTGACATATTGAAATGTATAGTATTGATTCGATTTTATTTGACTTAAGTACTTTAAATTTAAATACATTAAAGTACTGTTAAGTTACATTTATGTCAAATATATGTCAAATATTATTTAACATTTTTTTTTGATAAATTTTAAATAATTTGAATAATTCAAATTAAATAAATGCAGTAACAAAAGGTATTGTAGTTATGATATGTATGTTATCTTCTTTTCTTTAATAGACATTTTTTATTTAGTCTAATAATATTTTAAATATTGCTGTTTTAAATATTGTTTTCTATAATATAACCTTATATTGGTTATAACATATTTTTTTTTTTTCTTTGTGTACTCCCAGAAGGAGCATAGGGCTAGTGCATGATTTCTCATGCACTAGTTTCATAGCGTCATAGGATTTAACTAGGTAGGTGACTAGCCTGCCGTAGTTTTTTTTTTATATATTAATTATTTGAGGTTATTAATATTTACTATTTATTTTTCTTAGTTTTTTTTTTTTTTTAATATCGAATATTAGGAATATTTGAAAATTACTTGTATAATATTTTTATTAGTATTGTATATTAAGTTATAATAATATTGAATATAATTTTTATAGTGACCTGACCGGGGTTTGAACCCGAGACCCTTATAACATATAACATATAACCAATTTTAAAAGGAAAATTGAAATTTAATTGATGTTGCAAATATGTTCGCTAATATAATGTTAAAATATCAGAAATTGTCAAGAAATTAATTAATTTCTATTCTTTTCTAGTACTATATATTATAAAAATAAAATTATAAAAATTTCTACCCGTCAAAGGGTATTCGAACTTCACCACGTGAAATAATTTGAATGTAATACACGATTCTTGTATATCTGTTATTGAAGGTTCCAAATTTTTGTTTTCTTTCTTTACCGAACAGAAGCTTGGTTTTAAAAGCATAAACAATATTAAGCATAAACAATATTTAACATAAAAAAGCATAAACAATATCAAACCTCGATAACTTAAAATTGCAGAAATAAAATAATATTAAATTTTTGAAATAAGAACACTCCAAAAATAGTTTAGTAATGTACCGTTATTTTATTTGCCAAAGTTATTAACTTTATATCAATTTATTAAGTAGTAACAATTTATTAAGTTTCTTATAGTTTTAAGTAATATTTTACGTTGTTAACTTACTTGTATTCACAGTGTTTTCCAAATGCTTGAGAAACAACTTTACTTAAGAAAGGAGTGAGGGAAAAAAATTTATTACTAGTGAACGTCCAAGACTATGTTTGGCCAATTTTTCAAAACATTTTCATCATTGCTTTTATTTAACTTTGTAATGTGTTAAATACTATTCTTCAATAATTATTTTTTACTTACATATATCCGAATTTGCTTGTTATGTGGACTTTGGTCAATAGGTTTAACAGGATCATCTTGAAGAGAAAAGTAAAATTTGTTAAATATAATAACTCAATAACTATTGTATTTTAAAAGTACCTTCTTTGAATAGCAATCCTTATTAACAAGTGCATTTGTAAAAAACACAGCACTGCAAAACCTTGGAGCAATCGAAAATGTGTAAAAATTTTATTTTGAACATAATATATACATACATTTAAAAACAAAACAAAAATTCATTGTGGGATCACTTCTCAAAAAACTTGATATACTGGTGATATTTAAGTATTTTTTTCTATCCACAAATTCCCATAGGTATTTGAAGTAGTACTGCTAGTCTAAACTTAAAATAAAATTTTAGTTCGATTTCACAAACCAAAAATAAGACTTACGTTTTTTCTGCAAACGTTACAATCTAATTTAGTTCTCCTTTCCTAGAATGAAGCAGGAAACAGGTGGTTGCGGCTAAAACTTCAATTTCAAAACTATTTTCTATATATCAAAATAATTTTTGCATTTATATTGATTTTGAAATATACTACAATATTTAAGTTTATCTTTTTACCTGCGACATTTAAATAGAATATTTATTTTTTATGTTGGCGGGAAAATTACTATGCATTTTATAATTTTTGATGTTTTACAAAAACTTTTAAAAATAGTTTTTTTTGTAGGACTAGTTAATTACTGTAATAAAACTTGAAACAAACATACACTTAATTGAAAATGAATTATTAGAAATTTCAATTTCCGCTTTCTAATCTCCGTTTTTTCTTGTAATTTAAATCTTAAACAAAAGTTCTGCAACAAGTTTTTTGAATTTGTATGTGTAGAACATATAATTTACAGCCTTTATTTTTCTTAGAAATGGTAACTCTATAATTACGTGGCAATGTACATCTCGACATTACTGAACTAATAGTATATACGAGTACTATTGAATCAATGATATGCCCTATTAATTAACAGCAACAATAGTGCGTATACTTTTATATTAATGTGATTCTACCATTAAATTAAACTGATGTAATTGACTAGAGTTGTCGAGTGCACCCTAAAATGATGTATAAATATGTTCAAAGTATTTTATTAATTTAAAATTTCTAGTGATATAAAACCTTTTATTTTAATGAAATAAGTTTTACATTATTTTTTATGTTCTAAAAAATTTATATGCACTAATTGTTTTAATAAAATTTTTGAAAAATTTTCGTGATCGCTAAAGTTTAAAATTAATATATGAACGTGCAGAATATAAATTGTTATAAATTATTATAATATTATTATAATAGTATGTACTATTAATTTAATGGGATATACTAAAATATATGAAATCAATAGTATGCATACTATTAAATTAATAGTACATACTATTGAATTTTCTATAGACTTTGAAAAATATTCAAAATATTTGCAAAATATTTTTTTGTTTGGTTACATCTTTGCCCATTTTTTTTAAGTAATTTGTCGATTTTGTTTGTTTTGGTAAGAAAAATTTTGAACAATAATAAAAAGCAGGTTTCATTTAATTCAATAGTATATCCCTTAAAATCAATAGTATATGTAACATTATTGTTCAGTATTATGTACTATAAATTCAATGGGATACGTGATTTTTGCACTATTTATGGTATAATCTAATTAAATTAAAGAGGCACAGTTTTAAATTAATAGGAAAAACTAATAAAAACGAGAAAAAAAGTAGAGTTGACCTTGTCAACTCTGTGATACCCGTACGAATTTGTTATCCTATGTGCGAATAACTAATGTGCCATAACTAACTATGGGGCAGACTATGACTTCAAGTTGCCGTATTACCATATTAATTTATGCAAAATTTCAGTACTATATGATATTCAAAATACTGGTTGTGCCAAACTACTATTGAAGTTGTATGACAGCTACCAGAAAGAGCCAAGAAATTTTAGCGAATTTTATCAAGCACATCGGCCTTACTAATATATTCGTTTGTGTGAAATCTCAATATCACAGCTTTTATAGTTTCTGAGATATAGCCAAATAACTTTTGAAGTTGTATGGCAGGTACCAGAAGGAGCCAAGTAATTTCAACGACTTTTATGAGACACATTGGCCCTGCTAATATATTCGTTTGTGTGAAATTTCAATACCATAGCTTTAATAGTTTCTGAAATATAGTCAAATAACTTTTGAAGTTGTATGGCAGGTACCAGAAGAAGCCAAGTAATTTCAACGACTTTTATGAGACACATTGGCCCTACTAATATATTCATTTGTGTGAAATTTCAATACCACAACTTTTATAGTTTCTGAGATATAGCCAAATAAATTTTGAAGTTGTATGGCAGCTACTCGAACCGGTACCCCGATCACGTCCAATTTAAATAGGGTTCTGGCACTTACTACAATAAATCATTTGTGAAAATTTGGTGAACTTAGCTCAATTAGTTTTTGAGTTATCGTTCGGACGGACGGACGGAAGGACAGACAAAGCTAAATCAACTCAGAATTTGACGCTGATCAAAAACATACACTTGAGTCTATATCTAACACGGTTATTTCTTAGCGTTACAAACGATAAGGCAAATTTAGTATACCCTTCGAACATACGTTCGTACGGGTATAACAATGGCTTGAATACTAACTATTAAAGTAAATACTATTAAATTAATTGTACACAGTATTGAATCAATAGTGTGTACTACTAATTTAATAGGAATGTACCATTGAAACAATTCTTTAGATTTTATAAAAAATTAATAATTTATATCATTAAAATAATAGTATTATACAATTAATTTTATTATAAAATATTATTAAATCAATATTATACACTAAAAATAATAATGCGTATTATTGAAAATTAATAATTCGCGTCTTATTAATTTAATAGTACAAAAACCATTATTTTTCCTCTAAAACCATGGTTTTAATAGGAAAATCCCTTTAAAACCATGTCCCATTGAATCAGTGGTCGTGCCAGTGAAATTGAAAGGTGTATATTTTTTGAGTGTAGAAAAGAAAGCCTCACACTGGCAATATTTCATGTCTTATAAGTTATAACATATTATTCAATATGTAACAGTAATGAATTTAAATATCTATTTTAAAAAATTTGCATCAATTAATATTGCCCTTTCCCAAGAAACAACTCTTTACTAAAAATAAATTGTTATGTTGATTTATTTCACATTATATTTAATTTATTTAGAGGTATACAAACTTTATTCTGACTTTTAAATTGGTGTAGTGGTCCTTTAACCGAAGGTTCTCTGGTTAAAAAACAGGTCAGGTCACTATTAAAATTATATTCAATATTAAAGCTTTAATATGCAACACTTATGAAATAACAAATTAGTATACAAGTAATTTTCGTATATGTATAATTAAGTCACTATTAAAAAAACCAAGAAAAGTAAACAATAAATATATAAGCTTAAACACTCGTATTTAATATAAAGAAAAAACTACGGCAGGCTAGTCACCTACCTAGTTAAAAACTCTATGACGCAATGAAGCTGGGGCATGGTCTATGATGTCATGCACTAGCCCTATACTCGTCCTAGGAGTGAAAGAAGAAAAAAAATATAAAACAAAAACTTTAACAACAGTAATATGATCAGTCAGAAATGACTATTTTTAAAAATGAGTTTGAAACTAAATTGAAAAAATTATGGTGCTTAGTTTTACGATTTCTAATATTCTTTTCTTAAAGATTAACGTAGGGTAACAGAGGACAGCAGGAGTTATTAATAATCCATTAAAACAATTTGAGTCATTTAGCTTCCAGTATAAGTGATCCTAAAAAAAAAATATTTAAAAAGGTTGCGCCATATATGTATCTGGCTTCCAATTCAGAGTAAAATTTTTCGGCAGAAAAGAAACTGCATGTATTTGTGTTTCGCACTTTTTTGGTTACATCTACTGAGTTTAAATGTAACATGTGCAACAATTAAGCGATTGTTGTTATACGATTTATTGTTAAAGACGGAATGGAAAGAAAGATGAAATAATATATGAATAAAAAAAATAATAAAATTATCAAACAAATTTTTTTTTTAAAATCTGGTTGTTACGTGACGTATTTAGTGTTATGATATTTGTGTTGTTATGGGCGAGGTCGTAGGACTTATAGTAATTTTTTTATCGAAAACAAACGAATCCCTTTCATAAGAAAATAAATTTCAAGATCATAAGCATACATATAAATCTTAATAAATCGCTATATTCTAGTTAGTAAAATACAATTTAAAACTCCCATCTCTAATATTGATTTCAATAATAAAGTCTTTATACATAACAAGTCCCAAAACTCAATTTTTTTACGAAGTACCTATTACTATTTTTTGCGTTCGTTTCTGTTTCCTTCTTTAAATTCCACTGATCGTGTCACATTTCTTATTTTTTTTTTCTTTTTTTTAAGTAAAAAAGAGTTTAATATTTTAAAAAATCTCAGGTAATGTTTTTACATCTAACAAGTCCCAATACTCAATGTTTTTACGAAATATTACGAATTTTTGGCTTCGTTCCTGTTTTTTTCTTTAAATGCTACTGATCTTGTTATATTTCTTATTATTTTTTTTCTTTTTTTACGTAAAAAAGAGTTTAATATTTTTAAAAATCCTAGGATATTATACACATTTTTTAAAAAGCTTCCCATTTAAATTCTATTGCACGAAAAAGAAAGAAAAGTAGGAGGAAAGAAAAAATGAAAAAAAATTTCAAATTCATATTTCAGTATGGTTTCAAATGTTAATGAGGAAGGATGTATGATTTTTCATGCACATTTTGTATTTCCCAATAAGGTAAGCTGAGTAGTGTAGGCTAACAAAAATGTTAGTAAAAGTAATATAGGTTGACACATTTCATCAATTTGAATTGTCTCATTTCGGTTATTTATACATTACTTATAAAATTGTTTCAAATAATTTCAGTTAGTTTTTAAGTTATTAAAAATATGTATGTACCTACTTCCAATCAATCTTTTTTTGTACTTAGTTATTATCAAAACTAGTTCAAACATGTTATATTGAGTACTTAATAATTAATTTTTGCTCTTGTTTCATATTTTAATAGCAGGTAGACGAGAGTAATCTATTTATAAAATGGCCCTGGCTATGTATGAATCTTAATAGTAAACGCAAATGGATAAAAATTTACATAAGTATCTACTACCTGGCATTACACATTCGGAATTTTTGAGTCATTTGCTGAGATACTATTTATTTCAAAAATTAAAAAAATATTCAAATCCGATCATAAAAATATATGATTGTCTTTTCCAAAACCTTTGAAATATTCTTTCTCAAGAAGAAAATCAGCTTTGATAAAGTGCGTATGTGAAATACTTTTTTTTTGTAAAAATACAAAAAAAAGTATTTTATTCCGAATAAAATGAAGTTTTCTTTTCATACCAATAAAAAAAAATCTGATGTGGTCAACACATAACCGACCGCATTGTGTATTGTCTAGTTAAATGAAAGTGTTACAGAATATTATAAAAATGTCTGTTAAATACTTCTTTCCAATTTTTAGGACATTAGTAAGCTTATAGTTAACAAACTTAGAAAAATGTATTTTTGGCTCTTAGTAGAGTTTCGCTTTGTGCTACCCGAATTCCCTGAAATGCTCGCCAGTTAGTTTCGGTAACAACCAGAACTCAAATATCAAATTTCAAGAAATTCCATTAATTTGTTCTGTGGATATGGTGAAAAATGTAATATCGGCCCGCAAATCAGTTCTCGAGCCCTGATCTTTCCAAAAAAGTTATATGTTCATTGCTTTAATATGAGGAATTCATATATTAAATTTCAATGAAATCGGTTGATTATTTCTCTTTATAAACACAAAAGTGTATGTTTGGCCCGTAGTAAACGTCTAGTTGCCGATGCCTGATCTTTCCAAAAAAACTCACATGTTCATTGTTTTAATACGGGGAATTCATATATTAAATTTCAATGAAATCGGTTGATTATTTCTCTTTATATACACAAAAATGTATATTTGGCCCGTAGTAAACGCCCAGTTGCTGATGCCTGATTTCTTCCAAAAGTTAGGAATTTTTGCGTATGATCGAGCAAAGCTTATATATGAAATTTCAAGTAAATCGGTTGAACACTTTCTTCAAAATGGTGAAAAATGTAAAATCGGCCCGCAAATCCGTTTTCGAGCCCTGATCTTTCCAAAAAATTAATATGTTCATTGTTTTAATACGAGGAGTTCATATATTAAATTTCAATGAAATCGGTTGATTATTTCTCTTTATATACACAAAAATGTATATTTGGCCCGTAGTAAACGTCTAGCTGCCGATGCCTGATTTCTTCCAAAATATACGAATTTTTGCGGACGGTCGAGCTGAGCTTATATATAAAATTTCAAGTAAATCGGTTGAATATTTTCTTCAAAATGTTTAAAAATGTAAAACAGGCCCGCTAAAAAGTGCAGTTCCCGAGGCCTGATATATACCAAAAGTTGATCGATCCGTGCCATGGTGGAAACAAACTTATATATAAAATTTCATCAAAATCGGTTCAGCCGAACTTGAGATACACGCGTGCACACACAGACCGACAGACCGACAGGTTGCTAAAAATAGTTTATTTACACTTCCCTACTATGGAGAAGTGCATTCCCACCGAAAACTCGATATGCAAAATTTGTTGCCATCACATAACCTAGCTATTGTTTACACAATACGGTCGGTAAAAAAAAAGAAAATGATTTTAAATACAAAAAAAAAATTTTTATTCCGAATAAAATGAAGTTTTCTTTTCATACCAATAAAAAGAAAAAATCTGATGTGGCCAGCACATAACCGACCGCATTGTGTATTGTCTAGTTAAATGAAAGTGTTACAGAATATTATAAAAATTTCTGTTAAATACTTCTTTCCAATTTTTAGGACATTAGTAAGCTTATAGTTAACAAACTTAGAAAAATGTATTTTTGGCTCTTAGTAGAGTTTCGCTTTGTGCTACTCGAATTCCCTGAAATGCTCGCCAGTTAGTTTCGGTAACAACCAGAACTCAAATATCAAATTTCAAGAAATTCCATTAATTTGTTCTGTGGATATGGTGAAAATTGTAATATCGGCCCGCAAATCAGTTCTCGAGCCCTGATCTTTCCAAAAAAGTTATATGTTCATTGCTTTAATATGAGGAATTCATATATTAAATTTCAATGAAATCGGTTGATTATTTCTCTTTATATACACAAAAGTGTATGTTTGGCCCGTAGTAAACGTCTAGTTGCCGGTGCCTGATCTTTCCAAAAAATTTACATGTTCATTGTTTTAATACGGGGAATTCATATTTTAAATTTCAATGAAATCGGTTGATTATTTCTCTTTATATACACAAAAATGTATATTTGGCCCGTAGTAAACGCCCAGTTGCTGATGCCTGATTTCTTCCAAAAGTTAGGAATTTTTGCGTATGATCCAGCAAAGGTTATATATGAAATTTCAAGTAAATCGGTTGAATACTTTCTTCAAAATGGTGAAAAATGTAAAATCGGCCCGCAAATCCGTTTTCGAGCCCTGATCTTTCCAAAAAATTTTATGTTCATTAGTTTTAATACGAGGAGTTCATATATTAAATTTCAATGAAATCGGTTGATTATTTCTCTTTATATACACAAAAATGTATATTTTGCCCGTAGTAAACGTCTAGTTGCCGATGCCTGATTTCTTCCAAAACATACGAATTTTTGCGGACGGTCGAGCTGAGCTTATATATAAAATTTCAAGTAAATCGGTTGAATATTTTCTTCAAAATGTTCAGAAATGTAAAATAGGCCCGCTAAAAAGTGCAGTTCCCGAACCTGATATATACCAAAAGTTGATCGATCCGTACCATGGTGGAAACAAACTTACATATAAAATTTCATCAAAATCGGTTCAGCCGAACTTGAGATACACGCGTGCACACACAGACTGACAGACGGACAGACCGACAGACCGACAGACCGACAGGTTGCTAAAAATAGTTTATTTACACTTCCCTACTATGGAGAAGTACGTTCCCACCGAAAACTCGATATGCAAAATTTGTTGCCATCACATAACCTACCTATTGTTTACACAATACGGTCGGTAAAAAGGAAAATGATTTTAAATAAACGTATTGATAGGTTGACAACATGAAGAAAGATAACAGTTTTGGCTATATAACTTTCCTTTATACATAATTTCATTTGGAAACCTATAATGACCTTCTTTTACATCTGATTCAATAATATTTCCAGACTCTGTTCTTTTTGTATTGTAGCACTATTCCTTTCAACAATATTAGTGAAAATAATGCTTTTAAATATAATTTATGTATTTTTACCACACTATTATTTTAGGATAAAAATAGTTTTGTATAAAAATAAAAATAGAGAGGGGGTGGAGATGAAAAAAAATCTTCTTCTAACGAAATAAGTTATTTATTAGTCTCTTAAAGCTGCTAAAATTTCAGGCTCTATATGCCTTCATGAAGTTCACGAATATTTATTTGAAATATGAACTTTAAACTGAAGAAGTCAGTTTTTGAGAACTAAATAGACGATTTCAAACAAAACTTTTACCTCAGCTTCAAAAACTAATTTTGGTATTCCAATAATACTTTTTTTGTTAAAAATACAAGTAATTTTAACATTGAATAGTTTAAATATATATTATTGAAGATGTTATCCGAGGCACAAAAAAATTTAATACATTTCAAATGAAAAAAGTAATATATTTACCTGTATCTAAAAAGCTTTCGTAAAAATGTTTACAATTTTCACTTTCTTCTTCGACGCTGAAATCTGGATCCTTTTATTGTCCAAATCAAACACATTTTTAGCTTTCAAAAAAGCGCTTATTAGTTTCACTCTGTCCGTCCGTCCGTAGACACTTTTTTGTTTACAAAACTTCTACACCCTTGAATATAAAAAGCTGAAATTTAATATGTACATAGATCTTCACTAGAAACTTATTTCAGTAGAACAAAATTTTTACCTATCTTCCCCCCTCTAGAAGTTATACCCGCCCAAAACCCTAAAAATGGCCTTTTTTAACTATTTGTTGCAATGAAACCATAAGCATTTTTCAAATTTTGCAAACGCAGAAAGACAGTAGCTTGCTTCCCCTAGCGCGATATACTATAGTTAAACTTTAGAAAAACAAAATGGCCGTTCAAACATTACCGTTATCTAAAATTCTTTTGTTCCAAATTTTTGATGTCATTTTTCTTGTAGACCCCAGCCTGTGTAAGCTTGAAATTTTAGGGGCTTTTAGACATTAACAAACAGTTCATTTCGTTAGAAGAAAATTTCTTTTCATCTCCACCCCCACTCAAGTTATCGCCTCTTGAAATTTCTTAAATTTGAATTTTTTACGCCTTATATATCTGAAACCGAACATGAAAATTAAAAAAGCAAAAATTAATATAAATAAGGCTTAACATAACGCTCGATTTTAAGGGTTTATTGCGTCAGTTAAGAAAAATAATTATATCTTTTAATGTTATGGAATTTACAGTTAGCTTTTCGCGTTTATAGAAATTTGAAGAAGCTTGCGGTTTCGGAAATATAAAGCGTCAAAAATTCAAATTTTACAAATTTGAAAAGGCAATAACTTGAGATGAAAAAAAATTTTTTCTATCGAAATATAAACTACTTATTAGTCTCTAAAAGTTGCTAAAATCATGCCCCTACCAAATCTAAAATCCATTTTTTCCAAATTTTTGGAAACGGTAAATTTAGACGCCATTTTGTTTTTCACGATAGGAGAAGCAAGTCACTGCCTTTCTGCGTTTGCAAAATTTGAAAAATTCTTATGGTTTGATTGCAACAAATAGTTAAAAAAGGCCATTTTCAGGCTTTTGGGCGGGTATAACTTCTATCGTATATCTTATTTGATATAGAAAAATAATTTAAAATTTTAATATTATATAATATTTAGCAATAACATTTTAAAATGCTAACTTTTTAAACCATCCTCGCTAAACTTTCATTAGTTCATGTTTTAGTAATACAAAAATAACGCAAAAAAAATTTCAATGATGTTTTACTCGAAAAGACAAAAATGTAGATATCATGTTCTGACAAAAAAGCCTCGAATTAAAGGCAAAGTTAAATTTTAGTTAAAATACGATTGTAATATGAAAAAGAGTTCAGAGAAGGTAAAAGAAAGAGGAGTGCATTATGGAGAATTTTTTTATATGCAATGAAAAACAAAGATGTTAATTATCCTTTTTCAGATGAAGAATGCATAAAGAAGTTTAGCAACTTACTATTAACTTACAAAAGAGTAAAAAACAAAAAATCGTAATAGTTAGGAATGTTTCCAAAAGTTCGACGTGTCTCTGGTGGCAAATCGTGTCCCACCAAACGACAATTTATTTTCAACATATGATTGGGAAGAGACCAGAAACTGGTACTATAAATAATACTGCAAATCATTGGCGTATTGATGAAACTTCACCAAAAAAATCATCAAAGTAGAAAAGAACCGATATTCGAGATTTTTTGGAACAATTTGACAAAAAAGAGGAAGAACATCATAATGATTTCGTAAATCAAGAAAAACTTAGAGTGGAACATTTTTGTATACCTACATAAACTTACTAAATAATATTTGCAACAAAATTGTGTATAACAATGTAAATGCTATTATAGGTAGTCATTGTGTACACTCACAGGCATCTTTATTCTCAAGACTTCGTCATACCCTTTTCTGAACAAAAACTTTTGAATACACACATACGCAAAAATATTAAGACGTCTTGTACATTATAGGAGTCTATGGTATACTACAATGTTTGTGGCTTCGTGTATTACCTGCATATCCATGTACATGACAATAGGCATTAGGCTTGCGTATGAGAATCAGCACAAATTCATATTCGTATTAGCATTTTATTATACTTTCTTTTGTTTCTTTTTATATCTATTTAGTTTTGTAAACGTTGTCTAAAAGGATATTGAGTTAAACTTTGTTATCCGTTTGTATATAGAGTCTACATACATATTCAAAAAAACATTCAAACAATACAGGGTAATGATTATGTGATAATATTTTAAATAGCATAATTTATGTAAACAAATTACCTGTTCCAGTATTAAGAATACAAACAGTTGCTTAAAGATTAGCAAATTGTTAATGAAATTAAAATAAAGCTAAATGTACCTAGCTTTTAACGTTTATGATCCTGAGTTTTTTAATTTGAAGACGTTTTGTATGTAATAATGAACTTGCCTCTTTGTTAAACAAGAAACGACATGGAAACTCCTTTCTAAATTTTATTTTAACAATATTAGGAAACGTTAGTTTATTAACTGTTATAAACTAATAATTGTATTTTGATACCTGCAAAAAACTTTGGAAAACACAAAAGAAAGTGTAATAAATTTATATTATCTGTATTAATTATAAAATATTGTTACCCAATGCTATGAAAATAATTGGTCTATATAATTCAATTTAATATCAGAAATATGACACCAAGTAATATTATCTTAGGGGCCCAAAACCGCACTGTCACCTCCTTGTGGTGGGTTCCGGTAATGGCGGAGGATAAAGGGGTGATTGAAACGATCAAAGTTACGTTCGTGCCGTAGTCATGTCTCGCGGCGAGCCTCTTGCTTTGAGAGTTTCAGCCCTATATCTATACGTCAGCTGATGACAGGCGTCCCAAGTCAAGGTGGAACAGCATATGCCGATGACTGCGTGGCGAAGGGGGAGCTTAGTCGTTAGTATGCGGACTCTGGATTGGTATGCAGGCGCCCTCCAGTTTAAACGAACCTTCCCATGGTATGCAGAGCTCTGCCATGGGTGACTTTACTTTCCCGCGCTACTCGTGGGAACAAAATGGAGAACGTAAACAATAACAACGACAACAACAGCAACAACAAGAATAACAACTGTGACAAATACAACAACTGCAACAACAACAATAACTACAACTATAACAACAGTGGCAATTACAACAACAACAATACTGAGGACAACATTAATAGAAACACAGTTAGTGCTCAAGGGTCTGCGGAATCAGAGCTTCTCTCGACTGACGCAGAGGAGGAACTCCTTCTCACACCAGTAGAGGAAAAGGAGGCGTCTCCGATGAAGACGGATAATCAGGATCCTCTTGGACTTATTATCCAACAAACTGAGGAGGACCTGAAAAGGTTGGACATCAGGGGAAAAAAGCAATATTTCTCAATATCAGGGATGGCATGTCCCCAGAGGAAGCTCGCAGATATGAAAAGGAAACGCTAGAGAAGCTGAGGGCCTGCGGATCGGGTGTTGTGGCCGACCATCCCCAGAAGAGGGAAAGGTCAGAAAGCAACAGTTCAAGGTTGAGGGAAAGGTCTGACTTCTTATCGGGATGCAGTAGCACAGGTCAAGGTGGCCATCACTCATAAACTGCATCCAGAGGAAAGGCTATCCGAAGTTCAGATGGGGAAAATCAAAGTAGCCATCATGGATGAAATGGATAAAGTTGTGGATTCTCATCCACAATTCACTGCAGCGTTGCAAAGGGATGGATGGATATCCGTAACATGCAACAATAAGGGAGTGGATAAACAGTGTCTGCAGGAAGATAAAGCCTTGGGACGGTTGCAACGTCGTGGTACTGGATGGCGACGACATTCCCAAACAGCATGTCTGCGTCACCTACGTGACAAAGGACGAGACAACCGTCAGTCTCTCCAGGGACAATTTTCTAAGTAGGATAGGGAAGCAAAATCGCAGCCTCAAAATGAGTTCCTGGAGGGTGCTGAGGATGGTAAGGAAAAGGACGGGGGTTGCTCCATCACCTTTTCCGTGGATGATTCCGGATTGGAAGATCTACAGAAAGCGAAGTTCCGACTTTTCCTGAATTTCTTCCGTGTTACCGTTCGGGTTAAAGGAAGAAAATCCTCTCAAGGTGCTGGCGACAGAGCGGGACAAAATAAAAAACCAACGCCCACCGCGACAACGACGAGCACTTTAGGCCAACCAAAAGAGCCAAAACTCATTGGAAAGTCTGAAGTCGCTCCGAAAACGACAGAAACGGAAGGACCATCGACCAGCGCGCCGGATACAAGCTTCCCGGGTGAACCAAAAGAGCCCAAGCCCATTGGAAAGCCCGGTACTGCTTCGGTATTTACATAGTGAAGCTATTGTATGATAATACATTTGGCGGCAGCCCTAGGGCTTGCATTTTGTTTAGTAAAAGGCTAACGTATTTTCTCATTCCAGATTACTGTTCTAAGGATCAGGTAGCTGCGTTGGTAAAGGTGAAGTCTTCCGGGGGTTGGACAGAGTTCATTGTGTGCTCATCCTACTTCCCGGGAGACTGTAACGAACAACTGAAAGATCTAGTGGACTTTTGTGGAAGGAGGAACTTCCAACTAATAATAGGAAATGATGCCAATGCCCACCACAACGTCTGGGGAAGCAGTAATATAAACAAAAGAGGTGAGTGCCTACTTGAATTTATATATAGCAATAAATTAATGGTTATGAATGAGGGCAATAGGCCGATATTCGGAAATGCAATTAGGGAAGAGGTCCTTGACATCACCCTTTGCACTGAGTTTATCGGCAGTAGGGTTAGGGGATGGCATGATTAGGTTTGATATCATGGTCTCCGGGGGCCTGGCAGAAGAAATGTATCGGGTACCCCAATCCACAGATTAGAGCCAATTCGAAACACTCCTCATGAATGGGATTGGATCCATTCCTGCTTCTGTCAGAACGGTGATGGTTATCCAGCTGGCCAGCGAGGCTCTGACCGCGGCTATTACTAGTGCCTACCATGAGAGCTGCCGCGCTAAGCTGAGGCGGAGCAATAGGAAGTGGCCGTGGTGGAATGAAGAGCTTTCAAGGCTTAGACTAAAGACCAGAAAGCTATTCAATAAGGCCTAGGCGTCGGGTTCGTGAGAAGATTATAAAAACTCACTCACGAAATACAATAAAGAAATTAGAAAAGCGAACAGAATTTCGTGGAGAGCGTTCTGCAAAGGCATTGATGAACTCTACAGCAGTGGGTGTCTTCGCAGGATGCTTTCCAAAAAGCATCCTGCTAGCGGGTTGGGCCTTATGAAACGGCCTGATGACTCCATGACTGAGAACGGAAAGCGTTGGAGCTTATGGCGTCAACGCACTCTCCTGACTCGGAGGTTCTTCGGAATCACTCAAATGTGGTCATTGAACCAAGGGCATCCTGAGATGACTGGCAACGATCCCGTCTGGTCTTCGCGATGGGCAGGATTAGATGAGCTGTTTTCTCTTACAGGCATGGAGGGATGTAACCCCACGAGGCCAAGGTCTTTCCGTCCAATTAGCCTTACTTCCTTTCTATTGAAAGCAATGGAAAAAGTGATTGATAGATTTGTACGGGATGATGCACTGGAAAGCAATCCTTTGCATGAATCTCAGTACGCTTATCAGTCGGGAAGGTCTACTGCACTCGCTCTGCAGAGTCTGGTGGGGGTCCCTGAAAACTCACTGGAAGTGTGGGAGGTGGCAGCTGGTTGCTTCCTTGATACAGAGAGAGCTCTTGGCAACACCCCATATCATGCCATCTGCAAGTCGTTGCACAAACGAAGGATTGATACGACGACTAGCAGATGGTTTAATCGGATGCTACAGGATAGGATTATTAAGTCCACCATAGCTGAAGATATACTCTTCATCTCCGCTGCAAAAGGGTGCCCGCAGGGAGGGGTTCTTTCGCCCGCCCCCCTGTGGTCCATTGTAGTGGATGATCTAATCGCTGCTCTTAGTAGCTCCGGGGCACGTGTCTGGGGATACGCTGACGATGTGGCCTTCGCCGTATGGGGAAAATTTGAGAGCACTATTTCTTATCTTCTACAGCAAAATTTACGTGTTGTGGAGAGATGGTGCGAAGGCGTTGGGTTAAATATAAATCCAAACAAGAGCACTTTGGTCGTCTTCACCAGACGCAGAAGCAGGGATAGATTAACGAACCCAATTCTGTTTGGCGACGTATTAGTTACTCTAGGGAGGTGAAGTATCGGGGGGTAACTTTGGATGATCGTCTCTCTTGGAATACCCATATAGATAGAGTTATCGAGAGGGCTACGGCGGCCTTATGGACGTGTAGGAGCTTCATCTGGGGGACCAGGGGAATCAGTCCCAGTATAGCACTGTGGCTATATACGGCCATTGCTAGGCCCATCGTAATCTATGCATCGATTGTATGGTGCCGTAAAGCTCAGCAGGCGGATGTGCGGGCCAAGCTGGAAAAGCTACAGAGGCTGGTCTGCCTGGGAGTGACCGGAGCAATGCGGGCGGCTCCTACCACTGCATTGGAAGTGATGATCGGGTTGCCGCCATTGCATCTCCATATATTGAGGGAAGCTTGGCTAGTGACCGTCTTTGGCCAGGACGGGGAGCTAAAGTCGGACCATAGAACTCACAGAGACTTGCTTGAGAGCGACCCGATTCTAAGAATAACCATATCGGATACCTGTCTGCCGCGGTACAATTTCGACCACAAGTACAGGGTTCTGTTTCCCGATCGATGGACGTGGGATCGGGGTGGTCCGGTACTTGAGTCGGGTTCGCGCGTGTGGTATGCGGACGGGTCCAAAACGGAGTCGGGTGTAGGTTCGGGTCTATACGGTGTCCGCCCGGACACGCGTGTATATGCAACCCTTGACCCGTATTGCACGGTGTTCCAGGCCGAAATACATGCAATAAAGATCTGTCTGAGAATCAATTTACAAAGGGGGTATAGAAACCGCATCATCTATGTGTTCTCAGACAGCAGGGCTGCATTGCTGGCGCTTCGTTCAGCTCAGGTTACATCCAAGCTGGTCTGGGGCTGCCTTGCTTCACTTATGGAATTGGCATCGGAGAACAGAGTCACGATCATTTGGGTTCCGGGCCATAGTGGCCATGCGGGCAACAAAATTGCCGATGGGCTGGCGCGAAGAGGATCTGGGGCTGACTTTGTGCAGCCGCTGCCTTTTTGCGGTCTGCCTTCTTCCGCCGCGGGGGCCAGGCTTGCCTGCCTGCTCGCGGCGGAATGCGGCCGTCACTGGCGGGACGCAAAAGGGTGCCGTCATGCGAAGGTGTTCCTTTCGACGTGCTTCAGCGGATTCACCGCAAAGTTGCTGGGGATGAGCAGGAGCCGGTTTCGCACTATTGCGAATTTCTTTACGGGGCACTGTAGATTTTTTCCCCCCTGTGTAGATTTTGTGGGGGTGGCGATGAGACCGCCGTGCACATTCTCTACGACTGTCCGGCACTGGCTGTTCGGCGCGCCAATTGTTTTGGATATGGGTCCCTAAGTGTTCGGGAACTGTTGTCCAACTCCCTTAGAGATTTTATAGGCGGGAGCGTGGGGAGGCTACAATAAGTCATGAATGGCTTTATTAAATTGATCTTATATATTTAAAAAAAGTCTTACAAATATTTTCATTTCCACTCTTACAAAACTGAACGTTTAAAAAATATTTCAAATAGTTACACTCATAACGTATTTTATAAAAACTTTCTAAGACCAGCTGATGGGAATATGCTACCTTATTATTCTTATTAAGTGCTATGCTCTTTAGTAAGTTTTTTTTTGTAATACTTGTGCCGTTTATTTTTTTATTGATAGTTTTAGCACACTACAAATCTGTAAAAGTAAGATATTCAAATGTGTAAAAAGACTTTGAGATTTTATGTAGAAGTCGAACTTTTAAAAACATGTCTGCATTATCGAAAATCACTATAGTTCTAAAATTTTGGTAAAGTGTTTATTCACACTGGAAATTTAATGTCTTAATATTTGAATTTGCAATTAATTTACATATCTTTAAAAAATTTGCATTCAATTGATATAGCTGCAAGCAACAAATTTTTACGAAAAATAAATTTTTGTTTCCAATTGATTTATTTCATGTAATATTTAACATATTCATAAGTATAAAAACTTTAACAACAATAATATGCTCAGTCAGAATAAATAACTATTTTCTTAAATGAGTTAATGAAACTAAATTGAAAAATTTATTGTGCTTCATTTTTTCTATTTTTTCTATTCTTTTCCCAAAGATTAACGTAGTTCAAAGGATAACAGAGGACAGCAGAAATTGTTATTAATATTCCAGCAAACCAAAATGACGCATTATAACTTCCAGTATAATCATAGAAGAACCCTAGAAAAATATTTAAAAAGGTTGTAACATAATTTTATTATATGTAACCATAGATAAGTGGTCGTTAAGGTAAACTTGTATATTTCTAGTCTTAAGTATTATACCTGCTATTGGTGAACCTATAGCGGCAGCTAATCCTTGAAATAGCATTAAAAATCCAAAGGCATTTGTTAGTTTTTCCAGTCCCATTAGCTCTACAGCAATTATGGATCTCAAAGCAGAGAAACATGCAATACAAATACCAAACATAACGGCATAAGAAAACTGAACGCCTGAAGTGATAGAATAACAACTTAAACAAGTTGCAACTCCGCCAGCAGTTATAGCAACATTATTTAGATGCAATGCACTAATTTTGAAAGAACTCATCATACCGCATACAATCCTAGAAACGGTATTTGTTATACCAATGACGGATATAATGAAATTGGCAGTATTTTCATCCATACCATTTTTTATAGCACGACGTTCGATAAAAATAAAGGGTATAAAAAAACCCATCATAGTTAGGAATCCACTTGTGCATAAAAGCATAAACGACGGTGATTTTAGTAGCTCGACATCTAACATGGTTGACAATGTGCGCATAAAAGCTTCAGGAAAAATTTTACAACCAGGCTCTTCCCGTTCTCTTAAATCCTTTGTGGTGGGAAGTCTTGTTACTGACATATGGTATGCCAGGGATGTCTGCGACGTGTATTGAGGAATTCTTACTAAAGATCCAGTAAAAAAAACATCATCTCTGTACATTGGTCGAATATCACAATGGCTCCCTAATTTGTTGTTTCTTGAGCCGAATTCTCCCGGCCTTCTAGACGTGGAAACGGTATGACGCCTGCCTGACAGATTTTGCATTTCTTTTACAGTTTTTTCTGTCACCAATAAATTATGGCTTTCAGTTTCCTCTTTCTCTTCTTCTCTCTCGCCAAGAGTCGCAAGTTCTTTTGTTAAGTTAAAATTTGGTTTTTGCACATCATTTGTATTTTGCAAAACATTACTTTTTTTTAAAATTTTCAATTCTGTTCCTTTTTGAGAAAAATTTGTAAAATTTTTTTCTAAGTGAGCTGCTCTGAAAACTTCGAAAGCTGTTGGATGATGTGAGTTACTGGCTTGTCCCATATATGTACTATATGCGCTATTTGGAACAGAAAAAGCAAGTCTGCCTTCGGGTAAAGGTTTAATTAAATGACTTTTTGAAGAAACTCCTTTGTTTAAACTTAATTTTTCATTTATTTCTTCCTCTTTATTTGAAATTTCAAAGTGAATTGGTGGAATCGGCCGATACGCCATAGCATAAATGGCGCACGATAATATTATGGCGCCTTGAATTACTAATGTGTTCCTCCAACCAGACTGTTGAATCAAAAATTTGGTTAAAGGAGCAAATATAAATGTTCCGACTCCTGATCCACATAAAGCGATTCCAGTAGCTAAAGCACGCCATTTTTCAAAATAGTAACCAATTGTAATAACTGACGGTATATAAATTAAGCAAAATCCAATTCCACCAATTATGCCATATGTCAAAAACAAAAATTCAACGCTGTTTGCAAAATATGATAAACAGAACGCTGATGATGCAATTATAGCTCCAGCTATTGTTACTGGGCGGAATCCAAATCTGTTACATAATGCACTTACAAAGGGTCCTGCAATTAAATAGAATCCGCTTAAAAGAGAGCTCACCAGAGCGACATAGCCTTGGGAGGCTCCAAAATCATTCACTATGTACATTTGAATAGCGCCAGAACTAAACACGATCCCATCTACCACGATGTTACATAAAAAGGATGATATCATAACAATCCACGCCCATCCAGCATCTGGCGGAATAGTAACAACTGCTTCATCTTTTTTATATTCTTTAGTTTCATCTTGTTTGCTATAACATTCAGCATTTTTTACATGAAATTCGGACGAATTAAATATTTTATTGTTATTCATCGGGCTGGAAAAAATACCAAAATGAAAAACGTAAGTTAAACTTATAATATTATGTAAAAAATAAGTGAAAAAATAATTTAAATATGTTTAACTGACAAATATGTCAGTTAAACATATTTAAATTAGCTATTGTAAAAAAAGTTTAAACGTAAGCTCAAAGAAAATCCGGTGTTCCCCATTGTCATAACCTTTACTACCTTTATTTTAAATCGTCTCCTACTTTTATTAGAAACGATTTTAAAATTTGATTCTAAAAGGGCTTAAATGAAGAAATAACTGCAAAAACTATGTAGACGGTTTACATCTACATACATCATGTGACAACATAATTTTTATTATATGCCATGTCCAGAAAAAGTATTCATATTGTCGCGATAATACTATAAATAATGAAGTAGATAAATAGATCAAAAAATTACGTTATTATTATTACCTGGTAAATTACAAATAAAGGTTACTATTATTATCTAATAAATTATATCAATTATTTGTTAGGCTCTCACGCTGCTTGACACTTCAAACTGATTTGAAAATTTGAGCAAAGAAGTGTTAGAAGAGAACTTCAAGTTCCTTTATAGCCCAAAATAATATTAGTATGTGTTACAAAAGCTGATTTGAGTAGGAAAAGTTTAAAACAAGCATACAGAATAAATTAAAACCAAAAAATAAAGTAAGGTAAAATTCAACAAAATCAATATACAGTAAAAACAATAAACAAAGTGTATACAACACAAAATTATCTTATATAGTTAGGAAATCATAAAATACTAGCATTTAGTATCAATAATCGTCAAAATTAGTGTAGTTAGCACACAAGTCAAGTAGGTGAAGACATCAAACATAAAAAAAAAGAAAGGGCATAGACTATCTGGGCCATAAAGCATCTCCAACATCTGCAGTACATACTGCTTTCTATGCGGACGCTCTATCAACTGAGCAACAACAGACGCATAAATGCATTGCCGGCAAATTGTTCTTCACATTGCGTTATATTGTAATTTACATAATTAATGACTTTATATCTAACAAGTCCCAATACTCAATTTTTTTTACGAAATATTTATTTCGTTGCTAGTTTTTTCTTTAAATGCCACTGATCGTGTCATATTTTTTATTATTTTTTTCTTTTTTTTTTAAGTAAAAAAGAGTTTAATATTTTAAAAAATTTCAGGATATTATACACATTTTTTAAAAAGCTTCCCATTTAATCCTTTTGCACGAAAAAGAAAGAAAGGTAGGAGGAAAGAAACAATGAAAAAAATTTCAAATTCAAATTTCAGTATGGTTTCAAATATTAATGAGGAAGGATGTATAATTTTTTATGCACATTTTGTATTTCCCAATAAGGTAAGTTGAGTAGTGTCGGATAACAAAAATGTTATTAAAAGTAATATAGGTTGACACATTTCAACAATTTTAATTATCTCATTTCGGTTATTTATACGTTACTTATAAAATTGTTTCAAATAATTTCAGTTAGTTTTTAAGTTATTAAAAATAAATATGTATGTACCTACTTCCAATAAATTTTTTTTCAAATAATTATTTCAAAACTATTTCAAACATGTTATATTGAGTGCTTCAAAAATTTTGCTGTGCTCTTTTTTCATATTTTATTAGCAGGTAAACAAGAGCAATCTATTTATAAAATGTCCCTGCATGTGTATGTATGACCTATCTTAATTCTAAACGGAAAGAATTTTAAAATACCTGAACAAAAATTTTAAAATACCTGTTATTTTACAGTCGGAATTTTCGAGTCATTTGGGAAAATTCCATTTATTTCAAAAATAGAAAAATATTCAAATCCGGTCATAAAAATATATGATTGTTTTTTCCAAACATTTTAAATATTTTTTTTTCTCAGGTAATTGATATAAATGATAGTAAGTTTTTAATATTTTTTCAAATAAAAATAGAGGTAAAATTTTGAATTTTATATAAAATTTGTATTTAACAAATAATATTTGATTGTATTTAAGATACTATTTTCTAATTCCCTCTTCAAATTTTTTCTTTAGTATGTATTTATATTAATATTTAAGAATTATCTTTCATTAATTATATTTTCAACTTGACACCACAGTTACTCCCCATATCTTGAGTTAACTTACCCTATGAGAAAAAAATGCTGTTCACTTAAAAATAATGAAATGCTTTCAGTAACATATAAAACGTTGAAGGCGAAGGATGTGCTTGTTGTTTTTCCGTTTTTTTTTTAATTTTAAAATAATTATCAATGAAAATATTAATATATTTTTTTGATTTTTCAAATATATTTTCTAAATTTTACCTGCTTTATAATAAGTGTGAATTTATTTTAATATTTCTTCTCAAAAAATAGCCACTTCGATTTAAAAAACCCCATATAAAATAAGGTCGTGCTTTCAAGTTTCTCTCTGAGCATTGGTACTTGTTAGATATAAAGACATTAACATAATTATTAAGTATTGTTTACATGAGATGCTACATGCAATCTTCTATTTGAAATCATAGACTCCTATAATGTACAAGACATGTTAGTATTTTTGTATTTGTGTCTATTGATTATTGTAGAAAAAATGAGACTTTAGTCCATATATAAATTTCGTACGGGAATTGTGTCGCTGTGCGGTAAAATAATTTGTTTGTTGTTTAAAATTTTTAGTAAAGTTGCGTCGAAGGAGGCAGAAGCTATAGCCTACGAGGAAAGGAAAACGAACGTGCTATACCTTATATTTCCAAAGAATGAAGTCATCAGGGATAAATGGATACAAGCATTAGAAAAAGGAATTGAACACCAACGAATTATTCAGCGATATGCATTCAACATTTTCGGTCGGAAGATGTACAACATAACTTGATGATACAAAATAAAAAAACTCCGTATGATTTGTTGAGATCAAAATTGCTTAACGTCGCAATACCTTCTGTTTTCCCCGGACGTCCGCATCCAAAAGAAATGGGCTTGCAGAAAACCACCAGATGAACAAAGGAAGGAAATCTTAATAAGAAAAGAAATGGAAAACCAAAAAGTCCTTGTAAACGATATGATATGTACTTTTAACGATATTAAATTTGATTTAAAAAAAAATTAATGCATAACGATACAAATATTTTGAAACTTAATTTGTCATAAGATTTTAATGATCTTTTTCAACATTTTTTTGCATATTCTAGATTTAGCTTTGGAAATAATTCTTGACGAATACAATTATGTTAATGAACTTATTTTTTTAATAGATCAAATTAAATTACTTACAATTAAGAACTAGTCGTGTGTTTTTGTATTGCAAGCCTTGCAAGTATTATTCCTGTAGTTTTGAAATTGTGTTCCATTCTGTGGCTGAGATATTTTAAGTTTACTTTATATTTTCAAAAACACACCCGTAATATACATACATATAGATATACTTTTTCCTAATAAATAATAAGATAAAACTTAAAATAAGAAAAGTTCTAAAAATAATTACCAATGAACTTTTCCCTTCAACAAGTGAAAATTCTGCTTTTAAATACAGTCTATGTATACCTATCACACTATTCAAATTATTTTCATTCATATACAAAATTATTTCTAGGATTGCATACATTTAGGATGAACGATTTATACAGTCTTTGAAATAAAGCAAAAATTAATATAAAGTGGGGTTAACATAATTCTCGATTTTAGGGGTTAATTGTTTGACTTAAGGAAAATAATTATATTTTTTAATGTCATGGAATTTACCGTTAGCTTTTTGTGTTTATAAAAATTTGAAAAAGCTTGCGGTTTCGGAAATATAAGGTGTCAAAAATTCAAATTTTAAAAATATCAAGAGGCGATAACTTGAGAGAGGGTGGAGATGGAAAAAAATTTTCTTCCAAACAAATGAACCATTTGTTAATGTCTAAAAGCCCCTAAAATTTTAAGCTTCTACAGGCTGAGGTCTAGAAGAAAAACGAAATCAAAAATTTGGAAAAAAAAGACTAGATAACGGTAAATGTCAACGGCCATTTTGTTTTTCTAAAGTTTAACTATAGTATACCGCGCTAGGGAAAGCAAGTCGCTGCCTTTAAAAAAGGCCATTTTTAAGATAGGTAAAAATTTTATTCTAAGGAAATATGTTTCTAGTAAAGATCTATGTACGTATTATATTTCAGTTTTCTATCTTCAAGTGTGTAGAAGTTTTGTAGACAGACACACGGACAGACGGACGGACAGAGTGAAACTAAAACGCACTTTTTTCAAACATTTTTTGGAAAAGTGCTAAAAATACATAATTAAACAAATAATTAGTTCCTTTAAGATCTCTTACGTATACAGTCATTTATCGCACTCTAAGCGATAAATGACTGTATACGCATAAAATAATTCGACACTAAAATGCATGTACGTATGTATTTGGAGTTTATAATAGATGCGAATAAGACGCGTGACTCTAGAACGAGTTAACTCCAATACTAACGTGTATAGGTAAATGCGTATAGCATACGATTTCTATGCCTTCTAGAAGTACCCGTACTTTTTGTCACCTGAAAAGTAGCTATATATATGTAATGTAAAATATGATGGTTTTTGATGAGTTATACGAAATATGAATAAAATATAGAATTATAAAGGAAAATTCTAGGTACTGCGTAGCCTTGTGCCTGATTATTTTTTTTATTTTGTTTAAATTTTCTGTTTTATTTTTTTATATATACATATGTATAACAGATAAATGTTATTATAAAAGTTTAAAGAAAATTAAAAAAAAAAATGGAAAAATTTTAAGTACATAAATATGTATGTATGTAGAGTTTTTTTAGAGCTTGTATGAATTGAATAATATTCAAAACTGTGGTTTGCTATTTAAAAATAAATTTTAAACGCATAATTATTAAATCATGGGGGTTAACATACAAAAATTAATTTTTCAAATATAGAAAAGGTTTATGAACATATTAAAGTATGTACATATGAATGTATTAGAATTGAACATTTTGAAATTTTCTGTTGGAACAATTAGAAATAAAATTATAAGTATAAACATACATAATTATGAATGGATACCTGTTTTTTTAAAACTGTGGGTGAACATATCGATTAAATTTTTCAAATAAAGAAAAGTTTTAGCAAAAACAAAATAATAATTTTATTCAAATATGTGTATGTACATATGAATGGATTAGAATTTAGCATTTTACAGTTTTTCGCTCGAACAATAAAAATTAAATTTTAGGTATATACATACGTACATAAATTGTGCACGTATATTTTTTTAAAGCTTGCTAACGAAACATAATATTCAAAACAATAACAAATGAAGCATTAATATTCAGTTGCCACAAAACAATTTCTAAAACCTGACATTTATTTAAGTTTATTTCGATTGTTCGAACTTAAAATATGTGAGATCATTATATTTTCGATCATTATACTTTTAACGATATTAAATTTGATTTAAAAAAAAAAATTAATGCATAACGATACAAATATTTTGAAACTTAATTTGTCATAAGATTTTAATGATCTTTTACAACATTTTTTGCATATTCTAGATTTAGCTTTGAAAATAATTCTTGACGAATACAATTATGTTAATGAACTTATTTTTTTAATAGATCAAATTAAATTACTTACAATTAAGAACTAGTCGTGTGTTTTTGTTTTGCAAGCCTTGCAAGTATTATTCCTGTAGTTTTGAAATTGTGTTCCATTCTGTGGCTGAGATATTTTAAGTTTACTTTATTTTTTCAAAAACACACCCGTAATATACATACATATAGATATGCTTTTTCCTAATAAATAATAAGATAAAACTTAAAATAAGAAAAGTTCTAAAAACTAACTTTTCCCTTCAACAAGTGAAAATTCTGCTTTTAAATACAGTCTATGTATACCTATCACACTATTCAAATTATTTTCATTCATATACAAAAGTATTTCTAGGATTGCATGCATTTAGGATGAACGATTTATACAGTCTTTGAAATAAAGCAAAAATTAATATAAAGTGGGGTTAACATAATTCTCGATTTTAAGGATTAATTGTGTGACTTAAGGAAAATAATTATATTTTTTAATGTCATGGAATTTACCGTTAGCTTTTTGTGTTTATAGAAATTTGAAAAAGCTTGCGGTTTCGGAAATATAAGGTGTCAAAAATTCAAATTTTAAAAATATCAAGAGGCGATAACTTGAGAGAGGGTGGAGATGGAAAAAAATTTTCTTCCAAACAAATGAACCATTTGTTAATGTCTAAAAGTCCCTAAAATTTTAAGCTTCTACAGGCTGAGGTCTAGAAGAAAAACGAATTCAAAAATTTGGAAAAAAAAGACTAGATAACGGTAAATGTCAACGGCCATTTTGTTTTTCTAAAGTTTAACTATAGTATACCGCGCTAGGGAAAGCAAGTCGCTGCCTTTAAAAAAGGCCATTTTTAAGATAGGTAAAAATTTTATTCTAAGGAAATATGTTTCTAGTAAAGATCTATGTACGTATTATATTTCAGTTTTCTATCTTCAAGTGTGTAGAAGTTTTGTAGACAGACACACGGACAGACGGACGGACAGAGTGAAACTAAAAAGCACTTTTTTCAAACATTTTTGGGAAAGGGCTAAAAATACATAATTAAACAAATAATTAGTTCCTTTAAGATCTCTTACCTTTTGAGTAATTTATTTTAGAACCTCGATTTGAGTTATAAAATCGTAAAATACCTTTTACAATAAGCACTTTAAGCGATAAGTGACTGTATACGCATAAAATAATTCGACAAATAAAATGCATGTACGTATGTATTTGGAGTTTATAATAGATGCGAATAAGACGCGTGATTCTAGAATGAGTTAACTCCAATACTAACGTGTATAGGTAAATGCGTATAGCATACGATTTCTATGCAAAATGTCCCAAGTTCGAATAATGAAAAATGCGATTTGCCAGATGAACTTTTTTTTATTGATAATTTTATTTTTTTTAATTAAATAAAAAAGCTTCACCCTTACAAATCAATACCAGCGAGTTTGCGTTCAAAATATTTTTTGAAAATACCCCTTTTGTAAAAATTTTAATTCAATAAAATAAAATTTTCTTATAAAATTTTGCCCTAAAAATATATTGTCAAGAAGTTTAATATACACTTATGTTTTGCTTACTAATACATTTTGCATGAGATCACGAAAAGAACACATAACTAAATGCCTACATACATACTTATTACAAAACAAGGTAGATTTTATTAAAACTTTACAATTTTCTTAAGAAGTTATATCACTTTTTGTTATAACATTTTACAATTTTCTTAAGTTATCACTTTTTGTTATAACACACAAAATTTATATATTTATAAATTCCAAATATGAATTTATATACAATATTTATACCACCAAAAGTAAATAAAAAGTTACCCCTACAGGATGTAGTACCATTTTGAAAAAACGATTACAAAGCATCTTGGGAGGGGGTGAAAAAGGAGGGCGGGTGGAATTAATGCTTTTCTGGGACCGTGGAAGCAAAACCCTATCTAATGCCTTTTGTCCCATGTCTCTAGCCCTTCTAGAAGTACCCGTACTTTTTACCACCTGAGAAGTAGCTATATATATATAATGTAAAATATGATGGTTTTTGAAGAGTTATACAAAATATGAATAAAATATAGAATTATTAAGGGAAATTCAAAGTGCTGCGTAGCCTAGTGGTTAGCATGGTAGTCTGATAGCTAGAAGGTTATTGGATCAATGCTTGCCTGGATGTTGTCGTATTTTTATTTTTTTGGATTATTTTAAAATTTTTTTTTTTATTTTGTTTAAATTTTGTGTTTTATTTTTTTTTAATATATAACATATAAATGTTATTATAAAAGTTTAAAGAAAATTTCCAAAAAAATATTCTTATAATAGTTTGGAAAAATTCGCAAAAATTTTAAGTACATAAATATGCAGGGACGGATTTTTCATATATGCAAAGTATGCATTTGCAGTGACAGAAAAGCAGGGGATTCAATTTACAGCGAAATTAACTTTATAAAATGTACCTACATACAAACATAATATTTTATTCCTAATAATATAAAAAATTTGAGTAAAGTATTGATCTTCATATATTTTTCTTTCATATACAATGAAATGTTCGTAGAATGAAAATTATTGATACATTTTCTTACTCTACACTACTCTTATTTTTTGTACGAATACACAAAATATTTTTTTCAATGTATGAATCATCAGAATTGCAATTATTAATTTTTCCTTTTACGTACATACTAGAATAAATTCGTATATTATGCCTATAAACAGAAAATATACAGCTGTACACATTCAATCCAACATATACATGTTGACAACAACAGTGAAATCGTCTCATTCTATGTATATTATAATATACATAGAAGCAAGATACGCAAAAAATAAAAATATTCAAAAATATACATGCACACATAATTTATATTGTTTAATATGAATAAGATCAACACTCATGCGTACACATATTATTATCTCATAAAGCAAGATTTTTATTTTGCTGAGATTGCTCCCTATCAACACTCGCTCGTACACATGTAATTATATCACAAAGCAAAATTTTTATTATGCTTAGTGATCTCCCTGGCTACACTCGTTCGCACACATTATATTTAAATTGTTTCATAAATGCAAAATTTTATTAATGCTTAGTTGTCGCCCACTCACCAAACAAACAAACACATTATTATAATGTATTACTTTTTCTGTATACTATTGCATTAGTAAACAACAAGAACAAAACAAAAAAAACAAAAATTAAGAATGAGAATAGAAAGAAATTATAACGAGAAAAAAAATAGAGTTGACCTTGTCAACTCTGTGATACCCGTACGAATTTGTTATCCTATGTGCGAATAACTAATGTGCCATAACTAACTATGGGGCAGACTATGACTTTAAGTTGCCGTATTACCATATTAATTTATGCAAAATTTCAGTACTATATGATATTCAAAATACTGGTTGTGACAAACTACTATTGATGTTGTATGGCAGCTACCAGAAAGAGCCAAGAAATTTTAGCGAATTTTATCAAGCACATCGGCCCTACTAATATATTAACTTGTGTGAAATCTCAATATCACAGCTTGTATAGTTTCTGAGATATAGTCAAATAACTTTTGAAGTTGTATGGCAGGTACCAGAAGAAGCCAAGTAATTTCAACGACTTTTACGAGACACATCGGCCCTACTCATATATTCACTTGTGTGAAATATCAATATCACAGCTTTTATAGTTTCTGAGATATAGCCAAATAACTTTTGAAGTTGTATGGCAAGTACCAGAAGGAGCCAAGTAATTTCAACGACTTTTATGTAACACATTGGCCCTACTAATATATTTGTTTGTGTGAAATTTCAATACCATAGCTTGAATAGTTTCTGAAATATAGCCAAATAATTTTGGAAGTTGTATGGTAGGTACCAGAAGAAGCCAAGTAATTTCAACGACTTTTATGTGACACATTGGCCCTACTAATATATTTGTTTGTGTGAAATTTCAATACCATAACTTTTATAGTTTATGAGATATAGTCAAATAAATTTTAAAGTTGTATGGCAGCTACCCGAACCGGTACATCGATCATATCCAATTTAAATAGGGTTCTGGCACTTACTACAATAAATCATTTGTGAAAATTTGGTGAACTTAGCTCAATTAGTTTTTGAGTTATCGTTCGGACGGACGGACGGACGGACGGTCGGACGGACGGACGGACGGACGGACAGACAAAGATAAATCAACTCAGAATTTGACGCTGATCAAAAACATACACTTGAGTCTATATCTAACACCGTTATTTCTTAGCGTTACAAACGGTAAGGCAAATTTAGTATACCCTTCGAACATACGTTCGTACGGGTATAAAAAGAGAATGAGAGCAATATTCTTAAATAATGGAATGCATAGCTTGATATTGAGATTGTGTATACCAATATTTTCTTTTTGTTTAACAACAAAAAATTTTGAATGAATTTCAAAATTACATGATCGTTATCAATTTCTACTACTATGTTTTGCTTTCGTTTTTGAGTTAAAACTGTTATCAATCTCAGAATTAAATATTAATTGGTAATATCTACTACTTATATTGAATTGAAAAAATGTTGTTTAATAATCAAGCGAATGTTAAGAATTTTTATGTATTCGTAAATTTAAAATTACGAATAAAAATAAAAATAATTTTTTACTTTTTTTCATATTCAAATAAGCTTTGAAAAAATTCATTTGATATAATTTTCATAGAACCTTTTACAATAAGTTTCACTTACGTCAAAAAGTAAATTTTTTGGTTGTTAAAATCAAAAAATCAAGTTTAAATGATTGATATAAATCTGATCATAACTTCATAAAAAAACATACAGTGAAATAAATTACCTTGTTTTTGAATTTATAAAACAAAAAATTTAAAGTTAAGTTCCAGACTTTAATTCTATAATTCAGCATAATAAGGTTACAAGAAAGTGCTTTATGATGCACAATGTGCAATGCCTATTAAATTTTGTTCACAGTACTAAAATAGGTGAAACGGTTGAAGGGGGGGGGGGGGGGGCGCACTTTTTAGGAACCGCTTAGGGCGACGAATACATCAGTACCGCGCCTGTAAATATGTATGTATGTATATTTTTTTTTAAAGCTTCCTGAGTAATTTTTTTAAGCTTTCTATATGAATTTAATAATATTCAAAACTGTAAAATATATAGAAATAAATTTTAAACGCATAATTATTATATCATGGGGTTAAACATACAAAAATTAATATCTCAAATAAAGAAAAGGTATAGTCAAAAACAATATAATAATTTTATTCAAATATATGTATGTATGTATATATGAATGTTTTAGAATTGAAGATTTTAAAATTTTTCGTTCCAACATATGAACGTATATACATATAAATGTATTAGAATCGAAAATTTTGAAATTTTGCTGTTGGAACAATTAGAAATAAAATTATAAATGCAAACAGACATAATTATGAATGGATACCTGTTTTTTTAAAACTGTGGGTGAACATATAGGATTGAATTTTCCAAATAAAGAAAAGGTTTAGTCAAAAACAAAATAACAATTTATGTATGTAAAAATATATGTATATATGTATATATGAATAAATGTATGTATGTACATTTGAATGGATTGGAATTTAGCATTTTACAGGTTTTCGCTCGAACAATAAAAATAAAATTTTAGGTAGATACATACGTACATAAATTGTGTATGTATATTTTTTTAAAGCTTGCTGACGAAACAAAATATTCAAAACAATAACAAATGAAGCATTAATGTTCAGTTGCCACAAAACATCTGATGTCTTTTATAAAATCTGACATTTATTTAAGTTTATTTCGATTTTTCGAACTTAAAATATATGTGAGAGCATTGTATTTTCGAATATTATTTCTCGTTCTCGGTTTGTGTTTCTAATAATAAAAAGTATTATTTCATTTGTTGGTTTGCGTTTCTAGTAATATGAAGTATAAAAGAAAAAGGTGCTTTTGTTATACAAAAATTTTTTCAGAAAATCTTAAAATAGAGCTATTTCGGGGCTAAAATGTTTTAATGGCAGATTTTTCGGGGACCCTAGAGGCAAAACTCTATCTAATGCCCTTTGCCCCATGTCTCTAGCCCTTCTAGAAGTACCCGTACTTTTTACCACCTGAGAAGTAGCTATATAAATATATAATGTAAAATATGATGGCTTTTGATGAGTTATACGAAATATGAATAAAATATAGAATTATTAAGGGAAATTCAAGGTACTGCGTAGCCTAGTGGGTAGCGTGGTAGTCTGATAGCCAGAAGGTTATTGGATCAATGCTTGCTTGGATGTTGTCGTATTTTTCTTTTTTAGATTATTTTAAAAATTTTTTTTTTTATTTTGTTTAAATTTTGTGTTTTATTTTTTTTAGTATATAACATATAAATGTTATTATAAAAGTTTAAAGAAAATTTCCAAAAAAATATTCTTATAATAGTTTGGAAAAATTCGCAAAAATTTTAAGTACATAAATATGTATGTATGTATATTTTTTTAAAGCTTTTTGAGTAATTTTTTTAAGCTTTCTATATGAATTTAATAATATTCAAAACTGTAGAATATATAGAAATAAATTTTAAACGCATAATTATTATATCATGGGGGTAAACCTACAAAAATTATTTTCTCAAATAAAGAAAAGGTTTAGTCAAAAACAAAATAATAATTTTATTCAAATATGTATGTATGTATATATGAATATATGTATGTATGTATATACAGGCGCGCCCCTCATGTATTCGTCGCCCTAAGCGGTTCTTAAAAAGTGCGCCCCCCCCCCCCCCCCCCTTCAACCGTTTCACCTATTTTATTACTGTGAACAAAATTTAATAGGCATTGCACATTGTGCATCATAAAGCACTTTCTTGTAACCTTATTAAGCTGAATTATAGAATTAAAGTCTGGAACTAAACTTTCAATTTTTTGTTTTATAAATTCAAAAACAAGGTAATTTATTTAACTGTATGTTTTTTTATGAAGTTATGATCAAATTTATATCAATCATTTAAACTTGATTTTTTGATTTTAACAACCAAAAAATTTACTTTTTGACGTAAGTGAAACTTATTGTAAAAGGTTCTATGAAAACTAAATGCTGTTTGCTTAAATGAACTAAATGAATTTAAACAAAATGTGATAATATCGGGTGACTTTAATATTAATTGGTTGCTTAATAACTTTACTAAAAATAAAATAGCAGAAATCTTATGTGACAGTAGTTTTTATCAAATTGTAAATCAGTATACTAGAATTTCTGAAACCTCTAGATCTCTTATTGATTATGTTTTAGTTAATGATAAGTACAATATTAGTGCTATAGTTGAGGAAGATCTAAAAATCAGTGATCATGAAACTATATTGATTGAAGTTAATATTAAAGTCAACACAAGACCTGAACCATTAGAGATTAAGTATTTGAATTATAACAAAAATAGATTTAGAAGTAAAATAAATTGTAGTGAATTAATGACAATGTACTTTCTTGATTGCAATTCAAAAGCTCAAATATTTCATAATAATTTAATAAATATTGTTGATCAATTTGTTGTTAAAAAAAAAGTTTATAATAATAATAATTGTGAGTGGTATTCTGAAGACTTACGTATGTTAAAAAATGAAAAGATAAGGCAATATAGAATAGCTAATATTACAAACAGTGTAATTGAGTGGAATAAATATAAAAAACTACGAAACAATTACAAAAATATGATAAATAATGCTAAATTTAAATTAATTTATAACAAAATTGATAAAGAAATTGATCAAAAATCTATGTGGAAGTCTATAAAGCAATTAGTATTGAAGAAATCTAAAAGAGAAATAAAAGAAGTAATTTTTGATAATAAAACTTTTAAAAATGATACTGAAATTTGCAATAATTTTAATAAATACTTTATTAATAGTGTTAATGATGTCAATAAATCTATACCAATAAGACAGTACATAAACTTAATTGAAAATAGAAATTTACGTTTTGAATTTAAGCAATGTACATTAAATGATTTAAAGTCGGTATTAAGGACAATTAATAATAAGAATGATATGAACTTTTGTAATGTGCAAATGATTAATGACAATATTGATCTGATTGGTAATAATCTTCTGCAAATTATAAATGAATCCTTACGATCTGGTATCTTTCCGGAATGTTTGAAGGAGTCAATTATAGTTCCAGTTGAAAAGGTAAAGAACACAATCCAATGTAAAGAATTCCGTCCTATTAATATCCGGTTCTGGCTAAAATATTAGAAAAGGTTGTATGCGTCCAATTGGAACAATTTTTTGAAACAAATGGTTTAATATCGTTGAATCAATCCGGATTTCGCAAAAATCACAGTTGTGAATCATTATTAAATTTGGTATTGACTAACTGGAAAATTGCTGTTGATGATAATAAGGTGGTTGGGGCAGTTTTTCTTGATCTACAGCGCGCATTTGAAACAGTAGATCGTAATATATTAATGCAGAAATTAAGTAACTATGGTATTTGCGACATTGAATTGTGCTGGTTTGGTTCATATTTGGCAAATCGCACTCAAAGAACAAGAGTTGGTAATTCACTATCTGATTCAATTGATGTGCCACTTGGTGTACCTCAAGGTACAATATTAGGTGTATTATTATTTTTAATTTATATTAATGATATGGAGAAGGTAATCAGGTTAAGTAGTTTAGCTTTGTTTGCAGATGATGCTTTAGTTTATACTGTAGGTAACTCAGTGGAGGAATGTGTGTCAAAAATTAATGGTGACTTAAAAGCATTAAACGATTGGCTGATATGTAATAAATTAAAATTAAATGTGATTAAAACGAAGAGTATGATAATTAATAATAATTCTAATGTTGAAATTAAAATTGATAATGTAACAATTGACAATGTTAGTGAAATTAAATATTTAGGTGTAGTTATAGACAACAAGCTAAATTTTAAGTCACATTTGGATTACTTATGTAAAAAGATAGCGAAAAAATAAGGATTTTTTTCAAAAATTCGAAAAAATTTGTCATTAATGAGTGCAATAAAGCTATTTAATATTATGATAAGGCCACACTTCGAATACTGCTCTTCAATTCTTTTCACTATGAATTCTGAAATGATGAGCAGATTGCAAAGATTACAAAATAAGGGTATGAGAAGTATTCTTAAATTCAATAGATATTCTTCTAAAACTTTTATGCTGAGCACTTTGAAGTGGTTGAGTGTAACTCAAAGAATTAAAATGAATGTGTTATTGATTGTGTTTAAAATAAAAAATAAAATGATACCTCAATACTTAACCAATAGATTAATATATGTTAAAAATAGTCATAATTATTTTTTAAGAAACATTATGGATTTTAGATTAAATTTATTTAAAAAAAGCAAAACTCAGAATATGATTATGTATAATGGATTAAAATTATTCAACGAATTACCTTTAAGCTTAAAAAGTGAAAAAAATTTTAGAATATTTAAAAAAACTTTAAAAGAATATATTATAGAAACATTTGTGTGATAACTTGAATTTAACTTAAATTTTTTTTTTAGGTTATAAGATTTTTTGTTTTATATATAGAAACAAATTAATATTTGTAATTGAATTTTTTTAATTATATGTATATTGTTATAAATAGTAAAAATTACTAAATAAATAAATAAATAAATAAAAAAACTATTTCAAATGAACTTTTTCAAAGCTTATTTGAATATGAAAAAAAAGTAAAAATTTGTTTACTTATATACTTAAATGATTGTACATAGAAATTAATAAATTATTCGTAATTTTAAATTTACGAATAAAATTTGGCTTTTTATTTCACAAATCGCCTGAGAAATGAAGCAGCGTATAAAAAAAGTTACGACTTGCATTCAAAAATTTAAGGAAAATCAAAGTTTCGTTCTAAAATTTGTGACTTAAAAAATAAGCTTTTTATTAAACATTTTTTCAATTCAATATAAGTAGTAGATATTAACAATTAATATTTAATTCTGTGATTGATAACAGTTTTTTCAAAAACGAAAGCAAAACATAGTACATAATAGAAATTAATAACGATCATGTAATTTTAAAATTCATTCAAAATTTTTTGTTGTTAAACAAAAAGAAAATATTGGTATACACAATCTCAATATCAAGCTATGCATTCCATTATTTAAGAATATTGCTCTCATTCTCTTTTTCTAATTTCTTTCTATTCTCATTCTTAATTTTTGTTTTTTTTTTTTTTGTTCTTGTTGTTTACTAATGCAATAGTATACATAAAAAGTAATACATTATAATAATGTGTTTGTTTGTTTGGTGAGTGGGCGACAACTAAGCAAAAATAAAATTTTGCATGTATGAAACAATTTAAATATAATGTGTGCGAACCAGTGTAGCCAGGGAGATCACTGAGCATAATAAAAATTTTGCTTTGTGATATAATTATATGTGTACGAGCGAGTGTTGATAGGGAGCAATCTCAGCAAAATAAAAATTTTGCTTTATGAGATAATTATATGTGTACGCATGAATGTTCATTATGAATCTTATACATATTAGGCAATATAAATTATGTGTACATGTGTATTTTTGAATATTTTTATTTTTTGCGTACATTGCTTCTATTTATGTATGTATGTATATTATATGAGACGATTTCACTTATATAATTATATGAATGATTGAATGTATACAGCTGTGTGAAGTAATATTCTGTGTTTATAGGCATATACAAATTCATTCTATAATGTATATAAAAATAATAATATTAATAATTGTAATCTGATGATTCATATCATTCAAAAAAATATGTTCTGCATTCGTATAAAAAATAAGAATGAAAGAGTAGTGTAGAGTAAAGAAATGTATGAATAATTTTAATTCTATGAACATTTTTTGTTATATGGTGCAAATAGAAAATATGTGTAGGAACAAAATATTATGTTTGCATGTAGGTAGATTTTATTAAGTTAATTTCGCTATAAATTGATAAATAAAAAAAATTTGGAATCCTTTTTTTGGGTGAAATTTTTTTTTTTTAATTTTAGGGGTTTTTTAAGTTTTCAATGGCGCCCCTATTTTTTATCGCCCATTGCAAATGCATACTTTGCATGTATGATAAATCCGGGTCTGTGTATATATGAATGTTTTAGAATTGAAGATTTTAATATTTTTCGTTCCAACATATGAACGTATGTCCATATGAATGTATTAGAATGGAAAATTTTGAAATTTTGCTGTTGGGACAATTAGAAATAAAATTATTAATACAAACATACATAATTATGAATGGGTACCTGTTTTTTTAAAACTGTGAGTGAACATATAGGAGTGAATTTTCCAAATAAAGAAAAGGTTTATTCAAAAACAAAATAATAATTTTATTCAAATATGTATGTATGTATGTATATATGAATATGTATGCATAATTAGAAATAAAATTATTAATACAAACATACGTAATTATGGATGTATACCTATTTTTTTAAAACTGCGGGTGAACATATAGAAATAAATTTCTCAAATAAAGAAAAGGTTTAGGTTAAAATAAAATAATAATTGTACTCAAATATATATATGTACATATGAATGTAATTTTTCAAATAAAGAAAAGGTTTAGGCAAAAGCAAAATAATAATTTTATTCAAATATATGTATGTACATATGAATGTATTAAAATTTAGCATTTTACAGTTTTTCGTTTGGAACAATAAAAATAAAATTCTAACTACATACGTACATATATTCTGTATGTATATTTTTTTAAAGCTTGCTGACGAAGCGTAATGTTCAAAACAATAACAAATGAAATATTAATATTCAAATGTCACAAAACATCTGATGTCTGATAAAAGCTGACATTTATTTACGTTAAGATTAATTCGATTATCCGAACCAAAAATATGTGAGATCATTATATTTTCAAATATTATTTATTTCTCGGTTTGTGTTTCTAATAGTAAAAATAACGTAAAACGTATCATTTATTTTTTGGTCTGTGTTTCTAATTATAAAAAGTATAAAAGAAAAACGTGCTTTTGTTATACAAAAATTTTTTCAGAAAATCTTAAAATAGAGCTATTTCGGGGCTAAAATGTTTTAATGTCAGATTTTTCGGGGACCCTAGAGGCAAAACTCTATCTAATGCCCTTTGTCCCATGTCTCTAGCCCTTCTAGGAGTACCCGTACTTTTTACCACCTGAGAAGTAGCTATATAAATATATAATGTAAAATATGATGACTTTTGATGAGTTATACGAAATATGAATAAAATATAGAATTATTAAGTTAAATTCAAGGTACTGTGTAGCCTAGTGGGTAGCGTGGTTGTCTGATAGCCAGAAGGTTATTGGATCAATGCTTGCTTGGATGTTGTCGTAGTTTTCTTTTTTAAATTAATTTAAAATTTTTTTTTTTATTTTGTTTAAATTTTGTGTTTTATTTTTTTTAGTATATAACATATAAATGTTATTATAAAAGTTTAAAGAAAATTTCCAAAAAAATATTCTTATAATAGTTTGGAAAAATTCGCAAAAATTTTAAGTACATAAATATGTATGTATGTATATTTTTTTTAAAGCTTCTTGAGTAATTTTTTTAAGCTTTCTATATGAATTGAATAATATTCAAAACTGTAGAATATATAGAAATAAATTTTAAACGCATAATTATTATATCATGGGGGTAAACCTACAAAAATTATTTTCTCAAATAAAGAAAAGGTTTAGTCAAAAACAAAATAATAATTTTATTCAAATATGTATGTATGTATATATGAATATATGTATGTATGTATATATGAATGTTTTAGAATTGAAGATTTTAATATTTTTCGTTCCAACATATGAACGTATGTACATATGAATGTATTAGAATTGAAAATTTTGAAATTTTGGTGTTGGGACAATTAGAAATAAAATTATTAATACAAACATACACAATTATGAATGGGTACCTGTTTTTTTAAAACTGTGAGTGAACATATAGGAGTGAATTTTCCAAATAAAGAAAAGGTTTATTCAAAAACAAAATAATAATTTTATTCAAATATGTATGTATGTATGTATATATGAATATGTATGCATAATTAGAAATAAAATTATTAATACAAACATACGTAATTATGGATGTATACCTATTTTTTTAAAACTGCGGGTGAACATATAGAAATAAATTTCTCAAATAAAGAAAAGGTTTAGGTTAAAATAAAATAATAATTGCACTCAAATATATATATGTACATATGAATGTAATTTTTCAAATAAAGAAAAGGTTTAGGCAAAAACAAAATAATAATTTTATTCAAATATATGTATGTACATATAAATGTATTAAAATTTAGCATTTTACAGTTTTTCGTTTGGAACAATAAAAATAAAATTCTAACTACATACGTACATATATTCTGTATGTATATTTTTTTAAAGCTTGCTGACGAAACGTAATGTTCAAAACAATAACAAATGAAATATTAATATTCAAATGTCACAAAACATCTGATGTCTGATAAAAGCTGACATTTATTTACGTTAAGATTAATTCGATTATCCGAACCAAAAATATGTGAGATCATTATATTTTCAAATATTATTTATTTATCGGTTTGTGTTTCTAATAGTAAGAATAACGTAAAACGTATCATTTATTTTTTGGTTTATGTTTCTAATTATAAAAAGTATAAAAGAAAAACGTGCTTTTGTTATACAAAAAGTTTTTCAGAAAATCTTAAAATAGAGCTATTTCGGGGCTAAAAAGTTCCAATATCAGATTTTCCTGGGACCCTAGAGGCAAAACTCTATCTAATACCTTTTGTCCCATGTCTCTAGCCCTTCTAGAAGTACCCGTACTTTTTACCACCTGAGAAGTAGCTAAATTTTAAACGCATAATTATTATATCATGGGATTAAACATACAAAAATTAATTTCTTAAATAAAGAAAAGGTTTAGTCAAAAACAAAATAATAATTTTATTCAAATATATGTATGTATGTATATATGAATGTTTTAGAATTGAATTTATGTATGTAAAAATATATGTATGTATGTATATACGAATATATGTATGTATGTATATTTGAATGGATTGGAATTTAGCATTTTACAGGTTTTCGCTCGAACAATAAAAATAAAATTTTAGGTAGATACATACGTACATGAATTGTGTATGTATATTTTTTTAAAGCTTGCTGACGAAACATAATATTCAAAACAATAACAAATGAAGCATTAATATTCAGTTGTCACAAAACGTTTGATGTCTTTTATAAAATCTGACATTTATTTAAGTTTATTTCGATTTTTCGAACTTAAAATATATGTGAGATCATCGTATTTTCGAATATTATTTATTTCTCGGTTTGTGTTTCTAATAATGAAAAGTATTATTTCATTTGTTGGTTTGCGTTTCTAGTAATATGAAGTATAAAAGAAAAAGGTGCTTTTGTTATACAAAAATTTTTTCAGAAAATCTTAAAATAGAGCTATTTCGGGGCTAAAATGTTTTAATGTCAGATTTTTCGGGGACCCTAGAGGCAAAACTCTATCTAATGCCTTTTGTCCCATGTCTCTAGCCCTTCTAGAAGTACCCGTACTTTTTACCACCTGAGAAGTAGCTATATATATATAACTAGCTGTGTGTGCTTGCATTGCAAGCCTTGCAAATATTATGCCTGTAGTTTTGAAATTGTGTTCCATTCTGTGGTTGAGATATTTTAAGTTTACTTTATTTCTTCAAAAACACACCCGTAATATACATATAGATATGATTTTTCGTGATAAATAATAAGAAAAACTTAAAACTTAAAATAAAAAAGTTCTGAAAAATAATTACCCAAAAATGCATAATTAAACAAATAATTAGTTCCTTTGAAATCTAATACCTTTTGAGTATTTTATTTTAAAACTTCACTTGGAGTTATGTCGCATAAAATCGTAAAATACCTTTTACAATAAACACTTTAAGCCATAAATTATTGTATACGCATGAATTAACTTGCTACTACAATTCATGCACGTATATATTTGGAGTTTATAATACATGCGAATAAAACGCGTGACTGTAGAATGAGTTAACACCAATACTAATGTATATGGGGTAATACGTATTGCATACGATTTCTATGCGAAAAGTCTCAGGTTCGAACCCTGCCAAATGCGATTTGCCAGATGAAGTTTTTTTATTGATAATTTTATTTTTTTTTAAAATGAAATTAAAAAACCTTCACCCTTACCAAATCAATATCAGCGAGTTTCCGTTCTAAATATTTTACCCTACTTGTAAAAAGCTTAATGCAATAGAATAACATTTTCTTATAAAATTTTACCCTAAAAATATATTGTCAAGGAGTTTAATGTAAACTTATGTTTTGCTTTCTGATACATGTTGCAACAGATCCCGAAAAGAATGCACAACTAAATGCATATGTACACACTTATTATAAAACAATGTAGATTTTATTAAAACATTACAATTTTCTTAAGAAAGTTTTCACTTTTTGTTATAACTCACACTTCCAAAAATGAATTTATATACAATATTAATACTTCCAAAAGTAAGTAAAAAATTACCCCTACAGGATGTAGTACCATTTTGTAAAAAACGGTTACAAAACATCTTGGGAGGGGGTGAAGGCGGAGAGCAGATGGAATTCTTGCTTTTTCTGGGACCCTAGAGGCAAAACTCTATCTAATGCCTTTTGTCCCATGTCTCTAGCCCTTTTAGAAGTACCCGTACTTTTTATCACCTGAGAAGTAGCTATATATATATAATGTAAAATATGATGGTTTTTGATAAGTTATACGAAATATGAATAAAATATAGAATTATTAAGGGAAATTCAAAGGTACTGCGTAGCCTAGTGGTTAGCGTGGTAGTCTCATAGCCAGAAGGTTATTGGATCAATGCTTGCCTGGATGTTGTCGTGTTTTTATTTTTTTGGATTATTTTAAAAGTTTTTTTTTATTTTGTTTAAATTTTGTGTTTTATTTTTTTTTAATATATAACAGATAAATGTTGTTATAAAAGTTTAAAGAAAATTTCCAAAAAAATATTCTTATAATAGTTTGGAAAACTTCGCAAAAATTTTAAGTACATAAATATGTTTATTTATTTTATTTTATTTATTTATTTATTATTTAATTTCAGACAATTCATATAAAATTGTGTATAAGAAATTAAAACTAAAATTAATCTTACAAACTAATTTTTTATAAAAAATCCAAATTGGTTTTTATTTTCTAAAATTTTTTATATATTTGAATATATAGAAATAAATTTTAAACGCATAATTATTAAATCATGGGAGTAAACTTACAAAAATTAATTTTTCAAATAAAGAAAAGGTTTAGTCAAAAACAAAATAATAATTTTATTCATATATATGTATGTATGTATGTATGAATATATGTATGTATGTATATATGAATGGATTAGAATTGAAGATTTTAAATTTTTTCGTTCCAACATATGAACGTATGTACATATGAATGTATTAGAATCGAAAATTTTGAAATTTTATTGTTGGAAAAATTAGAAATAAAATTATAAATGCAAACATACATAATTATGAATGGATACCTGTTTTTTTTAAACTGCGGGTAAACATAATTGAATTTTAAACATAAAGAAAAGGTTTTGTCAAAAACAAAATAATAATTTATGTATGTAAAAATATATGTATGTATGTATATATGAATATATGTATGTATGTATATATGAATAGATTAGAATTGAAGATTTTAAAATTTTTCGTTCCAACATATGAACGTATGTACATATGAATGTATTAGAATCGAAAATTTTGAAATTTTGCTGTTGGAAAAATTAGAAATAAAATTATAAATGCAAACATACATATGTAATTATAAACAAAATAATAATTTATTAAAATATAGGTATGTATGTATATAGGAATATATGTATGTATATATGAATGGATTAGAATTAAAGATTTTAAAATTTTTCGTTCAAACATATGAACGTATGTACATATGAATGTATTAGAATCGAAAATTTTGAAATTTTGCTGTTGGAACAATTAGAAATAAAATTATAAATGCAAACATACATAATTATGAATGGATACCTGTTTTTTTAAAACTGTGGGTGAACATATAGGATTGAATTTTCCAAATAAAGAAAAGGTTTATTCAAAAACAAAATAATAATTTTATTAAAATATAAGTATGTATGTATATAGGAATATATGTATGTATGTATATATGAATGGATTAGAATTGAAGATTTTAAAATTTTTCGTTCCAACATATGAACGTATGTACATATGAATGTATTAGAATCGAAAATTTTGAAATTTTGCTGTTGGAACAATTAGAAATAAAATTATAAATGCAAACATACATAATTATGAATGGATACCTGTTTTTTTAAAACTGTGGGTGAACATATAGGATTGAATTTTCCAAATAAAGAAAAGGTTTAGTCAAAAACAAAATAATAATTTATGTATGTAAAAATATATGTATGTATGTATATATGAATATATGTATGTATGTATATATGAATGGATTGGAATTTAGCATTTTACGAATCTTCGCTCGAACAATAAAAATAAAATTTTAGGTAGATACATACGTACATAAATTGTGTATGTATATTTTTTTAAAGCTTGCTGACGAAACATAATATTCAAAACAATAACAAATGAAGCATTAATATTCAGTTGCCACAAAACATCTGATGTCTTTTATAAAATCTGACATTTATTTAAGTTTATTTCGATTTTTCGAATTTAAATTATATGTGAGATCATTGTATTTTCGAATATTATTTATTTCTCGTTCTCGGTTTGTGTTTCTAATAATAAAAAGTATTATTTCATTTGTTGGTTTGCGTTTCTAGTAATATAAAGTATAAAAGAAAAAGGCGCTTTTGTTATACAAAAATTTTTTCAGAAAATCTTAAAATAGAGCTATTTCGGGGTTAAAATGTTCCAATGTCAGATTTTTCTGGGACCCTAGAGGCAAAACTCTATCTAATGCCTTTTGTCCCATGTCTCTAGCCCTTCTAGAAGTACCCGTACTCTGTACCACCTGAGAAGTAGCTATATATATATAATAAGATGCCTCGGTATTCACAAAACACAATAGTAATTGCTCATATTTTACATTCCCAGTCAAGCAGTGCATATAATATTTTACGACAATATTTAACATTAGCACATCCTAGACATTTACATTATATTTCAAATTCGCTAAATATATCCGCAAACAATAGTATTTCAAACAATAGTTATTTAAAACAGGTAGTTGCAAGTTTAAAAGATATAGAAAAGAAAGTAATTTTAATGATCGATTAAATGCACATAAAATTAGAATTAGATTATAAAGCAGGTAAAGTTAAAGGCTTCACAGAAAATATATCAGCAGAGCTAACTAAAACCGTACAAACCGTTATGGTGAAATCTGCCTTTGTGATAGTTACAGATAACAATAGTATAAATAGAAAAATGTTTGAAATTTTTACAACCAATATTGATTTCTTTTTCTCTCATCCGTGTGATTCAAATAAAACAGTTTTTTGCTGCTGCGACTCAGTTATATATTTAAAAAAATTCGCAACAATTGGTTAAATGTTAAAAATTTTAATTATTCGTTTTTATATAATGATTTTCAAACAGGTGAAATAAAAAAAGCTAGTTTTACTGTCTTGAGAGAATTGTATGAAAAAGAAATCGGTTTATCCAGCAAAACTGCCCATAAATTAAATTTTAAATCCGTATATCCAAATACACTTGAAATACAGAAAGTAAATTTAGTATATAATATCTTCCATCATAGCACAATAGTCGCACTCAAACAACTTGATAATAATTCCGAAACTGCCACTTTCATAGAAATTATTAAAACTTGGTTGGATATTGTTAATGTAAAATCAAAACTTAAGGGAACAATTAAACGTAATGAAAATGCGGAACTAATTACAAGTGCTGATAATGACAAAGTTAAATACATAGAAAATTTCGTAATTTGGCTTGAAAAGTTGATAGCATTAAAAACAGTAACGGAAAATTATCTAGGGAAACGCAAAATGCCATGGTTAGAACATCCAAATCGTTTATTTATATAATTAAAAATAGTTTTGAAAAATTTAATATCGAATATGTTCTTCTTGGAAAATTTCAAACTGATTGTATTGAGCATAGGTTTGGCAGATACAGATTTCTTTTCAGGTTGTTGCTATAACATATCTTTTAGAAATATAACTGAATCTGAAAATCAGTTATGTATTCGAAAAATTTTCAAACGATTAATTCCTATAAATTTATTTAAAAACATTAATAATGTATTAGAAAATAACTTATTAGATACTTCACCAACAGGTTTTAAGATTTTTTGACCTTTTTTCGCTCTGAATATTATTTAGTGAATGTTGAAATGAATGAAATTTCAAATAAATATGCATCTCATTCAATTAAAAAAAAATTAGTTGCAAAGAGTGCCACAAAATATTTGTTAACAATGTTGGAGCCAATGTGGATGCAATTTATTTTGATTATTTGCAAAGAGGTGGCCTGGTTCAACCAACCGAAGTGGTACATATGTGTGCTATTTTTAAAGAAATAATTAGAAGTGAAAACCTAAAAACTAGCTTTTTTTCTGAAAGTAATCAAAGAAAAATTTTAATAGAATTAACTTTGAGAAGCATTCAACAAAAAAATTTTTGTATCGAAACCGACAAAATTTGCAATTGTGGAAGACGATACATTGAAATTCTTAAAATGCTACAAATGACTATGGCAAATATAATTTTAGCCAATTACCTACTATGCTAAAAATTTATATTTTATGAACACATATGTGATGGAAACGCCTAAGTTTTGTTTTCAAATATTACTAGTTTTAAGAAAAATTAATTCAAAATTTTATTTTTTTATGTAAATTACTTTATTTTTTATGTATTTCATAAAAAAAAATTAACTGAAAAATTTTGTTCTAAAAACTTTTTTTTTAAAAACAATTTTTTTAAGGTAAATACTATTTTTGTTTTACCTAAAAAACATTTTGTTACCTGCAAGTAATCGTTTTTATTTTTTAAAAATCCCAAACCACCATGAACATTTCTAATTTATTCGAAAAATACCTAATATAAAATATATTTCTTAACAAAAAGTACGTTGATCAATTTTCAATAAACCGTATGAGTGTATTAGTAAATTGTGTATTGTCAAGTTTTAAGGCTGTGTTTGAAACACGCAATACCAAGAACATATTAATAGGTATTGTGCCTATTACAATAATAATATTGCTAATTACTAATACAACGTGCAGTTATTTATTTTTTATAATTTTATTAATTCTTATAAGAATAATAATGGAGATTTCTTCATACAACGAACAAGACTCGAACCAGTGACCTACCGCTTTATAGGCGGATGCTCTACCAACTGAGCTCTATCTCTATAGAACAAATTTAGATTAAAAAAAAATTTTCGAGAAGAAAAATTGTACAAAATTATGTTATTTCAAAATCATTGAGGGAAAGCACATGAGAATTCACAGAGAAGGAGGACACGAAAATATTGGAAACAGCTTCTGGACCTTCAAAAACAATACCCAAGGTACAAGAAATACAAGATAGCCGTCGGACCCGGATCCTGGATCATATTAGTCCTAACCCGACTCAAAAAGAAACTAAAAAGAATTATGTGAACGAAAAAAAAATTTAAAAACTCTTTTATCCCTTGATCTAACAGGTACCGAAGCTTGGAAACAATCCAACAACAAAAAATAAAAACGTGCAACACAATCATTAATATCGAAAGCAACACGCCAATAGACACAATCACGAAGTCAAAATCAGCCCTCTCGCGCAAGTGTCCCCCTCGGCATAAACTCCTTCGCTAAGATATTGGCAGCCCAAGAGGCTTGGGTCAAAAGCTTCCGAAACAGATCACCAGAAAGCAAGAGTTTAAAAGACGAACATTCGTGTAGCCACATTCAAATATAAAACTCCCAAATGCCTCAATTCAAGACCACCCAAAAATAATTGCAACATGCAAAATATTCTTCGTGGTTGCCTCCGGACCAAGTTGAGTAACGAAGACCCGCTTGTGAAATGATTGGCCAAGCACAGCCGACAGAACACGAAGAGCATCTTCGGCATAAAAGCGGAGGTCACTAACGCGGAATTAGATGCAGACTCCACGCAAACTCCGTCTCCAGAAGTCGATCGGTAATTACTTGATTCAATTTAAGAGAAAATTTTATAAAGTTCGACGATTTTCAAAGAACATAGCATATAAAATTTATCTATAGCAAACCAACTATTTACACTTCTCAATATTCTTCTAAAATTTTATATTTGTTATTACTTAAAATAAAGAGAGAACGAAAATTAATTGAATATAGTGCTACATATAGTGCGAAAAAAACCATTTTTCATTGCTGTCAGCTCTGCTACATAGATTAACCCAAACCCTTCGACATCTTCAATTAAAGTTCAATTGAAAAAAATGGGAAGCCAACATACGAAGATTTCAATATAATGTAATTTTCGATTGAGAATATTTATTTGGTACTGCGTATCACGTTTTTTCTCTAAAATGCATACAAAATTTATTCACTTTGTTTTTGAAAGTGAGATCTTTAGTTGATAATTTGAGAAAAAATGCAAATCCAATTAAAACCCAATTAAAAAAATCTGATGTGGTCAGCACATAACCGACCGCATTGTGTATTGTCTAGTTAAATGAAAGTGTTACAGAATATTATAAAAATGTCTGTTAAATACTTCTTTCCAATTTTTAGGACATTAGTAAGCTTATAGTTAACATACTTAGAAAAATGTAAATTTGGCTCTTAGTAGAGTTTCGCTTTGCGCTACCCGAATTCCCTGAAATGCTCGTCAGTTAGTTTGGGTAACAACTAGAACTCAAATATCAAATTTCAAGAAATTCCATCAATTTGTTCTGTGGATATGGTGAAAAATGTAAAATCGGCCCGCAAATCAGTTCTCGAGCCCTGATCTTTCCAAAAAAGTTATATGTTCATTGCTTTAATATGAGGAATTCATATATTAAATTTCAATGAAGTCGGTTGATTATTTCTCTTTATATACACAAAAGTGTATGTTTGGCCCGTAGTAAACGTCTAGTTGCCGATGCCTGATCTTTCCAAAAAATTTACATGTTCATTGTTTTAATACGGGGAATTCATATATTAAATTTTAATGAAATCGGTTGATTATTTCTCTTTAAATACACAAAAATGTATATTTGGCCCGTAGTAAACGCCCAGTTGCTGATGCCTGATTTCTTCCAAAAGTTAGGAATTTTTGCGTATGATCGAGCAAAGCTTATATATGAAATTTCAAGTAAATCGGTTGAATACTTTCTTCAAAATGGTGAAAAATGTAAAATCGGCCCGCAAATCCGTTTTCGAGCCCTGATCTTTCCAAAAAATTTATATGTTCATTGTTTTAATACGAGGAGTTCATATATTAAATTTCAAGGAAATCGGTTGATTATTTCTCTTTATATACACAAAAATGTATATTTGGCCCGTAGTAAACGTCTAGTTGCCGATGCCTGATTTCTTCCAAAACATACGAATTTTTGCGGACGGTCGAGCTGAGCTTATATATAAAATTTAAATCGGTTGAATACTTTCTTCAAAATGTTCAAAAATGTAAAACAGGCCTGCTAAAAAGTGCAGTTCCCGAGTCCTGATATATATACCAAAAGTTGATCGATCCGTGCCATTTGGTTGAAACAAACTTACATATAAAATTTCATTAAAATCGGTTCAGCCGAACTTGAGATACACGCGTACACACACAGACTGACAGACGGACAGACCGACAGGTTGCTAAAAATAGTTTATTTACACTTCCCTACTATGGAGAAGTACGTTCCCACCGAAAACTCGATACGCAAAATTTGTTGCCATCACATAACCTACCTATTGTTTACACAATACGGTCGGTAAAAATCTGATGTGATCAGCACATAACCGATCGCAATGTATATTATCTAGATTAGTAAAAGTATTCCATAAGATTATGAAAATGTGTCTTCTTTACAATTTTAAGCACACTAATAAGCTTTTATTTAACATACCTAGAAAAACGTAAAATATGGCTCTTAGTAGAGTTTCGTTTTGTACCACCCGAATTCCCTGAAATGCTCGCCAGTTAGTTTCGGTAACAGCCAGAACTCACGTATTAAATTCCAAGAAATTCCATCAATCTGTTCCGTAGCTACGATAAAAAATCGGCCCCAGATCAATTTCCGAGCTCCGATGTTTCCAAAAAATTTATAGGTTGTTTTAACACCTCGAATTTAAATATTAATTTTCAATGAAACCGGTTGATTATTTCTATTTATACACGCAAAAATGTATATTTGGCCCGCAGTAAACGCCTAGTTATTAAAGCCTGATTTCTTCGGGTCTTGAAATCGGTTGAATATTTTCTTCAAAATGATCAAAAATGTAAAATAGGCCCGCTGAAAGGTCAAGTTCCAAAGGCCTGATATATCTCAAAAGTTGATCAATCCGTGCCATAGTCGAAATAAACTTACATATAAAATTTCATCAAAATCGGTTCAGCCGAACTTGAGATACAGACGTGCACACATAGACCGACAGACAGACAGGTTGCTAAAAATAGTTTATTCACATTTCTCTACTATGGAGAAGTGCGCTCCTACCGAAAACTTGATATACAAAATTTGTTTAAAATTTTTGAAATTAAAAATTAATATAAAAGTTAACATAAAAATAAAATTAAATACGTACATATGTATATTAAAATAAAAGAAAACATTATTTTACTTTTTTCCCGAAAATGACTTCATTCATGTCGGACCCAGATGCGGATGCCGTTTTACATGTCGGACCCAGATGCGGATGAAGAAAATAATTCAAACAGAACCAACCGACAATATTTTTGAGATAACTAGAATGCATTGGATTTGCCACCAAGCATGTAAATTTCCATTAAAATATTTGAACACATTTGTTTTTAAAACGAACTTTCGATTTAAAACGATGCAGCTTCAATGAAAAAAAAAGATACTGATGTTATGTCGATGTGATGTGTTTATTTCGCTGATGCAATTTTATTTTGGGATTTTTGGATACTTTCTAAATCATATATTTTTTGGCATTTATTTCGAAAATGTTTTGTTTAAAAGTGTTAAAATTATAAACAATTGAAAATTTAAAAAAGAATTTTTTGGTTAAGCTTAGAAAATTTTATTATAATGAAACATTTAAAAATATTAATGCAATCATATTTTCACTTTTTTAGTCAATTCTTTATTCAAAATAGTATAATCAAAAGATAATTGATTTTGTTAGTTATTGATTTAAAATAATAAATTGTTTACTTTTCAGCTTCCATTTAAAAAACTTTGCATCAACACAAAATCACAAAAAAAATTGATGCACAGCTGATTTGCGTAGGTTGATTTGCGATTCGCAAGTGATTTGATATAATGCGACAAATCGACGTAGCAAAATTTACACAAGGCAAGGATATAATCAAAATTACAAATTCGGAGAATCTTTTAAGCTTTATTTGGACGTATATACATTTTTTTTGTGGTTATATTATTTACATGAGCAGCATATAACAATATATATATTTCTATTTTAGATTCTCTTCATAATTTTGATAGTTCTGTTGACAATTGTGTAAAAAATTGTCTTTGATTTTCTGTATACATGCGGTTATAATAGACTCTCATTCGTTTCTGAAAAGGCACAAAGTCTTAGGAAAAACTCTGAGTCGCTTCTTCCCATATTGCTAGCCTTAATCATTTAGCCGATTCGATTTTTTTATCGGAAATATGAATCTCCAATAATGAAAGTTATGACGTCATTCACGATGGCATATGCAACTAATCATGTGGTTTGAGAATGCTGCTGTATATTTCAAAAATAACCTATGGTGTAAAGTGCGTAATATTAATTTAAATACTTGTGGATGTAATTGTAATAAATAGGGTTATCTCAGGCACTACTTACTGTATTATTTGTTTTAACAGACTTTGTAGCATTGATGTAGTAGTTTTTTAAAGTGAATTCGAAAATTTTTTTAGAAGAAGGAATCTAAAAATATAATATTGTTAAGAGATTTCAATATCAATTTATTGTCTAGCTCTAATGATGCCGATCTCTTTCTTATACTACCTTCCTATACTCATCGCTAATATCGAGTGCTACGCGCATTTGTATAGGAATTCAACAATATCACAATTGAAGGCGTTAACCACTGCAAATACTTAAGTCTCAATATTGACAAAGATTTGAATTGGAATTATCATGTTAATGAAATTGCTACAAAATGCAAGGTACCGTGGTATTTGTGTATTAAGGTTAATGCATAATTTTATTTTTTTTACTTTAAGAAATTTTAAATTTAGTTCATTATACAAAATTTATTTTAATTTGTCCTCACAATCCAAACCTGATAACATTAATTCAAATGTTTTTTTTTAAATTCATAAAAAAAATTCACAGTTATTTTCTTTTAATGCATTAACTTTGCCATATGACTCAGATGCGGATGCCGTTTTACATGTCGGACCCAGATGCGGATGAAGAAAATAATTCAAACAGAACCAACCGACAATATTTTTGAGATAACTAGAATGCATTGGATTTGCCACCAAGCATGTAAATTTCCATTAAAATATTTGAACACATTTGTTTTTAAAACGAACTTTCGATTTAAAACGATGCAGCTTCAATGAAAAAAAAAGATACTGATGTTATGTCGATGTGATGTGTTTATTTCGCTGATGCAATTTTATTTTGGGATTTTTGGATACTTTCTAAATCATATATTTTTTGGCATTTATTTCGAAAATGTTTTGTTTAAAAGTGTTAAAATTATAAACAATTGAAAATTTAAAAAAGAATTTTTTGGTTAAGCTTAGAAAATTTTATTATAATGAAACATTTAAAAATATTAATGCAATCATATTTTCACTTTTTTAGTCAATTCTTTATTCAAAATAGTATAATCAAAAGATAATTGATTTTGTTAGTTATTGATTTAAAATAATAAATTGTTTACTTTTCAGCTTCCATTTAAAAAACTTTGCATCAACACAAAATCACAAAAAAAATTGATGCACAGCTGATTTGCGTAGGTTGATTTGCGATTCGCAAGTGATTTGATATAATGCGACAAATCGACGTAGCAAAATTTACACAAGGCAAGGATATAATCAAAATTACAAATTCGGAGAATCTTTTAAGCTTTATTTGGACGTATATACATTTTTTTTGTGGTTATATTATTTACATGAGCAGCATATAACAATATATATATTTCTATTTTAGATTCTCTTCATAATTTTGATAGTTCTGTTGACAATTGTGTAAAAAATTGTCTTTGATTTTCTGTATACATGCGGTTATAATAGACTCTCATTCGTTTCTGAAAAGGCACAAAGTCTTAGGAAAAACTCTGAGTCGCTTCTTCCCATATTGCTAGCCTTAATCATTTAGCCGATTCGATTTTTTTATCGGAAATATGAATCTCCAATAATGAAAGTTATGACGTCATTCACGATGGCATATGCAACTAATCATGTGGTTTGAGAATGCTGCTGTATATTTCAAAAATAACCTATGGTGTAAAGTGCGTAATATTAATTTAAATACTTGTGGATGTAATTGTAATAAATAGGGTTATCTCAGGCACTACTTACTGTATTATTTGTTTTAACAGACTTTGTAGCATTGATGTAGTAGTTTTTTAAAGTGAATTCGAAAATTTTTTTAGAAGAAGGAATCTAAAAATATAATATTGTTAAGAGATTTCAATATCAATTTATTGTCTAGCTCTAATGATGCCGATCTCTTTCTTATACTACCTTCCTATACTCATCGCTAATATCGAGTGCTACGCGCATTTGTATAGGAATTCAACAATATCACAATTGAAGGCGTTAACCACTGCAAATACTTAAGTCTCAATATTGACAAAGATTTGAATTGGAATTATCATGTTAATGAAATTGCTACAAAATGCAAGAAAATAGCACGGATTTTTAGAAGGATATCCAGTTTTATTCCTACTGATACGAAGAAATCTATTTATTATAGTTTATTTAATTCCAATATAACATATGGACTATTGGACTAATTCCAATATACATATGGGAGTAGGTTCTCTTTAAAACTTAAAGAAACTACAAATTCTACAAAATAAGGCTAAAACTTATTTAATCTAGAAAATAGGATAAGCTCAGCATATTTATATAAAGAACTTAACATAAAAACAGTACAACAATTGAAAATTACGTAAGCTTATCACATGTACAATATTCTAAATGAATTATTAATTTCGAATACAAATTTTATATAAGGAACTGAAACACATAACCACAACACTAGACACGCATCAAAAATTAGAAAAATTAAAGCAGGCTCAAGTAATGTTTATAACAAGGCAATAAGTAAGTTCAATAAACTACCAGTATGGCTTCATCATTCAAGCGCCTCAGTTTTCAAGAAAAACTTAGAAAATTTAAAAAAAAAAAAAATACGTTATTGCAAAATATTATAATAAGTTTCTCATATCGCTTCGAACGTAATATAAATTCTTCAAATGTAAAGAGAGAGCTTATGCTCTCTTGAGATAATGAATGAATAAATAAATAAAAGTCGTTCGCGAAAAAAAATTTAGCTCGCGATAAAATGTGTCGTCTGATTTTTGTTGAAAAAGAAAAATGAAATGTTAATAATTTAGTTAATTTCGCGGAATTAAATTACGAAAAATATAAAAGCGTTAAATCTCAATGAGAAAATTTGTTTATTAAATTTTTCTCATAATTTGATTAATATTTTTAAAAAATATTGGATTTCAGTGGGAAATGTTGTTAGTAAATTTTCTTATAGCCAAATAAAAACATTTAATTTTTTTAGATTTATTGCATGATTATAATTATAGGTGAATATAATAATGTACTGAACTGATAACTCATTGGCAATCATAAACTGATCATGTTTATTTTTACATGAACTCAGTTTTGTAAATAATTCAAAAGTTGGTTTATTTACTTCTTGTATGGTGCACGGATAAGATTTCGCCATTGGTTGAAAGCTTCTAATGAATTTATAGATAGGGAAATTATTTCATGAGTTGCTGAATAGGATGACATTGAATTGAACTTGTTTATTGTATACATTATGTATACATTAAGCATTAAGTGAAAATTGCTGAGTTATCAACTTGAATATGGTGACGACAAATAGGATCATTAGAAATATTGTTACCTTTACAATTATTTTTTTATTATGTCAGTTTTGCATTATTTGGTGTTATGATCGCCTTGTTTGAGTAAGTTTATACATTCCCAAAATCATATCCATGACACTAGATCTGACAACTCGTACACTTTTTTAACCTTTTTTTTAAATTTGTCGTTTTCACAGCGTTTTTTGAAAAAATACAAGGTACCGTGGTATTTGTGTATTAAGGTTAATGCATAATTTTATTTTTTTTACTTTAAGAAATTTTAAATTTAGTTCATTATACAAAATTTATTTTAATTTGTCCTCACAATCCAAACCTGATAACATTAATTCAAATGTTTTTTTTTAAATTCATAAAAAAAATTCACAGTTATTTTCTTTTAATGCATTAACTTTGCCATATGACTCAGAGGATTTTCAAAAAACTTTGATACCTATCGTTTAAGGCGGAGTTTTTGAATTATTTTTGATTTCACTAGAATTATTTTCAGATTGATTAGTTATATTTTTAGCATTCAAATGTCTAAATTTTTATCATTTTTAAGACCACTTAAACGTAATTCTAAAATAGAATAATAAAAATTATTTATTTCAGCATTTAGTTCGTTTCATTAGGTTTTTTTTTAGCTTGAGTTATTTAAGAAAAATTAGTCGCTATATCATCGCTATTTAATTGGAAAAAGGATTTCTTATGATTTACCAGTGAGGATTTCTGGTAAATTCTTAAACTTCAAATTTTACAAAATCTGAGTTGTCTGAGTTTACGAATACTCTACTGCATTTTTACTTTCAGTCAAAGTTTAAATTCTTAAACGTTTAAAAAAAGTCAATTAAGCGTCAAAATTGCAGATTTCTTTTTTACATGCAGACAGTCTGACGTAGTAATTCAGTAAATAAATTAGATGTATTGAGTGACTATCATTACGTTAAAAATAATATAAAAAATATTTTTTTTCTTAATTTTTAATATGTAACTAAAAAATTATTTTAAATCTAAAAAAATTTTTTTTTTATTTTGACGTTTACGGATGATCAAAATTCAAAGTCAATTACGGGTAAAAGTTACATTTCTGTCCGTAAAAGTTTTATACGTCAGACAGTTTGCAGACTGAAAACAAAATTTTGACGTTAAAGAATTTGCGGTTACTGTAAGTCAGATAGATGCTTCCATTATTCTATGTGCAAGACTACCCCTCATCCCTACACACATTTTGTATGTGGTTTTCATACCACAGAAACCCCAACAAGCATCATTAGGTTGCAAACCGGCCCCCTTAGAGGCCACACCAATACATTCAATTGCTATCACAGTAAAAAAGAGGGGTAAAAAATAAAAAGCAAATGTGAGCAGAATGGTAAACGGAGTGAAAGAGCCCAAGTAACCGAACTCAGCACGCGATCAATTCAAACGAAATTGAAGTGCAAAGAATGAAGAATCGCACTAAATTCAAATATGTTTGAAAATATTGAAAGAAATTAAAAAAAACATAAATTTGTATATTACTCTGCATAAATAATTAATTTAATATTGGAAGGAAAATTTAAAATTAAATAATGCTGTCGTTAAATCGCAAAGTATAAAAATTTATATTCATGTACCAGCACAGCAATAGTCATTGCAATAGACTTGAAATAATCATGCATTGTACAGAATAAAATATTAAAATATTTGCAATTCTGAAGCTTTATCATTTTCTTTAGCATCTGTATAATCTTTATGAATATTATGTTAAGTACTAGAAGCCCCTAGTGCAAATCGCACTAATTTCAAATATTTTTGAAAACAGTAATACAAAATTAACAGGTTAAGCTTCATCACTATAAAAAATAGTTACATTGAGTTTCGTAGGGTCCGTACTCATCTGTGAGCGACTTATCACAGATGTAATCCTACAATCTAGAGAAACTAAGTATATGTATAAGTAAAAAAGCTATATATATAAAATTCATTTAATGAAGGAAGAAAAGTTAAAACTTAAATAAAGTAAGCCGTTGACCCGCAAACTTAAGTTTAAAAACAAAATATACAAAATTCATCTCTATGCATTGTTTGTTGTAGCACCTGTACAATGCGCATGAATCACATGTTTAACATGCAGAAATCATTATTTTCTATATAAACTTAGGATATTAAGAAACATAATAATTATGTTATAATATTCTTTGCAAACATGATGTTGATTTACATCCAAAAAAAGATCTGATATGATCAAGGTTGAGTTCAAGTTTGCAGATCTTGAAAAATAGTTCTTATGTTTTCAGCGCTATTCTGCAAAAGAAAATTCAAAAACTGAAAAAAAAAGTTCTGAAAATAAAAACCTCTCACTGTTTTTGACATGTCAATTTTATTTTGTCATTTTAGTTTTAAACCTTGGTGTTGGTATGTTAATATTATTAATTTATTTTTAAAAAAAAATGAATAAAAAATGGATACGGATGGCAAAAAAAAGATAAAGGAAGTAATTTCCTCTTAACCAACATCTTACTAAGCAGCTTTCAAAAAAAAACTTAACAGAATAAAAAAACATCGAAATTTTTTACAACAATCTACTCTTACTACTCCTCACATCACACTCCTCTTTCTACGCCTCGAGCAGAAGTCGTTTTCTAATTTCAGTCTTTCAGTTATGAGGAGTTTGATTTCTGCACTGGACCATCTTTTTATGCTATTTTCTTGATCCTCAAATCTACATAATAAGAAAACCATTTCAAATTTATTGAAAAATTTAATTTTTATAATGTAGATATGTACTTACATGTCCTCAATAGTCTCGAGTGTTTCAGACATTATACAATTTTGAAAATTAGCAAGTTTTTTTTAGAAGAAACTATTGAATTTTGTTTTAGAAGAAACTATTGAAATTTATTGAAAATTTTTGAACAAAGTTAAATTTTTTTAAAGAAATTAAAAATTTTTAAGCGGTCTTAAAATTTAAGGTTATATTTTTTTCCTATTAATGACAGCACAAATTTAATGGTTCGATTCGATGATTAAAGAGCTTGTTGGTAAATATATGGCTTTTCTCTTTTTTGTGAAAAAAATAGATTTTGATTTGTTACAATTAATGGATATTCCCCATGTTTTGTAGTTTTGATTCAAAGCATTTAGTGACTTTTGCAAATTTTTAACAATAATGTCACCATATGTGCCAGCGCAATATATACTTGTATCGTCAGCAAATATCGACAGGTAAACAGAATCAAATTATGGAATGTCAGATGTAAAGATGCAAGATGGGGCAGAGCACTGAGTCCTGAGGGACACCAGAAATAGTTTCAAAATTTTGCGATTTATGATTACGGATTACAACATGAAACTGTCTGCTTGGTAAGAAACTCTGTATTATTTTAACCAAGTAAAGATCAAGACTGTAGTTAACTAATATGTGTACCTGACCGTCATGCCACACCCTGTCAAAAGCGGAACTTATATCCAATATCACCATACCAATGGATTTGCTATTTTTTAGATTATTTTCAATAAACTTTCTGATTCTCAGCAATGCATGGCTTGTACTGTGGCGTTGACGAAATTCAAATTGCTCCCCAGGCAGGATGTTATTATTATCCAGGAACGTAATTAATCTGTTTTGCAGTATCCTCTCAAAAACTTTCGATAAGGTGCAGAGTAGGTTAATAGAGCGATAACTCTCGCAAGTATCCGGGGCCTTACCTGGTTTAGGGATAGCGATTACTTTTGCTTGCTTCCATGTGTTTGGAAAATAACTCAAACTGAGACAACAATTGAATATATAACAAAGGTATATGTTGTCATTTTTGGGCAAATTTTTGATACAAATATTAGGAATTTGGTCACATCCAGGAGCTTTGTTGGTTTTTAGCCTATTTATTGCATTTAATACCTCATCATATTTAATTTTTACACTGTTGCTTATAACTACATTCGAGTTTTCAACATTATTAATGGTGTTTTGTACCAAAGCTTTAACATTATCATCGACACTATTTGATTGAAGTTGATTTCTCGAAAAATGTTGAGCTAAAAGGTTAGACTTTTCATCATCAGTTAGGTATTTTTTACCATTTTCCTTTAAAGCTGGCAAGCCTCTATTTTTACTTTTTATAATTTTACCAATTTTCCAAAATGTTTTTGAACTTTTTTTAGTTTTGAGAACGAATGATTCCATTTATAATTACGTAAATATTCTAAGTTATTTTGTATGAGATATGAAAAATGTTTAATTTGAGCTTTATAAATAAGTTGACGTGTCCTCATCCTTTTACGCCTAGCACAATTTCTCAAACTTATTAAATGAAGTATATTTTTTGATAGTTTGCTTACAAATAGTTTCAATTGTTTTCTTGGAACGCTATTTTCAATAGCTTCATGGAAACGGCGTTAAAATCGCAGATCAAATTATCTATTTCGTAATAATTGTTAACATAGCCGCAATTTAATTTATTTTTGAAATTTCGATTTAAAGTCTTTTTGAATACACTCCTTTTTGCATTTTTGTAATCCAGAAAAGTGGGTGCAACTAATGATATATTCCTGTGTAACTTAATTAATACAGGTAAGTTATCTGATGGTAAATCGTTTATGACAATTGGTGGAGTAAACATTTGGCACGAGTTAGTTAAAAATAATTCAAGAACAGAAGGATTTGAATTATCATTAAATGGTAAGTTGAATCTGGGGAGTACAGAATTGCAAATTTATTGATTGTGACCAGCTCATTCAAAATGTTGCCCCAGGTATGTATTTCTTGCATTTAAGTCGCCTCCAATAATATATTGTTTAGACATGTTAGCAAATTTCAAAATATCAGATTTAAAAAGAGATTTTAGTTCAGTTTTCGTGAAGTGTATGGAGCTACGAATAGGGTTGGTAACTTGCTTCCCAGAAAAGTAGACCGAAAATATGTATACACTAGACTGTTCATACAAAATAACCAATTTATGTTTTAAATTTTTTTTTAAAACAATAGTCACTCCGCCACCTCTTGCTAATTGTGTATCATTTCTATATATGCAGTAATTTGAATGAGATAATGTAACATCTGGCTTAAGCCAAGTTTCACTAAGGAGACATACATGAACGTTATTATTTAGTAAGAAATCAAAAATTCTGTCTTCTTTTTATAATAGAACGTGCGTTTCATGTTATGATATTAATAACATCAGTGTTACATATTGATATACATATATTTAAAAGTAAGCTCAGTTATGTCCTGAAATTGTTCCATTCTGCTGTGACAATTTGATAGTTTCGTAAGAATGTCAAATGTCAAGCTGTTGATTTCATCAAGTGAAAATAATTTATTTGTCATAGTCAAATTTCTTACGTGACCTTTGTTAAGAGTATCGCAATTGTTGTCACTGGTACTGTTATTATTATTAATACTACCATTATTACTCACAATATTGTTTTTGTTGTTGTTGCTGTTATTTATGATATTACTTGGGTTTAAAACAGCACCACCCAGTTTGAAATTGTTCCAATCTGAGTTTTGAACATTAGTATTGTTAGTTATATGGTCGTTAATCAATTGCGGAAAATTATGATGATAATCTTTCGCAAATTGATTTGTTTTTTGAGAAAATATTTTAGGGCTTGTTCGATTTTTATTTTCATTAATTAAACGAATATAAGCAGCTCTGTGAGGGCAAGATGGATCTGAAGAACGATGATTATCTTTGCAATTAGAACATTTTAGGTTTTCTTTGTTTTTGCATTCGGATGTATAGTGATTTTCAGCACAGTAGGAGCATCGAATTTTAACCTTGCAGTGGCTAGAACCATGCCCAAACATTTGGCACTTATAACATTGTGTAGGCTTTTTGTTTTTATTAATTTTATGTTCCCAACGAACTTTAGTATTGTTTATAAAACAATATTTATTTTTCAAATCATTAATTTTGATTGAGTTTTTTTTTTTTTTTCCAAAATATACAATATATAATAATAAATTAGAAATATAGCGAGTGGTTTTGTTTAAGGATTTAATATAAACATATTCTAATCCCTTTTCTAACAAACAAGTTTTAAGTTCATTTATTTCAATGTCATAAATACCTGAAATTATGGCTTTAAAAGGCTTTTCATATTTAAAACTATAAGAAAAAAATTCACATTTTAATTCATCTAAGACAACAGAAATATTTTTATATGTAACCACTGATTTACAATGAGCCTTATTCTAGTTGTCGCGTCACTTACGTGACATTTGTCGTTGTCGCTGTCACATCATTTGAAATGTGGTATTCTGGTTGTCGAGTGACGTGAGTGCGAGAAATAATCGAAAATGAAACGTTTCAAGTGAATTTGATACATTTTAAAAAGAAATTTCGGCGAGTAAAGTTCAAACAAAAAAAAATTTCAGTGTATATATTTATATTTTTAAATAATAAAAAATGTCATTTGCATTATGGTTTACGAATTCATCTCATTCCGGTAGTGATGAAATTAAAAAAAACAACAATTAAGGATCGAACGATTTAAGATTAGCGACAGCTCTAATCCATTGGATTTGCCAAATTTTTTCTAGTAAATTAGTTGCAAACATTTTATTTTATTTACAGATTTATAAACTACTACAGACTTCCAAAATAGGTCTTTGAATATTTACTGAATATATTCGAGGGAAAAACAAGTACCCGTAAAAGGCGTGCCCTGTCATGAAATTTCCAATTCTTCAAATTTATAAATACTTTCACGCTAAAAACAAAAATTAAATTATATATTTTATGACTTGATTTATGTATAAAAATAATTTTTATATGATTTTGTTAAATTCTTTTGTTTTAACTTGCATTTTTGGTGTATCCTTCTTTCTTGTCAGTTGTAAATACTTTTCGACAAAAAACGTCGTTTCACTACGACATATCTCGCATCAGAACGACAACTGGGATATGGCTGAAACACATTTTCCCGCTATTCCCCGACGATTGTCACTGCGATCGCAGCTTAGAATATCAAATTCAAGTCGTAACGACAATTGTTGCTCTACTTCAACAACTAGAATAAGGCTCAATATAATTTTGTTCCAATAGAAATTGCTTTAACATAATAATCTTCAAACTTATTTTCTTTCATTAATTTGGTATATCATTTTTGTTCATCAAATTGTTGCTAAGCTGTGCTAATGCATTTACATTTTCACCAATTTGCATATCATCATTATCTTGATTATCAGAAAATCTGGATTGTAGAATTGAATAATAATTATTATCAACATCATTTGGCTTTTGTTTTTTATTATTGTCATTTTTGCTTTAAGACATCATTGAACTACCTGCTGCATTAGCATCAGTAGTATTATTTAGAGTTGTTTTTCGAGTTATTTTACCAATTATTTACAAAATATGATATAAAACAAAAGAAAGCAAAGGTAAAAAAAAAATAATAATAATAATAAAACAAATCAAAACAACAAAGAAAGACTTGTTGTAAAAATTCAAATAAGACAAATTCAAATTTCAATTTTCTATTATGACCAATACAGTGCACGATTGGAGATAAACTGACAATTTTCGTAAAAATTACTAAATAATTGAGAAATGCAATTTGAGACAGGTTTTAATTTATTTTGGAAATTTTCCGAAGTAAGATAGTAAATTTTGTTTTTGTATTTTATAACATCTCTATTCAAATTTCTATATTTACTTCCTTTAAATTTGAATTAGTGATAAAAAAATTTTATATTAAATAGCCTTCTCTTGGCTTATTTTTGGAATACTAATTACGAATATTGATTTAGTATCAAAAGCTAACAAAGAAGTTTAAAGATTTTGAATTTTGAAAAGGTCAATTATTTAACACAAAGATCAATTTCTTCTGGCGTAAGAAGAGGTCGACTCATTTTTTAATGCTTTGCGAACATTATGTTTTCTTGAATTTTCTCTGGTTATTCGTTCAGAAAATTGACATTTAAAATTAAATGGAGAAATCGTATTTGTTTGATTATTTTTTTATTTTTTGTAGAAACGTCATTAGAAAGTTAAAAAGTGTGTTTAAGTTTGTTGATGTTACTGTTAAAAGTTTCAAGGGTTATTGTGTCAGCTGATAGATTAAAGATTGAGTTTATTTGTGTATCAATTCTATGTAAAGTTTATTCAATTTCATTTATTTGTGTATCAATTGTATGTAAAGTGTACTCATTTAAATCGAATATATGAATAATTTTATCATAAGTTTTTATTATATCTAATAGAAACTTATGATAAAAGGTTTGCACCTAATTAACCAGAGCTTGACAAGGTCATGTATTTATTAATAATAGCATCATTATAATTAATGATTTAAGTATGGGTTTTCTTTCCTAAAACAGTTTTTTTCAAAATTAGAAATTTTGCCATTAACAAAATCTATTGGTTTGATCTCAGAAGTCGCATGAATGGTGTAATTGTAAAACTCAGCCGCTTCTAAAATTGTATTTTCGGTATCTAAATTTGGATTTGTAAGGTTTAGAATTCTAATATGTTCAGAACCCTGGATTCCAATGTGTAAAGAATGTGAGTTTATAACTACTTGAAGGAGTCATCTGTGATATGAACATATGTATATATTCTCCATGAGCTTAAAATTCTGCGTTGATTTAGACATATCCGTCCGTCCGTCCGTCCGATCGCACGATAACTCAAAAACGAATAACGTAATCGACACCAAACTTTCACAAATAGAGTCTTTTGTGCCAAGGACTTTGTAAACATAAGTTTGGTGAAAAACACTATTTGTGAAAGTAATAGAGTTCCTATTGTAATTGGACTAATTCGGACAACGGGTTCGGATTTTAAATGAACTCAAAGAGTTTATTTTAAATATTTGAAAATGTAATAAAGGTATAAATAAGAAATTTTGCATACGTTCGTCCAATTACATTCTCCATATGCTCTAAAAATTTTAATGAGCGGCACCGGTTCGGATGGCTGCCATACAAAAGCAAATTTTCTACATTCGGAAAAACAATAAAGTCAGATTCATGAAATTTGGCAGCCGTGTGTCCAATCATATGTCAGATATATTCTACAGGTTCGGGTACCTGCCATACAACTCCAAAAGCGAATTTTAAATATTTAGAAAAATAATAAAGTCAGATTCACGAAATTTAGCAGTCGTATAGGTCATATATATTCTTAAAGTTTTGGTTTTATTGCCTGACAGGTTCGGGTACCTGCCATATAGGTTCATAAGCTAATTTTAAATTTGTGAAAAAATAATAAAGTGAGATTCATGAAACTTGGAAGTCGTATGTTCAATTATAGGTCAGACATATTCGTGAAGTTTCTATAGAATGGTTTCAAAGGTTTGAGTAATTGCTATACAACAACGAAAGGTGCAGGTTATAATTCAATCGGTTTATACCGACTGAAACGTTTTTACTTTTTATTATTATAGTTAGGTTTCGCCAATTAATCTGCGGAATCGGATTACATACTGTTCGTTGAGAATTTAGAAAAAAGTCAAATAGGAGGGGATCGAACCGCTGGATAAGTCTTTGTTCTTTTGGTAATATTTTTTTTAACTGGCTAACTTTTCAACACATAAATGATCATTTTTTAACACTTCCTGTGGCAATCCTTCATACAATCGGGTTTCGAATTATATTATGATGTATCATTTGCAAAAAACTTTAAAACACATTTTTGGTGTGGATGGATATGAAAATTGAATGATATACGTATATGAATAGAATAAAAAAATAAAAATAGAATACAAAAATAGTTAGGAATAATTATTATAAGTATGTTAAACCATATTTACAAATTTCTTGTTAACTCTAAACAAGAATTTTTATTCGCTTCTATATTCAATATTCTGATTCTCAAATATTGTAAAATTTTAATTTTCAAAAAGTACATAAAAAAGCACAAAATGATAACAGATCAGATATCAAGCTCATAACATTAATATTACTAGAAGCCCCTAGTGCGAATTGCACTAATTTCAAATATTTTTTAAAACAGTAAAGCAAAATTAACATGTTGAACTTCATGACTATAAAAAATTGTTACTTTAAGTTCCAACTTGTTACCCATGAGCAAATGTAAAAGGCTTCGTACAGTCAGAATTCACCTGTGAGCAACGTATGATAGGTATAATCCTACAATTTAGAAAAACTAAGTATATATACATATGTATAAGTAAAAGAGCTACAAATATATAATTTTAGCCTTTTTTTCTTCTTGTACTGCTCTGCAAGTATAAATTCATATTGAAATGTAACTTATTAAACATAACATATTAACATAACATATTAACTAACATAATACGAGTATGTCATAATATTCTTTGCAAGTATTATGTTGATTTACATAAAAAAAATCTGATACGATATCACATGACGACAAGATATTGTCTAATTTAGCTAAAATGTTGCATAAGACTACGAATATGCCTTTTAATACTGCTCACAAAATTTAGGGAGGCTAATACGCTTTTACTTAAAATACTTAGAAAAATATAAATTTAGCTCTTAAAATAGAACTCAAATTTTTAATTTCAAGAATTCCATAAATTAGTTCCATAGATATAGCAACAATCCAAATTTTGAGCCCTGGTTCGGTTTCCGGCCGCTGAAACTTCCAAAAAATTTGTAAGTTCACGGTGTAAACACTCTGAATATAATCATTAAATTTCACGAAAATTGGGTGAATAATACTTTTTATATACGTCAAAATGTAAACTTGTCCCATATTTTTTGTCTTATTTATTTTATAATTACATTATGTTGGATGTCTCAATCACCTGGGCTGATTTTTAGTATTACTTTACTTCGCATGCGTTATTATGATTCATGCACGAATTAACTTTTTTACTGATTTAATTCATTTTGCAGAAAATGTGTAACAAAACAATAATATTAAGAATGAATTATACAGAAACTAATGTTGTAGCCTCTGCGCTGCGTAACAGGCTAATTAAACTTATAAGAAAAATAAAAAAGTTCTGCAACAAATCTGTGTACAATTTATAAAAAATGATATACATGCTTAAAATGTTGGGAGAATACATGATTATTTTTTTTCTTTTCATTTTCTTTTTCTATGCTATTGTATTATTACTATGTTGTATGTATTAATTTCTTTTTTTCAAAAGAATTTGAAAACTCAAACAAAAATTATTACATATTTGTATAATGTACTTTAAATGGCTCGAACTTTTGTTAGATAAAAATTTAATACTTAAGTAAATGTAAATAAATAAATCTAAGAAAGGGAAATTACTATTTGATATTCGATTTATTAGTTTAATTCTGTGCAAAAAGGAATAATCGGTAAAATCGACTTTAGCGAAAAATTAGAAAGCCATGCTATAATGTTCTCCACATTCAAATCTATTTCCAAAAAATTTTGGTGTCTCTATCATTTAATTCAGCCAAGTTATTAAAATTTTTTCTAATGGCTCAAGTGTAAAATGAAATAATAGCATACGGAAAACCCGCTAATATATACTTTTATCATTAAAATATTTACAACGTAATTGAATCAAGAAATAATAAATAAAATTACTATAGCTTTTATTTTAAATTGCAAAATTTAAAAACATATCGTCCTAATATTTTATGTCTAACTTAGATAAAAATAAAATTTTGGAACAAAAACTTAAATAAAGTTTAGTATCTTAAACTTGTGCGAAACAATTTTGAAAAAAACACAAAGTGTTATTTGTTTAAATAAACCCAAAAAAAAAAACAATTTGAATAAAGGCAAAAGTCGTTTAAATTGTACAAAATAGACAAAAACTAGAATTAGAATTATACATAAGTACAAGTAAGTTCTGCGATCTATCAAACCGCTTGTGAACCTTAAATTTATAAATAACTCATAGAAATGATAAACAGCAGACAAAAAATTATGAAAATTTCAATTTATTCTTCTGAAAATTAGCAACAATCGAATTTAGCGATTATTCCTTTTAGCCACAGAGTTATTAGTAGAAAAGTATGCAAAAATCATGTATCTGACCATTGCTGCAGTGGTTATGGCACCGGCCCTTTAAACGAAGGGTCTCGGGTTCAAACCCCAGTCAGGTCACTATGAAAATTATATTCAATATTATATAACTTAATATGCAAATACTAATAAAATATTATACAAGTAATTTTCAAATGTTCATAATATTCGATACTAAAGACTAAGAAAAATAAACAGTAAATATTAATAAACTGAAATATTTAATATAAATAAAAACTACGGTAGGCTAGTCACCTACCTAGCTAACTCTCTATGACTATAGAAACTAGAGCATCACAGATATCATGCACTAACCCTATACTCCTCCTAGGAGTGAAGAAAAAAAAAAAAAAAAAAAAAATCATGTATAGAAAAAAAACTTATGACCTTGGTCGTTCAACTCTATGCATTTGGCTAAGAATTTGCTCGAATTGTTTTGTTTTCATTTTCTTTCAAGAATATTCTGACATTTTTTTCTTCGTTAAATATGCATAGGCATATAAATGTGCATGTTTTGCATATCTATATATGCCCATATGCATATATGCGCATATGTATATGTTTTTTCTACTCTTCTTTTCCTCCTTGAAAAGAAGCAAAGAAAAGAATAATATTCAAAATTATGATTTTTAATGGAATATGTGCACACAATTTTATTTTCAATCCATAATGTAAAAATTTAAAACATAGTTGCTAAAAACCTGTCTAGGTTTAGAAAAGTTTTACTAAATTTTTTGAAACTTTAAATTTTTGGAAAGAATAAAATTATATTTTACTAAACCAATTTTTCGTTTAAAAATTAAAGTTTGGGATTCTTTTAACAAAGTTTTCTTAAGATTCTTGAAAAACTTAAGGAAATCCTCAAAATTTTCCTTTGTATAACTACTTTTTATATGAACATTACCATAGCATTGAAATGACATTATGAACTAAGCGATTGTAGAAGTAACATAACTTTTTCATGTTCTTGAAAAAGCAAGTTTTTAAGAAATATTTAAAATAAACTCTTTGAGTTGTATGGCAGCTACCCGAACTCGTTGTTCGAATCAGTCCAATAACAATAAGGTTCGTCCTTGGCACAAAAGAAAAAATTTGTGAAAGTTTTATGTCGATTGCATTATTCCTTTTTGAGTTATCGTGCGATCGGACGGACGGAAGCACATGTCTAAATCAACGCAGAATTTTACGCTGAGCAAGAATATATATATATATGTAAATACCACAGATGACTCCTTCAAGTAGTTACAAACTCCATACCAAAGTTAATATACCCTTGACAAAGTGCAGGGTATAACTATATTGGATGTCTGAACAATATATCGTCAGTTAAGTAGCAGAAAGCACTAAGTCAGAAAACTGTATTTTTGAGTAAATTCAATTTGCCAAAAATTGTTAAATTAATCAATTAGTGCAATTGTATCGGCGTCCATAATTTTTAAATTGTATTCTAGTTTTTAACAAAAAGAAAGATTATGTTTTTCTGACTTAATTCATGCGAATAACTGAAATTCTCAAAAAAATGCATTTAGTGCTTTCTACTTTTCAACCGACGATACGCATCTGTGGTTACTGTTAGATAGTTTAAGTCACAAACTTGTTGATGGGTTTGACATTAATTATTTTTTTTGTTTATTAATGTCAGGTACCAGAACCTGCCAAGCAATTCCACTAAACAATACGTCAAACAATTCCACCAAAACTTCAGAAATATCTTTGACCTATAATTGGACACACAACTGCCAAGTTTCATGAATCTGTCTTTATTATTTTTCCAAATATTTAAAATTAGCTTTTGGAGTTGAATGACAGGTACCCGAACCTGCCAAGAAATTCCACTAAAACTTCGCAAATATATCTGATCTATAATTGGACACACAACTGCCAAGTCTCATGAATTTGACTTTATTATTTTTTCAAATATTTAAAATTAGCTTTTGGAGTTGTATGGCAGGTACCCGAACCTGTCAAGCAATTCTACTTAAACTTCGCAGCTATATTTGATCTATAATTGAACACACAACTGCCAAGTTTCATGAATCTGACTTTATTGTTTTTCCAAATATTTAAAATAAGCTTTTTGAGTCACTCGAACCTGTCAAGCAATTCCACCAAAACTTCAGAAATATCTTTGATCTATAATTGGACGCACGACTGTCAAGTTTCATAAATCTGACTTTATTACTTTACCGAATATAAAAAATTTGCTTTTGCAGTTGTATGGCAGCTACCCGAACCCGTTGTCCGAATTGGTCCAATAACAATAGGGTTCGTCCTTGGCACAAAAGAAGCAACTTGTGAAAGTTTGGTGTCGATTGCAATATTCGTTTTTGAGTTATCGTGCGATCGGACGGACGGACGGGCGGACGGATATGTCTAAATCAACGCAGAATTTTACGCTGAGCAAGAATACATATATATATATATATATATATGTCCATACCGCAGATGACTCCTTCAAGTAGTTACAAACTCCATACCAAAGTTAATATACCCTTCACGAAGTGCAGGGTATAAAAAGTGTAATTTAACTCCTACTAAAATAGTATGAGAAGAAAATACAATTTGCATTAACTAATATGCTTGCAATTGCATATTGAACGATGACAAAATAGAGTTTTAACATTTTTTTGGTAAATTAAATACATGAATAATAACAGAAAAATGTAGAATTGTGGAATTATGATAATATTTGTTGTTACATAGCATTTTCCTTTTCAAAGGCAAACGAAAAGTCATGAACCGTCATTGATGAACGATTACGAGCTCAAGGTTGAAGCTGTGGAATTCTTTGCTGAGCTCTCCATTTTCTGATAATGATACAAGTGCTAGTATTATTATATAGATAATGGTGTTATTTACATAGTGTACCACATTTTGACCATTAACTAGCTCTTTGTTAGTGTTCAATTGATGTAGTTGTTCTTCAAACTTACTGACACTTCCAGAATACTTAGAATTTATTTTGTTTAATTGATGCTATGGTAAATTGTTGACGATACGATAATTCGACTTGGTTGATAACACCGTGCGAGGAAATCGTCAATGTTGGTTGTTGCAATTGGCAGTTGTGATGCTGGAAGAATCGACCTTACTCTACTGTTAAACCGATTGTATTGTTACAAATTCAGATGAACGTTCTATTTTTTTGTTCATAACGTTATCCTGTTATTATGTGTTTTCTTATGAATCATTTACAGAACATGAATACAATTTTCAGGTAATTCTGTCTGGTTATTGAGTAGTTGAACTTCACATTGAACAAGCAACTTCGGATTTTTCGTTGCATACAGAATGCAACTTACGGCAATAAAATGTATTGAAATCAAATGATAGGCAGCTTTCATACTCCGTTTCGTTAGTTGGATAATATGAGTCACGAGCTGAATTAATTATGATGTATTTTGATGACGGTTTGATAATTATAAAATCGTTTGAAGTGTTGGTATTGAGATTACATGAAAAATTTGAAAAAAATCTACCTGTTGTAGTGGAATTTTGCATTCAAATAAGAAGCGAGATGATGTTATTCGTTATGATGTATCGTAATTAATTTGCATAGTTGCTGTATAGTTTTGATTTCGGGAATGTAGTTACCAGACCGAATATGACTTTTTATAGATGGGTGGTTCAGTGCGTCTTGTGCTGTGGTCATAGTTTAGATTGGGTTTTGCTCTTGTTGTACTTCATTGGATATCTTTAGTAGCATTCTCAATACTAACAGTAAAATTTAAAAATCTTCCATTAGATAGTTCCACTAAATTGAATGTTGTTTTCAGTATAGAAGTATTGTTTTTTGGTAGTACGGCTACCTAATTTGGCACCATTAATTTTGTTTTCTAGTTCTTCAACTGTATCTTAATGTAGGATACCAAAAAGAATATTTGACAAAATAGTCAACAAAATCGAATAATGATAGATGTACTTATTCTGATAGTTAACCTCCTGTTTAGAAACAAGTTTGTTTAGTTCCTTGCCTTGACAAGGTTTAAACACAGGAGAGTAATTAGTTAAAAGAATATCAGATATCTTTGCAGATCTCTTAAATTTTGATAATAAGATTTCAAGTCATAATAGACCCCGAATTGTCAGTCTATGTCAAAGGAATGTGCTTCATATACCTTCAAAGTTCCTATATACCCTCAAATATACCTCCTGGATGATTTTTTGACGAAGTGACAGAATACAGTGATGAAACCTTAGCTAGGATTATCGCTGTGAGCGAAAGTGAAACAATAATTTTCACAGATGAATTAACCTTCTTCTGATTTAGATTCCTTGACGTTCAAATAATTCTTCTATTCGTGGCCTTATAGAAATCGATGTTGGGTTAGTGATTAACATCGTTCGCTTACTTGCTTGTGACAATTTATGCAAGGCTGGGCGTTAGCTAGATGTTTTGTTATTGTTATACTGGACAGATGTTACAGACACATTACTGGATAATGTGAGTTATGATGCTTAGGAGGAACTTTTGCTCCCTGGGTGGTTATTATGTGATAGTGTAAAACTGAGTTCCGATAACTGACTGGGATGACTTCAGCTATGTCATGCTTTGATACTATTTCGTGTGGTTCATTATTTGGTGTTTTTACATTTAAAAATATAAGCAACGTAATCGGTCGTTTCAGTAGGTTGTAAGAAACTTTTTGACAGTTAATTTTTGTCTTATAGACAGTTTGTTTTAATTTAATTGTGGAATAATAATTTGGGTTTTTGCATTAGTGCAAAATCTGGTACAAACGAGTCTTTGTCTTATATTTCTAAATTATCTGCAACTTTATGAAGTAGTTTCATTAGTAATTCTGCTACTTTTAGTTGTAGTCCTGGGATTGAAATTTTTGTGGCGGCTATTTTGAGCTATTTTTGTTTTAGGGCTGATTAATATTGTTTTGCCTGTTTGGATGCAATAGTAAGTATACTACGGAAGCGTCACAAAATCTATGAAGCTAAATTGGTTTTTCTGAAGTGTAGAAGAATCTCTAAACTGTAAAGCGACCTATAAATTGTAGCTGCTTTTGAAAATTGATATATTTATTATATAGGCGCTTCATATGTCTTGTAGAATCATTTTTGCGGTTAATGCAACTGGTACTATCCACCCAAATGTGTTGAAAATTCTAGAAATTTCGGAGAGCTTTTTGTTATATATTTTTGTTTGTCCAGAAGTTCGGTTAATATTCTCAATACGTCTTTCATTTGTCGTAATACTAGGAATACGAACGTCCATCGTATTCCTGAAATTTTATGTGACTAGGTTTGTGTATTTTCCATTTTAACGCTTTTTGTCGACAGTGTTACTTACACGTACCCATTTACTTACACGTGGAGTTTAAAGCCAGCGCTCTTTAGGGTGCTTACGAGTTGTAATTTGAATTATATGGCTTGTTCAACCTATCAAAATAATTTCAGGGCTTTGTTAAAAATTAATTATTAAGTGTAACTGTTTATGATGCTATAAAAAGGCTGTTACTTCATTTAAAACTTAATTTTTCAAATTAATTAGGTAATGAAGACTGAAATTAACGAAACAGTTATACATATATCTGTTATATAGTGTGAAATGCCTTGTAATATTTAGAGTGTAAGTGAACAGACAAAATAAATTTACTGATATTTCGACTGTGAATAAGCTATTTAATTGTGAATAAGATTAAAAAAAATTTATTTAATAAGGAATTAATAAAAAAAATCTGATGTGGTCAGCACATAACCGACCGCAATGTGCCTTGTCTAGTTAAGTGAAAGTGTTACAGAATATTATAAAAATTTCTGTTAAATACTTATTTCCAATTTTTAGGACATTAGTAAGCTTATAGTTAACATACCTCGAAAAATGTAAATTTGGCTCTTAGTAGAATTTCGCTTTGTGTTACCCGAATTCCCTGAAATGCTCGCCAGTTAGTTTCGGTAACAACCAGAACTCAAATATCAAATTTCAAAAAATTCTATCAATTCGTACCGTAGATATGGTGAAAAATGTAAAATCGGCCCGCTAAAAAGTGCAGTTCCCGAGGCCTGATATATCCCAAAAGTTGATCAAACCGTGCCATGGTCGAAATAAACTTACATATAAAATTTCATCAAAATCGGTTCAACCGAACTTGAGATACACGCGTGCACACACAGACCGACAGACCCACGGACAGACAGGTTCCTAAAAATAGTTTTCTTACACTTCCCTACTATGGAGAAGTGCATTCCCACCGAAAACTCGATATTCAAAATTTATTGCCATCACATAACGTACCTATTGTATACACAATACGGTCGGTAAAAATATTTAATATGGATGTCAGAACCTCGGGCATCTCTTGCATCAAGGTATGGCCCCTCTACGTCTAAAAGGTTCAACTTTTATTCTCATGTGGTGACGATATTCTATTTTGTAAATTTTATTTATGGCTTCGGTATAATTGAAGAGCAACATGAAAAGGAACAACTTTTTAATAGTATTTACGTTATTTCTTTCTTTTTTTTTAATTTTACTTATCACGCGATAGAATCTGCTTTGGGTATGTTCACACTTAATATCTTCTAGCTTACATAATGCATGTAGTTTTCTGTCAATTTCTTTTCATAAGTATTCCATTTCAATTTGGCTGTATTGACAGTTTTAGTCAATTAGCTACGTTATATTCATTTTCAAATCATCAAAAAATACTATACTTCTATTTTTAAATTTGTAGCATTTTTGCATTATCTTAAACTATTTTTATAAGAAAATAAGTTATTTTCAACTGAAATTAACTTTTTTATTTTGCAATAAACTTTTTTTTATTAACTTTCTTTTCATAACAAACTTTTTTTCAAACATTAGAAGATTTATAGTATTTTAAAACAAATATTGTAAGAAATTAAAACAAGCAGGTTACCATAATTATATTAATAATTACATACATACATAGTAACAATGTAACTAATTCAATTAATGTGTAAGTGATGACAATATTTAAGCATAAAATTTCCTTTTCGATATAATAATTCCAACATATGAATATATAATAAACTAGTCGTGTGTGCTTGAATTTCAAACCTTGCAAGTATTATGTCCATTCTGTTTGAGATATTTTAAGTTTACTTTTTTTCTCCAAAAACCATCCCCAATATACATATAAACATTTTTTTTTCTAACAAATAATAAGATAAATCTTAAAATAAGAAAAATTCTTAAATATAATTACAAAAAAGTACATAATTAAATAAATAATTAGTTCTTTTGAGATCTAATATCTCTTGAGTACTTTATTTTAGAACCTCGTTTTGAGTTATGTCGCATAAAATCGTAAATTACCTTTGACAATTTATGTATGTATTTACACGTACATAAATTGTGTATGTATATTTTGTTAAAACTTGCTGACGAAACATAATATTCAAAACAATAACAAAAAATCTAATGTCGTCAGCACCAAACCGGCCGCAATATACATTAGTGAAAGTTAAATAAAAGTCTAGTTAAGTGAAAATGTTTCAAAAGATTACAAAAATGCCTTTTAAAGACTTCTTTCAATTTTTAGGGTGTTAGTAAGCTTTCAGTTAATATACCTAGAGAAATGCAAATTTGGTTTTTAGTAAAGTTTCGCTATATGCAGGTCAAATATCAAAAATATTTCAAGAAATTCCGTCGAATGGTTGCATAGATATGGTAACAAAATGTAAAATCGGCCCCCAGTTGGTTTTTCAAACCCTGATCGTTTATCACCAAAAAATTTATATGTTCATTGTTTTAACATTCTAAATTAAAATATTAAATATGACGGAAATTGGTTGATTATTTCTCTTTATATAGACAAAAAAATCCAGTTCCCAAGGCCTGATATATCTCAAAAAATTGTCAGTCCGTGACATAGACAAAACAAACTCGCACATAAAATTTCATGAAAACCGGTTTAGCCGAACTTGAACGAAAATAGTTTATCAGCGCTCCCCTACTATGGAGAAATGCGTTCTCACCAAAAACTCCATATCCAAAATTTGTTGCCATCACATAACCTCCCTTACTTTATGCAATGCGGTCGGTAATGAAGCCTTAATATTCTGATGCCACAAAACATCCGATGTCTTTGATAAAAGCTAAAATTTATTTAAGCTTATTCCGATTTTTAGAACTAAAAATATGTGATGTCATTATGTTTTCAAATTTTCGGCAAAACTCAACTAACGGCTTTTGTCTTATGTCTCTAGCCCTCCTAGAAGAAGTCTTACTCTTCGACACCTGAGAAGTAGGTATATATATATAATGTAATAGGATAGTTTTTGAAGAGTTATGCGAAATATGAATAAAATAAAGAATTATAAAAGTAAATTAAAGGTACTCCGTAGCCGAGTCCGCAGCTTGGTAGTCTGATAGCCAGAAGGGTTTTAGACAGATGCTTGCCTTGTTGTGTTTTCCTCTTTTTGGATTATTTTAATTTTTTTTATTGTATTTTGTTTAAATTTTTTTTATTTTAATTTTTAATTTAAAGCTTCCTAACGAATTTTTTTTAAGCTTCCTATATGAATTGAACAATATTTGAAACTGTAGTTAAGCATATAGAAATAAATTTTAAACACATTATATTAAGTCATGGGGGTAAACATAAAGAAATAAATTTTTCAAACAAGGAAAAGGTTTAGGCATAAAGAAAATAATAATTTTATTCAAATATATGCATTTTCTTTTTCAAATATATGCATTTTATTCAAATATATGTACACAACTAGCTTTGATACCACAGCTTCCAAACATTAGTCGACAACCTAATTTCAATAGATTTCAATCAAGACCATATGCCCATAATAACGAACCGCAAGATACAATAAATTAGAATTACCATTAACGTCCAACAATCTTTCATAATTTTCAGAACAGACAGCCACCTACCATCCATAGATATAGGTAGAAGCATCTAAACAAGGAAAATAGACTACATGAACAGACCTATGCAAAATCAAACTTTAGGAAAAAGATTTAGCACTCTCACAATCATTTAAACACTGTCACATTTTTTAGCACTCTCACATCAACATGTAACAAAACAACAAAGAAACTTTCATGCCGACATGAAATTATTTACGGCGGACTCGAATGACATGACATATAATAACGAACAAGCTTATACAGGAAACTTATATATGGTACAGGAACAGGAAATTCCTGGCAAAAAAGCCTTGGAAACTCTGACACGTACTAATCGACTTGTAATAAACAATTGTATCAATCCAATTGTATCAATAACTTGTATCAACCCAATTTTAAGGAAATTTCAAATATCCGTTTCGTAGGTTATGTGGCTCTTCCCGACCACAAAGAACGAAATTTTCTTCGCTAACTCAATAGCCGGAAATGTCACGATTTCCGAGGATACCCTATTAAAACTCTCCGGCTTCTACCCAGCTTTATTACATCTGACTGCATTTTAGACAACGACAGTCTTAAAAAATTATCCGCTGTCATACATAACAAGGAAAAATACCATCTAATCCAAAAGGAAAAAAAGTTTAAAATAAAACAAGAAAAATCCTAAGACGTGAATGCAATTAATGTCCGCACTGACCATATGACAAATAATCAAAGAAGGAAATAGAAGCAATAGTATGGTCCCCTCCTAATTTATTCTGTGAACCTGGCAAAAAGTTAACATTTACGTGGAACGTGTGGAATTTCATAGCTTACTTGTTTAGGCGGATTGTATTAAAACTAACCCTACGAAAGTGGAGGCTATAACAAATTTTTCCTTTTTAGGACTCTATGAGTATTCTAGACGATTTGAAAACCAGGTAGCATTAGAATTTCAATTAACAACAGACGTATTAGACTACGCTATCAGGACGGTCTTAAGTCAGGACGACGGGCCGATGACTTTTTCGTACATTGAGGCAAAAGAAAGTTACGCCACAAATGAAAAAGAAATGTTGGCCATCATTTGGTCAGTTGATACGTTCAGAAACAATCTCTATGGGTTCGTCAAAGTAAAGCTCCACACCGACCGCTCACATACGCGTTGAACAATAAAAATACCAATAACAAAATGAAAAGGTGGAAGGCCATTCTTGAGGAATATAATTATGAAATCCTTTTAATATAATTATGAAAGGAAAAGCTAAAGTTGTTGAGGACGCCCTTTTCAGAGCTCCTCAGATTCAACTCATATCGATAACATCTACTGCCCATAGTGATGAAAGTTCATCACATGACTTAAATTCCTACGTAGAAAACCCCTTTAATGCATTTAAGAATCAGATATTTCTCACCATAAGAGAGGAAAACAAATAATTTTCTATATCGTTTCAAAAATTTCAGAGACACACAATCATCCAACTTGACTTTAGTACGGAACAGCTTATTTCCCCTCTAAAACGACATCTCAAGCCTGGCGCCATAAATACCATTTATACAATAAAACCAATTGTGGGGAAAATCCAAGATATACCTCCTTCACTTTAGAAATTACAAAATGAGATTTTGAAGACCTAAACAGCGGAAGTATACAAGAAGAAAAGATCTTAAAAAAAACACAAAAGAGCGCATCGAACATATTCGAGAACCTTAACGGCAATTTATATTCGCTTTTGGAGTTCCAAAGGTTATCGTAATTGATAACCAAGCGTCATTGAGTTCTTCGTTAATAAATTTCATGGTCAAAGACCAACTCGGGATCGACATTTTCAAGACGCCTTCATATAGCATTACAGCTAACGGACAGGTGGAACGATCTCATTTCACTCCGACGGAGATCATACGGTGTCGCAAGACTAACAAAATACATAGAAGCTTCGACGAATTTCTAGACAGGTCGATATACGAGTATAACTCCTCTGTACAATACCATAACAAGAAAAGGAGGCATTACAGAAAGTATACTATAGGACAAATTTTTGTTAAAATTAATAAAAGATTATGTTCCAAACTCTTGACAAAATAAAAAAATCTGATGTGATCAGCACATAACCGACCGCATTGTGTATTGTCTAGTTAAATGAAGGTGTTATGAATAAAAATTTCTGTTAAATACTTTTTTCCAATTTTTAGGACATTAGTAAGCTTATAGTTAACATACCTGGAAAAATGTAAATTTGGCTCTTAGTAGAGTTTCGCTTTGCGCTACCCGAATTCCCTGAAATGTTCGTCAGTTAGTTTCGGTAATAACCAGAACTCAAATATCAAATTTCAAGAAATTCCATCAATTCGTTCCGTAGATATGGTGAAAAATGTAAAATCGGCCCGCAAATCAGTTTTCGAGCCCTGATCTTTCCAAAAAATTTATATGTTCATTGCTTTAATATGAGGAATTCATATATTAAATTTCAATGAAATCGGTAGATTATTTCTCTTTATATACACTAAAGTGTACGTTTGGCCCGTAGTAAACGTCTAGTTTCCGATGGCTGATCTTTCCAAAAAATTTACATGTTCATTGTTTTAATACGAGGAATTCAAATATTAAATTTCAATGAAATCGGTTGATTATTTCTCTTTATATACACAAAAATGTATATTTGGCCCGTAGTAAACGTCCAGTTGCTGATGCCTGATTTCTTCCAAAAGTTACGAATTTTTGCAGACGGTCGAGCAAAGCTTATATATGAAATTTCAAGTAAATCGGCTGAATATTTCTTAAAAATGGTGAAAAATGTAAAATCGGCCCGCAAATCAGTTTTCGAGCCCTGATCTTTCCAAAAAATTTATATATTCATTGTTTTAATACGAGGAATTCATATATTAAATTTCAATGAAATCGGTTGATTGTTTCTCTTTATATACACAAAAATGTATATTTGGCCCGTAGGCATTTTCGCGGACGGTCGAGCTGAGCTTATACATAAAATTTCAAGTAAATCGGTTAATTATTTTCTTCAAAATGTTCAAAAATGTAAAACAGGCCCGCTAAAAAGTACAGTTCCCGAGGCCTGATATATACCAAAAGTTGATCAATCCGTGCCATGGTGGAAATAAACTTACATATAAAATTTCATCAAAATCGGTTCAACCGAACTTGAGATACACGCTTGCACACACAGATCGACAGACCGACAGGTTGCTAAAAATAGTTTATTTACACTTCCCTACTATGGAGAAGTACGTTCCCACCGAAAACTCGATATGCAAAATTTGTTGCCATCACATAACCTACCTATTGTTTACACAATACGGTCGGTAAAAAAGAACTAATCAAAGAAAATCGCCAGCAGACTGTCGTAATTGAATCAGGCCGGATCATTCGAATATACACATTAAAAATTAAAATTCTTTTCAGATTCTACGGCATGGTTTGCTTGACAAATGTTCATAAATTTAAACAAGAGTCAAACTTAAAACCAGTTTCTTTCATAAGAGCACCGGAATCAAATTTTTAATAATGATTATTGTTTCTAATCAAAAATTCAGTCGAAATTTATTTCTTCATTTCTAATGTTATTAACACCAATGTAATATCTTTAAATTATAAATATACATGAATCAGATTTTAAATAAATTTCCTAACTTGTATTTGAGTTGTAAAAATTAATTTAATTATTAATAAAAAAGAGAATATTTTTTTTTACGAATAATATTTTAAATAATTTAAAAATTCACGGGGTTCATGCAATAACTATTAAAATTCAGAAACTTTTATCAAAAACAATAAAGTTGGGTCAAACCAATGGTTTGTATTGTAGCACTTTTCCCTTCAACAAGTGAAAATTCTGCTTTTAATTACAGTTTTTATATACCTATCACACTATTAAAATTATTTTCATTCATATACAAAATTATTTCTAGGATTGCATATATTTAGGATGACACATACATGCAGTCTTTGAAATAAAGCAAAAATTAATATAAAAAGGGGTTAACATAATGCTCGATTTTAAGGTTTAACTGTGCGAGTTAAGAAAAATAATTATATTTTTTAATTTCACGGAATTTACCGTTAGCTTTTTGCGTTTATAAAAATTTGAAAAAGCTTGCGGTTTCGGAAATATAAGGTGTCAAAAATTCAAATTTTACGAATTTCAAAAGGCTATAACTTGAGAGGGGGTGGAGATGGAAAAAAATTTTCTTCTAACGAAATGAACTATTTATTAATGTGTAAAAGCTCCTAAAATTTCAAGCTTCTACAGGATGGGGTCTAGAAGAAAACCGAGATCAAAAATTTGGAAAAAAAGAACTTTAGATAACGGTAAATTTGAACGGCCATTTTGTTTTTCTAAAGTTTAGCTATAGTATACCGCGCTAGGGGAAGCAAGTCACTGCCTTTCTGCGTTTAAAAAATTTTAAAAATGCTTATGGTTTCATTGCAACAAATATTTAAAAAAAGGCCATTTTTAGGGTTTTGGGGGGGTATAACTTCTATAGGGGGGGATATAGGTAAAAATTTTGTTCTACGGAAATAAGTTTCTAGTGGAGATCTATGTATGTATGAAATTTCAGCTTTCTATCTTCAAGGGTGTAGAAGTTTTGTAAACAAAAAAAGTGTCCACGGACGGACGGACGGACGGACAGACGGACGGACGGACGGACGGACGGACGGACGGACGGACGTACGGACGGACGGACGGACGGACGGACGGACGGACGGACGGACGGACGGACGGACGGACAGAGTGAAACTAATAAGCACTTTTTTCAAAAAATTTTTTGGAAAAGTGCTAAAAAAAAAACCGTAACTATTTAAGTGTGAGGGATTGTAAGCCTCAGTGTACGCGAAAAAACAAAATTGTCAAAACTAATTTTACCACAAAAATCTAAATTCATGGCATATTTTAAATGAAAAAATTTACGAAAAATGAAAACAAAATTCTCAAAAAAAGAAAAAAAAAAGAAAGGGAACACAAAAACAACATTAAAAATGGAGAATAACATATATACTGCAAGTTAATTCTAATACATGTGCATACTATATATAATACATATTTATGCTATTTCGACTACACTAACTCACAAGTTGTCACACTTAACACTGGAAATACAAAATTACAGACAGGAACTTTCAAAATAATTCACGTCATCGAATAAGACGAATTCAGAAAGCTCAGAGAAACTTAAACTGACATTAAGAATACAATTGACTCTAATCATACACTATACACGTTTTTGGCTTATACCGTTACACGAATCAAAACTTCACTTACCTGTCTTACACCGTATTACATTCATAAACGTTCCTTAAACTTCATAAGAAGCGCGTAGAAATGGGTGACCGATAACTCGATCTTGAGGAAATACAGGTCCTTAGAAACAAGTTAGAAATTATTAACAATGAGTATGCAATACACTGGGCAAAAGCCAATTTTGTTAAATCCTATGTTGTATCCGAAACAGAAATGAATATTATAGAAAATATTTTTGATAAAGAAAATATGCCATATGAAAATTTAGATGAAGCACTAAGTTTTGTAAACCTAAGTAATAATACAATTCTTTATATAATTAGCATACCTATAACAACCTATGAGTTCTGTGAAACTTTATTAATAAAAGCCGTAAAACGAGGCAAATTTATAATAGAAATACCCTATAAAAATATTGTATAAATGTAAAAAAAAGAATTTTTGGATTTGATAATCAATTTAAAACTATTAGAGCAAATTCTCTCTGGTGAGTATTATCGGAAAGTAATCAAAAATGTGCATCAATACAGCGTCAATGTAAAAAAATGTTGCTGATGTTATACCGATGTGATGCGTTTACCTTGCTGATCCAATATTATTTTGACATTTTTGGACACTTTCTAAAATATATGTTTTTTGGCGTTTATTTTGAAAAGATTTTGAGTAAAAGTATTAAAATATTATTAACAATTGAAAATCTGTTAAAATTTTTTTTTAATTTCAAATAAGTTTTGGAGATTTTAATATAATGGAACATTTAAAAATATTAATACCGTGCATAAAGAAATACTTAGTTGTTGAGCTAAAATAATAAATAATTTACTCCTCAGCTTCCATTTAAAAAACTGCATCAATTCAAAATAAAAAAAAAATTGATGCACAGCTGATTTAATATGATGCTAAACTTCAAAGTATTACTGCATTGATGCATTTTCGTAAATGATTTTTACATGATTACACGTTGATGCTGCACCAATTACTTTCCGTTTCTACCCTATTTCTTAATAATTTTAAAGGTGTAGCTTCAATAAACAATGATAACATAAATCTTACGGGAATATTCATGATTCAGTACCATAATGTAACAGTTAACTTAAATAATAATTCAAAAAATTATTAATAATTTAATAAATAATGAAATATTTCACTTCAACAATACCCAGCATCTTAAGCTATTGGGTTCAGATACTAACGCCAAAAAAATAATAAATTTCAGTTCTACAACCATATTAGTTTCCATAACAGCAATAATAATTCTACTCAAAATACTTACACGCCAACATAATTCAGACACCAAAATGACCATAGATATAGATACCAAAACAACTTCCCAAACAACTAAAAATTTACCACAGTAGCCTGTAACCCAGGTTAGCAACATTCCATATTTTTAATCAAACGAAGATCTTCAATTCAAGCATGGAGAAGTTAACACAAAATACATTTTACTGAAAAATTCAATAACAAAATATCTTTCGCACAAAATAACGCATAAAAATGTTGCAATAAAAATTCCAGACGCAATGTCAGCAATCTTAACATATACCAACAATGTCAGTAGCCTTGCTCAATTGCTCCATCATCAAATATTGAAACATTTTCATCAAATAGAGTCTTTCTTGATCAGACCCACGTGATTGTATACGATAGTAATATTTCCTTCTGTAATTTCTTATAGAATGACTTACAACCTTTTCAAATCATATTATGTAATTATTAAACAAACCAACATTATTTGATTATATTATCACAAGGAGCAACACTAGAGACTATGTTCAGGCTGATGATCCTTCTTATATCAAAAATTAAGTTATCATTTAAATTGAGATTTATATAACAATAATTATTTATAGAAATTGTTGAATTTATTATACATTCAACATTAGAAAAACTGGTTATAGGTTGATGTCTTTATCATAAGTTGATTACCAGAATACTATTTTAATCACTAATATTATTTTCAATTGCACATACATAATGTAACAGATAGTCATTTGTAAAAATATGATCAATACAAGAAGTGTTTCTTGGCCTGGTGATTAAATTTTGTTGTTGGTAATAAATAAAAGAAAAGAGAAATAGTAAATAATTGGTCTTTAGCAAGAAGGAAAGTCGGTATTTTATTTAATAATTTTTCACTGTTCTTAGGAAAAAACTAAAGCAACATTTTAGTGATCTAAAAGCTTTTATTATTATACGAGATATCTATTAACTTTAACGAAGTAGAATTACAATAGTTATAGTTAATAATAATTGTATACATTAATTACCTCATAATTTAAAGATACATGTATATAAATACTTACACCCACGTAAGAATAGTGACGGCAAGAATGTATTACGCTATAGTTCGGTATGTTATTTAATTGAATCAACTTATCATCAAACCAAATCTCTTAAATCATCAATATTTTTGATAGTTGTACCAAAGTGTGTAAAAATTCTTTAAATTTATTGAACTTATTAATTTTTGCGAGACTCCTCTCATTAAAAAATAAAATATCAGGATTATAATTTAAGTTATTTATAAATCTATTACAATTTTTTGTTTTTGAAATTTTAAAGAAAAAGGAGAAAAAAAAAGTTATATTTCCATGAGAAAGAAAAATTATTTACTATATTTACGTGCTATTATATTCGTCTTCGGAACCATCATTTGGATTATTGTGCTTATTTCTTACATTGTTAGTTATTTTTCCCCTTTTTCTCTTACTCTTTAAATAAAACTAAACAAGAGCTTCAACCTTTAGCGATATTGTTTAAGAAGCCCGCTCATTAATTTGTATTGATTCCAACTTGGGATTTAGTAATGCTTTTTGAAGAGTTATACGAAATATGAATAAAATATGGAATTATAAAGGGAAATTTAAGGTACTGCGTAGCCTAGTTGGTAGCGTGGTAGTCTGATAGCCAGAAGCTTATTTGATCGATGCTTGCCTGGATGTCGTCGTATTTTTCTTTTTTGGATTATTTAAAAAAAATGTTTTTCTTTTATTTTGTTTAAAATTTTTGTTTTATTTTTTTTAATATATAACAGATAAATATTATTATAAAAGTTTAAAGAAAATTTTTAAAAAAATATTGTTATGATAGTTTGTAAAAATTCAAAAAATTTTAAGTAGATAAATATGTGCGTATATTTTTGTTAAAGCTTCCTAACTATTTTTGTAAGCTTTCTATATAATTGAATAATATTCAAAACTGTTTTTTGGCATATGGAAACACATGATAATTAATCCATGGTTACGGTAGGCTAGTCACCTACCTAGCTAACTCTCTATGACTATAAAAACTAGGACATGATAGATATCATGTACTAGCCCTATACTCCTACTAGGAGTGAAGAAGGAAAAAAATAAAAATTAAATCATGGGAGTAGCATACAAATAAATTTTTCAAATAAAGAAACGGTTTAGGCATAAATAAAATAATATTTTATTCAAATATATGTATGTACCTATGAATGTATTAAAATAGCATTTTACAGTTTTTCGTTTGGAACAATAAAAATAAAATTTTAAGCACATACGTACATAATATTATATTCTGTTTGTATATTTTTTTTAAGCTTGCTGATGAAACATAATGTTTGAAACAATAACAAATGAAGCATTAATACTCAGATGCCACAAAACGCATGACGTCTTTGATAAAAGCTGACATTTATTTACTTTAATATTATTTCGATTTTTCAAACCAAAAATATGTGACATCATTATATTTTCAAATATTATTTATTTCTCGGTTTGTGTTTCTAATAATAACGTAAAACGTATCATTTATTTCTCGGTTTGGGTTTCTAATTATATAAAGTATAAAGAAAACCGTGCTTTTGTTATACAAAAATTTTTTCAGAAAATCTAAAAATAGAGCTATTTCGGGGCTAAAAAGTTCCAATGTCAGATTTTTCTGGGACCATAGAGACAAAACCCTATATAATGCTTCTTGTTCTATGCCTCTAGCCCTTCTAGAAGTACCCGTACTTTTTTGCACTTGAAAAGTAGCTATATATATATAACTAGTCGTGTGTGGTTGCATTGCAAGCCTTGCAAGTATTATGCCTGTAGTTTTGAAATTGTGTTCCATTCTGTGGCTGAGATATTTTAAGTTTACTTTATTTTTTCAAAAACATACCCGTAATATACATAGAGATATGTTTTTTCCTAATAAATAATAAGATAAAACTTAAAATAACAAAAGTTCTAAAAATAATTACCAAAAAATACATAATTAAACAAATAATTAGTTCCTTTGAGATCTCATATCTTTTGAGTAACTTATTTTAGAACCTCGCTTTGAGTTATGGCGTATAAAATCGTAAAATACCTTTTACAATAAGCACGCACTTTAAGCGATAAATGACTGTATACGCATAAAATAATTCGCTACTACAATGCATGTATGTATGTATTTGGAGTTTATAATACATGCGAATAAAACGCGTGACTGTAGAATGAGTTAACACCAATAGTAACGTGTATAGGGTAATGGGTATAGCATACGATTTCTACGCAAAAAGTCCCAAGTTCGAACCCTGAAAAATGCGATTTGCCAGATGAACTTTTTTTATTGATAATTCTATTTTTTTTAAATTAAAATTAAAAAAGCTTCACCCTTACAAATCAATACCAGCGAGATTCCGTTCTAAATATTTTTTTTGGAAATACCCTATTTGAAAAAGTTTAATGCAATAGAATAACATTTTCTTATAAAATTTTGCCGTAAAAATATATTGTCAAGAAGTTTAATGTACACTTATGTTTTGCTTACTAACAAATTTTGCATGAGATCACGAAAAGAATACATAACTAAATGCGTACGTACATACTTATTACAAAACAATGTAGATTTTATTAAAACTTTACAATTTTCTTAAGAAAGTGATCACTTTTTGTTATAACTCACACTTCCAAATATGAATTTACACACAATATTTATACCTTTAAAAGTAAATAAAAATTACCCCTACAGGATGTAGTACCATTTTGTAAAAAACGGTAACAAAGCATCATGGGAGGCGGTGAAGGGGGAGGGCGGGTGGAATTCTTGCTTTTTCTGGGACCCTGGAGGCAAAACCCTATCTAATACCTTTTGTCCCATGTCTCTAGCCCTTCTAGAAGTACCCGTACTTTTGCCACCTGAGAAGTAGCTATATATATATAATGTAAAATATGATGGTTTTTGATGAGTTATACGAAATATGAATAAAATATAGAATTATAAAGGAAAATTCAAGGTACTGCGTAGCCTGGTGGGTAGCGTGGTAGACTGATAGCCAGAAGGTTATTGGATCAATGCTTGCCTGGATGGTTGTAATATTTTTCTTTTTTTGGACTATTTTAGAATTTTCTTTTTTTATTTTGTTTAAATTTTTTGTTTTATTTTTTTTTAATATATAACAGATAAATATTATTATAAAAATTTAAAGAAAATTTCCAAAAAAATATTGTTATAATAGTTTGGAAAAATTCATAAAAATTTTAAGTACATAAATATGTATGTATGCATATTTTTTTTTAAAGCTGCCTGAGTAAATTTTTTTAAGCTTTCTATATGAATTGAATAATATTCAAAACTGTGGTTTGCTATATAGAAATAAATTTTAAACGCATAATTATCAAATCATTAGGGGAAAACATACAAAAATTATTTTTTCAAATCAAGAAAAGGTTTAGTCAAAAACAAAATAATAATTTATTCACATATACATATGTATGTATATATTAATGTTTTAGAATTGAAGATTTTAAAATTTTTCGTTCCAACATATGAACATAGAGGAAGAATACAGAATGTTTGAATGGCTTTTGCGGAGGCGAGGTCTGCGCTGCGCAGATTGGTATGTCTGTAATGGCGATATACACAGGGATCTCACGATCCTAAATGTTACAGACGAAATTAAAAAGCAAGCAGCCAATCATAAAATGCGTTTATCCAATCATGTCAACATCGAGGCGCCTCGATTGGTTGACAATCCAAACTTTGTTAGGAGACTTAAACGTACGAGACCTTTCTAGTTAGTTTGAAGCTTTTTATCTGGAACAATGAGTACTTAGTACGCTATTGTGAAATCTATACAAAGATTTCAAAATAGAGTATTACGGGACATTGTAAACGCCCCTTGGTATGTCTGTAATGCCGATATACACAGGGATCTCACGATCCTAAATGTTACAGACGAAATTAAAAAGCAAGCAGCCAATCATAAAATGCGTTTATCCAATCATGTCAACATCGAGGCGCCTCGATTGGTTGACAATCCAAACTTTGTTAGGAGACTTAAACGTACGAGACCTTTCTAGTTAGTTTGAAGCTTTTTATCTGGAACAATGAGTACTTAGTACGCTATTGTGCCAGATCAAAGGCTTGTAAATAATCAAAAAAGGTAGAGCAAAATTAATGGTTAGTCGTTTCTGACTAGTTTTATAGTTTATTTTGAGGAGGGTGTTTTTTAGTAGATTAAAGTTCCACACTACTGCTTTTCGTCTGGCAGTGTCTTTCGAGATTTTTCACCCTTCCTCTGGGTAAAAAAAAAAAAAAAAAAAAATATGAACGTATGTACATATGAATGTAATAGAATTGAAAATTTTGAAATGTTCTGTTGGAACAATTAGAAATAAAATTATACTACAAACACACATAATTGTGAATGGATACCTGTTTTTTTAAACCTGTTGGTGAACATATAGGATTAAATTTGTTAAATAAAGAAAAGGTTTAGGCAAAAACCAAATAATAGTTTTATTCAAATATGTATATGTATATATGAATGAATTCGATTATATTATTATATATATATAATAACTAGTCGTGTGTGGTTGCATTGCAAGCCTTGCAAGTATTATGCCTGTAGTTTTGAAATTGTGTTCCATTCTGTGGCTGAGATATTTTAAGTTTACTTTATTTCTTCAAAACCACACCCGTAATATACGTAAAGATATGTTTTTTCCTAATAAATAATAAGATAAAACTTAAAATAACAAAAGTTCTAAAAATAATTACCAAAAAATACATAATTAAACAAATAATTAGTTCCTTGGAGATCTCATATCTTTTGAGTAACTTATTTTAGAACCTCGCTTTGAGTTATGGCGTATAAAATCGTAAAATACCTTTTACAATAAGCACGCACTTTAAGCGATAAATGACTGTATACGCATAAAATAATTCGCTACTACAATGCATGTATGTATGTATTTGGAGTTTATAATACATGCGAATAAAACGCGTGACTGTAGAATGAGTTAACACTAATACTAACGTGTATAGGGTAATGCGTGTAGCATACGATTTCTACGCAAAAAGTCCCAAGTTCGAACCCTGAAAAATGCGATTTGCCAGATGAGCATTTTTTATTGATAATTCTATTTTTTTTAAATTAAAATTAAAAAAGCTTCACCCTTACAAATCAATACCAGCGAGTTTCCGTTCTAAATATTTTTTTGAAAATACCCTATTTGAAAAAGTTTAATGCAATAGAATAACATTTTCTTATAAAATTTTGCCGTAAAAATATATTGTCAAGAAGTTTAATGTACACTTATGTTTTGCTTACTAACAAATTTTGCATGAGATCTCGAAAAGAATACATAACTAAATACGTACGTACATACTTATAACAAAACAATGTAGATTTTTTCAATTTTCTTAAGAAATTTTGTGAATATAACAAAAAGTAATAACTTTTTGTTATATTCACAAAATATTTTTTGTTTTTGTATTCAAAAAATTTTAAGTACATAAATATGTATGTATGTATATTTTAAAGCTTCCTGAGAATTTTTTTAAGCTTTCTATATGAATTGAATAATATTTAAAACTGTGGTTTGCTATATAGAAATAAACTTTAAGCGCATAATTATTAAATCATGGAGGTAAACATACAACAATTAATTTTTCAAATCAAGAAAGTAAAATACATATGTATGTATATATGAATGTTTTAGAATTGAAGATTTTAAAATTTTTCGTTCCAACATATGAACGTATGTACACATGAATGTATTAGAATTGAAAATTTTGAAATTTTCTGTTCGAACAATTAGAAATAAAATTATAAATACAAACATACATAATTTTGAATGGATACCTGTTTTTTCAAAACTGTGGGTGAACATATAGAATTATGTTAAATTTTTTAAATAAAGAAAAGGTTTAGTCAAAAGCAAAATAATAATTTTATTCAAATATATGTATGTATGTATATATGAATATATGTATTTATGTATATATGAATGTTTTAGAATTGAAGATTTTAAAATTTTTCGTTCCAACATATGAACGTATGTACACATGAATGTATTAGAATTGAAAATTTTAAAATTTTCTGTTGGAACAATTAGAAACAAAATTATAAATACAAACATACATAATTATGAATGGATACCTGTTTTTTTAAAACTGTGGTAAACATATAGGATTAAATTTTTTAAATAAAGTAAAGGTTTAGGCAAAAACAAAATAAGAAGAAGCTATATATAATAGTAGTTTGAAAACGAAAAAAAATAGAGTTGACTCTGCGATACCCGTACTAGTTTGTTATTTTATGCACGAGTAAATATGCCATAGCTGACTATTTGAAAGATTATGACTTTAGGTTGTCGTATTCTAAGATATGGTCAAACTACTATTGAAGGTAAATGGCAACTACCATAAGGAGCAAAGCAATTTCAACGAATTTTATCAAACACATTCGACTTACTAATATATTTAGTTGCGCTAGATTTCAATACAACTTTTATAGCTTCGAAGATATAGTCAAACAAATTTTCAAGTTGTATGGCAGCTACCCGAACCAATACCCTGATTATATCTAATTTAAATAGGGTTATCGCATTTACTATAATAAATTATTTTTGAAAATTTAGTGAACTTAGCTCAAGTAGTTTTTGAGTTATCTTTGGGACGGACAGGCAAAGCTAAACCGACTCAGAATTCGGCACTGATCAAAAACGTACACTTAAGTCTACATCTCAGATTATTATATGTTAGCGTTACCTCGAACATACGTTTTTACGGGTATAATAAATTTAATAATATTTGCTTTTTCTAAAATTTACTTTCTTAGTTTTAAAGAACATTAATTCTTTTACCTGTGAGAATAGTTATATAGTTTTTGTTTTACCTGTTAAATTATTAGTTACTTTCACTTATTTACATATATGTATATGTATGTATATTAATTTTTATTTTTAATTTGAAAGAACTTTAAATTTCACTATTTTGCCAGCGGTAAATATAATTTAATCAATTCCCTGCTATGATAAGATTTTAATAATGTAAATAAACTCCAAAGTTAAATAAAAGAAATGAAAAAAAAATTGTATAATGCATAGATGAATACCAACATATGTATGTATGCATAGACTCCTATAATGTACAAGCCATGTTAATATTTTTGGATTTGTGTCTATTGATTATTGTACAAAACATGAGACTATAGTATTCTTTAGGCCATATATAAATTTCGTACGGGAAATCTGCGTCGCTGTGCGGTAAAATAGTTTATTTCCTGTTTAAAATTTAATTTTAATTTAAATTTAATTTTTCGTGTTATTAAATAAAATAAAGATTTATAATATATATAAATAAATTTTTTCTTTTGTTTGTCATATTTTGCATGAAACAAAATGTGGATTTTGAAAAAAATCACTAAATAAATTAATAAGATTTGGTGTACTTTTTAAAGTTTTATTAGTAATCATATTTAAATAAAATATAACAGTATATTTAATTACGTTCATATAAATAAAAATACCCCGAAAGTTTTGCGGCGAAGGATGGACAAGCAATAGTCTACGTGAAAAGGAGAACGTTGCCAAAGAACGAAGGTATCAAAGTTTTTACAAAAACAATTTTGTCATGTATTTATTATTTTGGTTTTAACTGAAAAATATTTTGTTACCTGTAATTTATTATAATGTAATTTCTTACCTGTAATAAGTAACTAGTTTGTAAGGACAAGAATTCTAATTTTGTTAATATTTAAATGAAATAAAATAATTTCTGCATATTTCTTGTATTTAATCGTTTTTTATTTTACAAACATCGCAAATCACCACATGAACATTTCTAATTTATTCGAAAATACCTAGTATAAAATATATTTCTTAACAAATGACGAGTACAATGATCAATTTTCAATGCACCGTATGAATGTATTAGTAAATTGTGTATTGTCAAGTCTTATATAAAAATGTCTGTCATGAAATATACTTTGTTATCAAACATTACTAGCTTTAAGAAAAACGGATTCAAAATTTTATGTTTTTATATAAAATTGTTATGTAATTAAAAATTTCACTTTTTCTTATGTAAATATGTTATGTAGTTAAAAAAGTTATTTTTTTATATACGGTATTTGTTTTGACTGAAAAATATTTTGTTATCTGTAATTTATTATTCCAGTTCGTAAGAACATAAAATTTCATTCTGTTCTTATTTAAACGAAATAAAATAATTTATGTACATATTTTGTATATAATCATTTTTTATTTTTCAAACATCCCAAATCACTCTGACAATTTCTAATTTATTCGAAAATTCGTAATATAAGAATAATATACATATTTCTTAACAAAAGTATATTGATCAATTTTCAGGACACTTCATGTATGTATGTATGTATATAAGTACGTAGCAATTTGCGATTTACACGGAGAAGTTAAGATATCTGCATAAAATTCAGTCATGTATCCGAAATTTTTTTTAGTACTATATAAATACATATTACATATATACACGCGTGTATAGATATATAAATTAAAACAAAATGGTTATCTGTCAACATGCGATTTGTCAACTTATCCGATAATTGTCATGTGACATGCACGCATTTTTTTAATTTAACTAGTTTTTTATTAAAATTAATATCAAATTAATCATGAATTGAAAATAAAAAGGAAAATATGTATATTGCGATATCCATATATAAATTTAAATAGGTACACACATAATTTTACCCTTCCATACATATGCGTAAGTATGTATGCATGTAAATACAAAATAGTAAATAAATAAAGTGCTTACGCATAGGCACATGCTGTTCTGAATATTAATTGAAACATCCAGCTCTGCACAAGTCGTACATACAAATGTACATAATGTACATACATTTGTATGTGCGTATATACACACATATTTTAGAAATTGCTAACATGAAACCATTGATTCTGCGAGTTAAATTTGATTTTGTAGTTAAAACACACAAAAGTACTGATTGAGATGCAGAAATATGCGTGATTTTTAATAAAATATGTAACCATAAATTATGATGAGTACTTACATTTATTATTTCAATATTTTTCAGCTTATAGAAACGCAAGTTTAGCGCTTCGTAGTTTTTTCTAAAACAATAACTTTTAGGTATAACTTCCTATTTAAGTTTGACTGAATCGTATTAGTATAAAATATTTCAAATGTAAGCATATACTTTATATTACGTACTTTATATTTTCTAAACAGGACCGAAAGAAAGGCATTCAGCTTTTTCGCTAAACTATTTTCATTTCATTTTTGAAGAACAAAAACAAACGCAGCATTTTAACGCTGTACTATAAGACAAAAGTCAAGTTAGAAATAAGTGTTGGCAATTGCTCACTAAATTTTGTCAACTTTGGGACATTATTTTCTCCAAATCACACATTTAGCATGTATACAGGCACTTTATTAAAAATTCCAATTTCAATCTCTTTCTAAATCGTCTTCAAAATTACGTTCTCTTTCTCTTTCCTAAAATATTGATGACGACTTCCGTTTTCATATACCATATTTATTATTTTCATATACCAAATTACTTTATTCTTATCCGATTTGCTCTTATATTTTTTAAAAGAAAAATAACAACAATCAATTTTTTGAGTAGCCATCAGTTAATTTTTGTTCTGCTAGCAATTAATTTTTTGAAACAAATTGTTAAATTTCGGCACAAAGTGTGAGTCCTTGACACTACAAAAAATCAAAGTCTGGACCTTGCTTTTTTTGTGAATTCATTTGCAAAATTGCCTATGTATTTTTGACAAAATTACATTTCTGAAGGATCATTCTTTTTGTTGTTATTTTGGAAAAATTGTTTTTGAATATTTTCATTTGGAGTTTTCTATACGAAAAGTTGAATAAAACCTAAAATAAAACCTAAATGAAATTTGGAGTTTTCTGAACAACATATCAAAAATTCAAATTTTAACTCGAAATTTTAACTATAATTTTGATTTAATATATTTTGTAGATTTTTCCGCATTTTTTTTGTACCGCCTTGTCAGGCAACGTATCTGAGTGAATTGAGAGTAAGAATGATAATACACTGAATAAAAAAAAATTGGTGCTATATTTTTCAGTCTAGAATACACAGCTTAAAATAAAGTCAATAAAAATTTTATTAGGTTTAAATTTAGAATTTAAGTTTGTAATTATTTGATTTTAAGTTTCATAATTATGATAGTGCTTTTGAAATTTTATAATCAAACAAAATGTGTCATTTCAAGTTGTCCCCTATATGAAAATAAAGTTGGGTCAAACCAACGGTTTGTATTGTAGCACTTTTTCCTCCAACAAGTGAAAATTCTGCTTTTAAATACAGTCTATAGTAGAGTATAGTAGACCCATCACACTATTAAAATTATTTTCATTCATATACAAAACTATTTCTATGATTGCATATATTTAGGATGAACGATTTATGCAGTCTTTGAAATAAAGCCAAAATTAATACAAAGTAGGGTCAACATAATGCTCGATTTTAAGGTTTAATTGTATGAGTTAAGAAAAATAATTTTATATTTTAATGTCATGGAATTTACCGTTAGCTTTTTGCGTTTATAGAAATTTGCAAAAGCTTGCGGTTTCGGAAATATAAGGCGTCAAAAATTCAAATTTTACAAATTTCAAGAGGCAATAACTTGAGAGGGGGTAAAGATTGAAAAAAATTTTTTTCTAACGAAATAAATTATTTGTTAGTGTCTAAAAGCTACTAAAATTTCAGGCTCCCACAACCTAGGGTCTAGAAGAAAAACAACATTAAAAATTTGAGAAAAAACGGATTTTATGTAACGGTAAATTTTAACGTCCATTTTGTTTTTTTAAAGTTCAAGTATAGCATGCCGTGATAGAAGAAGCAACCTACTGCCTTTCTGGGTTTGCAAAATTTTCATTTCAACAAATAGTTAAAAAAGGCCATTTTTAGGGTTTTGGAGAGGTATAAATTCTAGAGGGGGAGATAGGTAAAAATTTTGTTCTGCGGAAATAAGTTTCTAGTAAAGGTCTATGTAGGTGTTAAATTTCTGCTTTCTATTTTCAAGGGTGTAGAAGTTTTGTAAACAAAAAAAGTGTCCACGGATGGACGGACGGACGGATGGACGAACGAACGGACAGAGTGAAACTAATAAGCACTTTTTTTCAAAAAAATTTTTGGAAAAGTGCTAAAAAATATGTATTCTTCAATCCATATTATGTTGTATTCATATCGTATAAACTTTATACCGATTTGCTGCACAACTTATTCATTTTCGTTTTATTTTTTGTTTAGCGTTCCCACTTGAATACAATTGTATCCATTTGGATACATTTTTGCTTTAAATTTAACGTGAATACAAAGATACTCAAATCTGCTAAAACGCCACAATTGGCTACATTTAAAAATTTTGCTGAAATATAAATACATTCTTTTCTCAAACATTAAATAAATATCACAAAACTGTCGAGCTGCTGCTAATATTAAATCACAAAACTCTTTTATCGTTAAAAAAAATTATTTGTTGACTTTAATAAACATATTTCCAAATTTTTTAGCAGAAAGTAAGAAAGACAATTAAATTAGTGACAAGAAGAACATACCAAAAGGAACATACAAGAACATACCAAAAACATGTTGCAAACAGAATAGCAGAAAAGAAGATTGAAAAAGAATAAATCCAAACAAAATCAAGCTAAACTTAATGAGCAAAGAGCTCCAAAAATAGCAAAAAGTTAAAGGGAGTATCATATTCACAGGCACATCAAAGCAGAACAGGATATAAGAATAATAATAAGGAACCTGAGAACAAAACCCCACAAATGAAAAGAATTGACGCAAATATTATGCAAATCATGCATAGTATGTTGATTACTATTGACGAGATCTCTGAAAGTTTAATAAAAATAGAAAATAGATACACTGAGGTGTACACGGGGACACTAAAGAAATTAAGAAAAGACGTACGTAATTGAAATACGTATAGCAACTTGGAATGCTAATGGTGTTCTTAATAAAAAACAAAAATTAGAGATTTTTCTCAAAACGAGAATATTATACGGGCCTTAAGGTAAAAGGCTATAATTGCTATAAAGGGACACCAAATCCCTGGTGCGACGCAGATCCAGTTTTGGCAACAGTTCCGTGGTTGCTGTGTCCCAGAACCCAAACCAGGTTAATTTCGAACTGGTCCGCCAACTCTTTGAGAAGCAACTTGCAGTCCTGGACCGGTCTGGCTGTCGATGAACATACTGATTTCCCTGCAGGATATCACATTGACGACTAGTCAGCGCATAACTTCACCTAGTGCAACCACCTCCGCCTGAAAGACACTGCAGTGGTCCGACAGACGAAAGAAAATCTCCACGCCAAGCTTTCCGGAGTAGACCCCCGCTCCAACTATGTCACCCAGTTTGGATCTATCAGTGCAAAAATGTGTTGTCTTCTTCCCACCAGGTTTCGAGTACCACCAGGTCTTCTTTCACCAGGTAGGTCGAGTGACCCACGGGACCATCGAGCCACTGTGTCACAGCTCTCAAGCGCACATCATTGCCATCCTTTGGGATTTGCTTATCAGTTTTAAATTGACAGAAGTATTAAGTGCAGACCACCACACCAAAACTCCGTACAGGAGCAAGGGCCTGACCACCGCAGTGTATAGCCAGTGCACCATGCGTGGCTGCATACACCACCTCTTTCCGATGGCGTTCCTACATGAGTTAATCACGGTGGTTGCCTTCCTTACTCTGTCTGCGATGTTGGGTTTCCAGTTTAGCTAAGCTACCAAGTGTTGACGGAACCACATTCGGCGCCTTGGAGTTCCTGGTGTAAATGACCAGTTCCGTTTTCTAGGGGTTCATTGTTAACCAGCATTCGGTACCCGAGTCGAATACGAGATTTAATGCCTTTGAAATTAGCCCTCCTCCTCCAGGCGTCGCAAAATTTTATTTACGATGAGATTCCAAAGGAGAGGCGAGAGCACGCTCCTAAGGGGTGCCTCTCACAACAGAGCGCTCGACACACTGATCCCTAAAATCTGTGAGAGTTTTTTCCGGCCTTAGGTATAAAAACCACCTTAGCAGTATTCCAGATTTTTGGAATGTAGGTCAGGTCTATGCATCCTTTGTATATAGTTTTTAACCAGGGAAGGATAAAGTTAGGTTAGGTTAGGTTGCACGGCCCTCCGAAGGGTACATGTAGGCCACCAAGGCCGGTTGTGATGCCGCCGAATCCTCCCTCTCTCCCTAATTAGAACAAGGTCGAGCTCCTCAGGAACTGGCCAAGATCCCTAGCATTTACATTCGCTAGGTCCGTAGCCCGCCCAAAAAAGTGGCACCCAAGAAACCTCCGCCTGAATTTCGCCAACGCCGGACACGAGCATAGCAGGTGAGTCACCGTTTCCTCCTCCTCCTCGTCACAGCAACTCCTTCAGAGATCGTTTGCGGAGCAGCCCATCCTCCTGGCATGATCGCCAATCGGACAGTGTCCAGTTAAAATCCCTATCACCGCGCCAATATCCTCCCTTCGGAGATATATCAGATCTCTTGTGCAACGCAAGCCTAGCTTTGGCCACAACTTCCTTGCTGCATTACACGTAGTTCCATTCGCCCATCTGAGACTGGTACGTTCTACCGCTGCACTGCCTAGCTGCAGCCTGTGAGTGCTTAGGGCATGCCCAGGTTCTCTTTTTCAGGCAGAATTCTGAGGGTCGTTCCAAATCTCGCAAGCTCATTCACCTTGCAATTCCCTGAAATGCCACTGTGTCCGGGAACCCAAACCAAGTTTAACTCGAACTGCCTCGCCATCTGGTTAAGAGACGACCTACAACCTAGGACCGTTCTGGACGTAGGGGTCTGCGACTCCAGCGTCCTTATTGCGGCCTGGTTGTCCGTGAAGATGCTGCCCACGGACACCACATGCTCGCCAAGCCAACGCAGAGCCTCTCCAATTGCGACCACCTCTGCCTGAAAGATACTGCAGTGGTCCTGCATGCGGAAAGAGAGCTCAACTCCCAATTGCTCGGAGTAAACACACCCAACCACCTTTCCATCAAGTTTGGATACATCCGTGTACAAATGGACGGAGCCATTCCTGACCGCGTCCCACCAGCTTTGCCTCGGCAGGACCGATGCTTCGAAATTCCTCACGAATGAAAGCACGGGAGGAACCAAATTAATTGACCCCACCTCGTGCCCCCAGTCGGCAAGAATCGAAGCGTGACCTGTGGGGCCACGCGACCACTATGATGTGGCCACCGGACGCACTGCAGACTTCGCAGCCATCTGCTTGCTCAGTATATCCAACGGCAGCAGGTGCAAGAGAATCTCAAGAGCCTGGGTGGGGTAGGAGCGCAGAGCCCTACTAACACACACCATTGGCATCTTCTGAACCCTGCTAATTAATCTCAGGTTTAAAGAAGTACGGGGCGCCGGCCACCACACCAGAACTCCACATATCAGGACAGGTCTCATTACCGCGGTGTACAACCAATAAGCCATGCCTTTCAAACTCTCCATGTTGTTAAGTCTCCAGTTCAGCTTTGAACCAGAAATCTAGCCTCTAGCTGAAGGAAAGGCTTAATAGATAGCCCACAGCCGCTCGCCCAGTTCGAAACTAGGCTAAGAGCCCTCTGTGTTAGCCCATTTAGTGCATGGAGGTGCTTCCCAGATACAGCGTAGGCGACCACCTTATAGTCCTCCCCCTCCAGGAGTACCAGTAACCAATTGATTACCATGTTCCAGAGAAGAGGAGGAAGCACACCCACCTGCGGGATGCCCCTTCCATCAGAGCGCTCAATGCATGACCCGCCAAATCTGGCTCTGATGGATCTGCCTGACAGCATATTCCCTATCAGGGTAGTCAGGGAGCCATTAATTGAGAGCTCCGACAGAGCTTGAGTGATCGACCGCGAACCGACATTGTTGAAAGTGCCTACAATATCTACGAAGGAAGCCAGTGTGTATTCCCCGCAGTTGAAGGACCCTTCAATGTAGTGTATCAAAGAGTGTAGGGCCATTTCCGTTGACCTACCCTTCCGATACGCATGTTGTGCCGGGGACACTCACTTCGGGTTAAGGTTGTTCCTTATGTTAAGGATGTAGAAATGATGTTAGACCAATTGGTCTAAAATCATTTGAGCAGCTGTGAGAGCTGCTCCCAGTTTTAGGAATGAAGAGCCCTGGCAACATTTCACAATTTTAGAATGTGAGGTAGGTGAGCTATACAGCATTCGTAGATACTTTTAAGCCAGAGCAGGATGACCTCTGCAGCACTTTGTAATTCAGCTGGCACTATATCGTCTGGACCTGCCGACTTGAAGGGTTTGAAGCTGCGGATGCCCTTTTTTGAGACAACGGCCTCCGCACACGAATCGACAATCGCCCTGATTCTTTCATCTTCACCGTCTGCCCCCGAGCTACTGGGAAATGAGTGGTCATCAGCAGGTCCAAGGACTCCGCAGCAGAGCTGTTGCCAGGGACTAGAAAGTGACCTGACACGACTGGGTCGTTTGAGTCTCGAGGACTCTGAAATTCTCTTCAATTTTTCAGCAGAACTCTCTCCAAGAGGGCCTTTGTGCCCTCAGAGCTACACCCTGAGGTTACCCTTATATCAGTCCCAATCTCGCGACTCCCTTGTATGCTTTGCTTTGTTGAACTGAGTCCTACAGTTCCTAAGTAGGGCCCCCAACTTAACAGTCTACCATCGCGGTTTGCGCTTTCCTCTTAACAGAGTGATAGGACATGCTGCCCTGGAAGCGCCATTAACGGCCTCCGTGAACGTACCAACGAGCTACGGACGCGAACACATAGATCCCGGGAGATCGCTTAGCGATTCCCTGAATTTTGACCAGTTAGTCATTGTATGGCTTCTGTAGGTCCGTGGAGTATTCTGCTTGCCAATGAATTCAAAGACTATGTAATGATGGTCAGAAAAGGAGTGCTCTTGCAAAACCTTCCAGTTCGTGACCATCCTATCCCAACAGATTGAGAGGCAAGGGTTGTGTCTATAACCTCTTGCCGACCTTTAATAATGAAAGTGGGCTCTACCCTATAGCATAAAAAAAGGTTAGTACTCAAGAAATATCTGAGCTTCTCCAGACTGTGTGATGCGCGTTCGCGTTTCCAATGATAAGGCTGTCTCTACCAGGTCTCTCATGTTTGGCGGCGGTAGCTTCACTAGGGGGTCATAGCGCAGATATGCTGAAGCCCGCCATATCCCTCTCTCACGATTTTTAGGCTGATTGCTGTTAGGTCCCCATTGCTGTAAAGGGTAATGGAAAAGCATTTAAATTTCTTTTAATGAGTATGCATAATCTTATCTTTCTACTTCTACAGAATAACTTGTTGTTTTGCATCTTGAGTCCACAGATCCTACCTGTAATCCAGGGCTCCTGGATCAGGACTGCGTCTTCTCCGTTTCCTTACAAACGGAGAACCAGCGCAGCGCAACCACCGCTGTTTTAGAGTGGTGGAGGTTGACTTGGGTTACCGTAGCATGACTGTTTACGTTTCTGTCTCCTTGTCACTCCGATAAAAGTCCAGCAGAGCTCCTTCCAAGTCGAGGTGCATCAAGTCGTTATAAGTTGTTTCCGCTCCATCCAGCATTTCTGCTTCTAACGAAAGCGGTGAACAAACAGATGACTGCTCGGGCTTTGCTTCCAGGATTTTGGCATCCATGCCCCTCCGGCTTCGTGTCTGTTCGATACATTTTAAGTGAAATCGAACCAGAGCCGTAGCTTATGACAAAACCATGTTTTTCCAGGGGCGCCCGTGATTCTTTATTTAGTATTATCAGGGTCAGTCTGTAGTCGTCATCTTTGTCTTCTAATTTAGCAATTCTCCAATTAGATGTTGGCAGGTTGGGGTTGCCTAGCCTTATCATCTCTTGGATGATCTCGATATCGGATGACTCTACCGGAATCCGCGAGCAAGCTCGCGGTCCGCTGGGTACTTGATCCGTTGCCACAACCGCAAGTCTAGCTCCCGGCCAGATATCGCCTATCTTTTGGATCACCTTCATGTACAGGTCGACTGATCTCTTGTCCGCATACGCTATGAGCTTGATGTACCCCTGATGTCAACCGTGGTCTCTGCATGAAGTTTGCCATCAGCTGAACGTCAATCTTCCTTCAATTTTCCGCCGATATCCTGCCATTATCTTATGCCTGGTCTACCACAGGGAAACAAAGTCTGACGGTCTATTGACCATAAATCCCCGAACCCATAAATCCCGAGGTGAAACCTCTGTGGACCTTTGCCTTTTCTTAGACCCTTCCAGCTGGATGTGCTTCTTCTCTACTATACTTTTCGCCCACCTGTAGATGGACTTCTCCTTCTACGATATCTAATCTCTCGGGATTCGGCCGATCCTCTCCAAATTCCTAAAAGCCGATCTGCGCTCTCTATAGGCCCTCTGAGGGGGCGTCATAGCTGGTGTAGGCACGCGCATGTGTTTGGCTTCGCCTTGACATTCACTTGGCTTCTGGAATTCGCCACCGCTTGCTGGACTTCAACGTGCGCGATGTTCCAGTGGCGATTTTCGGAATTGACTTGCTCATATTACTTTCCGTGTTTTGATGAGTACCTGACTCATTCTGTTTTCTAAAATTTTTCTTCTCTATACTGTTCCCGCAAGTTGTGGAGAATGGATGTTCATCAAAGCAAAGATCAGTTATATTTATATAACGCTAAATAATCCGGATACTCCTTTCGCGACTGAGCTATTTGTTTGTGCCCCCAGCCAAGCTGATTATCGGCACTGGTCGTATAACAACTTAATCCGGGTTGTGGAAAAGGTCAATTGTCTTTTAGTTCAACAATATTGACGTAAATATTAATATACAATCAAGAGAACAATTAGATCTTGAGCTAGAAGAATTTATTAAAATCATTCAAAAAGCTTCATGGAACAATACAAAAATGTCAAAGTACAAACCGAAAGCAAATAGCTATCCTAAAGAAGTAACGGATTTAATAGGTGAAAATAAGAGGGACAGAGGTAGATTGCAACGTTCGCCTTACCTTGATAAAACTGTTTTAAACAAACTTTTCCAGGTGTTTAAAATAAAATCCAAGAATAGGAAGAACTTGTCAGCCACGAAGGAAACGAATTTGTCTTTATGGAGGGCGGCAAAGAGCAAAAAGAGACCGAATGAGCACGCTCCGCCACTGATAAAAAGATATAACAGTTGGGCGAGGAGCAACATAGAGAAGCCGAATTATTTCCTAATCACTTACAAAGCATATTCACAATAAAACTGAATAACATCAGATGTGAGTTTAGTAGAATTTATCGCAAATGAAGCAGACAGCATAGCACCACTTACTCAATTAGAGGTTGCAGAAGAGATAAGATCCCTGAGGTTGAAATATTCGCCAGCTTTTGATCTTATAACTGTGGAAGTACTGAGAGAGCTATCAGAGGAGGCATTGAAGCATTGGACGAAAATCATGAATGCAGCTATATATTTTGAGTATGTTCCTTGTACTTGGAAAGTCGTAGAGGTAATTATGGTGCCCAAGCCTGGGAAATCCTTGAGGGAAACAAAGGCCTATTTCACTTTTACCAATGATGTCTAAGCTTTTTGAGAAGCTGCTATTAAGGAGATTGAAGCCAATAATAGAAAATAGGGGCCTAATACCGGGCCATCAATTTAGTTTTAGAGGAAACCATTCTACGATGGACCAGGTTTATAGAATAACTAATATTATAGAAAAAAGCTTAGAGAATAAGGAAATCTGCTCTTCTATGTTTCTAGAAGTAGCACAGGCATTCGACAAGGTGTGGCACAGGGGCCTTGTACTTTAGTTTTATTACCAATAAGACGGCAAATTTTACCGTCGTCATTGGTAGAAATTTTGAAATCTTACTTAGGTGATAGATTATTTAGAATTAAACAAGATGCTGAATACTCCACGTTAAGATAAATTAAGACAGGTGTGCCTCAAGGCAGTATATTGGGCCCAACGTTGTACCTGCTTTACACGAGTGATTTGCCACAAATAGAAAATGCTACGATAGCCATTGGCAGTAGGAGCGAACATTGACAATTCGACAAAAAAATTGCAGGAGGCAATTAATAAAATAAGCCAGTGGACTAGAGATTGGGGGGTGAAGTTGAATGAAGCAAAATCGGTTCACATAAACTTCACCAATCGGAAAATAGAGAATCCACCATAAATTAACGTAAATGGAACGAACGTAGCGATCCATAACTCAGCAAAATACCTAGGAATGACTTTTGATGTCAAGCTAAGGTGGAAAGAACATATAAAGAAGAAACACATGGAATTAGAAAATAAATATAGAGAATATGATTGGCTCCTAGGTCCAATTTGGAAATTGATAATAAAGTATTGATTTATAACCAAATCATTAAACCAATGTGGCTATATGGCATTCAACTGAGGGGTTGTGCCAAGAAGACACACATTAACAAAATTCAAACCTTCCAGAATAAGGTTCTACGGGGCATGGTAAATACGCCATGGTATACGTAACAGTGACATCCACAGGGACTTACGAATTTCTTTTCTTGTCTAAAACAGGATAGAAGTAGCTCGGCTGCTTGACAATATCGTTATGACAGTAGTAAGTATTCCTATGAAAGGCATTTAATTCCTGAACGGAAACGCCAAGTTACCGCAGAGGTAATTGGTATTGGAAAGGCAGGTTGTGCCGTTCTTCGCCTTCAGGATTTTTTCCCCTAATAGAAAAAAAAACATGATGTAGGCTAGGTGTAATAGAAAATGTATTGGCTGCACAAATTTTTTATAAATTGTTAGTTTTCATGATGAATCGTCATTAGCAGCTACAGAATATATATTTATCGGCTTAACTCTTACAATTAATATGTGATAGAAGTTTTATGTGGAATCTTAAGGAATTTACTATAAACATCAAAACTCACATTATTGAATGTACAATTTAAGTTGAATGTACAATTATTATACTAAGACGACTTAGTATAATAATTCCAACCGGATACATAGTTAGCATAGTAAAAGCAGACCAGTTTTACCGAGCGGGAACGCTGTTCATTTTCTCATAAGTTGAATAAACTTTAGCTTAATACGCAGCGTAAGCGATTACATATGAATTGTGTTCCATTCTGTGTCTGAGATATTTTAAATTTACTTTCTTTCCTCAAGAAAACACCCGTAGTATACATATAGATATGTTTTTTTCTCAATATTTTTTAAGATAAAACTTAAAATAAGAAATGCTCTTAAAAATAATAACGAAAAAATACGTAATTAAAGAAAAAAATTAGTTCTTTTAAGATCTAATATCGTTTTAGTAATCTATTTTGACAATAAGCACTTTAAGCGTATACGCATAAAATAATTTCCGTTCTAAATATTTTTTAGAAAAACAATATCAAATGGCGCATTAATATTCAGATGTAACAAAACATCCGATGGCTTTGACAAAAGCTGACATTTACTTATGTTAAAATTATTTCGGTTTTCCAACCCAAAAATATGTGATATCATTATATTTTCAAATATTATTTATTTCTGAGTTTATGTTTCTAATAATAACGTAAAACGTATTATTTATTTTTTGGTTTGTGTTTCTAATTATAAAATGTATAAAAGAAAAACGTGCTTTTGTTATACAAAAATTTTTTCAGAAAATCTTAAAATAGAGCTATTTCGGGGCTAAAAATTTTCAATGTCAGATTTTTCTGGGACCCCAGAGGCGAAACCCTATCTAATGCCTTTTGTCCCACGTCTCTAGTTCTTCTAGAAGTACCCGTACTTTTTGGCACCTGAGAAGTAGCTATATATATATAATGTAAAATAGGATGGTTTTTGAAGAGTTATACGAAATATGAATAAAATATAGAATTAATAAGAGAAATTCAAGGTACTGCGTAGCCTAGTGGTTAGCGTGGTAGTCTCATAGCCAGAAGGTTATTGGATCAATGCTTGCCTGGATGTTGTATTTTTCTTTTTCTGGATTATTTTAAAATTTTTTTTTTTTTTATTTTGTTTAAATTTTGTATTTTATTTTTTTTTAATATATAACAGATAAATGTTATATAAAAGTTTAAAGAAAATTTCCAAAAAAATATTCTTATAATAGTTTGGAAAAATTCGCAAAAATTTTAAGTACATAAATATGTATGTATGTATATTTTTTTTAAAGCTTCCTGAGTAATTTTTTTTAAGCTTTCTATATGAATTTAATAATATTCAAAACTGTAGAATATATAGAAATAAATTTTAAACGCATAATTATTAAATCATGGGAGTAAACATACAAAAATTAATTTTTCAAATAAAGAAAAGATTTAGTCAAAAACAAAATAATAATTTTATTCATATATATGTATGTATGTATGAATATATGTGTGTATGTATATATGAATGTATTAGAATTGAAGATTTTGAAATTTTTCGTTCCAACATATGAACGTATGTACATATGAATGTATTAGAATCGAAAATTAAAAAAGAAACAAAAACAAAATAATAATTTATGTATGTAAAAATATATATATGTCTGTATATATGAATACATGTGTGTATGTATGTATATATGAATGGATTAGAATTGAAGATTTTAAAATTTTTCGTTCCAACATATGAACGTATGTACATATGAATGTATTAGAATCGAAAATTTTGAAATTTTGCTGTTGGAAAAATTAGAAATAAAATTATTAACACAAACACACGTTATTATGAATGTATACCTAGTTTTTTTAAAACTGCGTGTGAACATATAGAAATAAATTTCTCAAATAAAGAAAAGGTTTAGGTTAAAATAAAATAATAATTGTATTCAAATATATATATGTACATATGAATGTAATTTTTTTAAATAAAGAAAAGGTTTAGGCAAAAACAAAATAATAATTTTATTCAAATATATGTATGTATATATAAATGTATTAAAATTTAGCATTTTACAGTTTTCCGTTTGGAACAATAAAAATAAAATTCTAACTACATACGTACATACATATATTCTGTATGTACATATATTTTTTTAAAGCTTGCTGACGAAACGTAATGTTCAAAACAATAACAAATGAAATATTAATATTCAGATGTCACAAAACATCTGATGTCTGATAAAAGCTGACATTTATTTACGTTAAGATGAATTCGTTTATCCGCAACAAAAATATGTGAGATCATTATACTTTCAAATATTATTTAATTCTCGGTTTGTGTTTCTAATAATAGGAAGTATAAAAGAAAAACGTGCTTTTGTTATACAAAAATTTTTTCAGAAAATCTTAAAATAGAGCTATTTCGGGGCTAAAAAGTTCCAATGTCAGATTTTTCTGGTACCCTAGAGGCAAAACTCTACCTAATGCCTTTTGTCCCATGTCTCTAGCCCTTCTAGAAGTACCCGTACTTTTTACCACCTGAGAAGTAGCTATATATATATAATAATTACCTTTTTTTGAACATATCACCTGTACTTTATTTGCACATTCATTTCTTTATTTTTTTATTTGTTAGTTTTGTTTTTATTATAAATTAATGTAGAATAAGCAGAATTATTGTAAGTAACTGTAAAATTTTATGTATAATTTAAAATAAAAGAGTTTTATGTATAATTTAAAATAAAAGAGATTCAACCGTAAATGAGGAAGTTTTATTGTAGAATCATAGATAACTGGCGCAGCAATCGGTTCGCGTAATAATAAAAAAAAACTGCAACCGCGACTGTAAAACATTTTGAAGAGTATGAGAATTACACGAAAAAAAAAAAAAAAAACAAAAAAAAATTAATAGTATATAAGAATTACGCGATTAAAATAATTAACTACTAAAAATTAATTATTAATAAAATTTTTGATTTAACTATAAAAAACAAAAAAATAGTCTGTGACATAATAAAATAAAATTACAAAAATTAAAATATTAAATATTGAGTTCAAAATAGAATATTAATTCCAAAATACACCCAAAATAAAAAATATATAAGAAAAAGAAAAAAAAATTAAACTATAAGTGAGAAAAAACAATACATAATATTATCAAAAAAATTGTTTTGAATCAAAGAAATTCAACTAGCAACCTAGCCAGCTCAGCCAGCCCAACCCGCCTACTAGCCGAAATCTGTAGATCAATTTCAGAGTCATAAACATCAATCAATAATTATAAAAAAAAAAGTAAGATAGTTCTAATTCAATTAAATTTAGATTTTTAAACAACAATTATTATTTATGTACACTCCGATCGTATACAATTTTTTTAACAATTTGAGAAATACAAGTGTGTTAATCGTATATAATTCATAGAGAACTTGAAACAAAAACTATTATATTTGCAAGGAAAAAAACATAATAATAATAATTCTTTACTTAAAATTACATTTATAAAAAAAAAAAATTTTTTTGTACATATAATGTAAAACACATATTCACTTATACCCAAAATTTACTCTTGCACATTCATGTAAATAGAATTATTTTCCTTCTAAATAATTTTTTCGAAAAAATAAATCCAATAATTATAAAATTTCTTTGTACTTTCACAAAACAAGTTGTAGGTACCTTTTTTATATAACATAAGTACGTACTTTAATATTACATATTGCTTTTAATAAAAACTAGTCGTGTTGCGTTGCAAGTATGATGTCTGTAGTTTTGAAATTGTGTTCCATTCTGTGGCTGAGATATTTTAAGTTTACTTTATTTCTTCAAAAACACACCCATAATATACATATAGATATGTTTTTTCCTGATAAATAATAAGATAAAACTTAAAACTTAAAATAAAAAAGTTCTGAGAAATAATTACCCAAAAATACATAATTAAACAAATAATTAGTTCCTTTGAAATCTAATACCTTTCGAGTAATTTATTTTAAAACTTCACTTTCAGTTATGTCGCGTAAAATCGTAAACTACCTTTCACAATAAACACTTTAAGCCATAAATTATTGTTAATTATAAACTACAATTCATGCACGTATGTATTTGAAGTTTATAATACATGCGAATAAAACGCGTGACTGTAGAATGAGTTAACACCAATTCTAACGTATATAGGGTAATATGTATTGCATACGATTTCTATGCGTATTTTTGACATTTTTGGGAACCAAACTTTGTTAAAACATTTTCATACAGGTCTTTTACATGATTGCATACCAATGCTGTATCGATTACTTTCCGATTGTACCTTAGTATAATTGATTATACCTTAGTAGCAAATCGCAAAAAGAATACATATGTATATAAGTAAATGTGAATGTAATCGTACATGCTATAAAACTATATGTAGATATTATTAATTTTTTGTTTTCTTGTTATAACTCACACTTATAGAATTTAACTTATCTCTAATAAATATGCCACCAAAATTATACAAACATTACCCCCATAATATGTAATACCATTTTGTAAAAAAATGGACCAAAACATCTTTGGAGGGGGTGAAGGGGGAAAGCGGGTGGAATTCTTGCTTTTTCTGGGACCCTAGAGGCAAAACTCTATCTAATGCCCTTTGTCCCATGTCTCTAGCCCTTCTAGAAGTACCCGTACTTTTTACCACCTGAGAAGTAGCTATATATATATAATGTAAAATATGAAGGTTTTTGAAGAGTTATACGAAATATGAATAAAATATAGAATTATAAAGGAAAATTCAAGGTACTGCGTAGCCTAGTGGTTAGCGTGGTAGTCTCATAGCCAGAAGGTTATTGGATCAATGCTTGCCTGGATGTTTTATTTTTCTTTTTTTGGATTATTTTAAAAATTTTTTTTTTATTTTGTTTAAATTTTGTGTTTTATTTTTTTTAATATATAACAGATAAATGTTATATAAAAGTTTAAAGAAAATTTCCAAAAAAATATTCTTATAATAGTTTGAAAAAATTCGCAAAAATTTTAAGTACATAAATATGTGTGTATGTATGTATATTTTTTTTTAAAGCTTCCTGAGTAATTTTTTTTTAAGCTTTCTATATGACTTTAATAATATTCAAAACTGTAGAATATATAGAAATAAATTTTAAACGCATAATTATTAAATCATGGGAGTAAACATATAAAAATTAATTTTTCAAATAAAGAAAAGGTTTAGTCAAAAACAAAATAATAATTTATGTATGTAAAAATATATGTATGTATGAATATATGAATATATGTGTGTATGTATATATGAATGGATTAGAATTGAAGATTTTAAAATTTTTCGTTCCAACATATGAACGTATGTACATATTAATGTATTAGAATTGAAAATTTTGAAATTTTGCTGTTGGAAAAATTATAAATAAAATTATAAATGCAAACATACATAATTATGAATGGATACCTGTTTTTTTTAAACTGTGGGTAAACATATAGGATTGATTTTTCCAAATAAAGAAAAGGTTTAGTCAAAAACAAAATAATAATTTATGTATGTAAAAATATGTGTATGAATGTATATATGAATATATGTGTGTATGTATATATGAATGGATTAGAATTGAAGATTTTAAAATTTTTCGTTCCAACATATGAACGTATGTACATATTAATGTATTAGAATCGAAAATTTTGAAATTTTGCTGTTGGAAAAATTATAAATAAAATTATAAATGCAAACATACATAATTATGAATGGATACCTGTTTTTTTTAAACTGTGGGTAAACATATAGGATTGAATTTTAAACATAAAGAAGAGGTTTAGTCAAAAACAAAATAATAATTTATGTATGCAAAAATATGTGTATGAATGTATATATGAATATATGTATGTATGTATATATGAATGGATTGGAATTTAGCATTTTTTACAGGTTTTCGCTCGAACAATAAAAATAAAATTTTTGGTAGATACATACGTACATAAATTGTGTATGTATATTTTTTTAAAGCTTGCTGGCGAAACATAATATTCAAAACAATAACAAATGAAGTATTAATATTCAGTTGCCACAAAACATCTGATGTCTTTTATAAAATCTGACATTTATTTAAGTTTATTTCGATTTTTCGAAATTAAAATATATGTGAGATCATTGCATTTTCAAATATTATTTATTTCTCGGTTTGTGTTTCTAATAATAAAAATAACGTAAAACGTATCATTTATTTCTTGGTTTGTGTTTCTAATTATAAAAAGTATAAAAGAAAAACGTGCTTTTGTTATACAAAAATTTTTTCAGAAAATCTTAAAATAGAGCTATTTCGGGGCTAAAAAGTTCCAATGTCAGATTTTTCTGGGACCCTAGAGGCAAAACTCTATCTAATGCCCTTCGTCCCATGTCTCTAGCCCTTCTAGAAGTACGCGTACTTTTTACCACCTGAGAAGTAGCTATATATATATAATGTAAAATAGGATGGTTTTTGAAGAGTTACACGAAATATGAATAAAATATAGAATTATTAAGGCAAATTCACGGTACTGCGTAGCCTAGTGGTTAGCGTGGTAGTCTCATAGCCAGAAGGTTATTGGATCAATGCTTGCCTGGATATCGTCGTATTTTTATTTTTTTGCATTATTTTAAAAATTTTTTTTTTTATTTTATTTAAATTTTGTGTTTTATTTTTTTTTAATATATAACAGAAAAATGTTATATAAAAGTTTAAAGAAAATTTCCAAAAAAATATTCTTATAATAGTTTGGAAAAATTCGCAAAAATTTTAAGTACATAAATATGTATGTATGTATATTTTTTTTAAAGCTTCCTGCGTAATTTTTTTTAAGCTTTCTATATGAATTTAATAATATTCAAAACTGTAGAATATATAGAAATAAATTTTAAACGCATAATTATTATATCATGGGGGTAAACTTAAAAAAATTAATTTCTCAAATAAAGAAAAGGTTTAGTCAAAAACAAAATAATAATTTATGTATGGAAAAATATATGTATGTATGCATATATGAATATATGTATGTATGTATATATGAATGGATTAGAATTGAAGATTTTAAAATTTTTCATTCCAACATATGAACGTATGTACATATGAATGTATTAGAATCGAAAATTTTGAAATTTTGCTGTTGGAAAAATTATAAATAAAATTATAAATGCAAACATACATAATTATGAATGGATACCTGTTTTTTTTTAACTTTGGGTAAACATATAGGATTGATTTTTCCAAATAAAGAAAAGGTTTAGTCAAAAACAAAATAATTATTTATGTATGTAAAAATATATGTATGTATGCATATATGAATATATGTATGTATGTGAATGGATTAGAATTGAAGATTTTGAAATTTTTCGTTCCAACATATGAACGTATGTACATATGAATGTATTAGAATCGAAAATTTTGAAATTTTGCTGTTGGAAAAATTATAAATAAAATTATAATTGCAAACATACATAATTATGAATGGATACCTGGTTTTTTTAAACTGTATGTAAACATATAGGATTGAATTTTAAACATAAAGAAGAGGTTTAGTCAAAAACAAAATAATAATTTATGTATGTATGTAAAAATATGTGTATGAATGTATATATGAATATATGTATGTATGTATATATGAATGGATTGGAATTTAGCATTTTTTACAGGTTTTCGCTCGAACAATAAAAATAAAATTTTAGGTAGATACATACGTACATAAATTGTGTATGTATATTTTTTTAAAGCTTGCTGGCGAAACATAATATTCAAAACAATAACAAATGAAGTATTAATATTCAGTTGCCACAAAACATCTGATGTCTTTTATAAAATCTGACATTTATTTAAGTTTATTTCGATTTTTCGAAATTAAAATATATGTGAGATCATTGCATTTTCAAGTATTATTTATTTTTCGGTTTGTGTTTCTAATAATAAAAATAATGTAAAACGTATCATTTATTTCTTGGTTTGTGTTTCTAATTATAAAAAGTATAAAAGAAAAACGTGCTTTTGTTATACAAAAATTTTTTCAGAAAATCTTAAAATAGAGCTATTTCGGGGCTAAAAAGTTCCAATGTCAGATTTTTCTGGGACCCTAGAGGCAAAACTCTACCTAATGCCTTTGGTCCCATGTCTCTAGCCCTTCTAGAAGTACCCGTACTTTTTACCACCTGAGAAGTAGCTATATATATATAACTAGTCGTGTGTGCTTGCATTGCAAGCGTTGCAAGTATGATGTCTGTAGTTTTGAAATTGTGTTCCATTCTGTGGCTGAGATATTTTAAGTTTACTTTATTTCTTCAAAAACACACCCATAATATACATATAGATATGTTTTTTCCTGATAAATAATAAGATAAAACTTAAAACTTAAAATAAAAAAGTTCTGAGAAATAATTACCCAAAAATACATAATTAAACAAATAATTAGTTCCTTTGAAATCTAATACCTTTCGAGTAATTTATTTTAAAACTTCATGTTCCGTCATGACGTCACAGTTAATTTTCTCCTTTCCTAAAAAGAAAACAACAAAAGAAAACCACAAAGAAACACTACTTGATATGAAGGAAAATTTTTGATACTTATCTAAATTTGCTATAATCCAGTGTAATCCACTCAGCGGGTTTTTGTTCTTCACCTAAAATTGAATATATTGGATTTAACATGTAATCTTATTTGCAATAAAATACTTACATGAATTTGCAATGTTTTCCAGCTATGCATCTACCAGTCCAGATAGGATTTTCAAGTGCCGGTCCAGCACTTTTTGGTTGCTCTTCACTCCTCCATCGTTTTTTCCTTCCATTGCTGCATTTCCTTTTTGAGCTCCGGCTCCTATAAATCTCCATTTTTTTTTGTGTAAAATTTTGATTTTTTGCTTTCTTTAAAAAACTTGCACTTCACATCACAATATAAATAAAACTGGTGAGTGACAGTTTGCAGCGATCATTTCTGCACAAATATTATATTTCAATGCTGCCAACTGTCACCTATGATCATAGATGAGTTTGTTTAGAGTTATAGTCAGCTATTGATGGAAGTGTAATAGAGTAAGAAAAGAAATAGAAGGTGAATGAAATGGAGAATGGAAGGGGAAAATAGCATAAAATAGAAAAGAAGAAACGTAGAATTTTACGGCAACAATTTGTATTGCGATGTATATAAGAATGATACATTGCATTACAGGTTCGTTGAACTATACCATATGATCTATGTAAAAGAAAGGAAGAAAACGTTAGCAACCGAAAAGTGGGACTGGCTAGGAACAACTTCACCGTTTACTCAACCGCTGGTTCCAGAAATTATAAAAGGGACAAAATCATCAAGAAGAAGTACTACTAAAGAGAAGATCGCTAACCGCAACGTATCGACTTTCGAGTTATACATTTTGTCAAAATTGAAATAATTTTTTGAATTATATAATTGAAACCGAAAGAAAGTATTGTTAAACAAAGATCATTTTTTTTTGAATTGTATAATTTCAACTTTTGTACACATAACTTTTGCGTTGTGAAATAATTTGAAGAAAGAAAATTTGTATTGATTTGTATTGTGAAACAATTTGAAGAAGAAAAGAAAATTGAAGAGAAAGAAAATATAACATATATATATATAAACATATTTATTTAGTAAATTTTTTTTAAGAAAAAGAGAACATAAATTTTTTGGATTTGGTGCTTTCTATAATAAACTGAGAATTCTAAAAAACAAAAAACTTATTTTTTATTTAAATATTTTAAAAGTGTTAGCAATTATTCGCGAACATTTTTTGGTCCTTCGAGCCGGATATTTTTAGAGGCAAATTTGAATTTAGAAACTTGGTTTTTTTTTTTATTGTAAAATTAAACTTATATACTTTAAATGAAGAACGGTGTTGTGTAATAAATTGGTGTTAAAATAGACCATAGACAAAGGTGGTAGTGCGATATATATATAAAAAAAAAGGAAATAATTAATAGTGGTAAAAGTTTGAAAAAAAAAAAAAGGTGTTGCTTAAAACATTCAAAAAAAAATATCAGTGAACCATTATATATTTAAGTTTTGTTGCAAGGGAACAGTGTAAAATATTAAGATTTACAAACATTAAAAAAAAAAAAAATATATAAGAAGGGAACATTGTGTTTTTTTTTGTGTGAATTTTTTGAAGCTAGTAGTGCAAAACGGTTTCGGTATCGGTTCGCGTTTCGCGCCAATGGAATAAGCGGAGTAAGTGCTTCTGGAGTAAGTGGCTGGCTAACAGAAAATTAAGTAAGTCCGTTCCAATTTTTTTTGAGAAAAATATTTTCTTCTTTTTGTTGAGATTTTGGTTGAAGATTTTATTATATGTTTTGTTCAACCTTTTTTAATGAAATTGGATTGCTTGTGTGGTGTCTAATTGATTTGTGGACATTGTTTTTTTTGGATGGATGGAATAAATTTATTTATATTTTTGAGGCAACAGATTATTTAAAAAAAAAAAAAAAATAATAAAAGAAAGAGGATTTTAGAGTTGAAGGTATCTTGTGCGATTTAATCAGAACGCGGTAATAATTATAATTGAAATTACAAAAAAAAAAAATTAATTAAGGGATCATAACTTTATCGTTAGTGGTTGCACATATTACTAATCTAACATTCAACAACATTTTAAGATTATTTGTTTGAACAATAGAAGCGTTGTTTTTCGCGCGGAGATTCCGTTTTTTAAAAAGTGAATTCATGAGTTAACAACTTTTAATGCAAGAATTGTGCAATAAATTGATTGAAAGTGTTGTGTGAAATAAGTGAATTGTAATATAATTAAAATTAATTTAATACTGTACGGTATGGATTATTTTTCGGTAAAGTTGTAAAAAAAAAAAAAAATATATAAATTTTCTACAAAATAAAAACTTTGTACAAGGCAAAAATTAACTGAATTCTTGAATAAAATTATTCGTTTGATTAACAATAAGCGTTTATTTTTTTATTGCCCGTATTCGTTTACTTTTGTATTTTGTTCCTTTTACATTAACGTAAAAGGATATTTTCGTGACACACTTTTTTTTGAAACTATATACAATGGACAAATTAATTAAGCTTCAATTAGCGGACAAGTTTTTGATCGAGGAAATAGTCTCACATTTTCTGGATGACACACGTGAAAGCAAGCCGAAGGCGTTTTACAGGGAAGCTCTAGATGACATAGGGGGCCTGTATGCGGAGCTGAAGAAGAGACATAGACAAATATTGGTTGCATCATACACTGACAAAAATGCAGACAATGTGAAGTACCCTTACTTGGAAAATAGCGTTTTCAACGAAATAAAAACATTTTATCAACATAAACATCAAATGATAGAAGCTGAAATGAAAACCAAATTCCCAGAGAGACCACCGGAGCTAAAGATGGACCCAAATCAAAGTATTAGCCAAAGGGTGGATGTTCCCAATATTTCAATAAATTTGCCAAAAATCACCTTGGCAAAATTTGACGGCGATTATCAAAAGTGGCCTTCGTTCTATGATCTTTTTAAATCTTTGGTCCATAATAATGAGATGATTCCAGCGGTCCAGAAATTACAGTACCTCAAATTGCACCTTTCCGGTGAACCAGAGCATTTGTTGAGAGCCTTTCAAGTAACAGAGGATAATTATGCTGCCGCATTCAACATGTTGAAAGAAAGATATGACAACAAGCGAGTATTAGTTAATACTCAACTTAAATTGCTGCTCAATCAAAGCTTTGTAAATCAGGAGACGGCTACGGCAGTTAAAAAATTACTGGACACTACTAATGAATGCTTACAGGCATTAAAGAATCTACAAATAGATGTGGAGGGCTGGGATCCTATAATAGTTTATCTCATCGTGCAAAAACTGCCAACCGAGACACATCAGCTATGGGAACAGAGCGTCAGCGCGGAGAATCAATTACCAACTTGGCGACAATTGGAAAGTTTCCTTGAAACTCGATTTCGCACATTGGAGGCTATATCAACGAGGCGATCTTCATCACATTATAGACCTTTACAAAACGAAGCTAGTAAGCACAGGAATAGTTGCGCTTTGCATGCTGCTACGGATGCAACGGCGAATAGTAACTCACCTTGCCCTATTTGTCGGGGCCCACACAAGGTGAAGCAATGCAAAAGATTTTTGGGATTAAGACAAAACAAAAGATTGGAAGCTGTTAAAGGTAGGGGATTGTGTATCAACTGTCTTAATTCTGGACATATGATGACCACTTGCCCTAGTCAACAGAGTTGTTTTAAATGTCATCAACGACATCATACCCTATTGCATAGGGACAACGAAGAAATTGGGGATCGAAGCCTATCACGGCGACAGCAGCAGACCGCAGTCGCGTCACAAGTACGTGCGCACTACGTCTCACATGATCCATCACCTCCAACCACGGCGGGTGAAATTTCGTCATCGGCGCCAGCGTTCGTACCCGGCAGCAACAGCCATGTTCACACTTGCGGCACATCGGATGCACACAAACGACAGGTTCTACTGGCCACTGCGTGCATTAAAATAGTATGTCCAGCAACGGGACGCTATCAGAGGGCGAGAGCTCTAATCGATCCTGGTTCGCAGAGTTCTTTCATCATCGAATCAGCGGTTCAGAATTTGAAATTACGAAAAAACAGAACAATAACAAATATACACGGTGTATCAGAAAGCAACATTGGCAAATCACTAGCAAAAGTGGATGTCATTATACGAGATCTAGGAGATTCCAAGCAGGTGAGAACTTCGGCATTGGTTCTCAAGAAACTGACCAACTTGCTACCAGAGCGTAATATTCAAACCAAGGAGTGGTCACACATAGACGGATTGATCCTAGCTGATCCAAGTTATTTTGCGATGGGAAAAATAGATGTACTCATCGGAGCAGACATTTTTGGCCAAATTATTTTGGAGGGACTAAGAAAGGGCCCCCCTGGTGCACCAATTGCTCAAAAAACTATTTTTGGATGGATCATAACAGGCAATGTCGATCAACAAAGTGTCAACACGACATCAACAGAGACGTTCCACATCCAATCCGATTTGGATGATAGTATCAGAAGGTTCTGGGAGTTAGAAGAAGTACCGGAACAAACAATATATACAGAAGAAGAATTATTATGTGAAAAGCATTTTTCTGAAACATTTCGTAGACTTGAGGATGGACGCTATCAGGTTGAGTTACCTTTTATACCAGATGAGCGTCCCATATCACTTGGAAGTTCGAGACACATTGCGATTGCCAGGCTTTTCGGCATGGAGAAGCAATTTTCAAAAAATGAGGTATTGAAAGACAACTACAACAAGTGCATAGCTGAATATTTGCAGATGAACCATATGGAGCAAGTGAATTCAATGGAATTAAAAAATCAACGACAACAAATCATCTCGAATTATTTGCCACATCACGGCGTCATTAAAGAAAGTAGCTCAACTACAAAACTACGAGTGGTTTTTGATGCATCACGGCCTACTTCAAATGGTTCATCATTAAATGACAAAACATTAAAGGGCCCGGTCATACAAGATGATTTATCTACTCTTCTATTACGATTTCGAAAATATAAAATTGCATTTACAGCAGATTTGGAGAAGATGTATAGGCAAATCAGAATCGCACCGCAACATGCCGATTATCAAAGAGTAGTCTGGAGAGATTCTCCGAGTCAATCAATTCGGGACTACAAATTAACTACAGTAACATTTGGTACAAAATCAGCACCGTTTCTAGCAACACGAGTATTAAAACAGTTGGCGATAGATGAAAAGTTAAACTATCCTATTGCATCAAGAATAACGTTGGATTCATTTTATGTGGATGATCTGCTGTCGGGTGCGGATTCTATCGAAAAGGCATTGGAAATGCAAAAACAATTATTGAACATGATGACTTCGGGCGGATTCTCATTGCGCAAGTGGTCATCAAACGCAGCTGAGCTACTAGAAGCCCTTCCACAAGAACATCGAGAAATCAATTGGCCTTTAAAAATTGAAGAAGCTGAAACCGTGAAAACATTGGGCATACAATGGGATCCAGCCAACGACCAATTTTCGTATAAAATTTCCCTACTGGAAAATGATTCACAGAAATGGACAAAGCGAACAATATTGTCGGAGGTTTCAAAACTATTCGATCCTCTCGGCTGGTTGGCACCTTGTATCATTATGGCCAAGATAATGATACAAAAATTATGGCTTTCGGGTTCAGGCTGGGATGATGAGGTAGAAGGGAGCTTGCACGATGAATGGCAAATCTACAGGAAGACTCTTGTTCATCTGGAAGCACTACGTATAAACGGGTGGTTCTACTATTCAACATCAGCAAATAAAATAGAATTACATGGATTTTGTGATGCTTCGATAAAGGCGTATGCTGCGGTGGTCTACCTGGTTGTCATAGACGAAAAGGGAAGCCGAAAAACTAGCATGTTAATTGCAAAATCAAAGGTGGCTCCAATAAAAACAATATCTTTGCCAAGACTAGAGTTGAGCGGCGCGGCATTATTGGCGAAACTTGTGAAATATGTCCAGCGAGTATTGAAAATTGAAAATATATCGAAGGTGCAAGCTTGGACGGATTCAGAGATCGTGTTGGCTTGGTTGCGGGCTCACCCGAGCAAATGGACCACGTTTGTAGCAAATCGGACCGCTGAGATTCATCACACATTAGGCAAAAACATATGGCGTCACGTGCCCTCAAAGGAAAACCCAGCAGATTGTGCTTCACGGGGAATGCATCCACCAGATCTTATAGACTTCAAAATGTGGTGGAACGGCCCAGAATGGTTACAGAAATCCGAGTCACACTGGCCAACTAAAATACTACTTCATGATACGGATAGCGAGATACGAAAATCGACTCTGTGTCACAACACGATCATAAATGATAAAGAATGCAACGAGATTCACGAATTGGAAACACGATATTCATCATTTACAAAACTCATAAATGTAACGAGTTACATCAAAAGATTCATCGCCAAGGTAACCAAGAGAAATCTAAATTGCAATACATTTATATCGGTGTCAGAATTCAACGCTAGCGTGGAGATGTGGATACAAATAGTGCAACATAAACATTTTTTACAAGAAGTGACACAATTGCGGAGAAAGAAACTTATTCATACGAACAGTCGTTTAACGAGGCTTAATCCCTTTACATTTACACATACTGGCGTTGATTATTGCGGGCCATTTGAATTGAGAACTCATAAAGGCAAAAATACGAGGACATATAAGGCGTACATATCTATTTTTATATGTCTTGCAGTTAAGGCCATACACATCGAGCTGGTCACGGACCTTAGCAGTGAGGGATTCATCGCAGCATACAGAAGATTCAGTAGCAGACGCGGCAGGTGCGAGGTACTCTATTGCGATAATGGTACTAATTTTGTCGGCGCTAGCAAAGAGCTTGCAAAACAACATAAACAGATGTTACAGCAATTAAAATCAGAATTAGCACAAGTACACGAACGTGAGGGGGTGGTTTTCAAATTCATGCCACCTGATTCGCCTCACTTTGGCGGATTATGGGAGGCTGGTGTCCGCTCTACAAAGCAGCATCTTAAAAAAATACTCGGAAATGCGAAGTTGACATATGAGGAGTTTTCAACGGTCCTAACTCAGATTGAGGCTTGCCTAAACTCTAGACCTCTCTGTGAAATTAGCAGAAATCCAGACGATTGCACGGCCCTAACACCTGGGCATTTCCTGACTGGTGATGTAATTATTACACCACCTGAGCCTTCTTTGCTGGATTTAAACGAAAATAGATTGAACAGATGGCAACTATTGCAAAAATTGCATCAAACCTTTTGGACACGTTGGAATAAAGAATACCTATACCGATTGCAGCAGCGTCCAAAATGGACTAAAAGGACTGAAAACATGAAAATTGGTGATTTGGTTTTACTTAGGGACGAGAAGTTGCCACCAAGCCGATGGTTGATGGGTCGAATAACAGAAATTCATCCTGGTCCCGATGGACTTGTTCGAGTTGTTACGTTAAAAACGAAGGATAATATGTTGAAGCGTTCGATTGCAAAGATATGTTTACTACCAGTAGATACAATGGAAAATTATGATGAAACCGAAACGCAATCAATCGAGACCGATTAATCGCATTTTTGAGAAACAAAAAAAAAATCGCGTAACGTATCGTTATCTAATCGTACGCAACTGGCACTACACTTAATACGCAATAAAACGAAAAAAAAAAAAAACGGGAAGAAATCGCGCAACCTAACGTTACCGAGTTGCACCTAACATCGCACTACCTAATGGCACCTAACTTGCGCTACTTAACGATAAAAAAAAAAAAAAAAAAAAAAAAAAAAAAAAAAAAATTAGAGGCACCTAATACAAACATTTCTAACCTACGCTTAAATTTAACTTAAAATTTAAAATTAGTAACACTTAAATTAATTTGTTAGTTAACTTATTACTAATAGATTTTTTTCTTTATCCTAATTCGTCCCACTTCCTGAATTTCCGGAAAGCGAGATAAAGCGCTATATCTTCTTCCTTCTATCCCTCTGCTCTTCTCGTTACAGGTGAAGACCTAAAAGGAACATGACTTTAGTGATGGGTACAACTTGCATTTGGAACGTTTAATCGAAACTTGAAAACTTACCAATTATCATCACAACATGGCTAATTCGGTATCAATATCACTGTTCACCAGCAACACACCTTTTATGTTCCAGCAACCCGTCAGCACGTCACTGTTTTGCCATCTTTCAACATGGATGCCAAGGCCGGGAGAATGTTCCGTCATGACGTCACAGTTAATTTTCTCCTTTCCTAAAAAGAAAACAACAAAAGAAAACCACAAAGAAACACTACTTGATATGAAGGAAAATTTTTGATACTTATCTAAATTTGCTATAATCCAGTGTAATCCACTCAGCGGGTTTTTGTTCTTCACCTAAAATTGAATATATTGGATTTAACATGTAATCTTATTTGCAATAAAATACTTACATGAATTTGCAATGTTTTCCAGCTATGCATCTACCAGTCCAGATAGGATTTTCAAGTGCCGGTCCAGCACTTTTTGGTTGCTCTTCACTCCTCCATCGTTTTTTCCTTCCATTGCTGCATTTCCTTTTTGAGCTCCGGCTCCTATAAATCTCCATTTTTTTTTGTGTAAAATTTTGATTTTTTGCTTTCTTTAAAAAACTTGCACTTCACATCACAATATAAATAAAACTGGTGAGTGACAGTTTGCAGCGATCATTTCTGCACAAATATTATATTTCAATGCTGCCAACTGTCACCTATGATCATAGATGAGTTTGTTTAGAGTTATAGTCAGCTATTGATGGAAGTGTAATAGAGTAAGAAAAGAAATAGAAGGTGAATGAAATGGAGAATGGAAGGGGAAAATAGCATAAAATAGAAAAGAAGAAACGTAGAATTTTACGGCAACAATTTGTATTGCGATGTATATAAGAATGATACATTGCATTACAGGTTCGTTGAACTATACCATATGATCTATGTAAAAGAAAGGAAGAAAACGTTAGCAACCGAAAAGTGGGACTGGCTAGGAACAACTTCACCGTTTACTCAACCGCTGGTTCCAGAAATTATAAAAGGGACAAAATCATCAAGAAGAAGTACTACTAAAGAGAAGATCGCTAACCGCAACGTATCGACTTTCGAGTTATACATTTTGTCAAAATTGAAATAATTTTTTGAATTATATAATTGAAACCGAAAGAAAGTATTGTTAAACAAAGATCATTTTTTTTTGAATTGTATAATTTCAACTTTTGTACACATAACTTTTGCATTGTGAAATAATTTGAAGAAAGAAAATTTGTATTGATTTGTATTGTGAAACAATTTGAAGAAGAAAAGAAAATTGAAGAGAAAGAAAATATAACATATATATATATAAACATATTTATTTAGTAAATTTTTTTTAAGAAAAAGAGAACATAAATTTTTTGGATTTGGTGCTTTCTATAATAAACTGAGAATTCTAAAAAACAAAAAACTTATTTTTTATTTAAATATTTTAAAAGTGTTAGCAATTATTCGCGAACACTTCACTTTCAGTTATGTCGCGTAAAATCGTAAACTACCTTTCACAATAAACTCTTTAAGCCATAAATTATTGTTAATTATAAACTACAATTCATGCACGTATGTATTTGAAGTTTATAATACATGCGAATAAAACGCGTGACTGTAGAATGAGTTAACACCAATTCTAACGTATATAGGGTAATATGTATTGCATACGATTTCTATGCGTATTTTTGACATTTTTGGGAACCAAACTTTGTTAAAACATTTTCATACAGGTCTTTTACATGATTGCATATCAATGCTGTATCGATTACTTTCCGATTGTACCTTAGTATAATTGATTATACCTTTGTAGCAAATCGCAAAAAGAATACATATGTATATAAGTAAATGTGAATGTAATCGTACATGCTATAAAACTATATGTAGATATTATTAATTTTTTGTTTTCTCGTTATAACTCACACTTATAGAATTTAACTTATCTCTAATAAATATGCCACCAAAATTATACAAACATTACCCCCATAGGATGTAATACCATTTTGTAAAAAAATGGACCAAAACATCTTTGGAGGGGGTGAAGGGGGAAAGCGAGTGGAATTCTTGCTTTTTCTGGGACCCTAGAGGCAAAACTCTATCTAATGCCCTTTGTCCCATGTCTCTAGCCCTTCTAGAAGTACCCGTACTTTTTACCACCTGAGAAGTAGCTATATATATATAATGTAAAATATGATGGTTTTTGAAGAGTTATACGAAATATGAATAAAATATAGAATTATAAAGGAAAATTCAAGGTACTGCGTAGCCTAGTGGTTAGCGTGGTAGTCTCATAGCCAGAAGGTTATTGGATCAATGCTTGCCTGGATGTTGTATTTTTCTTTTTTTGGATTATTTTAAAAATTTTTTTTTTTATTTTGTTTAAATTTTGTGTTTAATTTTTTTTAATATATAACAGATAAATGTTATATAAAAGTTTAAAGAAAATTTCCAAAAAAATATTCTTATAATAGTTTGGAAAAATTCGCAAAAATTTTAAGTACATAAATATGTATGTATGTATGTATATTTTTTTTAACGCTTCCTGAGTAATTTTTTTTTAAGCTTTCTATATGAATTTAATAATATTCAAAACTGTAGAATATATAGAAATAAATTTTAAACGCATAATTATTAAATCATGGGAGTAAACATATAAAAATTAATTTTTCAAATAAAGAAAAGGTTTAGTCAAAAACAAAATAATAATTTATGTATGTAAAAATATATGTATGTATGAATATATGAATATATGTATGTATGTATATATGAATGGATTAGAATTGAAGATTTTAAAATTTTTCGTTCCAACATATGAACGTATGTACATATTAATGTATTAGAATCGAAAATTTTGAAATTTTGCTGTTGGAAAAATTATAAATAAAATTATAAATGCAAACATACATAATTATGAATGGATACCTGTTTTTTTTAAACTGTGGGTAAACATATAGGATTGATTTTTCCAAATAAAGAAAAGGTTTAGTCAAAAACAAAATAATAATTTATGTATGTAAAAATATGTGTATGAATGTATATATGAATATATGTGTGTATGTATATATGAATGGATTAGAATTGAAGATTTTAAAATTTTTCGTTCCAACATATGAACGTATGTACATATTAATGTATTAGAATCGAAAATTTTGAAATTTTGCTGTTGGAAAAATTATAAATAAAATTATAAATGCAAACATACATAATTATGAATGGATACCTGTTTTTTTTAAACTGTGGGTAAACATATAGGATTGAATTTTAAACATAAAGAAGAGGTTTAGTCAAAAACAAAATAATAATTTATGTATGCAAAAATATGTGTATGAATGTATATATGAATATATGTATGTATGTATATATGAATGGATTGGAATTTAGCATTTTTTACAGGTTTTCGCTCGAACAATAAAAATAAAATTTTAGGTAGATACATACGTACATAAATTGTGTATGTATATTTTTTTAAAGCTTGCTGGCGAAACATAATATTCAAAACAATAACAAATGAAGTATTAATATTCAGTTGCCACAAAACATCTGATGTCTTTTATAAAATCTGACATTTATTTAAGTTTATTTCGATTTTTCGAAATTAAAATATATGTGAGATCATTGCATTTTCAAGTATTATTTATTTCTCGGTTTGTGTTTCTAATAATAAAAATAACGTAAAACGTATCATTTATTTCTTGGTTTGTGTTTCTAATTATAAAAAGTATAAAAGAAAAACGTGCTTTTGTTATACAAAAATTTTTTCAGAAAATCTTAAAATAGAGCTATTTCGGGGCTAAAAAGTTCCAATGTCAGATTTTTCTGGGACCCTAGAGGCAAAACTCTACCTAATGCCTTTTGTCCCATGTCTCTAGCCCTTCTAGAAGTACCCGTACTTTTTACCACCTGAGAAGTAGCTATATATATTGTTATGTTAGCAACACAACACGCGTATCAATCTAATGGAAACTTACATATTTCACCCTTTCAATAATTTCGTAATTTCATTTTTAATTAAATTTCATTACCTTTTAATTTAACGTTATTCTTTTTATCAAAATCAAAATTTGCATTCATTATTTCCTTTTGTTTTTTTTATATGAAAGTTTCATGTTTCAAGCGAAAAGCCAAATGAACTTATTTTTTGCTTGAAACATCAGAACGTATGCACAAAGGTTAATGAATTTGAAACACCAATAAAAAATTATGAATTAAGTTTTAATTTTCAGATTTCGTAATAATAAGTAGGTCAATGGCAAACGTAATAATTGTTGTTGTAAAACGTTTGTTCTTTTATAAAATAATAAAAAAATAAAAAAAGTAAAAGTAATGATAAGAAGTCAGTTCGTGTTAAAACTTAAGAAAGTTAACTTGTAGAATTTGTGAAGTAACTTAAAAAATTTTTATGTGAAATAAATTAACTAATTATAAATCAATGAATTAATAAATTGAACTTATTTTAACTTATAAAATTTATGTGAAATAAATTAATTAATTACAAATCAATAAAGTAATAAATTAAACTTATTTGTAGAATTGAATGAAACATTATAAATTAATAAATAAAGTTGGGTCAAACCAATGGTTTGTATTGTAGCACTTTTCCCTTCAACAAATGAAAATTTTGCTTTTAAATACAGTCTATGTAGTCTATGTACCTGTCACACTATTAAAATTATTTTGATTCATATACAAAACTATTTCTAGGGTTGCATATATTTAGGATGAATGATTTATGCAGTCTTTGAAATAAAGCAAAAATTAATATAAAGTGGGGTTAACATAATGCTCGATTTTAAGGTTTAATTTTGTGAGTTAAGAAAAATAATTATATTTTTTAATTTCATGGAATTTACCGTTAACTTTTTGCGTTAATAGAAATTTGAAAAAACTTGCGGTTTCGGAAATATAAGGTGTCAAAAATTCAAATTTTACAAATTTCAAGAGGCGATAACTTGAGAGGGGGTGGAGATGGAAAAAAATTTTCTTCTAGCGAAATGAACTATTTGATAATGTCTAAAAGCTCCTAAAATTTCAAGCTTCTACAGGCTGTAGTTTGGAAAAAAAACGACATCAAAAATTTGCAAAAAAAGGACTTTAGATAACGGTAAATTTGAACGGCCATTTTGTTTTTCTAAAGTTCAAATATAGTATGCCGCGCTAGGGGAAGCAAGCCGCTGCTTTTCTGCGTTTGCAAAATTTCAAAAATGCTTATGGTTTCATTGCAACAAATAGTTAAAAAAGGCCATTTTTAGGGTTTTGGGGGGGTATAACTTCTAGAGGGGAGGAGATAGGTAAAAATTTTGTTCTACAGAAATAAGTTTCTAGTAAAGATCTATGTACATATAAAATTTCAGCTTTCTATCTTCAAGGGTGTAGAAGTTTTGTAAACAGACACACGGACGGACGGACGGACGGACGGACGGACAGAGTGAAACTAATAAGCACTTTTTTTCAAAAAATTTTTGGAAAAGTGCTAAAAAGAAGCTTGTGAAACTTTTGTGAACTTATTATAAATAAAGAAAACTTTAAATAAAATAAAATTCAAATAAAACTCTTGTGTATTTATTTTAAACAAGAAAAATTAAAATAAAATTGGCGCAGTCGGTAGGATGCGTCAAGTGTAATAATAAAATTTTAATTAAATAATTGTAAAACTACACAAGTATAATAAAAAATTTATGTTAAATAAATTTGTCAAAAAAAAAAAAAACTCTAAAAGTGTAAAAATTAAAAAATTAATTTAATTAAAATTGTCTAATCGTTACACTTAAATTTTCAAATTTTTTGTGACGCATTAAAATCAGAAAAAATTCAAAGTTAACTGTTAAAAACGAACTCACAAAACAACAATTAAATTTAATAATTATTCATCAAGAAATAAAACTAATAAAAATTATAAGAAATTAAAATTTGATTAACCTAATACTCTAATAAGCAAAATTTAACAAAAACAAAAATTACAATAAAGAATTTTATGATAAAAAGCAATTTTAACAAAAACCTGTAGAGAAACAAAAACAAAAAAACAAAATAAAAAAATAAAACAATCAACAAATAAAAAAAATTAAGTTTGAATGTTCAAACGCGAAAGTGCTATCAGAAGAGCTAGAACAACAGCAAAGAAATTTTACCAGAAGAGTGAAGAGGATTCAGACATGGAAGCATCAGCCGGGACATCTCAAGCAAATCAAGATCAACAACTTACGTTACAGATAGATCCACTAAAATACATCGAACGTCTGCCAGAATTTGATGGGAAAGGTAACGACTTAAATAATTTCTTAGAATTAGTTGAATTAATAATTCCATCTATAATTAAATATGATATAAGTAGTCAGAATTTACTTTTTAGTAGAATTAAAAGTAAATTAATTAGTAAAGCTAGAACGATAATAGAAATAAACAATAATGCAAAGACTTGGTCTGAAATACGCGAAGTTTTAATAAGAAATTTTGGAGAAAAGAAAAATTCGCTCCAAATTTATAATGAACTAAGGGACGTAACGTTTACTTCTAATAGTGTAGAGTTATATAATAACATAAAAAGTATTTTAAGAAGATTAAATAATAAAGTAAAGGAAGAACCTAATTCAAACTTTAATACCGATACAAATATTAGGACCGCGTTAGAAATTTTTAAAAACAAACTACCCGAACCCATGCGTTCGATAATTTTTAGTTGAAACCCTTCAACTCTCGAAGAGGCAATAGATATTTTACACGAAGGAAATTACGCGTATTATAATCCTTTGGAAACTAAAATTAGAAATAATAATAATAGAAATCATCAAAAAAATCCTAGTACTAACAGAAATAATTATAGTCATTATTCAAACCATTCACAATCTAATAGTAACGGTAACAATCTTAATAGGAATAATTATAATACTAACAGAAACTTTAATAATCCAAATAATCGAAATCAAAGCTCCAATTTTTATAGATACAATAGGAACAATAATTTTAACCATAATAATAAATTTAGTAATAGTTTTAATAATAATAACAATAGCAGGAGTCCATTTTCCAATAATCACAACCCAAGACCAAATTCAAGAAACCAAATTTCGAATGTAGAACCTATGGATGTAGATCCTTCAATCAATTCTAGAATTAACCCTGCAACTGATAGAAATCGTATTCAAAATTTTCGTGTGCAAGCCTCGGACAACAATCTTTACCCTATATAAAAGTGCAATCTAAAACCAGGCCTTTACGATTCATTATTGATACGGGTGCGTCAATGAGTATTATAAATAAAGGAATATGCAATGCAATATGCAATATATTAAATAATATATTAAATAAAATGCAATAGTAAAATCAAACCCACAACTATTACAACCTTAACTAATTCAACAATTTGTGATACAATAGTAAATATTGACTCTTTTGTTGAGTTCGATTCCAATCATAAAATGTGTTTTCTCGAATTAAACTTCCATGATAAGTTCGATGGAATCATAGGTAATAATATTTTACGCGTTTTGGGAGCTGAGGTTAGTTACCAGAGTAACACCTTAAAATTAAACACTGGTAATGTTATCCCGCTTTTCTTCAATGAAAATGAAGAAAAAGACTATTACATTCCATTCCCAACTGAAGAATTAAAATTGTTTCACCAAGAAATATTCCTAGCAGAAAACCAAATCAGATGCGGACATTTGGACGCATGTACAAAAAGAGAGCTTTTGAATCTGATAAAAAAATTTGATAGTGCCTTCTATCACGAGGGTGACGATCTTACATTCACTCATGCTATTAAACATAGAATAAACACTTTAAACGAATTGCCCATTTACACAAAATCTTATCGGTATCCTGAGGTACATCGTCAGGAGGTTAATGATCAAATTCAAGACATGTTAAAACAAGGTATTATCAGGCATAGTGACTCCCCTTATTCCGCGCCATTATGGGTCGTTCCAAAGAAACAAGACGCATCGGGCAAACAAAAATGGAGGGTTGTGATTGATTATCGCAAATTAAACAATATTACAATTGACGATAAATATCCCATTCCAAACATTGAAGATATTTTGGACAAATTGGGTAGGTCAATGTACTTCACTACTCTAGATTTGGCGAAAGGTTTCCACCAAATAGAAGTAGCTGAAGAGGATATCAAAAAAACCGCTTTTAGCACGAATAATGGCCATTTCGAATTTGTCAGGATGCCGTTTGGTCTCAAAAACGCTCCTGCCACTTTCCAAAGACTGATGAATTCTGTTTTAAAAGATTTCATTGGAAAAAGCTGTTATGTTTATTTGGATGACATTATTGTGTTTAGTACTAGTAAAGAGGAACACTTTGATACTTTATATAAGATATTGCAAAGACTAAATAGTGCTAATCTGAAGATTCAATTAGACAAAAGCGAATTTATGAAACAGGAAACCGAGTTTTTGGGCCATATTGTAACGACTAACGGTATTAAGCCTAACCCTAACAAATTAGATGCCATCAATAAATTCCCGATCCCAAGAACACAAAAGGAAATAAAATCATTTTTAGGTCTTGTAGGATACTATCGTAAATTTATTAAGGATTTCGCGAAAATTGCGAAACCAATAACTAGTTGTTTAAAGAAAGGAAAACAAGTTGACATTACTAATACAGAATACAAAAATGCTTTTAATAATCTGAAACTATTAATTTCTACTGATCCTATATTAGCATATCCTGATTATACAAAGAAGTTTATTTTGACCACCGATGCTAGTAATTTTGCGCTTGGGGCTGTGCTTTCTCAGGACAACCACCCAGTTTGTTACGCCTCAAGAACGCTCAACGAACATGAGTGCAAATATTCCACTATAGAAAAAGAACTGCTTGCTATAGTGTGGGCAACAAAGTATTTTCGCCCTTATCTGTTCGGTCGAAAATTCACAATTAGAACTGATCATAAGCCTTTACAGTGGCTTCATAATTTAAAGGAGCCAAACTCCAAACTGCAAAGGTGGAAAATTAAATTGGAGGAATTCAATTTTGACATAGAGTATCTTTCGGGAAAAGAGAACAAGGTTGCAGATGCCCTATCACGAATTCATATCAACACAAATGATATAGAAAATGACGATACATGGTCAAATAATGCAACAATTCACTCTGCTAACGAAGACAATAGTGAATACATTCCAATATCTGAAGCTCCAATTAACCTTTATAAGACTCAATTAATTTTTAAAATAGGGCCAACTCCTAAAATTAAAACAGAAAAATTTTACTGAAGAACAAGAAAAACAATTTTTTATTCAAACCCTAACGAAGAATACTTTATTAACATTTTCAAGGAACATATTCCGTCCAAGGGAACTGTGGGTGTTATGTTTGATGATATAAACATTTACACCATATTTCAAAACACATACTTAAAACATTTCTCTAGAAATAAACTTTTAAAAATAAAAAAATGTTCTCTCTTGTTGGAGGACATTGTACATCGCACAGAGATTCAAGAATTTATTTTAGATCAACACCAAAAAACTAATCACCGTGGCATTAACGATGTCCATTTAAACTTAAAACAAAGGTATTATTTCCCTAAAATGAGAGAGGAAATACAAAGAATAATTAATGATTGCCACATATGTAATAGTGCAAAATACGAAAGGAAGCCCCTCAAACTACCATTTAAAATAACTGAAACACCCTGTAGGCCCTTACAAATAGTTCATATGGACATATGGTTTCAAAGCAAAGGGAAGCATTATCTAACCTTTATAGATAAATTCACGAAACATGCAAACGTTATCTCACTCAAGTCAAGGAACTGGAACGACTTAAAAAACGGTTTAATGCAATATATCGCTTCATTCGGAAAACCCGAAAAAATTGTTACGGATAGAGAAAAAAGATTTAACAGCTTAAATTTTAAAAATTATTTAGAGAACGAGGGAATAGATGTTCATTTTACTACACCCAACAATCACAGCAGTAACGCTGACATCGAGAGATTTCACAACACGTTAAACGAACACCTTAGAATTTTAGGAGTTATCGAAAAAGAACAGGGATTACCCTCAGGTGAGGACCCATTAGTAAAAAGTATGCGTGTGTACAATGATACGATTCATAGTTCGACCGGTAGAAGACCAATTGAATTCCTTAACGGAAAAATTCCCCCAGAGGAATACCCGGCTATTCATGATCGTCTCAAGAGATCTAAAGAAAAAAACATAAATTACTTAAACAAAGGGAGAAACCTCGGAAGGCCATCTGGGTACCTAAAACTAAATAGGGTAACTAAAATGCAGCCCTATTATAAGAAAGTCGAAGCGGTACCTTCTGGTGAAGATCACTATAAAATCAATAGGGAAACCCTTCCTCGTTACAACAACCAATTTAAAAAGAAGTATAAATTCCAAAGTTATTAAGATTTCCTTTCTTTCTTTTTTTTTCAGCAATCATTCTTTTATTACTACTGTTATGCCCAACTCCAGTTTTATTAAAGTCATCTATTGAAATTACGGAATTGGTATCCGGTAATGGATACATCTTGTTTCAAGAGCAAGAACTAAAAATTATCTACAACTACAGCAGAATTTTGCATATAATAGATTTGTCAAAGTATGAGGAAAGTTTAACTAAAATAGAACTGAACATAAACGAATTACATAGTAAAACTAATATCCCAACTACACTTTTACACAATTTCAACCGTTTAAAAGATGCATTTAATAGTATTATTCCCCACCACGTTACGAAACGAGGTTTAGTAAATTTGGTTGGAAGTGGTCTTCGATTTCTTACTGGAGTCATGGATAATGATGAACGTGAAGAAATAGAAGAACATTTTAGAGTCATAGACAATAACAATAAAAATGCTATAGAAAACTTAAACGCTCAAATATCAATCAACAAAGAAATTTCAGATCAAGTCGAAACAATAACTAAACATGTTAATTTAGTACAAAAAAACATTAGTGAAACCATCAATAATTTTAGTAATCGCATAGCAGATATTGAAACAAAATTTGAACTTTTTATAATAAAAAACGAAATTAGTGAAAATATAAAGATTTTATTGGAACAAATTGAAAACATTAAAGAAATCATATTGTCAAGTAGGTTAGAAATTTTACCAAAAGATGTTCTTACAAACAAAGAAATCAATGACCATAATGTAAGTGTAGAAACTTTACCATACATAAAAAATTCTGTATTTTTCAATGATACAATAATTGTTTTTGTAATTTCAATACCTAACTTTCTCAAAGAAAATTGCTTTAGGAATATAATTGTTAAGGTACCAAATAAAGATACTAATTTAGAACTAGATACTAATTTTAATAAAGTAATAAGTTGTAACACAAAAATTTTTAAAAATGTAGAAAATAATAATATTCAGGAAAAAAATCTCATCCCAATTGAGGATGAATGTGTTTCAAATTTATTAACCACAAATTTAATGACTTGCCATTATAAACAAAATTTAGCAGTAGAGATAAAACCAATATCCAGAAATATTATTATAACAAAAAATCTAAAAGAAACTACTCTTTATAATAATTGTGGCCAGCAAAGTGATATAATAATACGAGCAAATAACTTAATAAAATTTACCAATTGCAAAATTTCTCTTGGAACTTTCCAACTAGAAAATTCCGAAGAAGAATATCATCATAGAATTTCACCATACGTAAATCGCAATATAACTGTAGCAAAAATTTCAAATCAGTTTCATGTAGATGATTTGTATTACACACAAATAAATAATACAAAGCACATCGAGGAATTGAAATTCAATCATCACAAAAGCTGGTACACGAATTTAATATTAGATTTAATCATAATTACAGTGTTATTCATTATTTGCCTTTTCGTTTTTGTAAAGTTTAAATTAATTTCGCCAAAAATCGTAATACAACCGGGCGAGATTCGCCAGGAGTCGAATCTTAATGGCGGAGGTGTTATGTTAGCAACACAACACTCGTATCAATCTAATGGAAACTTACATATTTCACCCTTTCAATAATTTCGTAATTTCATTACCTTTTAATTTAACGTTATTCTTTTTATCAAAATCAAAATTTGCATTCATTATTTCCTTTTGTTTTTTTTATATGAAAGTTTCATGTTTCAAGCGAAAAGCCAAATGAACTTATTTTTTGCTTGAAACATTAGAACGTATGCACAAAGGTTAATGAATTTGAAACACCAATAAAAAATTATGAATTAAGTTTTAATTTTCAGATTTCGTAATAATAAGTAGGTCAATGGCAAACGTAATAATTGTTGTTGTAAAACGTTTGTTCTTTTATAAAATAATAAAAAAATAAAAAAAGTAAAAGTAATGATAAGAAGTCAGTTCGTGTTAAAACTTAAGAAAGTTAACTTGTAGAATTTGTGAAGTAACTTAAAAAATTTTTATGTGAAATAAATTAACTAATTATAAATCAATGAATTAATAAATTGAACTTATTTTAACTTATAAAATTTATGTGAAATAAATTAATTAATTACAAATCAATAAAGTAATAAATTAAACTTATTTGTAGAATTGAATGAAACATTATAAATTAATAAAAAGAAGCTTGTGAAACTTTTGTGAACTTATTATAAATAAAGAAAACTTTAAATAAAATAAAATTCAAATAAAACTCTTGTGTATTTATTTTAAACAAGAAAAATTAAAATAAAATTATATATAATATTAAATAATAAATTTTTCGAATTTATCCAATAAATATTAAATATTATATAATCGACTTCAAAAACAAAAAAAAAATTAGCATAAATTAAGCTTATTATAAAAAAAAAATATTTTTTTTTAGATATTTAGCACAAAATTTTTTTTAGACAAACAGAAAATATTACTTTTAATATTTTACAGAAAAAATTATAATTTTATGTTTTAACTCATTTTAATATTACATTTGAATATTGTTATAAAATATTGACATACTTTCATTTCTTTTAGTAAACCATTTTATAAATTTAATACTATTACAAATTCTCAATATTAAAAACAATTCAGTGTAATTTTCAATTAATAATTCAGTTTTGATTTAAAATATTAATTTTGAGTTTGGAAATGGCATAACAAAAAATTACCTTAATTTTAAACTTTATAGACAAAATCGTTCCTTTTGATGGAAATCGTTCCTTTTGATGGAATTATGGAGCCACTGAATGCTCTAGATAAAGAGATTCTCCTGAATTATTTAAATGATAAAATAATTGGAGAAGCCAGAGCTTCACTGAGAACAAGGAAACCTAACGGACTAGGGGGATATTAAAAAAATTCTAATATCAAATCATGGAGAAAAACTTTCGCCTGACCAACTTATAGATAGGATCCGCTATTGTAGAGTCAAAACTACAATAGAGGAATATTTTAATTCAATAAACAAATATTTATGTAGGTTAAATAAGTATTACTTGCTCAATGATAACTTGAGCACACACATAGTCGAGAGTAATAAAAGGATTGCTCTCGAAACTTTTAGAAACAATATTGCTGAACCAGCGAAGAGTATTGTCTTAGCTAGAAACCCACAATCTATAGATGGGGCCTACGATATAATTCGTGAGACAAATTACCATAAATTAGGTCCAAAACAACCTCGTTTATTTCAAGATAAATCTAAATATAATTTCAAATTCAATTTTAACTCTTATTCTAATACTAACTCATTTGATTACAAAACCGGAAATAAAACAAATTTAAAAAATACACCTTCTTCACAAATAATAACTATAACCAACAAAGAAATCATAATTATTCCAATAATTATTTTAAAAACAATTCATTTAGTAAACAAACAAAAACCAATTTAAACTACAATAGAAACTCTAGAAGTAGACAATTTTCTCATAGCTATAAAAAAAATAATGAACCAGAACCGATGGCCATTTCAAATAACGAATCCTCTAGAAATTTTCGGGAACGAGCCAAAAACAGCTTCACTATATAGTAATAAAAAATCCGATAAAAATCCTGAGGTTCATAATTGATACTGGAACAGAATTCAGCATCATTAATCCGGACCTTTGCCGATGCAAATGGAAAATTAAAGAAGAAACACACTGTTAAAAAGCCTCAGGCCACAATATTCATACAAATATTAAATTTAGATTTCCTCTTTTCGAAATTTTTAACGAAACAAATATGTTCGTCGAATTCTTAGAATTTAAATTCCACGAAAAATTTGACGGTCTCATAAGAAATAATATCTTGTGTGCTTTAAATGCTACTATTATATGTATATAGCTACTTCTCAGGTGGTAAAAAGTACGGGTACTTCTAGATGGGCTAGAGACATGGCACAAAAGGCATTAGATAGAGTTTTGCCTCTAGGGTACCAGAAAAATCTGACATTGGAACTTTTTAGCCCCGAAATAGCTCTATTTTAAGATTTTCTGAAAAAATTTTTGTATAACAAAAGCACGTTTTTCTTTTATACTTTTTATAATTAGAAACACAAACCAAGAAATAAATGATACGTTTTACGTTATTTTTATTATTAGAAACACAAACCGATAAATAAATAATATTTGAAAATATAATGATCTCACATATTTTTGTTGCGGATAAACGAATTAATCTTAACGTAAATAAATGTCAGCTTTTATCAGACATCAGATGTTTTGTGACATCTGAATATTAATATTTCATTTGTTATTGTTTTGAACATTACGTTTCGTCAGCAAGCTTTAAAAAAATATATGTACATACAGAATATATGTATGTACGTATGTAGTTAGAATTTTATTGTTATTGTTCCAAACGGAAAACTGTAAAATGCTAAATTTTAATACATTTATATATACATACATATATTTGAATAAAATTATTATTTTGTTTTTGCCTAAACCTTTTCTTTATTTAAAAAAATTACATTCATATGTACATATATATTTGAATACAATTATTATTTTATTTTAACCTAAACCTTTTCTTTATTTGAGAAATTTATTTCTATTATGTTCACCCGCAGTTTTAAAAAAACTAGGTATACATTCATAATAACGTGTGTTTGTGTTAATAATTTTATTTCTAATTTTTCCAACAGCAAAATTTCAAAATTTTCGATTCTAATACATTCATATGTACATACGTTCATATGTTGGAACGAAAAATTTTAAAATCTTCAATTCTAATCCATTCATATATACATACATACACACATGTATTCATATATACATACATACATATATTTTTACATACATAAATTATTATTTTGTTTTTGTTTCTTTTTTAATTTTCGATTCTAATACATTCATATGTACATACGTTCATATGTTGGAACGAAAAATTTCAAAATCTTCAATTCTAATCCATTCATATATACATACACACATATATTCATACATACATACATACATATATATGAATAAAATTATTCATATGTTTTTGACTAAACCTTTTCTTTATTTAAAAAACTAATTTTTGTATGTTTACTCCCATGATTTAATAATTATGCGTTTAAAATTTATTTCTATATATTCTACAGTTTTGAATATTATTAAATTCATATAGAAAGCTTAAAAAAAATTACTCAGGAAGCTTTAAAAAAAATATACATACATACATATTTATGTACTTAAAATTTTTGCGAATTTTTCCAAACTATTATAAGAATATTTTTTTGGAAATTTTCTTTAAACTTTTATATAACATTTATCTGTTATATATTAAAAAAAAATAAAATACAAAATTTAAACAAAATAAAAAAAAAAAATTTTTAAAATAATCCAAAAAAAGAAAAATACAACATCCAGGCAAGCATTGATCCAATAACCTTCTGGCTATGAGACTACCACGCTAACCACTAGGCTACGCAGTACATTGAATTTCTCTTATTAATTCTATATTTTATTCATATTTCGTATAACTCTTTAAAAACCATCCTATTTTACATTATATATATATAGCTACTTCTCAGGTGGTAAAAAGTACGGGTACTTCTAGAAGGGCTAGAGACATGGGACAAAGGGCATTAGATAGAGTTTTGCCTCTAGGGTCCCAGAAAAAGCAAGAATTCTACCCGCTTTCCCCCTTCACTCCCTCCAAAGATGTTGCGGTCCATTTTTTTACAAAATGCTATTACATCTTATGGTGGTAATGTTTACATAATTTTGATGGCATATATATTGGAAATAAGTTAAATTCTATAAGTGCGAGTTATAACAAGAAAACAAAAAATTAATAATATCTAAATATAGTTTTATAGCATGCACGATTACATACACATTTACTTATATACATATGTATTCTTTTTGCGATTTGCTACTAAGGTATAATCAATTATACTAAGGAACAATCGGAAAGTAATCGATACAGAATTGATATGCAATCATGTAAAAGACCTGTATGAAAATGTTTTAACAAAGTTTGGTGCCCAAAAATGCCAAAAATACGCATAGACATCGTATGCAATACGTATTACCAAATATACGTTAGAATTGGTGTTAACTCATTCTACAGTCACGCGTTTTATTCGCATGTATTATAAACTTCAAATACATACGTGCATGAATTGTAGTTTATAATTAACAATAATTTATGGCTTAAAGTGTTTATTGTGAAAGGTATTTTACGATTTTATGCGACATAACTCAAAGTGAAGTTTTAAAATAAATTACTCAAAAGGTATTAGATTTCAAAGGAACTAATTATTTGTTTAATTATGTATTTTTGGGTAATTATTTCTCAGAACTTTTTTATTTTAAGTTTTAAGTTTTATCTTATTATTTATCAGGAAAAAACATATCTATATGTATATTATGGGTGTGTTTTTGAAGAAATAAAGTAAACTTAAAATATCTCAGCCACAGAATGGAACACAATTTCAAAACTACAGGCATCATACTTGCAAGGCTTGCAATGCAAGCACACACGACTAGTTGATTATAAAGACCGAATATTGAAGACTTCAAAGTCAATAATTCCATTTTATTTAAACGAAGAAAATTACAGAAAAAATTGTTTTAACGAAAATATGACCGAACTGTTTTCAAGTGATATTAGGCAATATTACTTATTGGATCACATTCAAACTTTGCATTTAAATGATGAAGAAATTAGGTTTTTACATAAATTAATTTTAAATAATAAGAAAATCTTTTATAAGAAGGGTGATAATTTAACCTTCACCAACCACATTAAGCACTCTATTTTAACGAAAAATGAAATCCCTCTGTACTCTAAATTATATCGATACCCTCAAGTTCATAAAGAAGAAGTCGATAAGCAGATCGAAGAAATGCTTAGAAATAAAATAATACAACATTCTAATTCACCTTACAATGCCCCTATTTGAGTAGTTCCCAAAAAGGCTGATAACAGTGACACGCAAAAATGGCGTATTGTCATTGATTATCGAAAATTGAATGAAATAACTGTTGAAGACTGCTTCCCCATTCCAAACATTGAAGATGTGTTTGAGAAACTTAGAAACGCTAATTATTTCACTACCTTGGATTTGGCTAAAGGATTTCACCAAATCGAGGTAGAGCCTAAAGACAGATCCAAAACTGCTTTTTCCACATCAACTGGGTATTACGAGTTTATAATAATGCCATTTGGAGTAAGAAACGCGCCCTCGATCTTTCAGCGTTTAATGAACGATGTCTTAAAAGAATTTGTTAATAATATTTGCATTGTATATATGGATGACATCTTAATTTATTCAACATCACTGCAAGAACACATAGATTCCATCCAAAAAAATTTTAGAAAGTTAACTGAAGTAAACTTAAAGATTCAAATAAACAAATGTGCCTTCTTTTGTAAGCAAACAGAGTTTCTTGGTCACGTTATAAGTAACGAAGGTATAAAACGTAATCCGGCAAAAGTCGAATCAATCTCAAATATAAGTTTGCCTAAAACACGCAAAGAAATTAAGAGCTTCTTGGGTATTACAGGATATTACCGGAAGTTTATTAATGATTATGTAAAAATTGCGTATCCTTTAACAAAATATTTGAAAAAAGGAGCAAACATTAACTTAAAAGACAATGAATATATAAATGCCTTTAATATGTTAAAAAATCTCTTGATAAGTGACCCAATTTTAGTTCATCCTGACTTTGAAAAACCTTTTGTCATAACAACGGATGCATCTAATGTAGCAATTGGCGCGGTTATTTCTCAAAATAATCGTATATAATCCAATATTGTATATATTTAGAACTCTAAACAAGCATGAAACTCGATACGGAACCATCGAAAAAGACCTTTTAGCAATCGTTTGGGCGACTAAACAAATTAGACCGTACATTTATGGTAGAAGATTTACTATAAAGACAGATCATCGTCCTTTAGCATGGCTGAATAACTTAAAAGAGCCAAATAGTAAACTTCAAAGGTGGAAAATCAAATTAAATGAATTTGATTTCAACATCGAATATCTCAAGGGAAAAGAAAATCAAGTAACAGACTATCTATCGCGAATTTAAAATTTCAAATATAACAAAGGTCCGAATGAAAACGCTGAAGTTTTATCGAATGACCTTCAAGCAAATGACTATTCTCTTGATTTAAATCAATTTTTCACCTCTTATGAAAACACTTGAAGAGCCGACTGTAACGAAGAAGTAATATCAACTGGTGCTACAATCCATAGCGCAAATGAAGATCCAATAGATTACATTTATATATCCGAGAAACCTATGAATTTATTTAAAAATCAAATACTTCTAAGCAGTGGAAAAAACCAAAATTTTTTAATGAAAATTGTTAATAAAAAAGTAAAAAATTTTATAACCGTTAACAACAATAAGGGAAATTTACCAGAACTAATGAGAAAAGTACTTTTAGACAAAGGCCTAATGTGCGCATATTGTGAAGATAATTCACTTTTTAATGAACTTTCAAGATTTATATGTAAAATATTTTTCATCTAATAAAAATTTAAAACTTTTAAAGTCTTCATTTAAATTAATTGACATCACTGACAAAGAAAAACTTTTAAATATTATTTCATCTGAACACTTAAGTAAAAACCATATTTTTTTTGAAGTATTTTCTGAAATAAAAAATAAATATTATTACCCAAACCTTTAAGTAGAACACAAAAGTAATTAATAACTGTGATGTATGTCAAATAGCGAAACATGATAGAAACCCTCCTAAAATACCTTTGAAATTTCCGAAACACCACATAGTTTGAATAATATAGTTCACATGGACATTTGCTATCCTGAAAGAAATAAAATGTATTTAACAACTATTGACAAATTCTCAAAATACGCGACTTTACATAAACTGAACGGCAGAAATTGGATCTCAATATTGGACTGTATTAAACAAAGAATACAAAATTTGGGAAAAATGAAAAAACTAGTGTCAGATGGCGACACGTGTATTATACATAGGGCACTCATATTATTTTTGAAAGAAAACGATATTGACTTCCACCAAACAACATCAGGCAAAAAAACGGGTAATAGCGATATTGAACGGCTTCATGGTACCCTTAACGAGCATCTAAGGATCACGAATGCCGAACGTAGTAAAGATAATCTAGATGATCGTCTTTACAAAATAATCACCTATTACAACAATACGATACATTCAACAACAAAACTGAAACCAATAGACTTTATAATTAAAAATTTTGATAAAACTGACGTTCAAAATTTAAAAGCTAAATATGAAAATGAAAAATTAACTAGGCTAGAAAAATTTAATGCAAAAAAGGACCAGCAATTCAAACTTATAAGATGTAATCATCGAATAAATTCCATTTTCAACAATCATGAAAATAACGGCGACATTGATTATGCTTTGGACATTTCTATACGGCGGAGTAACACAAAACCTAGAAATTACCCCTATTTATACAGAACATGGTTTTGGCCCACTAAAGTTGGAAGAAATTGATGGTGTTAAAAGAAATTGATGATGTTTGCAAAATCCTCATACAAAACATAAACAAAATGTCAACCAACCATAAAGACAATCCTAATTTTATCTTACTTGAAAGAGAACTGACAGCTTTACATCGCAATATAAGAACTATAAAACCACATTTACATAGAATTAAACGAGGGCTTATTAACTTTCTTGGTAGCACTGTTACATTCGTAACTGGAAACATGAATTCCGAAGATGCTCAAGAAATATATGATCATCTAACGAATCTCGATACGAACTCGAAACAACTCGTGGAACAATCAAACAAACAAATAATCATCAACAAAGAAATGTCGTCTGCTCTTCAGAATATCACTAATCATATATGTAAATAAACAAAAATCAAAAATTGATAAATTCCTTAACAACTCTATCAACAAGGAAACAGAAATTTTAGACAAATTAACCCAACAGGAAACTATTTTCCATAATTATGCTGATATTTCACATTTAAACGACTTTATAGATCAAATAAAGGATATATGTATGTAATTATATTCAGTAGGCAGGATATTTTGGCACGTCATGACATTTTGACTATTGAGGAAATCGAAACACTAAATGTCACAGCAATTAGGGTTTACCATTGAATTCAACATTCCCATTTATAAAAAGTGACGTACTACAAAACGATGATTGTGTAATTGTGGTGATTTCAATACCAAACTTTTGCAAAGAAAAATATTTCAAAGCCATTGTACTGTGCTTCTCAAATTCAAAATATGAACAAATTAACACTGGAAATGTTAAAATTCTTATGAATAATAATAAAGTTTTTGATTATAATACTAAAATTGTTACTAAAAAAGATTTGAAATATCCTAAAGAACAATGTATTAGAAATATTTTATCAAATAATTTAACATGTCATTTTGAATTGAACAAAGTAAAAACTGTTGAAGAAATAGAACAAGGAATACTTGTTACAAGAAATCTAGATTTAGATAATTTAACTAATAAGTTCTCAAATCATAAATTTTCAAATTGCTTTGTTGCCATATATAAATACACGTTTTCTAATAATATGCAGAAGTTTAAAAGTCATGTTATCATTAATTTTTAAATATCTTTGATTATTGAACAGGTTAGGAAACGTCCGAATTTTTAAAAAATTTTTAAGAAATTTTTAATTCTTTGATAGATAGAGATGCCCTAAAAATTTTAAAAATAATTTGTAAAAATTTTTGATTGTTTAATAGGTAGGGATACGTGCAATATTTTAAAATATAATTTTTAAATTTTTAGATTATTGAACAGGTAGGGGTGCACGCAAAGTTTTAAAATTAATTTTTAAAATTTGTTGATTTTTGAACATGTATCGAACGAGCGAATTTTTAAAAAATTTTTAAGAAGTTTTTAGTTCTTCGACATGTTCCACTAAAAATTTCAAAACTAATTTGTAAAAATTTTTGATTTTTTGACAAGTAGGAATATGCAAAGTTACGTCCAAAATTTTAAAATTAATTTCATAAATGTTTTTGAATACTGAAAAGATAGGGGTGCATGCAAGATTTTAAATTAAATTTCTAAAAATTTTTGGTCAACTTTTAATTCGTCGACAACATTTAAAAATAATTTGTGAAAATTTTTAATTTTCTGGCAGGTAAATTTTTGATACGTGCGGATTTTTACAAAATTTTAAATAAATTTTTAATTCTTTAACAGGTAATGCGCTAAAATTTTAAAAATAATATGTAAAAATTTTTGATTTTTTGACAGGTAGGGACGTGCGAATTTTACAAAAATGTTTAAAAAACTTTAAGTTCTTTGGCAGGTAGAGATACGCTAACAAATTTTAAATATAATTTGTGAAAATTTTTAATTTTCTGGTAAATACGTGCAATATTTTGAAAAATAATTTTTAAATATTTTTGATTATTGAACATGTAGAAGTGCACGCAAAGTTTTAAAATTAATTTTCAAAATATGTTAATTTTTTAACATGTAGCGAACGAGCGAATTTTTAAAAAATTTTTAAGAAATTTTTAGTTGTTCGACATGTTGAGATAAACTAAAAATTTCAAATCTAATTTGTAAAAATTTTTGATTTTTTAACAAGTACCTGTTCCTGTTTTAAAATTAATTTTTAAAATATGTTAATTTTTTAACATGCACGATACGTGCGAATTTTAAAAAAATTTTTAATTCTTTGACAGATAGAGATACGCTAAAATATTTTAAAAATAATTTGTGAAAATGTTTAATTTTCTGGCAGGTAATTTTTTGATACATGCGGATTTTTACAAAATTTTAAATAAATTTTTAATTCTTTAACAGGTAATACGCTAAAAATTGTAAAAATAATGTGTAAAAATTTTTGATGTTTTGACAGGTAGGAATATGCAAAATTACGTCCAAAATTTTAAAATTAATTTTATGAATATATTTGATAATTGAAAAGGTAGGGGTGCAAGTTATATATTCGGTTATCCAACCAAATAAAACTGTAATTCTACCCGTCACTTCCACCTAAAATTTAAATAAACAATTTCATATCTTTTTCTCTAAATTCTTTCGAAACTTTTAAATTAAAATTTTGCATATCAGCATTTTTACCTTTTATAATTTTTTGCATGTAAAAATCACGACAGGTAAAAATGCTTAATTATCAAGTTTTATACTTTCTATAATAAGTTTATTTTATAATTCTGTAATAAGTTTCTTTATTATACTTAAAATTAATCAGTGGTTACCTTCCAAAGTGTTTAGAGTAAAATCGAGCTCATATTTATAATACTGTTTAAATGGAAAATAAGAATTTTTCTATATTAAAACTAGCCGTGTGTGCTTGCATTGCAAGCCTTGCAAGTATGATGCCTGTAGTTTTGAAATTGTGTTCCATTCTGTGACTGAAATATTTTAAGTTTACTTTATTTCTTCAAAAACACACCCATAATATACATATAGATATGTTTTTTCCTGATAAATAATAAGATAAAACTTAAAACTTAAAATAAAAAAGTTCTGAGAAATAATTACCCAAAAATACATAATTAAACAAATAATTAGTTCCTTTGAAATCTAATACCTTTCGAGTAATTTATTTTAAAACTTCACTTTGAGTTATGTCGAATAAAATCGTAAAATACCTTTCACAATAAACACTTCAAGCCATAAATTATTGTTAATTATAAACTACAATTCATGGACGTATGTATTTGAAGTTTATAAAACATGCGAATAAAACGCGTGACTGTAGAATGAGTTAACACCAGTTCTAACGTATATAGGGTAATACGTATTGCATACGATTTCTATGCGTATTTTTGACATTTTTGGGCACCAAACTTTGTTAAAACATTTTCATACAGGTCTTTTACATGATTGCATATCAATGCTGTATCGATTACTTTCCGATTGTTCCTTAGTATAATTGATTATACATTTGTAGCAAATCGCAAAAAGAATACATATGTATATAAGTAAATGTGTATGTAATCGTACATGCTATAAAACTATATGTAGATATTATTAATTTTTTGTTTTCTTGTTATAACTCACACTTATAGAATTTAACTTATTTCCAATATATATGACATCAAAATTATATAAACATTACCCCCATAAGATGTAATACCATTTTGTAAATAAATGGACCAAAACATCTTTGGAGGGAGTGAAGGGGGAAAGCGGGTGGAATTCTTGCTTTTTCTGGGACCCTAGAGGCAAAACTCTACCTAATGCCTTTTGTCCCATGTCTCTAGCCCTTCTAGTACTGCGTAGCCTAGTGGTTAGCGTGGTAGTCTCATAGCCAGAAGGTTATTGGATCAATGCTTGCCTGGATATCGTCGTATTTTTATTTTTTTGCATTATTTTAAAAATTTTTTTTTTTATTTTATTTAAATTTTGTGTTTTATTTTTTTTTAATATATAACAGAAAAATGTTATATAAAAGTTTAAAGAAAATTTCCAAAAAAATATTCTTATAATAGTTTGGAAAAATTCGCAAAAATTTTAAGTACATAAATATGTATGTATGTATATTTTTTTTAAAGCTTCCTGCGTAATTTTTTTTAAGCTTTCTATATGAATTTAATAATATTCAAAACTGTAGAATATATAGAAATAAATTTTAAACGCATAATTATTATATCATGGGTGTAAACTTAAAAAAATTAATTTCTCAAATAAAGAAAAGGTTTAGTCAAAAACAAAATAATAATTTATGTATGAAAAAATATATGTATGTATGCATATATGAATATATGTATGTATGTATATATGAATGGATTAGAATTGAAGATTTTAAAATTTTTCATTCCAACATATGAACGTATGTACATATGAATGTATTAGAATCGAAAATTTTGAAATTTTGCTGTTGGAAAAATTATAAATAAAATTATAAATGCAAACATACATAATTATGAATGGATACCTGTTTTTTTTTAACTGTGGGTAAACATATAGGATTGAATTTTAAACATAAAGAAGAGGTTTAGTCAAAAACCCAATAATAATTTCTGTATGTATGTAAAAATATGTGTATGAATGTATATATGAATATATGTATGTATGTATATATGAATGGATTGGAATTTAGCATTTTTTACAGGTTTTCGCTCGAACAATAAAAATAAAATTTTAGGTAGATACATACGTACATAAATTGTGTATGTATAATTTTTTAAAGCTTGCTGGCGAAACATAATATTCAAAACAATTACAAATGAAGTATTAATATTCAGTTGCCACAAAACATCTGATGTCTTTTATAAAATCTGACATTTATTTAATTTTAATTCGATTTTTCGAAATTAAAATATATGTGAGATCATTGCATTTTCAAGTATTATTTATTTCTCGGTTTGTGTTTCTAATAATAAAAATAACGTAAAACGTATCATTTATTTCTTGGTTTGTGTTTCTAATTATAAAAAGTATAAAAGAAAAACGTGCTTTTGTTATACAAAAATTTTTTCAGAAAATCTTAAAATAGAGCTATTTCGGGGCTAAAAAGTTCCAATGTCAGATTTTTCTGGGACCCTAGAGGCAAAACTCTACCTAATGCCTTTTGTCCCATGTCTCTAGCCCTTCTAGAAGTACCCGTACTTTTTACCACCTGAGAAGTAGCTATATATATATAATGTAAAATAGGATGGTTTTTGAAGAGTTATACGAAATATGAATAAAATATAGAATTATTAAGGCAAATTAAAGGTACTGCGTAGCCTAGTGGTTAGCGTGGTAGTCTCATAGCCAGAAGGTTATTGGATCAACGCTTGCCTGGATGTTGTATTTTTCTTTTTTTGGATTATTTTAAAAATTTTTTTTTTTTATTTTGTTTAAATTTTGTATTTTATTTTTTTTTAATATATAACAGAAAAATGTTATATAAAAGTTTAAAGAAAATTTCCAAAAAAATATTCTTATAATAGTTTGGAAAAATTCGCAAAAATTTTAAGTACATAAATATGTATGTATGTATATTTTTTTTAAAGCTTCCTGAGTAATTTTTTTTAAGCTTTCTATATGAATTTAATAATATTCAAAACTGTAGAATATATAGAAATAAATTTTAAACGCATAATTATTAAATCATGGGAGTAAACATACAAAAATTAATTTTTCAAATAAAGAAAAGGTTTAGTCAAAAACAAAATAATAATTTTATTCATATATATGTATGTATGTATGTATGAATATATGTGTGTATGTATATATGAATGGATTAGGATTGAAGATTTTGAAATTTTTCGTTCCAACATATGAACGTATGTACATATGAATGTATTAGAATCGAAAATTAAAAAAGAAACAAAAACAAAATAATAATTTATGTATGTAAAAATATATGTATGTATGTATATATGAATACATGTGTGTATGTATGTATATATGAATGGATTAGAATTGAAGATTTTAAAATTTTTCGTTCCAACATATGAACGTATGTACATATGAATGTATTAGAATCGAAAATTTTGAAATTTTGCTGTTGGAAAAATTAGAAATAAAATTATTAACACAAACACACGTTATTATGAATGTATACCTAGTCTTTTTAAAACTGCGGGTGAACATATAGAAATAAATTTCTCAAATAAAGAAAAAGTTTAGGTTAAAATAAAATAATAATTGTATTCAAATATATATATGTACATATGAATGTAATTTTTTTAAATAAAGAAAAGGTTTAGGCAAAAACAAAATAATGATTTTATTCAAATATATGTATGTATATATAAATGTATTAAAATTTAGCATTTTACAGTTTTCCATTTGGAACAATAAAAATAAAATTCTAACTACATACGTACATACATATATTCTGTATGTACATATATTTTTTTAAAGCTTGCTGACGAAACGTAATGTTCAAAACAATAACAAATGAAATATTAATATTCAGATGTCACAAAACATCTGATGTCTGATAAAAGCTGACATTTATTTACGTTAAGATTAATTCTTTTATCCGAAACAAAAATATGTGAGATCATTATATTTTCAAATATTATTTATTTCTCGGTTTGTGTTTCTAATAATAAAAATAACGTAAAACGTATCATTTATTTCTTGGTTTGTGTTTCTAATTATAAAAAGTATAAAAGAAAAATAAAGTTGGGTCAAACCAATGGTTTGTATTGTAGCACTTTTCCCTTCAACAAGTGAAAATACTGCTTTTAAAAACAGTCTATGTTTATCCACCACACTATTAAAATTATTTTCATTTATAAATGAAACTATTTCTAGGATTGCATATATTTAGGATGAACCATTTATGCAGTCTTTGAAATAAAGCAAAATTTAATATAAACAGGGGTTAACATAATGCTCGATTTTAAGGTTTAATTTTGTGAGTTAAGAAAAATAATTATATTTTTTAATGTTATGAAATTTACCGTTAACTTTTTGCGTTTATAGAAATTTGAAAAAACCTGCGGTTTCAGAAATATTAGGTGTCAAAAATGCAAATTTTACAAATTTCAAGAGGCGATAACTTGAGAGGGGGTGGAGATGGAAAAAAATTTTCTTCTAACGAAATGAGCTACATGATAATGTCTAAAAGCTCCTAAAATTTCAAGCTTCTACAGGCTGGGGTCTAGAAGAAAAACGACATCAAAAATTTGAAAAAAAAGGACTTTAGATAACGGTAAATTTGAACGGCCATTTTGTTTTTCTAAAGTTTAACTATAGTATACCGCGGTAGGGGAAGCAAGCCACTACCTTTCTACGTTTGCAAAATTTCAAAAATGCTTATGGTTTCATTGCAACAAATAGTTAAAGTAGGCCATTTTTAGTGCTTTGGGGGGGTATAAATTCTAGAGGGGGGGAGATAGGTAAAAATTTTGTTCTACGAAAATAAGTTTCTAGTAAAGATCTATGCACGTATTAAATTTCAGCTTTCTATCTTTAAGAATGTAGAAGTTTTGTAAACAGACACACGGACAGACGGACGGACAGAGTGAAACTAATAACCACTTTTTTTCAAAAAATTTTTGGAAAAGTTCTAAAAACGTGCTTTTGTTATACAAAAATTTTTTCAGAAAAACTTAAAATAGAGCTATTTCGGGGCTAAAAAGTTCCAACGTCAGATTTTTCTGGGACCCTAGAGGCAAAACTCTACCTAATGCCTTTTGTCCCATGTCTCTAGCCCTTCTAGAAGTACCCGTACTTTTTACCACCTGAGAAGTAGCTATATATATATAATGTAAAATAGGATGGTTTTTGAAGAGTTATACGAAATATGAATAAAATATAAAATTATTAAGAGAAATTCAAGGTACTGCGTAGCCTAGTGGTTAGCGTGGTAGTCTCATAGCCAGAAGGTTATTGGATCAATGCTTGCCTGGATGTTGTATTTTTCTTTTTTTGGATTATTTTAAAATTTTTTTTTTTTTATTTTGTTTAAATTTTGTATTTTATTTTTTTTTTAATATATAACAGAAAAATGTTATATAAAAGTTTAAAGAAAATTTCCAAAAAAATATTCTTATAATAGTTTGGAAAAATTCGCAAAAATTTTAAGTACATAAATATGTATGTATGTATATTTTTTTTAAAGCTTCCTGAGTAATTTTTTTTAAGCTTTCTATATGAATTTAATAATATTCAAAACTGTAGAATATATAGAAATAAATTTTAAACGCATAATTATTAAATCATGGGAGTAAACGTACAAAAAATAATTTTTCAAATAAAGAAAAGGTTTAGTCAAAAACAAAATAATAATTTTATTCATATATATGTATGTATGTATGTATGTATGAATATATGTGTGTATGTATATATGAATGGATTAGAATTGAAGATTTTGAAATTTTTCGTTCCAACATATGAACGTACATATGTACATATGAATGTATTAGAATCGAAAATTAAAAAAGAAACAAAAACAAAATAATAATTTATGTATGTAAAAATATATGTATGTATGTATATATGAATACATGTGTGTATGTATGTATATATGAATGGATTAGAATTGAAGATTTTAAAATTTTTCGTTCCAACATATGAACGTATGTACATATGAATGTATTAGAATCGAAAATTTTGAAATTTTGCTGTTGGAAAAATTAGAAATAAAATTATTAACACAAACACACGTTATTATGAATGTATACCTAGTTTTTTTAAAACTGCGGGTGAACATATAGAAATAAATTTCTCAAATAAAGAAAAAGTTTAGGTTAAAATAAAATAATAATTGTATTCAAATATATATATGTACATATGAATGTAATTTTTTTAAATAAAGAAAAGGTTTAGGCAAAAACAAAATAATAATTTTATTCAAATATATGTATGTATATATAAATGTATTAAAATTTAGCATTTTACAGTTTTCCGTTTGGAACAATAAAAGTAAAATTCTAACTACATACGTACATACATATATTCTGTATGTACATATATTTTTTTAAAGCTTGCTGACGAAACGTAATGTTCAAAACGATAACAAATGAAATATTAATATTCAGGTGTCACAAAACATCTGATGTCTGATAAAAGCTGACATTTATTTACGTTAAGATTAATTCGTTTATCCGCAACAAAAATATGTGAGATCATTATATTTTCAAATATTATTTATTTCTCGGTTTGTGTTTCTAATAATAAAAATAACGTAAAACGTATCATTTATTTCTTGGTTTGTGTTTCTAATTATAAAAAGTATAAAAGAAAAACGTGCTTTTGTTATACAAAAATTTTTTCAGAAAATCTTAAAATAGAGCTATTTCGGGGCTAAAAAGTTCCAATGTCAGATTTTTCTGGTACCCTAGAGGCAAAACTCTACCTAATGCCTTTTGTCCCATGTCTCTAGCCCTTCTAGAAGTACCCGTACTTTTTACCACCTGAGAAGTAGCTATATATATATAATAATGTAAAATAGGATGGTTTTCGAAGAGTTATACGAAATATGAATAAAATATAAAATTATTAAGAGAAATTCAAGGTACTGCGTAGCCTAGTGGTTAGCGTGGTAGTCTCATAGCCAGAAGGTTATTGGATCAATGCTTGCCTGGATGTTGTATTTTTCTTTTTTTGGATTATTTTAAAAATTTTTTTTTTTTTATTTTGTTTAAATTTTGTATTTTATTTTTTTTTTAATATATAACAGAAAAATGTTATACAAAAGTTTAAAGAAAATTTCCAAAAAAATATTCTTATAATAGTTTGGAAAAATTCGCAAAAATTTTAAGTACATAAATATGTATGTATGTATATTTTTTTTAAAGCTTCCTGAGTAATTTTTTTTAAGCTTTCTATATGAATTTAATAATATTCAAAACTGTAGAATATATAGAAATAAATTTTAAACGCATAATTATTAAATCATGGGAGTAAACATACAAAAATTAATTTTTCAAATAAAGAAAAGGTTTAGTCAAAAACAAAATAATAATTTTATTCATATATATGTATGTATGTATGTATGAATATATGTGTGTATGTATATATGAATGGATTAGAATTGAAGATTTTGAAATTTTTCGTTCCAACATATGAACGTATGTACATATGAATGTATTAGAATCGAAAATTAAATAAAATAAAGTTGGGTCAAACCAATGGTTTGTATTGTAGCACTTTTCCCTTCAACAACTGAAAATTCTGCTTTTATATACAGTCTATGTATACCTATCAAACTATTAAAATTATTTTCATTCATATACAAAACTATTTCTAGAATTGCATATATTTAAGATGACGCATATATGCAGTGTTTGAAATAAAGCAAAAATTAATATAAAATGGGGTTAACATAATGCTCGATTTTAAGGGTTAATTGTGTGAGTTAAGAAAAATAATTATATTTTTTAATTTCATGGAATTTACCGTTAGCTTTTCGCGTTTATAAAAATTTGGATAAGCTTGCAGTTTCGGAAATATAAGGAGTCAAAAATTCAAATTTTACGAATTTCAAGAGGTGATAACTTGAGAGGGGGTGGAGATGGAAAAAAATTTTCTTCTAACGAAATGAACTATTTGTTAATGTCTAAAAGCTCCTAAAATTTCAAGCTTCTACAGGCTGGGGTCTAGAAGAAAAATGACATCAAAAATTTGGAAAAAAAGGACTTTAGATAACGGTAAATTTGAACGGCCATTTTGTTTTTCCAAAGTTTAACTACAGTATATCGCGCTAGGGGAAGCAAGCTACTGCCTTTCTGCGTTTGCAAAATTTCAAAAATGCATTTGGTTTCATTGCAACAAATATTTAAAAAAGGCCATTTTTAGGGTTTTGGGGGGGTATAACTTCTAGAGGGGGGGAGATACGTAAAAATTTTGTTCTACGGAAATAAGTTTCTAGAGAAGATCTATGTACGTATGAAATTTCAGCTTTCTATCTTAAAGGCTGTAGAAGTTTTGTAAACAAAAAAAGTGTCCACGGACGGACGGACGGACGGACGGACAGAGTGAAACTAATAAGCACTTTTTTCAAAAAAATGTTTGGAAAAGTGCTAAAAAGAAACAAAAACAAAATAATAATTTATGTATGTAAAAATATATGTATGTATGTATATATGAATACATGTGTGTATGTATGTATATATGAATGGATTAGAATTGAAGATTTTAAAATTTTTCGTTCCAACATATGAACGTATGTACATATGAATGTATTAGAATCGAAAATTTTGAAATTTTGCTGTTGGAAAAATTAGAAATAAAATTATTAACACAAACACACGTTATTATGAATGTATACCTAGTTTTTTAAAACTGCGGGGGAACATATAGAAATAAATTTCTCAAATAAAGAAAAGGTTTAGGTTAAAATAAAATAATAATTGTATTCAAATATATATATGTACATATGAATGTAATTTTTTTAAATAAAGAAAAGGTTTAGGCAAAAACAAAATAATAATTTTATTCAAATATATGTATGTATATATAAATGTATTAAAATTTAGCATTTTACAGTTTTCCGTTTGGAACAATAAAAATAAAATTCTAACTACATACGTACATACATATATTCTGTATGTACATATATTTTTTTAAAGCTTGCTGACGAAACGTAATGTTCAAAACAATAACAAATGAAATATTAATATTCAGATGTCACAAAACATTTGATGTCTGATAAAAGCTGACATTTATTTACGTTAAGATTAATTCGTTTATCCGCAACAAAAATATGTGAGATCATTATATTTTCAAATATTATTTATTTCTCGGTTTGTGTTTCTAATAATAACGAGAAAAAAAATAGAGTTGACCTTGTCAACTCTGTGATACCCGTACGAATTTGTTATCCTATGTGCGAATAACTAATGTGCCATAACTAACTATGGGGCAGACTATGACTTTAAGTTGCCGTATTACCATATTAATTTATGCAAAATTTCAGTACTATGTGTTATTCAAAATACTGGTTGTGCCAAACTACTATTGATGTTGTATGGCAGCTACCAGAAAGAGCCAAGAAATTTTAGCTAATTTTATCAAGCACATCGGCCCTACTAATATATTCACTTGTGTGAAATCTCAATATCACAGCTTTTATAGTTTCTGAGATATAGTCAAATAACTTTTGAAGTTGTATGGCAGGTACCAGAAGGAGCCAAGTAATTTCAACGACTTTTATGTGGCACATTGGCCCTACTAATATATTCACTTGTGTGAAATCTCAATATCACAGCTTTTATAGTTTCTGAGATATAGCCAAATAACTTTTGAAGTTGTATGGCAGGTACCAGAAGGAGCCAAATAATTTCAACGACTTTTATGTGGCACATTGGCCCTACTAATATATTCACTTGTGTGAAATTTCAATATCATAGCTTTAATAGTTTCTGAAATATAGCCAAATAATTTTGGAAGTTGTATGGCAGGTACCAGAAGGAGCCAAGTAGTTTCAACGATTTTTATGTGACAAATTGGCCCTACTAACGTATTCGTTTGTGTGAAATTTCAATACCATAACATTTATAGTTTCTGAGATATAGCCAAATAAATTTTGAAGTTGTATGGCAGCTACCCGAACCGGTACCCCGATCATGTCCAATTTAAATAGGGTTCTGGCACTTACTACAATAAATCATTTGTGAAAATTTGGTGAACTTAGCTCAATTAGTTTTTGAGTTATCGTTCGGACGGACGGACGGACGGACGGTCGGACGGACGGACGGACGGACGGACAGACAAAGCTAAATCAACTCAGAATTTGACGCTGATCAAAAACATACACTTGAGTCTATATCTAACACCGTTATTTCTTAGCGTTACAAACGGTAAGGCAAATTTAGTATACCCTTCGAACATACGTTCGTACGGGTATAAAAATAACGTGAAACGTATCATTTATTTCTTGGTTTGTGTTTCTAATTATAAAAAGTATAAAAGAAAAACGTGCTTTTGTTATACAAAAATTTTTTCAGAAAATCTTAAAATAGAGCTATTTCGGGGCTAAAAAGTTCCAATGTCAGATTTTTCTGGTACCCTAGAGGCAAAACTCTACCTAATGCCTTTTGTCCCATGTCTCTAGCCCTTCTAGAAGTACCCGTACTTTTTACCACCTGAGAAGTAGCTATATACATATAACTAGTCGTGTGTGCTTGCATTGCAAGCCTTGCAAGTATGATGCCTGTAGTTTTGAAATTGTGTTCCATTCTGTGGCTGAGATATTTTAAGTTTACTTTATTTCTTCAAAAACACACCCATAATATACATATAGATATGTTTTTTCCTGATAAATAATAAGATAAAACTTAAAACTTAAAATAAAAAAGTTCTGAGAAATAGTTACCCAAAAATACATAATTAAACAAATAATTAGTTCCTTTGAAATCTAATACCTTTTGAGTAATTTATTTTAAAACTTCACTTTGAGTTATGTCGCATAAAATCGTAAAATACCTTTTACAATAAACACTTTAAGCCATAAATTATTGTTTATTATAAAGTACAATTCATGCACGTATGTATTTGAAGTTTATAATACATGAATAAAACGCGTGACTGTAGAATGAGTTAACACCAATACTAACGTATATAGGGTAATACGTATTGCATACGATTTCTATGCATATTTTTGACATTTTTGGCCACCAAACTTTGTTAAAACATTTTCATACAGGTCTTTTACATGATTGCATACCAATGCTGTATCGATTACTTTCCGATTGTACCTTAGTATAATTGATTATACCTTAGTAGGAAATCGCAAAAAGAATACATATGTATATAAGTAAATGTGTATGTAATCGTACATGCTATGAAACTATATGTAGATATTATTAATTTTTTGTTTTCTTGTTATAACTCACACTTATAGAATTTAACTTATTTCCAATATATATGCCATCAAAATTATACAAACATTACCCCCATAAGATGTAATACCATTTTGTAAAAAAATGGACCAAAACATCTTTGGAGGGGGTGAAGGGGGAGGGCGGACGGTTGGAATACTTGCTTTTTCTGGGACCCTAGAGGCAAAACTCTACCTAATGCCTTTTGTCCCATGTCTCTAGCCCTTCTAGAAGTACCCGTACTTTTTACCACCTGAGAAGTAGCTATATATATATAATGTAAAATATGATGGTTTTTGATGAGTTATACGAAATATTAATAAAATATAGAATTATTAAGCGAAATTCAAGATACTGCGTAGCCTAGTGGTTAGCGTGGTAGTCTCATAGCCAGAAGGTTATTGGATCAATGCTTGCCTGGATGTCGTCGTATTTTTATTTTTTTGGATTATTTTAAAATTTTTTTTTATTTTGTTTAAATTTTGTGTTTTATTTTTTTTTAATATATAACAGATAAATGTTATATAAAAGTTTAAAGAAAATTTCCAAAAAAATATTCTTATAATAGTTTGGAAAAATTCGCAAAAATTTTAAGTACATAAATATGTATGTATGTATATTTTTTTTAAAGCTTCCTGAGTAATTTTTTCAAGCTTTCTATATGAATTTAATAATATTCAAAACTGTAGAATATATAGAAATAAATTTTAAACGCATAATTATTAAATCATGGGAGTAAACTTACAAAAATTAATTTTTCAAATAAAGAAAAGGTTTAGTCAAAAACAAAATAATAATTTATGTATGTAAAAATATATGTATGTATGAATATATGAATATATGTGTGTATATATATATGAATGTATTAGAATCGAAAATTAAAAAAGAAACAGAAACAAAATAATAATTTATGTATGTTAAAATATATGTATGTATGTATATATGAATACATGTGGGTATGTATATATGAATGGATTAGAATTGAAGATTTTAAAATTTTTCATTCCAACATATGAACGTATGTACATATGAATGTATTAGAATCGAAAATTTTGAAATTTTGCTGTTGGAAAAATTAGAAATAAAATTATTAACACAAACACACGTTATTATGAATGTATACCTAGTTTTTTTAAAACTGCGGGTGAACATATTGAAATAAATTTCTCAAATAAAGAAAAGGTTTAGGTTAAAATAAAATTATAATTGTATTCAAATATATATATGTACATATGAATGTAATTTTCTTAAATAAAGAAAAGGTTTAGGCAAAAACAAAATAATAATTTTATTCAAATATATGTATGTATATATAAATGTATTAAAATTTAGCATTTTACAGTTTTCCGTTTGGAACAATAAAAATAAAATTCTAACTACATACGTACATACATATATTCTGTATGTACATATATTTTTTTAAAGCTTGCTGACGAAACGTAATGTTCAAAACAATAACAAATGAAATATTAATATTCAGATGTCACAAAACATCTGATGTCTGATAAAAGCTGACATTTATTTACGTTAAGATTAATTCTTTTATCCGAAACAAAAATATGTGAGATCATTATATTTTCAAATATTATTTATTTCTCGGTTTGTGTTTCTAATAATAAAAATAACGTAAAACGTATCATTTATTTCTTGGTTTGTGTTTCTAATTATAAAAAGTATAAAAGAAAAACGTGCTTTTGTTATACAAAAATTTTTTCAGAAAATCTTAAAATAGAGCTATTTCGGGGCTAAAAAGTTCCAATGTCAGATTTTTCTGGGACCCTAGAGGCAAAACTCTACCTAATGCCTTTTGTCCCATGTCTCTAGCCCTTCTAGAAGTACCCGTACTTTTTACCACCTGAGAAGTAGCTATATATATATAACTAGTCGTGTGTGTTTTGAAATTGTGTTCCATTCTGTGGCTGAGATATTTTAAGTTTACTTTATTTCTTCAAAAACACACCCATAATATGCATATAGATATGTTTTTTTACTGATAAATAATAAGATAAAACTTAAAACTTAAAATAAAAAAGTTCTGAGAAATAATTACCCAAAAATACATAATTAAACAAATAATTAGTTCCTTTGAAATCTAATACCTTTTGAGTAATTTATTTTAAAACTTCACTTTGAGTTATGTCGCATAAAATCGTAAAATACCTTTCACAATAAACACTTTAAGCCATAAATTATTGTTAATTATAAACTACAATTCATGGACGTATGTATTTGAAGTTTATAATACATGCGAATAAAACGCGTGACTGTAGAATGAGTTAACACCAATTCTAACGTATATTTGGTAATACGTATTGCATACGATGTCTATGCGTATTTTTGGCATTTTTGGGCACCAAACTTTGTTAAAACATTTTCATACAGGTCTTTTACATGATTGCATATCAATGCTGTATCGATTACTTTCCGATTGTACCTTAGTATAATTGATTATACCTTAGTAGCAAATCGCAAAAAGAATACATATGTATATAAGTAAATGTGTATGTAAACGTATATGCTATAAAACTATATGTAGATACTATTAATTTTTTGTTTTCCCTTTTATAACTCACACTTATAGAATTTAACTTATTTCCAATATATATGCCATCAAAATTATACAAACATTACCCCCATAAGGATGTAGTACCATTTTCTAAAAAAATGGACCAAAACATCTTTGGAGGGGGTGAAGGTGGAGGGCGGGCGGGTGGAATTCTTGCTTTTTCTGGGACCCTGGAGGCAAAACTCTATCTAATGCCTTTTGTCCGTTGTCTCTAGCCCTTCTAGAAGTACCCGTACTTTTTACCACCTGAGAAGTAGCTATATATATATAATGTAAAATAGGATGGTTTTTGAAGAGTTATACGAAATATGAATAAAATATAGAATTATTAAGGCAAATTCAAGGTACTGCGTAGCCTAGTGGTTAGCGTGGTAGTCTCATAGCCAGAAGGTTATTGGATCAATGCTTGCCTGGATGTCGTCGTATTTTTATTTTTTTGGATTATTTTAAAATTTTTTTTTTATTTTGTTTAAATTTTGTGTTTTATTTTTTTTTTAATATATAACAGATAAATGTTATATAAAAGTTTAAAGAAAATTTCCAAAAAAATATTCTTATAATAGTTTGGAAAAATTCGCAAAAATTTTAAGTACATAAATATGTATGTATGTATATTTTTTTTAAAGCTTCCTGAGTAATTTTTTCAAGCTTTCTATATGAATTTAATAATATTCAAAACTGTAGAATATATAGAAATAAATTTTAAACGCATAATTATTAAATCATGGGAGTAAACTTACAAAAATTAATTTTTCAAATAAAGAAAAGGTTTAGTCAAAAACAAAATAATAATTTATGTATGTAAAAATATATGTAAGTATGTATGTATGAATATATGAATATATGTGTGTATATATATATGAATGTATTAGAATCGAAAATTAAAAAAGAAACAGAAACAAAATAATAATTTATGTATGTAAAAATATATGTATGTATGTATATATGAATACATGTGTGTATGTATATATGAATGGATTAGAATTGAAGATTTTAAAATTTTTCATTCCAACATATGAACGTATGTACATATGAATGTATTAGAATCGAAAATTTTGAAATTTTGCTGTTGGAAAAATTAGAAATAAAATTATTAACACAAACACACGTTATTATGAATGTATACCTAGTTTTTTTAAAACTGCGGGTGAACATATTGAAATAAATTTCTCAAATAAAGAAAAGGTTTAGGTTAAAATAAAATTATAATTGTATTCAAATATACATATGTATGTACATATGAATGTAATTTTCTTAAATAAAGAAAAGGTTTAGGCAAAAACAAAATAATAATTTTATTCAAATATATGTATGTATATATAAATGTATTAAAATTTAGCATTTTACAGTTTTCCGTTTGGAACAATAAAAATAAAATTCTAACTACATACGTACATACATATATTCTGTATGTACATATATTTTTTTAAAGCTTGCTGACGAAACGTAATGTTAAAAACAATAACAAATGAAATATTAATATTCAGATGTCACAAAACATCTGATGTCTGATAAAAGCTGACATTTATTTACGTTAAGATTAATTCTTTTATCCGAAACAAAAATATGTGAGATCATTATATTTTCAAATATTATTTATTTCTCGGTTTGTGTTTCTAATAATAAAAATAACGTAAAACGTATCATTTATTTCTTGGTTTGTGTTTCTAATTATAAAAAGTATAAAAGAAAAACGTGCTTTTGTTATACAAAAATTTTTTCAGAAAATCTTAAAATAGAGCTATTTCGGGGCTAAAAAGTTACAATGTCAGATTTTTCTGGGACCCTAGAGGCAAAACTCTACCTAATGCCTTTTGTCCCATGTCTCTAGCCCTTCTAGAAGTACCCGTACTTTTTACCACCTGAGAAGTAGCTATATATATATAACTAGTCGTGTGTGCTTGCATTGTAAGCCTTGCAAGTATGATGCCTGTAGTTTTGAAATTGTGTTCCATTCTGTGGCTGAGATATTTTAAGTTTACTTTATTTCTTCAAAAACACACCCATAATATGCATATAGATATGCTTTTTTCCTGATAAATAATAGGATAAAACTTAAAACTTAAAATAAAAAAGTTCTGAGAAATAATTACCCAAAAATACATAATTAAACAAATAATTAGTTCCTTTGAAATCTAATACCTTTTGAGTAATTTATTTTAAAACTTCACTTTGAGTTATGTCGCATAAAATCGTAAAATACCTTTCACAATAAACACTTTAAGCCATAAATTATTGTTAATTATAAACTACAATTCATGGACGTATGTATTTGAAGTTTATAATACATGCGAATAAAACGCGTGACTGTAGAATGAGTTAACACCAATTCTAACGTATATTTGGTAATACGTATTGCATACGATGTCTATGCGTATTTTTGGCATTTTTGGGCACCAAACTTTGTTAAAACATTTTCATACAGGTCTTTTACATGATTGCATATCAATTCTGTATCGATTACTTTCCGATTGTTCCTTAGTATAATTGATTATACCTTAGTAGCAAATCGCAAAAAGAATACATATGTATATAAGTAAATGTGTATGTAAACGTACATGCTATAAAACTATATGTAGATACTATTAATTTTTTGTTTTCCTGTTATAACTCACACTTATAGAATTTAACTTATTTCCAATATATATGCCATCAAAATTATACAAACATTACCCCCATAAGGATGTAGTACCATTTTCTAAAAAAATGGACCAAAACATCTTTGGAGGGGGTGAAGGTGGAGGGCGGGCGGGTGGAATTCTTGCTTTTTCTGGGACCCTGGAGGCAAAACTCTATCTAATGCCTTTTGTCCGTTGTCTCTAGCCCTTCTAGAAGTACCCGTACTTTTTACCACCTGAGAAGTAGCTATATATATATAATGTAAAATAGGATGGTTTTTGAAGAGTTATACGAAATATGAATAAAATATAGAATTATTAAGGCAAATTCAAGGTACTGCGTAGCCTAGTGGTTAGCGTGGTAGTCTCATAGCCAGAAGGTTATTGGATCAGTGCTTGCCTGCATGTCGTCGTATTTTTATTTTTTTGCATTACTTTAAAATTTTTTTTTTATTTTATTTAAATTTTGTGTTTTATTTTTTTTTAATATATAACAGATAAATGTTATATAAAAGTTTAAAGAAAATTTCCAAAAAAATATTCTTATAATAGTTTGGAAAAATTCGCAAAAATTTTAAGTACATAAATATGTATGTATGTATATTTTTTTTAAAGCTTCCTGAGTAATTTTTTTAAGCTTTCCATATGAATTTAATATTATTCAAAACTGTAGAATATATAGAAATAAATTTTAAACGCATAATTATTATATCATGGGAGTAAACTTACAAAAATTAATTTTTCAAATAAAGAAAAGGTTTAGTCAAAAACAAAATAATAATTTATGTATGTAAAAATATATGTATGTATGAATATGTGAATATATGTGTGTATATATATATGAATGTATTAGAATCGAAAATTAAAAAAGAAACAAAAACAAAATAATAATTTATGTATGTAAAAATATATGCATGTATGTATATATGAATACATGTGTGTATGTATATATGAATGGATTAGAATTGAAGATTTTAAAATTTTTCGTTCCAACATATGAACGTATGTACATATGAATGTATTAGAATCGAAAATTTTGAAATTTTGCTGTTGGAAAAATTAGAAATAAAATTATTAACACAAACACACGTTATTATGAATGTATACCTAGTTTTTTTAAAACTGCGGGTGAACATATTGAAATAAATTTCTCAAATAAAGAAAAGGTTTAGGTTAAAATAAAATTATAATTGTATTCAAATATATATATGTACATATGAATGTAATTTTCTTAAATAAAGAAAAGGTTTAGGCAAAAACAAAATAATAATTTTATTCAAATATATGTATGTATATATAAATGTATTAAAATTTAGCATTTTACAGTTTTCCGTTTGGAACAATAAAAATAAAATTCTAACTACATACGTACATACATATATTCTGTATGTACATATATTTTTTTAAAGCTTGCTGACGAAACGTAATGTTCAAAACAATAACAAATGAAATATTAATATTCAGATGTCACAAAACATCTGATGTCTGATAAAAGCTGACATTTATTTACGTTAAGATTAATTCTTTCATCCGAAACAAAAATATGTGAGATCATTATATTTTCAAATATTATTTATTTATCGGTTTGTGTTTCTAATAATAAAAATAACGTAAAACGTATAATTTATTTCTTGGTTTGTGTTTCTAATTATAAAAAGTATAAAAGAAAAACGTGCTTTTGTTATACAAAAATTTTTTCAGAAAATCTTAAAATAGAGCTATTTCGGGGCTAAAAAGTTCCAATGTCAGATTTTTCTGGGACCCTAGATGCAAAACTCTACCTAATGCCTTTTGTCCCATGTCTCTAGCCCTTCTAGAAGTACCCGTACTTTTTACCACCTGAGAAGTAGCTATATATATATAATGTAAAATATGATGGTTTTGATGAGTTATACGAAATATGAATAAAACATAGAATTATTAAGCGAAATTCAAGGTACTGCGTAGCCTAGTGGTTAGCGTGGTAGTCTCATAGCCAGAAGGTTATTGGATCAATGCTTGCCTGGATGTCGTCGTATTTTTATTTTTTTGGATTATTTTAAAATTTTTTTTTTATTTTGTTTAAATTTTGTGTTTTATTTTTTTTTAATATATAACAGATAAATGTTATATAAAAGTTTAAAGAAAATTTCCAAAAAAATATTCTTATAATAGTTTGGAAAAATTCGCAAAAATTTTAAGTACATAAATATGTATGTATGTATATTTTTTTTAAAGCTTCCTGAATATTTTTTTCAAGCTTTCTATATGAATTTAATAATATTCAAAACTGTAGAATATATAGAAATAAATTTTAAACGCATAATTATTAAATCATGGGACTAAACTTACAAAAATTAATTTTTCAAATAAAGAAAAGGTTTAGTCAAAAACAAAATAATAATTTATGTATGTAAAAATATATGTATGTATGAATATATGAATATATGTGTGTATATATATATGAATGTATTAGAATCGAAAATTAAAAAAGAAACAAAAACAAAATAATAATTTATGTATGTAAAAATATATGTATGTATGTATATATGAATACATGTGTATGTATATATGAATGGATTAGAATTGAAGATTTTAAAATTTTTCGTTCCAACATATGAACGTATGTACATATGAATGTATTAGAATCGAAAATTTTGAAATTTTGCTGTTGGAAAAATTAGAAATAAAATTATTAACACAAACACACGTTATTATGAATGTATACCTAGTTTTTTTAAAACTGCGAGTGAACATATTGAAATAAATTTCTCAAATAAAGAAAAGGTTTAGGTTAAAATAAAATAATAATTGTATTCAAATATATATATGTACATATGAATGTAATTTTCTTAAATAAAGAAAAGGTTTAGGCAAAAACAAAATAATAATTTTATTCAAATATATGTATGTATATATAAATGTATTAAAATTTAGCATTTTACAGTTTTCCGTTTGGAACAATAAAAATAAAATTCTAACTACATACGTACATACATATATTCTGTATGTACATATATTTTTTTAAAGCTTGCTGACGAAACGTAATGTTCAAAACAATAACAAATGAAATATAAATATTCAGATGTCACAAAACATCTGATGTCTGATAAAAGCTGACATTTATTTACGTTAAGATTAATTCTTTTATCCGAAACAAAAATATATGAGATCATTATATTTTCAAATATTATTTATTTCTCGGTTTGTGTTTCTAATAATAAAAATAACGTAAAACGTATCATTTATTTCTTGGTTTGTGTTTCTAATTATAAAAAGTATAAAAGAAAAACGTGCTTTTGTTATACAAAAATTTTTTCAGAAAAACTTAAAATAGAGCTATTTCGGGGCTAAAAAGTTCCAATGTCAGATTTTTCTGGGACCCTAGAGGCAAAACTCTACCTAATGCCTTTTGTCCCATGTCTCTAGCCCTTCTAGAAGTACCCGTACTTTTTACCACCTGAGAAGTAGCTATATATATATAATGTAAAATATGATGGTTTTTGATGAGTTATACGAAATATGAATAAAATATAGAATTATTAAGCGAAATTCAAGGTACTGCGTAGCCTAGTGGTTAGCGTGGTAGTCTCATAGCCAGAAGGTTATTGTATCAATGCTTGCCTGGATGTCGTCGTATTTTTATTTTTTTGGATTATTTTAAAATTTTTTTTTTATTTTGTTTAAATTTTTTGTTTTATTTTTTTTTAATATATAACAGAAAAATGTTATATAAAAGTTTAAAGAAAATTTCAAAAAAAAATATTCTTACAATAGTTTGGAAAAATTCGCAAAAATTTTAAGTACATAAATATGTATGTATGTATATTTTTTTTAAAGCTTCCTGAGTAATTTTTTCAAGCTTTCTATATGAATTTAATATTATTCAAAACTGTAGAATATATAGAAATAAATTTTAAACGCATAATTATTAAATCATGGGAGTAAACTTACAAAAATTAATTTTTCAAATAAAGAAAAGGTTTAGTCAAAAACAAAATAATAATTTATGTATGTAAAAATATATGTATGTATGAATATGTGAATATGTGTGTGTATATATATATGAATGTATTAGAATCGAAAATTAAAAAAGAAACAAAAACAAAATAATAATTTATGTATGTAAAAATATATGTATGTATGCATATATGAATACATGTGTGTATGTATATATGAATGGATTAGAATTGAAGATTTTAAAATTTTTCGTTCCAACATATGAACGTATGTACATATGAATGTATTAGAATCGAAAATTTTGAAATTTTGCTGTTGGAAAAATTATAAATAAAATTATAAATGCAAACATACATAATTATGAATGGATACCTGTTTTTTTTTAACTTTGGGTAAACATATAGGATTGATTTTTCCAAATAAAGAAAAGGTTTAGTCAAAAACAAAATAATAATTTATGTATGTAAAAATATATGTATGTATGCATATATGAATATATGTATGTATGTGAATGGATTAGAATTGAAGATTTTAAAATTTTTCGTTCCAACATATGAACGTATGTACATATGAATGTATTAGAATCGAAAATTTTGAAATTTTGCTGTTGGAAAAATTATAAATAAAATTATAATTGCAAACATACATAATTATGAATGGATACCTGTTTTTTTTTAAACTGTGGGTAAACATATAGGATTGAATTTTAAACATAAAGAAGAGGTTTAGTCAAAAACAAAATAATAATTTATGTATGTATGTAAAAATATGTGTATGAATGTATATATGAATATATGTATGTATGTATATATGAATGGATTGGAATTTAGCATTTTTTACAGGTTTTCGCTCAAACAATAAAAATAAAATTTTAGGTAGATACATACGTACATAAATTGTGTATGTATATTTTTTTAAAGCTTGCTGGCGAAACATAATATTCAAAACAATAACAAATGAAGTATTAATATTCAGTTGCCACAAAACATCTGATGTCTTTTATAAAATCTGACATTTATTTAAGTTTATTTCGATTTTTCGAAATTAAAATATATGTGAGATCATTGCATTTTCAAATATTATTTATTTCTCGGTTTGTGTTTCTAATAATAAAAATAACGTAAAACGTATCATTTATTTCTTGGTTTGTGTTTCTAATTATAAAAAGTATAAAAGAAAAACGTGCTTTTGTTATACAAAAATTTTTTCAGAAAATCTTAAAATAGAGCTATTTCGGGGCTAAAAAGTTCCAATGTCAGATTTTTCTGGGACCCTGGAGGCAAAACTCTATCTAATGCCTTTTGTCCCATGTCTCTAGCCCTTCTAGAAGTACGCGTACTTTTTACCACCTGAGAAGTAGCTATATATATATAATGTAAAATATGATGGTTTTGATGAGTTATACGAAATATGAATAAAACATAGAATTATTAAGCGAAATTCAAGGTACTGCGTAGCCTAGTGGTTAGCGTGGTAGTCTCATAGCCATAAGGTTATTGGATCAATGCTTGCCTGGATGTCGACGTATTTTTATTTTTTTGGATTATTTTAAAATTTTTTTTTTATTTTGTTTAAATTTTGTGTTTTATTTTTTTTTAATATATAACAGATAAATGTTATATAAAAGTTTAAAGAAAATTTCCAAAAAAATATTCTTATAATAGTTTGGAAAAATTCGCAAAAATTTTAAGTACATAAATATGTATGTATGTATATTTTTTTTAAAGCTTCCTGAGTAATTTTTTCAAGCTTTCTATATGAATTTAATAATATTCAAAACTGTAGAATATATAGAAATAAATTTTAAACGCATAATTATTAAATCATGGGACTAAACTTACAAAAATTAATTTTTCAAATAAAGAAAAGGTTTAGTCAAAAACAAAATAATAATTTATGTATGTAAAAATATATGTATGTATGAATATATGAATATATGTGTGTATATATATATGAATGTATTAGAATCGAAAATTAAAAAAGAAACAAAAACAAAATAATAATTTATGTATGTAAAAATATATGTATGTATGTATATATGAACACATGTGTGTATGTATATATGAATGGATTAGAATTGAAGATTTTAAAATTTTTCGTTCCAACATATGAACGTATGTACATATGAATGTATTAGAATCGAAAATTTTGAAATTTTGCTGTTGGAAAAATTAGAAATAAAATTATTAACACAAACACACGTTATTATGAATGTATACCTAGTTTTTTTAAAACTGCGAGTGAACATATTGAAATAAATTTCTCAAATAAAGAAAAGGTTTAGGTTAAAATAAAATTATAATTGTATTCAAATATATATATGTACATATGAATGTAATTTTCTTAAATAAAGAAAAGGTTTAGGCAAAAACAAAATAATAATTTTATTCAAATATATGTATGTATATATAAATGTATTAAAATTTAGCATTTTACAGTTTTCCGTTTGGAACAATAAAAATAAAATTCTAACTACATACGTACATACATATATTCTGTATGTACATATATTTTTTTAAAGCTTGCTGACGAAACGTAATGTTCAAAACAATAACAAATGAAATATTAATATTCAGATGTCACAAAACATCTGATGTCTGATAAAAGCTGACATTTATTTACGTTAAGATTAATTCTTTTATCCGAAACAAAATTATGTGAGATCATTATATTTTCAAATATTATTTATTTCTCGGTTTGTGTTTCTAATAATAAAAATAACGTAAAACGTATCATTTATTTCTTGGTTTGTGTTTCTAATTATAAAAAGTATAAAAGAAAAACGTGCTTTTGTTATACAAAAATTTTTTCAGAAAAACTTAAAATAGAGCTATTTCGGGGCTAAAAAGTTCCAATGTCAGATTTTTCTGGGACCCTAGAGGCAAAACTCTACCTAATGCCTTTTGTCCCATGTCTCTAGCCCTTCTAGAAGTACCCGTACTTTTTACCACCTGAGAAGTAGCTATATATATATAATGTAAAATATGATGGTTTTTGATGAGTTATACGAAATATGAATAAAATATAGAATTATTAAGCGAAATTCAAGGTACTGCGTAGCCTAGTGGTTAGCGTGGTAGTCTCATAGCCAGAAGGTTATTGGATCAATGCTTGCCTGGATGTTGTATTTTTCTTTTTTTGGATTATTTTAAAAATTTTTTTTTTTTATTTTGTTTAAATTTTGTATTTTATTTTTTTTTAATATATAACAGATAAATGTTATATAAAAGTTTAAAGAAAATTTCCAAAAAAATATTCTTATAATAGTTTGGAAAAATTCGCAAAAATTTTAAGTACATAAATATGTATGTATGTATATTTTTTTTAAAGCTTCCTGAGTAATTTTTTCAAGCTTTCTATATGAATTTAATAATATTCAAAACTGTAGAATATATAGAAATAAATTTTAAACGCATAATTATTAAATCATGGGAGTAAACTTACAAAAATTAATTTTTCAAATAAAGAAAAGGTTTAGTCAAAAACAAAATAATAATTTATGTATGTAACAATATATGTATGTATGAATATGTGAATATATGTGTGTATATATATATGAATGTATTAGAATCGAAAATTAAAAAAGAAACAAAAACAAAATAATAATTTATGTATGTAAAAATATATGAATGAATGTATATATGAATACATGTGTGTATGTATGTATATATGAATGGATTAGAATTGAAGATTTTGAAATTTTTCGTTCCAACATATGAACGTATGTACATATGAATGTATTAGAATCGAAAATTAAAAAAGAAACAAAAACAATATAATAATTTATGTATGTAAAAATATATGTATGTATGTATATATGAATACATGTGTGTATGTATGTATATATGAATGGATTAGAATTGAAGATTTTAAAATTTTTCGTTCCAACATATGAACGTATGTGCATATGAATGTATTAGAATCGAAAATTTTGAAATTTTGCTGTTGGAAAAATTAGAAATAAAATTATTAACACAAACACACGTTATTATGAATGTATACCTAGTTTTTTTAAAACTGCGGGTGAACATATAGAAATAAATTTCTCAAATAAAGAAAAGGTTTAGATTAAAATAAAATAATAATTGTATTCAAATATATATATGTACATATGAATGTAATTTTTTTAAATAAAGAAAAGCTTTAGGCAAAAACAAAATAATAATTTTATTCAAATATATGTATGTATATATAAATGTATTAAAATTTAGCATTTTACAGTTTTCCGTTTGGAACAATAAAAATAAAATTCTAACTACATACGTACATACATATATTTTGTATGTACATATATTTTTTTAAAGCTTGCTGACGAAACGTAATGTTCAAAACAATAACAAATGAAATATTAATATTCAGATGTCACAAAACATCTGATGTCTGATAAAAGCTGACATTTATTTACGTTAAGATTAATTCGTTTATCCGCAACAAAAATATGTGAGATCATTATATTTTCAAATATTATTTATTTCTCGGTTTGTGTTTCTAATAATAAAAATAACGTAAAACGTATAATTTATTTCTTGGTTTGTATTTCTAATTATAAAAAGTATAAAAGAAAAACGTGCTTTTGTTATACAAAAATTTTTTCAGAAAATCTTAAAATAGAGCTATTTCGGGGCTAAAAAGTTCCAATGTCAGATTTTTCTGGTACCCTAGAGGCAAAACTCTACCTAATGCCTTTTGTCCCATGTCTCTAGCCCTTCTAGAAGTACCCGTACTTTTTACCACCTGAGAAGTAGCTATATATATATAATAATGTAAAATGGGATGGTTTTTGAAGAGTTATACGAAATATGAATAAAATATAGAATTAATAAGAGAAATTCAAGGTAATGCGTAGCCTAGTGGTTAGCGTGGTAGTCTCATAGCCAGAAGGTTATTGGATCAATGCTTGCCTGGATGTTGTATTTTTCTTTTTTTGGATTATTTTAAAAATTTTTTTTTTTTATTTTGTTTAAATTTTGTATTTTATTTTTTTTTAATATATAACAGATAAATGTTATATAAAAGTTTAAAGAAAATTTCCAAAAAAATATTCTTATAATAGTTTGGAAAAATTCGCAAAAATTTTAAGTACATAAATATGTATGTATGTATATTTTTTTTAAAGCTTCCTGAGTAATTTTTTTTAAGCTTTCTATATGAATTTAATAATATTCAAAACTGTAGAATATATAGAAATAAATTTTAAACGCATAATTATTAAATCATGGGAGTAAACATACAAAAATTAATTTTTCAAATAAAGAAAAGGTTTAGTCAAAAACAAAATAATAATTTTATTCATATATATGTATGTATGTATGTATGAATATATGTGTGTATGTATATATGAATGGATTAGAATTGAAGATTTTGAAATTTTTCGTTCCAACATATGAACGCATGTACATATGAATGTATTAGAATCGAAAATTAAAAAAGAAACAAAAACAAAATAATAATTTATGTATGTAAAAATATATGAATGTATGTATATATGAATACATGTGTATGAATGTATTTATGAATGGATTAGAATTGAAGATTTTGAAATTTTTCTTTCCAACATATGAACGTTGTAAATATGAATGTATTAGAATCGAAAATTTTGAAATTTTGCTGTTGGAAAAATTAGAAATAAAATTATTAACACAAACACACGTTATTATGAATGTATACCTAGTTTTTTTAAAACTGCGGGTGAACATATAGAAATAAATTTCTCAAATAAAGAAAAGGTTTAGGTTAAAATAAAATAATAATTGTATTCAAATATATATGTACATATGAATGTAATTTTTTTAAATAAAGAAAAGGTTTAGGCAAAAACAAAATAATAATTTTATTCAAATATATGTATGTATATATAAATGTATTAAAATTTAGCATTTTACAGTTTTCCGTTTGGAACAATAAAAATAAAATTCTAACTACATACGTACATACATATATTCTGTATGTACATATATTTTTTTAAGGCTTGCTGACGAAACGTAATGTTAAAAACAATAACAAATGAAATATTAATATTCAGATGTCACAAAACATCTGATGTCTGATAAAAGCTGACATTTATTTACGTTAAGATTAATTCGTTTATCCGCAACAAAAATATGTGAGATCATTATACTTTCAAATATTATTTATTTCTCGGTTTGTGTTTCTAATAATAAAAATAACGTAAAACGTATCATTTATTTTTGGTTTGTGTTTCTAATTATAAAAAGTATAAAAGAAAAACGTGCTTTTGTTATACAAAAATTTTTTCAGAAAATCTTAAAATAGAGCTATTTCGGGGCTAAAAAGTTCCAATGTCAGATTTTTCTGGTACCCTAGAGGCAAAACTCTACCTAATGCCTTTTGTCCCATGTCTCTAGCCCTTCTAGAAGTACCCGTACTTTTTACCACCTGAGAAGTAGCTATATACATATAATGTAAAATAGGATGGTTTTTGAAGAGTTATACGAAATATGAATAAAATATAAAATTATTAAGAGAAATTCAAGGTACTGCGTAGCCTAGTGGTTAGCGTGGTAGTCTCATAGCCAGAAGGTTATTGGATCAATGCTTGCCTGGATGTTGTATTTTTCTTTTTTTGGATTATTTTAAAAATTTTTTTTTTTATTTTGTTTAAATTTTGTATTTTATTTTTTTTTTAATATATAACAGAAAAATGTTATATAAAAGTTTAAAGAAAATTTCCAAAAAAATATTCTTATAATAGTTTGGAAAAATTCGCAAAAATTTTAAGTACATAAATATGTATGTATGTATATTTTTTTTAAAGCTTCCTGAGTAATTTTTTTTAAGCTTTCTATATGAATTTAATAATATTCAAAACTGTAGAATATATAGAAATAAATTTTAAACGCATAATTATTAAATCATGGGAGTAAACATACAAAAATTAATTTTTCAAATAAAGAAAAGGTTTAGTCAAAAACAAAATAATAATTTTATTCATATATATGTATGTATGTATGTATGAATATATGTGTGTATGTATATATGAATGGATTAGAATTGAAGATTTTGAAATTTTTCGTTCCAACATATGAACGTATGTACATATGAATGTATTAGAATCGAAAATTAAAAAAGAAACAAAAACAAAATAATAATTTATGTATGTAAAAATATATGAATGAATGTATATATGAATACATGTGTGTATGTATGTATATATGAATGGATTAGAATTGAAGATTTTGAAATTTTTCGTTCCAACATATGAACGTATGTACATATGAATGTATTAGAATCGAAAATTAAAAAAGAAACAAAAACAATATAATAATTTATGTATGTAAAAATATATGTATGTATGTATATATGAATACATGTGTGTATGTATGTATATATGAATGGATTAGAATTGAAGATTTTAAAATTTTTCGTTCCAACATATGAACGTATGTGCATATGAATGTATTAGAATCGAAAATTTTGAAATTTTGCTGTTGGAAAAATTAGAAATAAAATTATTAACACAAACACACGTTATTATGAATGTATACCTAGTTTTTTTAAAACTGCGGGTGAACATATAGAAATAAATTTCTCAAATAAAGAAAAGGTTTAGATTAAAATAAAATAATAATTGTATTCAAATATATATATGTACATATGAATGTAATTTTTTTAAATAAAGAAAAGCTTTAGGCAAAAACAAAATAATAATTTTATTCAAATATATGTATGTATATATAAATGTATTAAAATTTAGCATTTTACAGTTTTCCGTTTGGAACAATAAAAATAAAATTCTAACTACATACGTACATACATATATTTTGTATGTACATATATTTTTTTAAAGCTTGCTGACGAAACGTAATGTTCAAAACAATAACAAATGAAATATTAATATTCAGATGTCACAAAACATCTGATGTCTGATAAAAGCTGACATTTATTTACGTTAAGATTAATTCGTTTATCCGCAACAAAAATATGTGAGATCATTATATTTTCAAATATTATTTATTTCTCGGTTTGTGTTTCTAATAATAAAAATAACGTAAAACGTATAATTTATTTCTTGGTTTGTATTTCTAATTATAAAAAGTATAAAAGAAAAACGTGCTTTTGTTATACAAAAATTTTTTCAGAAAATCTTAAAATAGAGCTATTTCGGGGCTAAAAAGTTCCAATGTCAGATTTTTCTGGTACCCTAGAGGCAAAACTCTACCTAATGCCTTTTGTCCCATGTCTCTAGCCCTTCTAGAAGTACCCGTACTTTTTACCACCTGAGAAGTAGCTATATATATATAATAATGTAAAATGGGATGGTTTTTGAAGAGTTATACGAAATATGAATAAAATATAGAATTAATAAGAGAAATTCAAGGTAATGCGTAGCCTAGTGGTTAGCGTGGTAGTCTCATAGCCAGAAGGTTATTGGATCAATGCTTGCCTGGATGTTGTATTTTTCTTTTTTTGGATTATTTTAAAAATTTTTTTTTTTATTTTGTTTAAATTTTGTATTTTATTTTTTTTTAATATATAACAGATAAATGTTATATAAAAGTTTAAAGAAAATTTCCAAAAAAATATTCTTATAATAGTTTGGAAAAATTCGCAAAAATTTTAAGTACATAAATATGTATGTATGTATATTTTTTTTAAAGCTTCCTGAGTAATTTTTTTTAAGCTTTCTATATGAATTTAATAATATTCAAAACTGTAGAATATATAGAAATAAATTTTAAACGCATAATTATTAAATCATGGGAGTAAACATACAAAAATTAATTTTTCAAATAAAGAAAAGGTTTAGTCAAAAACAAAATAATAATTTTATTCATATATATGTATGTATGTATGTATGAATATATGTGTGTATGTATATATGAATGGATTAGAATTGAAGATTTTGAAATTTTTCGTTCCAACATATGAACGCATGTACATATGAATGTATTAGAATCGAAAATTAAAAAAGAAACAAAAACAAAATAATAATTTATGTATGTAAAAATATATGAATGTATGTATATATGAATACATGTGTATGAATGTATTTATGAATGGATTAGAATTGAAGATTTTGAAATTTTTCTTTCCAACATATGAACGTTGTAAATATGAATGTATTAGAATCGAAAATTTTGAAATTTTGCTGTTGGAAAAATTAGAAATAAAATTATTAACACAAACACACGTTATTATGAATGTATACCTAGTTTTTTTAAAACTGCGGGTGAACATATAGAAATAAATTTCTCAAATAAAGAAAAGGTTTAGGTTAAAATAAAATAATAATTGTATTCAAATATATATGTACATATGAATGTAATTTTTTTAAATAAAGAAAAGGTTTAGGCAAAAACAAAATAATAATTTTATTCAAATATATGTATGTATATATAAATGTATTAAAATTTAGCATTTTACAGTTTTCCGTTTGGAACAATAAAAATAAAATTCTAACTACATACGTACATACATATATTCTGTATGTACATATATTTTTTTAAGGCTTGCTGACGAAACGTAATGTTAAAAACAATAACAAATGAAATATTAATATTCAGATGTCACAAAACATCTGATGTCTGATAAAAGCTGACATTTATTTACGTTAAGATTAATTCGTTTATCCGCAACAAAAATATGTGAGATCATTATACTTTCAAATATTATTTATTTCTCGGTTTGTGTTTCTAATAATAAAAATAACGTAAAACGTATCATTTATTTTTGGTTTGTGTTTCTAATTATAAAAAGTATAAAAGAAAAACGTGCTTTTGTTATACAAAAATTTTTTCAGAAAATCTTAAAATAGAGCTATTTCGGGGCTAAAAAGTTCCAATGTCAGATTTTTCTGGTACCCTAGAGGCAAAACTCTACCTAATGCCTTTTGTCCCATGTCTCTAGCCCTTCTAGAAGTACCCGTACTTTTTACCACCTGAGAAGTAGCTATATACATATAATGTAAAATAGGATGGTTTTTGAAGAGTTATACGAAATATGAATAAAATATAAAATTATTAAGAGAAATTCAAGGTACTGCGTAGCCTAGTGGTTAGCGTGGTAGTCTCATAGCCAGAAGGTTATTGGATCAATGCTTGCCTGGATGTTGTATTTTTCTTTTTTTGGATTATTTTAAAAATTTTTTTTTTATTTTGTTTAAATTTTGTATTTTATTTTTTTTTTAATATATAACAGAAAAATGTTATATAAAAGTTTAAAGAAAATTTCCAAAAAAATATTCTTATAATAGTTTGGAAAAATTCGCAAAAATTTTAAGTACATAAATATGTATGTATGTATATTTTTTTTAAAGCTTCCTGAGTAATTTTTTTTAAGCTTTCTATATGAATTTAATAATATTCAAAACTGTAGAATATATAGAAATAAATTTTAAACGCATAATTATTAAATCATGGGAGTAAACATACAAAAATTAATTTTTCAAATAAAGAAAAGGTTTAGTCAAAAACAAAATAATAATTTTATTCATATATATGTATGTATGTATGTATGAATATATGTGTGTATGTATATATGAATGGATTAGAATTGAAGATTTTGAAATTTTTCGTTCCAACATATGAACGTATGTACATATGAATGTATTAGAATCGAAAATTAAAAAAGAGACAAAAACAAAATAATAATTTATGTATGTAAAAATATATGTATGTATGTATATATGAATACATGTGTGTATGTATGTATATATGAATGGATTAGAATTGAAGATTTTAAAATTTTTCGTTCCAACATATGAACGTATGTACATATGAATGTATTAGAATCGTAAATTTTGAAATTTTGCTGTTGGAAAAATTAGAAATAAAATTATTAACACAAACACACGTTATTATGAATGTATACCTAGTTTTTTTAAAACTGCGGGTGAACATATAGAAATAAATTTCTCAAATAAAGAAAAGGTTTAGGTTAAAATAAAATAATAATTGTATTCAAATATATATACATATGTACATATGAATGTAATTTTTTTAAATAAAGAAAAGGTTTAGGCAAAAACAAAATAATAATTTTATTCAAATATATGTATGTATATATAAATGTATTAAAATTTAGCATTTTACAGTTTTCCGTTTGGAACAATAAAAATAAAATTCTAACTACATACGTACATACATATATTTTGTATGTACATATATTTTTTTAAAGCTTGCTGACGAAACGTAATGTTCAAAACAATAACAAATGAAATATTAATATTCAGATGTCACAAAACATCTGATGTCTGATAAAAGCTGACATTTATTTACGTTAAGATTAATTCGTTTATCCGCAACAAAAATATGTGAGATCATTATATTTTCAAATATTATTTATTTCTCGGTTTGTGTTTCTAATAATAAAAATAACGTAAAACGTATCATTTATTTCTTGGTTTGGGTTTCTAATTATAAAAAGTATAAAAGAAAAACGTGCTTTTGTTATACAAAAATTTTTTCAGAAAATCTTAAAATAGAGCTATTTCGGGGCTAAAAAGTTCCAATGTCAGATTTTTCTGGTACCCTAGAGGCAAAACTCTATCTAATGCCTTTTGTCCCATGTCTCTAGCCCTTCTAGAAGTACCCGTACTTGTTAGCACCTGAGAAGTAGCTATATACATATAATGTAAAATAGGATGGTTTTTGAAGAGTTATACGAAATATGAATAAAATATAAAATTATTAAGAGAAATTCAAGGTACTGCGTAGCCTAGTGGTTAGCGTGGTAGTCTCATAGCCAGAAGGTTATTGGATCAATGCTTGCCTGGATGTTGTATTTTTCTTTTTTTGGATTATTTTAAAAATTTTTTTTTTTTATTTTGTTTAAATTTTGTATTTTATTTTTTTTTTAATATATAACAGAAAAATGTTATATAAAAGTTTAAAGAAAATTTCCAAAAAAATATTCTTATAATAGTTTGGAAAAATTCGCAAAAATTTTAAGTACATAAATATGTATGTATGTATATTTTTTTTAAAGCTTCCTGAGTAATTTTTTTTAAGCTTTCTATATGAATTTAATAATATTCAAAACTGTAGAATATATAGAAATAAATTTTAAACGCATAATTATTAAATCATGGGAGTAAACATACAAAAATTAATTTTTCAAATAAAGAAAAGGTTTAGTCAAAAACAAAATAATAATTTTATTCATATATATGTATGTATGTATGTATGAATATATGTGTGTATGTATATATGAATGGATTAGAATTGAAGATTTTGAAATTTTTCGTTCCAACATATGAACGTATGTACATATGAATGTATTAGAATCGAAAATTAAAAAAGAAACAAAAACAAAATAATAATTTATGTATGTAAAAATATATGTATGTATGTATATATGAATACATGTGTGTATGTATGTATATATGAATGGATTAGAATTGAAGATTTTAAAATTTTTCGTTCCAACATATGAACGCATGTACATATGAATGTATTAGAATCGAAAATTTTGAAATTTTGCTGTTGGAAAAATTAGAAATAAAATTATTAACACAAACACACGTTATTATGAATGTATACCTAGTTTTTTTAAAACTGCGGGTGAACATATAGAAATAAATTTCTCAAATAAAGAAAAGGTTTAGGTTAAAATAAAATAATAATTGTATTCAAATATATATATGTACATATGAATGTAATTTTTTTAAATAAAGAAAAGGTTTAGGCAAAAACAAAATAATAATTTTATTCAAATATATGTATGTATATATAAATGTATTAAAATTTAGCATTTTACAGTTTTCCGTTTGGAACAATAAAAATAAAATTCTAACTACATACGTACATACATATATTCTGTATGTACATATATTTTTTTAAAGCTTGCTGACGAAACGTAATGTTCAAAACAATAACAAATGAAATATTAATATTCAGATGTCACAAAACATCTGATGTCTGATAAAAGCTGACATTTATTTACGTTAAGATTAATTCGTTTATCCGCAACAAAAATATGTGAGATCATTATACTATCAAATATTATTTAATTCTCGGTTTGTGTTTCTAATAATAAAAATAACGTAAAACGTATCATTTATTTCTTGGTTTGTGTTTCTAATTATAAAAAGTATAAAAGAAAAACGTGCTTTTGTTATACAAAAATTTTTTCAGAAAATCTTAAAATAGAGCTATTTCGGGGCTAAAAAGTTCCAATGTCAGATTTTTCTGGTACCCTAGAGGCAAAACTCTACCTAATGCCTTTTGTCCCATGTCTCTAGCCCTTCTAGAAGTACCCGTACTCTTTACCACCTGAGAAGTAGCTATATACATATAATGTAAAATAGGATGGTTTTTGAAGAGTTATACGAAATATGAATAAAATATAAAATTATTAACAGAAATTCAAGGTACTGCGTAGCCTAATGGTTAGCGTGGTAGTCTCATAGCCAGAAGGTTATTGGATCAATGCTTGCCTGGATGTTGTATTTTTCTTTTTTTGGATTATTTTAAAATTTTTTTTTTTTTATTTTGTTTAAATTTTGTATTTTATTTTTTTTTAATATATAACAGAAAAATGTTATATAAAAGTTTAAAGAAAATTTCCAAAAAAATATTCTTATAATAGTTTGGAAAAATTCGCAAAAATTTTAAGTACATAAATATGTATGTATGTATATTTTGTTTAAAGCTTCCTGAGTAATTTTTTTTAAGCTTTCTATATGAATTTAATAATATTCAAAACTGTAGAATATATAGAAATAAATTTTAAACGCATAATTATTAAATCATGGGAGTAAACATACAAAAATTAATTTTTCAAATAAAGAAAAGGTTTAGTCAAAAACAAAATAATAATTTATGTATGTAAAAATATATGTAAGTATGTATATATGAATATATGTGTGTATGTATATATGAATGGATTAGAATTGAAGATTTTGAAATTTTTCGTTCCAACATATGAACGTATGTACATATGAATGTATTAGAATCGAAAATTAAAAAAGAAACAAAAACAAAATAATAATTTATGTATGTAAAAATATATGTATGTATGTATATATGAATACATGTGTGTATGTATGTATATATGAATGGATTAGAATTGAAGATTTTAAAATTTTTCGTTCCAACATATGAACGTATGTACATATGAATGTATTAGAATCGTAAATTTTGAAATTTTGCTGTTGGAAAAATTAGAAATAAAATTATTAACACAAACACACGTTATTATGAATGTATACCTAGTTTTTTTAAAACTGCGGGTGAACATATAGAAATAAATTTCTCAAATAAAGAAAAGGTTTAGGTTAAAATAAAATAATAATTGTATTCAAATATATATACATGTGTACATATGAATGTAATTTTTTTAAATAAAGAAAAGGTTTAGGCAAAAACAAAATAATAATTTTATTCAAATATATGTATGTATATATAAATGTATTAAAATTTAGCATTTTACAGTTTTCCGTTTGGAACAATAAAAATAAAATTCCAACTACATACGTACATACATATATTTTGTATGTACATATATTTTTTTAAAGCTTGCTGACGAAACGTAATGTTAAAAACAATAACAAATGAAATATTAATATTCAGATGTCACAAAACATCTGATGTCTGATAAAAGCTGACATTTATTTACGTTAAGATTAATTCGTTTATCCGCAACAAAAATATGTGAGATCATTATATTTTCAAATATTATTTATTTCTCGGTTTGTGTTTCTAATAATAAAAATAACGTAAAACGTATCATTTATTTCTTGGTTTGTGTTTCTAATTATAAAAAGTATAAAAGAAAAACGTGCTTTTGTTATACAAAAATTTTTTCCGAAAATCTTAAAATAGAGCTATTTCGGGGCTAAAAAGTTCCAATGTCAGATTTTTCTGGTACCCTAGAGGCAAAACTCTACCTAATGCCTTTAGTCCCATGTCTCTAGCCCTTCTAGAAGTACCCGTACTTTTTACCACCTGAGAAGTAGCTATATATATATAATGTAAAATAGGATGGTTTTTGAAGAGTTATACGAAATATGAATAAAATATAGAATTATTAAGAGAAATTCAAGGTACTGCGTAGCCTAGTGGTTAGCGTGGTAGTCTCATAGCCAGAAGGTTATTGGATCAATGCTTGCCTGGATGTTGTATTTTTCTTTTTTTGGATTATTTTAAAATTTTTTTTTTTTTATTTTGTTTAAATTTTGTATTTTATTTTTTTTTAATATATAACAGAAAAATGTTATAAAATTTTAAAGAAAATTTCCAAAAAAATATTCTTATAATAGTTTGGAAAAATTCGCAAAAATTTTAAGTACATAAATATGTATGTATGTATATTTTTTTTAAAGCTTCCTGAGTAATTTTTTTTAAGCTTTCTATATGAATTTAATAATATTCAAAACTGTAGAATATATAGAAATAAATTTTAAACGCATAATTATTAAATCATGGGAGTAAACATACAAAAATTAATTTTTCAAATAAAGAAAAGGTTTAGTCAAAAACAAAATAATAATTTTATTCATATATATGTATGTATGTATGTATGAATATATGTGTGTATGTATATATGAATGGATTAGAATTGAAGATTTTGAAATTTTTCGTTCCAACATATGAACGTATGTACATATGAATGTATTAGAATCGAAAATTAAAAAAGAAACAAAAACAAAATAATAATTTATGTATGTAAAAATATATGTATGTATGTATATATGAATACATGTGTGTATGTATGTATATATGAATGGATTAGAATTGAAGATTTTAAAATTTTTCGTTCCAACATATGAACGTATGTACATATGAATGTATTAGAATCGAAAATTTTGAAATTTTGCTGTTGGAAAAATTAGAAATAAAATTATTAACACAAACACACGTTATTATGAATGTATACCTAGTTTTTTTAAAACTGCGGGTGAACATATAGAAATAAATTTCTCAAATAAAGAAAAGGTTTAGGTTAAAATAAAATAATAATTGTATTCAAATATATATATGTACATATGAATGTAATTTTTTTAAATAAAGAAAAGGTTTAGGCAAAAACAAAATAATAATTTTATTCAAATATATGTATGTATATATAAATGTATTAAAATTTAGCATTTTACAGTTTTCCGTTTGGAACAATAAAAATAAAATTCTAACTACATACGTACATACATATATTCTGTATGTACATATATTTTTTTAAAGCTTGCTGACGAAACGTAATTTTCAAAACAATAACAAATGAAATATTAATATTCAGATGTCACAAAACATCTGATGTCTGATAAAAGCTGACATTTATTTACGTTAAGATTAATTCGTTTATCCGCAACAAAAATATGTGAGATCATTATACTTTCAAATATTATTTAATTCTCGGTTTGTGTTTCTAATAATAAAAATAACGTAAAACGTATCATTTATTTCTTGGTTTGTGTTTCTAGTTATAAAAAGTATAAAAGAAAAACGTGCTTTTGTTATACAAAAATTTTTTCAGAAAATCTTAAAATAGAGCTATTTCGGGGCTAAAAAGTTCCAATGTCAGATTTTTCTGGTACCCTAGAGGCAAAACTCTACCTAATGCCTTTTGTCCCATGTCTCTAGCCCTTCTAGAAGTACCCGTACTTTTTACCACCTGAGAAGTAGCTATATATATATAATGTAAAATAGGATGGTTTTTGAAGAGTTATACGAAATATGAATAAAATATAAAATTATTAAGAGAAATTCAAGGTACTGCGTAGCCTAGTGGTTAGCGTGGTAGTCTCATAGCCAGAAGGTTATTGGATCAATGCTTGCCTGGATGTTGTATTTTTCTTTTTTTGGATTATTTTAAAAATTTTTTTTTTTTATTTTGTTTAAATTTTGTATTTTATTTTTTTTTAAATATATAACAGAAAAATGTTATATAAAAGTTTAAAGAAAATTTCCAAAAAAATATTCTTATAATAGTTTGGAAAAATTCGCAAAAATTTTAAGTACAAAAATATGTATGTATGTATATTTTTTTTAAAGCTTCCTGAGTAATTTTTTTTAAGCTTTCTATATGAATTTAATAATATTCAAAACTGTAGAATATATAGAAATAAATTTTAAACGCATAATTATTAAATCATGGGAGTAAACATACAAAAATTAATTTTTCAAATAAAGAAAAGGTTTAGTCAAAAACAAAATAATAATTTTATTCATATATATGTATGTATGTATGTATGAATATATGTGTGTATGTATATATGAATGGATTAGAATTGAAGATTTTAAAATTTTTCGTTCCAACATATGAACGTATGTACATATGAATGTATTAGAATCGAAAATTAAAAAAGAAACAAAAACAAAATAATAATTTATGTATGTAAAAATATATGTATGTATGTATATATGAATACATGTGTGTATGTATGTATATATGAATGGATTAGAATTGAAGATTTTAAAATTTTTCGTTCCAACATATGAACGTATGTACATATGAATGTATTAGAATCGAAAATTTTGAAATTTTGCTGTTGGAAAAATTAGAAATAAAATTATTAACACAAACACACGTTATTATGAATGTATACCTAGCTTTTTAAAACTGCGGGTGAACATATAGAAATAAATTTCTCAAATAAAGAAAAGGTTTAGGTTAAAATAAAATAATAATTGTATTCAAATATATATACATATGTACATATGAATGTAATTTTTTTAAATAAAGAAAAGGTTTAGGCAAAAACAAAATAATAATTTTATTCAAATATATGTATGTATATATAAATGTATTAAAATTTAGCATTTTACAGTTTTCCGTTTGGAACAATAAAAATAAAATTCTAACTACATACGTACATACATATATTTTGTATGTACATATATTTTTTTAAAGCTTGCTGACGAAACGTAATGTTAAAAACAATAACAAATGAAATATTAATATTCAGATGTCACAAAACATCTGATGTCTGATAAAAGCTGACATTTATTTACGTTAAGATTAATTCGTTTATCCGCAACAAAAATATGTGAGATCATTATATTTTCAAATATTATTTATTTCTCGGTTTGTGTTTCTAATAATAAAAATAACGTAAAACGTATCATTTATTTCTTGGTTTGTGTTTCTAATTATAAAAAGTATAAAAGAAAAACGTGCTTTTGTTATACAAAAATTTTTTCAGAAAATCTTAAAATAGAGCTATTTCGGGGCTAAAAAGTTCCAATGTCAGATTTCTCTGGTACCCTAGAGGCAAAACTCTACCTAATGCCTTTAGTCCCATGTCTCTAGCCCTTCTAGAAGTACCCGTACTTTTTACCACCTGAGAAGTAGCTATATATATATAACTAGTCGTGTGTGCTTGCATTGCAAGCCTTGCAAGTATGATGCCTATAGTTTTGAAATTGTGTTCCATTATATGGCTGAGATATTTTAAGTTTACTTTATTTCTTCAAAAACACACCCATAATATACATATAGATATGTTTTTTCCTGATAAATAATAAGATAAAACTTAAAACTTAAAATAAAAAAGTTCTGAGAAATAATTACCCAAAAATACATAATTAAACAAATAATTAGTTCCTTTGAAATCTAATACCTTTTGAGTAATTTATTTTAAAACTTCACTTTGAGTTATGTCGCATAAAATCGTAAAATACCTTCTACAATAAACACTTTTAGCCATAAATTATTGTTAATTATAAACTACAATTCATGCACGTATGTATTTGGAGTTTATAATACATGCGAATAAAACGCGTGACTGTAGAATGAGTTAACACCAATACTAACGTAAATAGGGTAATACGTATTGCATACGATTTCTATGCGAAAAGTCTCAGGTTCGAACCCTGCAAAATGCGATTTGGCAGATCAACTTTTTTTATTGATAATTTTATTTTTTTTAAAAATAAAATTAAAAAACCTTCACCCTTACCAAATCAATATCAGCGAGTTTCCGTTCTAAAAATTTTACCCTACTTGTAAAAAGTTTAATGCAATAGAATAACATTTTCTTATAAAATTTTACCCTAAAAATATATTGTCAAGGAGTTTAATGTAAACTTATGTTTTGCTTTCTAATACATGTTGCAACAGATCCCGAAAAGAATGCACAACTAAATTCATATGTACACACTTATTATAAAACAATGTAGATTTTATTAAAACAATTTTCTTAAGAAAGTTTTCATTTTTTGTTATAACTCACACTTCCAAAAATGAATTTATATACAATATTAATACTTCCAAAAGTAAGTAAAAAATTACCCCTACAGGATGTAAAACCATTTTGTAAAAAACGGTTACAAAACATCTAGGGAGGGGGTGAAGGGGGAGGGCAGGTGGAATTCTTGCTTTTTCTGGGACCCTGGAGGCAAAACTCTATCTAATGCCTTTTGTTCCATGTCTCTAGCCCTTCTAGAAGTACCCGTACTTTTTACCACCTGAGAAGTAGCTATATATATATAATGTAAAATAGGATGGTTTTTGAAGAGTTATACGAAATATGAATAAAATATAGAATTAATAAGAGAAATTCAAGGTACTGCGTAGCCTAGTGGTTAGCGTGGCAGTCTCATAGCCAGAAGGTTATTGGATCAATGCTTGCCTGGATGTTGTATTTTTCTTTTTTTGGATTATTTTAAAAATTTTTTTTTTTTATTTTGTTTAAATTTTGTATTTTATTTTTTTTTTAATATATAACAGATAAATGTTATATAAAAGTTTAAAGAAAATTTCCAAAAAAATATTCTTATAATAGTTTGGAAAAATTCGCAAAAATTTTAAGTACATAAATATGTATGTATGTATATGTTTTTTAAAGCTTCCTGAGTAATTTTTTTTAAGCTTTCTATATGAATTTAATAATATTCAAAACTGTAGAATATATAGAAATAAATTTTAAACGCATAATTATTACATCATGGGAGTAAACATACAAAAATTAATTTTTCAAATAAAGAAAAGGTTTAGTCAAAAACAAAATAATAATTTTATTCATATATATGTATGTATGTATGTATGAATATATGTGTGTATGTATATATGAATGGATTAGAATTGAAGATTTTAAAATTTTTCGTTCCAACATATGAACGTATGTACATATGAATGTATTAGAATCGAAAATTTTGAAATTTTGCTGTTGGAAAAATTATAAATAAAATTATAAATGCAAATATACATAATTATGAATGGATACCTGTTTTTTTTAAACTGTGGGTAAACATATAGGATTGAATTTTAAACATAAAGAAAAGGTTTAGTCAAAAACAAAATAATAATTTATGTATGTAAAAATATATGTAAGTATGTATATATGAATACATGTGTGTATGTATATATGAATGGATTAGAATTGAAGATTTTAAAATTTTTCGTTCCAACATATGAACGTATGTACATATGAATGTATTAGAATCGAAAATTTTTAAATTTTGCTGTTGGAAAAATTATAAATAAAATTATAAATGCAAATATACATAATTATGAATGGATACCTGTTTTTTTTAAACTGTGGGTAAACATATAGGATTGAATTTTAAACATAAAGAAAAGGTTTAGTCAAAAACAAAATAATAATTTATGTATGTAAAAATATATGTAAGTATGTATATATGAATACATGTGTGTATGTATATATGAATGGATTAGAATTGAAGATTTTAAAATTTTTCGTTCCAACATATGAACGTATGTACATATGAATGTATTAGAATCGAAAATTTTTAAATTTTGCTGTTGGAAAAATTATAAATAAAATTATAAATGCAAATATACATAATTATGAATGGATACCTGTTTTTTTTAAACTGTGGGTAAACATATAGGATTGAATTTTAAACATAAAGAAAAGGTTTAGTCAAAAACAAAATAATAATTTATGTATGTAAAAATATGTGTATGAATGTATATATGAATATATGTGTGTATGTATATATGAATGGATTAGAATTGAAGATTTTAAAATTTTTCGTTCGAACATATGAACGTATGTACATATGAATGTATTAGAATCGAAAATTTTGAAATTTTGCTGTTGGAAAAATTATAAATAAAATTATAAATGCAAATATACATAATTATGAATGGATACCTGTTTTTTTTAAACTGTGGGTAAACATATAGGATTGAATTTTAAACATAAAGAAAAGGTTTAGTCAAAAACAAAATAATAATTTATGTATGTAAAAATATATGTAAGTATGTATATATGAATACATGTGTGTATGTATATATGAATGGATTAGAATTGAAGATTTTAAAATTTTTCGTTCCAACATATGAACGTATGTACATATGAATGTATTAGAATCGAAAATTTTGAAATTTTGCTGTTGGAAAAATTATAAATAAAATTATAAATGCAAATATACATAATTATGAATGGATACCTGTTTTTTTTAAACTGTGGGTAAACATATAGGATTGAATTTTAAACATAAAGAAAAGGTTTAGTCAAAAACAAAATAATAATTTATGTATGTAAAAATATATGTAAGTATGTATATATGAATACATGTGTGTATGTATATATGAATGGATTAGAATTGAAGATTTTAAAATTTTTCGTTCCAACATATGAACGTATGTACATATGAATGTATTAGAATCGAAAATTTTTAAATTTTGCTGTTGGAAAAATTATAAATAAAATTATAAATGCAAATATACATAATTATGAATGGATACCTGTTTTTTTTAAACTGTGGGTAAACATATAGGATTGAATTTTAAACATAAAGAAAAGGTTTAGTCAAAAACAAAATAATAATTTATGTATGTAAAAATATATGTAAGTATGTATATATGAATACATGTGTGTATGTATATATGAATGGATTAGAATTGAAGATTTTAAAATTTTTCGTTCCAACATATGAACGTATGTACATATGAATGTATTAGAATCGAAAATTTTTAAATTTTGCTGTTGGAAAAATTATAAATAAAATTATAAATGCAAATATACATAATTATGAATGGATACCTGTTTTTTTTAAACTGTGGGTAAACATATAGGATTGAATTTTAAACATAAAGAAAAGGTTTAGTCAAAAACAAAATAATAATTTATGTATGTAAAAATATGTGTATGAATGTATATATGAATATATGTGTGTATGTATATATGAATGGATTAGAATTGAAGATTTTAAAATTTTTCGTTCGAACATATGAACGTATGTACATATGAATGTATTAGAATCGAAAATTTTGAAATTTTGCTGTTGGAAAAATTATAAATATAATTATAAATGCAAATATACATAATTATGAATGGATACCTGTTTTTTTTAAACTGTGGGTAAACATATAGGATTGAATTTTAAACATAAAGAAAAGGTTTAGTCAAAAACAAAATAATAATCTATGTATGTAAAAATATGTGTATGAATGTATATATGAATACATGTGTGTATGTATATATGAATGGATTAGAATTGAAGATTTTAAAATTTTTCGTTCCAACATATGAACGTATGTACATATGAATGTATTAGAATCGAAAATTTTGAAATTTTGCTGTTGGAAAAATTATAAATAAAATTATAAATGCAAATATACATAATTATGAATGGATACCTGTTTTTTTTAAACTGTGGGTAAACATATAGGATTGAATTTTAAACATAAAGAAAAGGTTTAGTCAAAAACAAAATAATAATTTATGTATGTAAAAATATATGTAAGTATGTATATATGAATATATGTGTGTATGTATATATGAATGGATTAGAATTGAAGATTTTAAAATTTTTCGTTCCAACATATGAACGTATGTACATATGAATGTATTAGAATCGAAAATTTTGAAATTTTGCTGTTGGAAAAATTATAAATAAAATTATAAATGCAAATATACATAATTATGAATGGATACCTGTTTTTTTTAAACTGTGGGTAAACATATAGGATTGAATTTTAAACATAAAGAAAAGGTTTAGTCAAAAACAAAATAATAATTTATGTATGTAAAAATATGTGTATGAATGTATATATGAATATATGTGTGTATGTATATATGAATGGATTAGAATTGAAGATTTTAAAATTTTTCGTTCGAACATATGAACGTATGTACATATGAATGTATTAGAATCGAAAATTTTGAAATTTTGCTGTTGGAAAAATTATAAATAAAATTATAAATGCAAATATACATAATTATGAATGGATACCTGTTTTTTTTAAACTGTGGGTAAACATATAGGATTGAATTTTAAACATAAAGAAAAGGTTTAGTCAAAAACAAAATAATAATTTATGTATGTAAAAATATGTGTATGAATGTATATATGAATATATGTGTGTATGTATGTATATATGAATGGATTAGAATTGAAGATTTTAAAATTTTTCGTTCCAACATATGAACGTATGTACATATGAATGTATTAGAATCGAAATTTTTGAAATTTTGCTGTTGGAAAAATTATAAATAAAATTATAAATGCAAATATACATAATTATGAATGGATACCTGTTTTTTTAAAACTGTGGGTAAACATATAGGATTGAATTTTAAACATAAAGAAAAGGTTTAGTCAAAAACAAAATAATAATTTATGTATGTAAAAATATGTGTATGAATGTATATATGAATATATGTGTGTATGTATGTATATATGAATTAATTGGAATTTAGCATTTTTTACAGGTTTTCGCTCGAACAATAAAAATAAAATTTTAGGTAGATACATACGTACATAAATTGTGTATGTATATTTTTTTAAAGCTTGCTGACGAAACATAATATTCAAAACAATAAAAAATGAAGCATTAATATTCAGTTGCCACAAAACATCTGATGTCTTTTATAAAATCTGACATTTATTTAAGTTTATTTCGATTTTTCGAAATTAAAATATATGTGAGATCATTGCATTTTCAAATATTATTTATTTCTCGGTTTGTGTTTCTAATAATAAAAATAACGTAAAACGTATCATTTATTTCTTGGTTTGTGTTTCTAATTATAAAAAGTATAAAAGAAAAACGTGCTTTTGTTATACAAAAATTTTTTCAGAAAATCTTAAAATAGAGCTATTTCGGGGCTAAAAAGTTCCAATGTCAGATTTTTCTGGGACCCTAGAGGCAAAATTCTACCTAATGCCCTTTGTCCCATGTCTCTAGCCCTTCTAGAAGTACCCGTACTTTTTACCACCTGAGATGTAGCTATATATATATAAAAATGTAAAATATGATGGTTTTTGATGAGTTATACGATATATGAATAAAATATAGAATTATTAAGGGAAATTCAAGGTACTGCGTAGCCTGGTGGTTAGCGTGGTAGTCTCATAGCCAGAAGGTTATTGGATCAATGCTTGCCTGGATGTTGTATTTTTCTTTTTTTGGATTATTTTAAAAATTTTTTTTTTATTTTGTTTAAATTTTGTGTTTTATTTTTTTTTAATATATAACTGATAAATGTTATATAAAAGTTTAAAGAAAATTTCCAAAAAAATATTCTTATAATAGTTTGGAAAAATTCGCAAAAATTTTAAGTACATAAATATGTATGTAGTATGTATATTTTTTTTAAAGCTTACTGAGTAATTTTTTTAAGCTTTCTATATGAATTTAATAATATTCAAAAATGTAGAATAAATAGAAATAAATTTTAAACGCATAATTATTATATCATGGGGGTAAACTTACAAAAATTAATTTCTCAAATAAAGAAAAGGTTTAGTCAAAAACAAAATAATAATTTATATATGTAAAAATATATGTATGTATGTATATATGAATACATGTGTGTATGTATGTATATATGAATGGATTAGAATTGAAGATTTTAAAATTTTTCGTTCCAACATATGAACGTATGTACATATGAATGTATTAGAATCGAAAATTTTGAAATTTTGCTGTTGGAAAAATTATAAATAAAATTATAAATGCAAATATACATAATTATGAATGGATACCTGTTTTTTTTAAACTGTGGGTAAACATATAGGATTGAATTTTAAACATAAAGAAAAGGTTTAGTCAAAAACAAAATAATAATTTATGTATGTAAAAATATATGTAAGTATGTATATATGAATATATGTGTGTATGTATATATGAATGGATTAGAATTGAAGATTTTAAAATTTTTCGTTCCAACATATGAACGTATGTACATATGAATGTATTAGAATCGAAAATTTTAAAATTTTGCTGTTGGAAAAATTATAAATAAAATTATAAATGCAAATATACATAATTATGAATGGATACCTGTTTTTTTTAAACTGTGGGTAAACATATAGGATTGAATTTTAAACATAAAGAAAAGGTTTAGTCAAAAACAAAATAATAATTTATGTATGTAAAAATATGTGTATGAATGTATATATGAATATATGTGTGTATGTATATATGAATGGATTAGAATTGAAGATTTTAAAATTTTTCGTTCGAACATATGAACGTATGTACATATGAATGTATTAGAATCGAAAATTTTGAAATTTTGCTGTTGGAAAAATTATAAATAAAATTATAAATGCAAATATACATAATTATGAATGGATACCTGTTTTTTTTAAACTGTGGGTAAACATATAGGATTGAATTTTAAACATAAAGAAAAGGTTTAGTCAAAAACAAAATAATAATTTATGTATGTAAAAATATGTGTATGAATGTATATATGAATATATGTGTGTATGTATGTATATATGAATGGATTAGAATTGAAGATTTTAAAATTTTTCGTTCCAACATATGAACGTATGTACATATGAATGTATTAGAATCGAAATTTTTGAAATTTTGCTGTTGGAAAAATTATAAATAAAATTATAAATGCAAATATACATAATTATGAATGGATACCTGTTTTTTTAAAACTGTGGGTAAACATATAGGATTGAATTTTAAACATAAAGAAAAGGTTTAGTCAAAAACAAAATAATAATTTATGTATGTAAAAATATGTGTATGAATGTATATATGAATATATGTGTGTATGTATGTATATATGAATGTATTGGAATTTAGCATTTTTTACAGGTTTTCGCTCGAACAATAAAAATAAAATTTTAGGTAGATACATACGTACATAAATTGTGTATGTATATTTTTTTAAAGCTTGCTGACGAAACATAATATTCAAAACAATAAAAAATGAAGCATTAATATTCAGTTGCCACAAAACATCTGATGTCTTTTATAAAATCTGACATTTATTTAAGTTTATTTCGATTTTTCGAAATTAAAATATATGTGAGATCATTGCATTTTCAAATATTATTTATTTCTCGGTTTGTGTTTCTAATAATAAAAATAACGTAAAACGTATCATTTATTTCTTGGTTTGTGTTTCTAATTATAAAAAGTATAAAAGAAAAACGTGCTTTTGTTATACAAAAATTTTTTCAGAAAATCTTAAAATAGAGCTATTTCGGGGCTAAAAAGTTCCAATGTCAGATTTTTCTGGGACCCTAGAGGCAAAATTCTACCTAATGCCCTTTGTCCCATGTCTCTAGCCCTTCTAGAAGTACCCGTACTTTTTACCACCTGAGATGTAGCTATATATATATAAAAATGTAAAATATGATGGTTTTTGATGAGTTATACGATATATGAATAAAATATAGAATTATTAAGGGAAATTCAAGGTACTGCGTAGCCTGGTGGTTAGCGTGGTAGTCTCATAGCCAGAAGGTTATTGGATCAATGCTTGCCTGGATGTTGTATTTTTCTTTTTTTGGATTATTTTAAAAATTTTTTTTTTATTTTGTTTAAATTTTGTGTTTTATTTTTTTTTAATATATAACTGATAAATGTTATATAAAAGTTTAAAGAAAATTTCCAAAAAAATATTCTTATAATAGTTTGGAAAAATTCGCAAAAATTTTAAGTACATAAATATGTATGTAGTATGTATATTTTTTTTAAAGCTTACTGAGTAATTTTTTTAAGCTTTCTATATGAATTTAATAATATTCAAAAATGTAGAATAAATAGAAATAAATTTTAAACGCATAATTATTATATCATGGGGGTAAACTTACAAAAATTAATTTCTCAAATAAAGAAAAGGTTTAGTCAAAAACAAAATAATAATTTATGTATGCAAAAATATATGTATGTATGTATATATGAATACATGTGTGTATGTATGTATATATGAATGGATTAGAATTGAAGATTTTAAAATTTTTCGTTCCAACATATGAACGTATGTACATATGAATGTATTAGAATCGAAAATTTTGAAATTTTGCTGGTGGAAAAATTAGAAATAAAATTATTAACACAAACACACGTTATTATGAATGTATACCTAGTTTTTTTAAAACTGCGGGTGAACATATAGAAATAAATTTCTCAAATAAAGAAAAGGTTTAGGTTAAAATAAAATAATAATTGTATTCAAATATATATATGTACATATGAATGTAATTTTTTTAAATAAAGAAAAGGTTTAGGCAAAAACAAAATAATAATTTTATTCAAATATATGTATGTATATATAAATGTATTAAAATTTAGCATTTTACAGTTTTCCGTTTGGAACAATAAAAATAAAATTCTAACTACATACGTACATACATATATTCTGTATGTACATATATTTTTTTAAAGCTTGCTGACGAAACGTAATGTTCAAAACAATAACAAATGAAATATTAATATTCAGATGTCACAAAACATCTGATGTCTGATAAAAGCTGACATTTATTTACGTTAAGATTAATTCGTTTATCCGCAACAAAAATATGTGAGATCATTATATTTTCAAATATTATTTATTTCTCGGTTTGTGTTTTTAATAATAAAAATAACGTAAAACGTATCATTTATTTCTTGGTTTGTGTTTCTAATTATAAAAAGTATAAAAGAAAAACGTGCTTTTGTTATACAAAATTTTTTTCAGAAAATCTTAAAATAGAGCTATTTCGGGGCTAAAAAGTTCCAATGTCAGATTTTTCTGGGACCCTGGAGGCAAAACTCTATCTAATGCCTTTTGTTCCATGTCTTTAGCCCTTCTAGAAGTACCCGTACTTTTTACCACCTGAGAAGTAGCTATATATATATAATAATGTAAAATAGGATGGTTTTTGAAGAGTTATACGAAATATGAATAAAATATAGAATTATTAAGGCAAATTAAAGGTACTGCGTAGCCTAGTGGTTAGCGTGGTAGTCTCATAGCCAGAAGGTTATTGGATCAATGCTTGCCTGGTTGTCGTCGTATTTTTATTTTTTTGCATTATTTTAAAATTTTTTTTTTATTTTATTTAAATTTTGTGCTTTATTTTTTTTTAATATATAACAGATAAATGTTATATAAAAGTTTAAAGAAAATTTCCAAAAAAATATTCTTATAATAGTTTGGAAAAATTCGCAAAAATTTTAAGTACATAAATATGTATGTATGTATATTTTTTTTAAAGCTTCCTGAGTAATTTTTTTAAGCTTTCCATATGAATTTAATATTATTCAAAACTGTAGAATATATAGAAATAAATTTTAAACGCATAATTATTATATCATGGGAGTAAACTTACAAAAATTAATTTTTCAAATAAAGAAAAGGTTTAGTCAAAAACAAAATAATAATTTATGCATGTAAAAATATATGTATGTATGTATATATGAATACATGTGTGTATGTATGTATATATGAATGGATTAGAATTGAAGATTTTAAAATTTTTCGTTCCAACATATGAACGTATGTACATATGAATGTATTAGAATCGAAAATTTTGAAATTTTGCTGTTGGAAAAATTAGAAATAAAATTATTAACACAAACACACGTTATTATGAATGTATACCTAGTTTTTTTAAAACTGCGGGTGAACATATAGAAATAAATTTCTCAAATAAAGAAAAGGTTTAGGTTAAAATAAAATAATAATTGTATTCAAATATATATATGTACATATGAATGTAATTTTTTTAAATAAAGAAAAGGTTTAGGCAAAAACAAAATAATAATTTTATTCAAATATATGTATGTATATATAAATGTATTAAAATTTAGCATTTTACAGTTTTCCGTTTGGAACAATAAAAATAAAATTCTAACTACATACGTACATACATATATTCTGTATGTACATATATTTTTTTAAAGCTTGCTGACGAAACGTAATGTTCAAAACAATAACAAATGAAATATTAATATTCAGATGTCACAAAACATCTGATGTCTGATAAAAGCTGACATTTATTTACGTTAAGATTAATTCGTTTATCCGCAACAAAAATATGTGAGATCATTATATTTTCAAATATTATTTATTTCTCGGTTTGTGTTTCTAATAATAAAAATAACGTAAAACGTATCATTTATTTCTTGGTTTGTGTTTCTAATTATAAAAAGTATAAAAGAAAAACGTGCTTTTGTTATACAAAAATTTTTTCAGAAAATCTTAAAATAGAGCTATTTCGGGGCTAAAAAGTTCCAATGTCAGATTTTTCTGGTACCCTAGAGGCAAAACTCTACCTAATGCCTTTTGTCCCATGTCTCTAGCCCTTCTAGAAGTACCCGTACTTTTTACCACCTGAGAAGTAGCTATATATATATAATAATGTAAAATAGGATGGTTTTTGAAGAGTTATACGAAATATGAATAAAATATAGAATTATTAAGGCAAATTAAAGGTACTGCGTAGCCTAGTGGTTAGCGTGGTAGTCTCATAGCCAGAAGGTTATTGGATCAATGCTTGCGTGGATGTCGTCGTATTTTTATTTTTTTGCATTATTTTAAAATTTTTTTTTTATTTTATTTAAATTTTGTGTTTTATTTTTTTTTAATATATAACAGATAAATGTTATATAAAAGTTTAAAGAAAATTTCCAAAAAAATATTCTTATAATAGTTTGGAAAAATTCGCAAAAATTTTAAGTACATAAATATGTATGTATGTATATTTTTTTTAAAGCTTCCTGAGTAATTTTTTTAAGCTTTCCATATGAATTTAATATTATTCAAAACTGTAGAATATATAGAAATAAATTTTAAACGCATAATTATTATATCATGGGAGTAAACTTACAAAAATTAATTTTTCAAATAAAGAAAAGGTTTAGTCAAAAACAAAATAATAATTTATGCATGTAAAAATATATGTATGCATGTATATATGAATACATGTGTGTATGTATGTATATATGAATGGATTAGAATTGAAGATTTTAAAATTTTTCGTTCCAACATATGAACGTATGTACATATGAATGTATTAGAATCGAAAATTTTGAAATTTTGCTGTTGGAAAAATTAGAAATAAAATTATTAACACAAACACACGTTATTATGAATGTATACCTAGTTTTTTTAAAACTGCGGGTGAACATATAGAAATAAATTTCTCAAATAAAGAAAAGGTTTAGGTTAAAATAAAATAATAATTGTATTCAAATATATATATGTACATATGAATGTAATTTTTTTAAATAAAGAAAAGGTTTAGGCAAAAACAAAATAATAATTTTATTCAAATATATGTATGTATATATAAATGTATTAAAATTTAGCATTTTACAGTTTTCCGTTTGGAACAATAAAAATAAAATTCTAACTACATACGTACATACATATATTCTGTATGTACATATATTTTTTTAAAGCTTGCTGACGAAACGTAATGTTCAAAACAATAACAAATGAAATATTAATATTCAGATATCACAAAACATCTGATGTCTGATAAAAGCTGACATTTATTTACGTTAAGATTAATTCGTTTATCCGCAACAAAAATATGTGAGATCATTATATTTTCAAATATTATTTATTTCTCGGTTTGTGTTTTTAATAATAAAAATAACGTAAAACGTATCATTTATTTCTTGGTTTGTGTTTCTAATTATAATAAAGTTGGGTCAAACCAATGGTTTGTATTGTAGCACTTTTCCCTTCAACAAGTGAAAATTTTGCTTTTAAATAAGGTCTATGTATACCTATCACTCTATTAAAATTATTTTCATTCATATACAAAACTATTTCCAGAATTGCATATATTTAGGATGACGCATATATGCAGTGTTTGAAATAAAGCAAAAATTAATATAAAAAGGGGTTAACATAATGCTCGATTCTAAGGGTTAATTGTGTGAGTTAAGAAAAATAATTATAGTTTTTAATTTCATGGAATTTACCGTTAGCTTTTTGCGTTTATAAAAATTTGGAAAAGCTTGCGGTTTCGGAAATATAAGGTGTCAAAAATTTAAATTTTACAAATTTCAAGAGGTGATAACTTGAGAGGGGGTGGAGATGGAAAAAAATTTTCTTCTAACGAAATAAACTATTTGTTAATGTCTAAAAGCTCCTAAAATTTCAAGCTTCTACAGGCTGGGGTCTAGAAGAAAAATGACATCAAAAATTTGGAAAAAAAGGAATTTAGATAACGGTAAATTTGAACGGCCATTTTGTTTTTCTAAAGTTTAACTATAGTATATCGCGCTAGGGGAAGCAAGACACTGCCTTTCTGCGTTTGCAAAATTTCAAAAATGCTTATGGTTTCATTGCAACAAATATTTAAAAAAGGCCATTTTTAGGGTTTTGGGGAGGTATAACTTCTAGAGGGGGGGAGATAGGTAAAAATTTTGTTCTACGGAAATAAGTTTCTAGTGAAGATCTATGTACGTATGAAATTTCAGCTTTCTATCTTAAAGGGCGTAGAAGTTTTGTAAACAAAAAAAGTGTCCACGGACGGACGGACGGACGGACGGACGGACGGACAGAGTGAAACTAATAAGCACTTTTTTCAAAAAATTTTTTGGAAAAGTGCTAAAAAGTATAAAAGAAAAACGTGCTTTTGTTATACAAAAATTTTTTCAGAAAATCTTAAAATAGAGCTATTTCGGGGCTAAAAAGTTCCAATGTCAGATTTTTCTGGTACCCTAGAGGCAAAACTCTACCTAATGCCTTTTGTCCCATGTCTCTAGCCCTTCTAGAAGTACCCGTACTTTTTACCACCTGAGAAGTAGCTATATATATATAATGTAAAATAGGATGGTTTTTGAAGAGTTATACGAAATATGAATAAAATATAGAATTATTAAGGCAAATTAAAGGTACTGCGTAGCCTAGTGGTTAGCGTGGTAGTCTCATAGCCAGAAGGTTATTGGATCAATGCTTGCCTGGATGTCGTCGTATTTTTATTTTTTTGCATTATTTTAAAATTGTTTTTTTATTTTATTTAAATTTTGTGTTTTATTTTTTTTTAATATATAACAGATAAATGTTATATAAAAGTTTAAAGAAAATTTCCAAAAAAATATTCTTATAATAGTTTGGAAAAATTCGCAAAAATTTTAAGTTTTTTTAAAGCTTCCTGAGTAATTTTTTTAAGCTTTCCATATGAATTTAATATTATTCAAAACTGTAGAATATATAGAAATAAATTTTAAACGCATAATTATTATATCATGGGAGTAAACTTACAAAAATTAATTTTTCAAATAAAGAAAAGGTTTAGTCAAAAACAAAATAATAATTTATGCATGTAAAAATATATGTATGTATGTATATATGAATACATGTGTGTATGTATGTATATATGAATGGATTAGAATTGAAGATTTTAAAATTTTTCGTTCCAACATATGAACGTATGTACATATGAATGTATTAGAATCGAAAATTTTGAAATTTTGCTGTTGGAAAAATTAGAAATAAATAAATTAGAAATAAAATTATTAACACAAACACACGTTATTATGAATGTATACCTAGTTTTTTTAAAACTGCGGGTGAACATATAGAAATAAATTTCTCAAATAAAGAAAAGGTTTAGGTTAAAATAAAATAATAATTGTATTCAAATATATATATGTACATATGAATGTAATTTTTTTAAATAAAGAAAAGGTTTAGGCAAAAACAAAATAATAATTTTATTCAAATATATGTATGTATATATAAATGTATTAAAATTTAGCATTTTACAGTTTTCCGTTTGGAACAATAAAAATAAAATTCTAACTACATACGTACATACATATATTCTGTATGTACATATATTTTTTTAAAGCTTGCTGACGAAACGTAATGTTCAAAACAATAACAAATGAAATATTAATATTCAGATATCACAAAACATCTGATGTCTGATAAAAGCTGACATTTATTTACGTTAAGATTAATTCGTTTATCCGCAACAAAAATATGTGAGATCATTATATTTTCAAATATTATTTATTTCTCGGTTTGTGTTTCTAATAATAAAAATAACGTAAAACGTATCATTTATTTCTTGGTTTGTGTTTCTAATTATAAAAAGTATAAAAGAAAAACGTGCTTTTGTTATACAAAAATTTTTTCAGAAAATCTTAAAATAGAGCTATTTCGGGGCTAAAAAGTTCCAATGTCAGATTTTTCTGGTACCCTAGAGGCAAAACTCTACCTAATGCCTTTTGTCCCATGTCTCTAGCCCTTCTAGAAGTACCCGTACTTTTTACCACCTGAGAAGTAGCTATATATATATAATGTAAAATAGGATGGTTTTTGAAGAGTTATACGAAATATGAATAAAATATAGAATTATTAAGGCAAATTAAAGGTACTGCGTAGCCTAGTGGTTAGCGTGGTAGTCTCATAGCCAGAAGGTTATTGGATCAATGCTTGCCTGGATGTCGTCGTATTTTTATTTTTTTGCATTATTTTAAAATTTTTTTTTTATTTTATTTAAATTTTGTGTTTTATTTTTTTTTAATATATAACAGATAAATGTTATATAAAAGTTTAAAGAAAATTTCCAAAAAAATATTCTTATAATAGTTTGGAAAAATTCGCAAAAATTTTAAGTACATAAATATGTATGTATGTATATTTTTTTTAAAGCTTCCTGAGTAATTTTTTTAAGCTTTCCATATGAATTTAATATTATTCAAAACTGTAGAATATATAGAAATAAATTTTAAACGCATAATTATTATATCATGGGAGTAAACTTACAAAAATTAATTTTTCAAATAAAGAAAAGGTTTAGTCAAAAACAAAATAATAATTTATGCATGTAAAAATATATGTATGTATGTATATATGAATACATGTGTGTATGTATGTATATATGAATGGATTAGAATTGAAGATTTTAAAATTTTTCGTTCCAACATATGAACGTATGTACATATGAATGTATTAGAATCGAAAATTTTGAAATTTTGCTGTTGGAAAAATTAGAAATAAAATTATTAACACAAACACACGTTATTATGAATGTATACCTAGTTTTTTTAAAACTGCGGGTGAACATATAGAAATAAATTTCTCAAATAAAGAAAAGGTTTAGGTTAAAATAAAATAATAATTGTATTCAAATATATATATGTACATATGAATGTAATTTTTTTAAATAAAGAAAAGGTTTAGGCAAAAACAAAATAATAATTTTATTCAAATATATGTATGTATATATAAATGTATTAAAATTTAGCATTTTACAGTTTTCCGTTTGGAACAATAAAAATAAAATTCTAACTACATACGTACATACATATATTCTGTATGTACATATATTTTTTTAAAGCTTGCTGACGAAACGTAATGTTCAAAACAATAACAAATGAAATATTAATATTCAGATGTCACAAAACATCTGATGTCTGATAAAAGCTGACATTTATTTACGTTAAGATTAATTCGTTTATCCGCAACAAAAATATGTGAAATCATTATATTTTCAAATATTATTTATTTCTCGGTTTGTGTTTCTAATAATAAAAATAACGTAAAACGTATCATTTATTTCTTGGTTTGTGTTTCTAATTATAAAAAGTATAAAAGAAAAACGTGCTTTTGTTATACAAAAATTTTTTCAGAAAATCTTAAAATAGAGCTATTTCGGGGCTAAAAAGTTCCAATGTCAGATTTTTCTGGTACCCTAGAGGCAAAACTCTACCTAATGCCTTTTGTCCCATGTCTCTAGCCCTTCTAGAAGTACCCGTACTTTTTACCACCTGAGAAGTAGCTATATATATATAATGTAAAATAGGATGGTTTTTGAAGAGTTATACGAAATATGAATAAAATATAGAATTATTAAGGCAAATTAAAGGTACTGCGTAGCCTAGTGGTTAGCGTGGTAGTCTCATAGCCAGAAGGTTATTGGATCAATGCTTGCCTGGATGTCGTCGTATTTTTATTTTTTTGCATTATTTTAAAATTTTTTTTTTATTTTATTTAAATTTTGTGTTTTATTTTTTTTTAATATATAACAGATAAATGTTATATAAAAGTTTAAAGAAAATTTCCAAAAAAATATTCTTATAATAGTTTGGAAAAATTCGCAAAAATTTTAAGTACATAAATATGTATGTATGTATATTTTTTTTAAAGCTTCCTGAGTAATTTTTTTAAGCTTTCCATATGAATTTAATATTATTCAAAACTGTAGAATATATAGAAATAAATTTTAAACGCATAATTATTATATCATGGGAGTAAACTTACAAAAATTAATTTTTCAAATAAAGAAAAGGTTTAGTCAAAAACAAAATAATAATTTATGCATGTAAAAATATATGTATGTATGTATATATGAATACATGTGTGTATGTATGTATATATGAATGGATTAGAATTGAAGATTTTAAAATTTTTCGTTCCAACATATGAACGTATGTACATATGAATGTATTAGAATCGAAAATTTTGAAATTTTGCTGTTGGAAAAATTAGAAATAAAATTATTAACACAAACACACGTTATTATGAATGTATACCTAGTTTTTTTAAAACTGCGGGTGAACATATAGAAATAAATTTCTCAAATAAAGAAAAGGTTTAGGTTAAAATAAAATAATAATTGTATTCAAATATATATATGTACATATGAATGTAATTTTTTTAAATAAAGAAAAGGTTTAGGCAAAAACAAAATAATAATTTTATTCAAATATATGTATGTATATATAAATGTATTAAAATTTAGCATTTTACAGTTTTCCGTTTGGAACAATAAAAACAAAATTCTAACTACATACGTACATACATATATTCTGTATGTACATATATTTTTTTAAAGCTTGCTGACGAAACGTAATGTTAAAAACAATAACAAATGAAATATTAATATTCAGATGTCACAAAACATCTGATGTCTGATAAAAGCTATAAAAGCTGACATTTATTTACGTTAAGATTAATTCGTTTATCCGCAACAAAAATATGTGAGATCATTATATTTTCAAATATTATTTATTTCTCGGTTTGTGTTTCTAATAATAAAAATAACGTAAAACGTATCATTTATTTCTTGGTTTGTGTTTCTAATTATAAAAAGTATAAAAGAAAAACGTGCTTTTGTTATACAAAAATTTTTTCAGAAAATCTTAAAATAGAGCTATTTCGGGGCTAAAAAGTTCCAATGTCAAATTTTTCTGGTACCCTAGAGGCAAAACTCTACCTAATGCCTTTTGTCCCATGTCTCTAGCCCTTCTAGAAGTACCCGTACTTTTTACCACCTGAGAAGTAGCTATATATATATAATGTAAAATAGGATGGTTTTTGAAGAGTTATACGAAATATGAATAAAATATAGAATTATTAAGAAGGTACTGCGTAGCCTAGTGGTTAGCGTGGTAGTCTCATAGCCAGAAGGTTATTTGGATCAATGCTTGCCTGGATGTCGTCGTATTTTTATTTTTTTGCATTATTTTAAAATTTTTTTTTTATTTTATTTAAATTTTGTGTTTTATTTTTTTTTAATATATAACAGATAAATGTTATATAAAAGTTTAAAGAAAATTTCCAAAAAAATATTCTTATAATAGTTTGGAAAAATTCGCAAAAATTTTAAGTACATAAATATGTATGTATGTATATTTTTTTTAAAGCTTCCTGAGTAATTTTTTTAAGCTTTCCATATGAATTTAATATTATTCAAAACTGTAGAATATATAGAAATAAATTTTAAACGCATAATTATTATATCATGGGAGTAAACTTACAAAAATTAATTTTTCAAATAAAGAAAAGGTTTAGTCAAAAACAAAATAATAATTTATGCATGTAAAAATATATGTATGCATGTATATATGAATACATGTGTGTATGTATGTATTTATGAATGGATTAGAATTGAAGATTTTAAAATTTTTCGTTCCAACATATGAACGTATGTACATATGAATGTATTAGAATCGAAAATTTTGAAATTTTGCTGTTGGAAAAATTAGAAATAAAATTATTAACACAAACACACGTTATTATGAATGTATACCTAGTTTTTTTAAAACTGCGGGTGAACATATAGAAATAAATTTCTCAAATAAAGAAAAGGTTTAGGTCAAAATAAAATAATAATTGTATTCAAATATATATATGTATATATAAATGTATTAAAATTTAGCATTTTACCGTTTTCCGTTTGGAACAATAAAAATAAAATTCTAACTACATACGTACATACATATATTCTGTATGTACATATATTTTTTTAAAGCTTGCTGACGAAACGTAATGTTCAAAACAATAACAAATGAAATATTAATATTCAGATGTCACAAAACATCTGATGTCTGATAAAAGCTGACATTTATTTACGTTAAGATTAATTCGTTTATCCGCAACAAAAATATGTGAGATCATTATATTTTCAAATATTATTTATTTCTCGGTTTGTGTTTCTAATAATAAAAATAACGTAAAACGTATCATTTATTTCTTGGTTTGTGTTTCTAATTATAAAAAGTATAAAAGAAAAACGTGCTTTTGTTATACAAAAATTTTTTCAGAAAATCTTAAAATAGAGCTATTTCGGGGCTAAAAAGTTCCAATGTCAGATTTTTCTGGTACCCTAGAGGCAAAACTCTACCTAATGCCTTTTGTCCCATGTCTCTAGCCCTTCTAGAAGTACCCGTACTTTTTACCACCTGAGAAGTAGCTATATATATATAATAATGTAAAATAGGATGGTTTTTGAAGAGTTATACGAAATATGAATAAAATATAGAATTATTAAGGCATATTAAAGGTACTGCGTAGCCTAGTGGTTAGCGTGGTAGTCTCATAGCCAGAAGGTTATTGGATCAATGCTTGCGTGGATGTCGTCGTATTTTTATTTTTTTGCATTATTTAAAAATTGTTTTTTTATTTTATTTAAATTTTGTGTTTTATTTTTTTTTAATATATAACAGATAAATGTTATATAAAAGTTTAAAGAAAATTTCCAAAAAAATATTCTTATAATAGTTTGGAAAAATTCGCAAAAATTTTAAGTACATAAATATGTATGTATGTATATTTTTTTTAAAGCTTCCTGAGTAATTTTTTTAAGCTTTCCAAATGAATTTAATATTATTCAAAACTGTAGAATATATAGAAATAAATTTTAAACGCATAATTATTATATCATGGGAGTAAACTTACAAAAATTAATTTTTCAAATAAAGAAAAGGTTTAGTCAAAAACAAAATAATAATTTATGCATGTAAAAATATATGTATGCATGTATATATGAATACATGTGTGTATGTATGTATATATGAATGGATTAGAATTGAAGATTTTAAAATTTTTCGTTCCAACATATGAACGTATGTACATATGAATGTATTAGAATCGAAAATTTTGAAATTTTGCTGTTGGAAAAATTAGAAATAAAATTATTAACACAAACACACGTTATTATGAATGTATACCTAGTTTTTTTAAAACTGCGGGTGAACATATAGAAATAAATTTCTCAAATAAAGAAAAGGTTTAGGTTAAAATAAAATAATAATTGTATTCAAATATATATATGTACATATGAATGTAATTTTTTTAAATAAAGAAAAGGTTTAGGCAAAAACAAAATAATAATTTTATTCAAATATATGTATGTATATATAAATGTATTAAAATTTAGCATTTTACAGTTTTCCGTTTGGAACAATAAAAATAAAATTCTAACTACATACGTACATACATATATTCTGTATGTACATATATTTTTTTAAAGCTTGCTGACGAAACGTAATGTTAAAAACAATAACAAATGAAATATTAATATTCAGATGTCACAAAACATCTGATGTCTGATAAAAGCTGACATTTATTTACGTTAAGATTAATTCGTTTATCCGCAACAAAAATATGTGAGATCATTATATTTTCAAATATTATTTATTTCTCGGTTTGTGTTTCTAATAATAAAAATAACGTAAAACGTATCATTTATTTCTTGGTTTGTGTTTCTAATTATAAAAAGTATAAAAGAAAAACGTGCTTTTGTTATACAAAAATTTTTTCAGAAAATCTTAAAATAGAGCTATTTCGGGGCTAAAAAGTTCCAATGTCAAATTTTTCTGGTACCCTAGAGGCAAAACTCTACCTAATGCCTTTTGTCCCATGTCTCTAGCCCTTCTAGAAGTACCCGTACTTTTTACCACCTGAGAAGTAGCTATATATATATAATGTAAAATAGGATGGTTTTTGAAGAGTTATACGAAATATGAATAAAATATAGAATTATTAAGGCAAATTAAAGGTACTGCGTAGCCTAGTGGTTAGCGTGGTAGTCTCATAGCCAGAAGGTTATTGGATCAATGCTTGCCTGGATGTCGTCGTATTTTTATTTTTTTGCATTATTTTAAAATTTTTTTACCGACCGTATTGTGTAAACAATAGGTAGGTTATGTGATGGCAACAAATTTTGCATATCGAGTTTTCGGTGGGAACGTACTTCTCCATAGTAGGGAAGTGTAAATAAACTATTTTTAGCAACCTGTCGGTCTGTCGGTCTGTCGGTCTGTCGGTCTGTCGGTCTGTCGGTCTGTCGGTCTGTCCGTCTGTCGGTCTGTGTGTGCACGCGTGTATCTCAAGTTCGGCTGAACCGATTTTGATGAAATTTTATATGTAAGTTTATTTCCACCATGGCACGGATCGATCAACTTTTGGTATATATCAGGCCTCGGGAACTGCACTTTTTAGCGGGCCTGTTTTACATTTTTGAGCATATTGAAGAACATATTCAACCGATTTACTTGAAATTTCATATATAAGTTTTGCTCTACCGGCGATGAAAACTCCTAACTTTTGGAAGAAATCAGGCGTCAGCAACTGGACGTTTACTACGGGCCAAATATACATTTTTGTGTATATAAAGAGAAATAATCAACCGATTTCATTTAAATTTAATATATAAATTCCTCGTATGAAAACTATGAACATATAAATTTTTTGGAAAGATCAGGGCTCGAAAACTGATTTGCGGGCCGATTTTACATTTTTCACCATTTTGAAGAAAATATTCAACCGATTTACTTAAAATTTCATATATGAGCTTTGTTTGACCGTCCGTGAAAATTCCTAGCTTTTGGAACAAATCAGGCATCGGCAACTGGACGTTTACTACGGGCCAAATATACATTTTTGTGTATATAAAGAGAAATAATCAACCGATTTCATTGAAATTTAATATTTGAGTTCCTCGTATTAAAACAATGAACATTTAAATTTTTTGGAAAGATCAGGCATCGGCAACTAGACGTTTACTACGGGCCAAACATACACTTTTGTGTATATAAAGAGAAATAATCAACCGATTTCATTGAAATTTAATATTTGAATTCCTTGTATTAAAACAATGAACATGTAAATTTTTTGGAAAGATCAGGACTCGAAAACTGATCTGCGGGCCGATTTTACATTTTTCATCATATCTACGGAACGAATTGATGGAGTTTCTTGAAATTTGATATTTGAGTTCTGGTTGTTACCGAAACTAACTGGCGAACATTTCAGGGAATTCGGGTACTAAGAGCCAAATTTACATTTTTCTAGGTATGTTAACTATAAGCTTACTAATGTCCTAAAAATTGTAAAGAAGTATTTAACAGACATTTTTATAATATTCTGTAACACTTTCACTTAACTAGACAATACACATTGCGGTCGGTTATGTGCTGACCACATCAGATTTTTTTTATTTTATTTAAATTTTGTGTTTTATTTTTTTTTAATATATAACAGATAAATGTTATATAAAAGTTTAAAGAAAATTTCCAAAAAAATATTCTTATAATAGTTTGGAAAAATTCGCAAAAATTTTAAGTACATAAATATGTATGTATGTATATTTTTTTTAAAGCTTCCTGAGTAATTTTTTTAAGCTTTCCATATGAATTTAATATTATTCAAAACTGTAGAATATATAGAAATAAATTTTAAACGCATAATTATTATATCATGGGAGTAAACTTACAAAAATTAATTTTTCAAATAAAGAAAAGGTTTAGTCAAAAACAAAATAATAATTTATGCATGTAAAAATATATGTATGCATGTATATATGAATACATGTGTGTATGTATGTATTTATGAATGGATTAGAATTGAAGATTTTAAAATTTTTCGTTCCAACATATGAACGTATGTACATATGAATGTATTAGAATCGAAAATTAAAAAAGAAACAAAAACAAAATAATAATTTATGTATGTAAAAATATATGTATGTATGTATATATGAATACATGTGTGTATGTATGTATATATGAATGGATTAGAATTGAAGATTTTAAAATTTTTCGTTCCAACATATGAACGTATGTACATATGAATGTATTAGAATCGAAAATTTTGAAATTTTGCTGTTGGAAAAATTAGAAATAAAATTATTAACACAAACACACGTTATTATGAATGTATACCTAGTTTTTTTAAAACTGCGGGTGAACATATAGAAATAAATTTCTCAAATAAAGAAAAGGTTTAGATTAAAATAAAATAATAATTGTATTCAAATATATATATGTACATATGAATGTAATTTTTTTAAATAAAGAAAAGGTTTAGGCAAAAACAAAATAATAATTTTATTCAAATATATGTATGTATATATAAATGTATTAAAATTTAGCATTTTACAGTTTTCCGTTTGGAACAATAAAAATAAAATTCTAACTACATACGTACATACATATATTCTGTATGTACATATATTTTTTTAAAGCTTGCTGACGAAACGTAATGTTCAAAACAATAACAAATGAAATATTAATATTCAGATGTCACAAAACATCTGATGTCTGATAAAAGCTGACATTTATTTACGTTAAGATTAATTCGTTTATCCGCAACAAAAATATGTGAGATCATTATATTTTCAAATATTATTTATTTCTCGGTTTGTGTTTTTAATAATAAAAATAACGTAAAACGTATCATTTATTTCTTGGTTTGTGTTTCTAATGATAAAAAGTATAAAAGAAAAACGTGCTTTTGTTATACAAAAATTTTTTCAGAAAATCTTAAAATAGAGCTATTTCGGGGCTAAAAAGTTCCAATGTCAGATTTTTCTGGGACCCTGGAGGCAAAACTCTATCTAATGCCTTTTGTTCAATGTCTCTAGCCCTTCTAGAAGTACCCGTACTTTTTACCACCTGAGAAGTAGCTATATATATATAATGTAAAATATGATGGTTTTTGATGAGTTATACGATATATGAATAAAATATAGAATTATTAAGGGAAATTCAAGGTACTGCGTAGCCTAGAGGTTAGCGTGGTAGTCTCATAGCCAGAAGGTTATTGGATCAATGCTTGACTGGATGTTGTATTTTTCTTTTTTTGGATTATTTTAAAAATTTTTTTTTTTATTTTGTTTAAATTTTGTGTTTTATTTTTTTTTAATATATAACTGATAAATGTTATATAAAAGTTTAAAGAAAATTTCCAAAAAAATATTCTTATAATAGTTTGGAAAAATTCGCAAAAATTTTAAGTACATAAATATGTATGTAGTATGTATATTTTTTTTAAAGCTTACTGAGGAATTTTTTTTAAGCTTTCTATGAATGTATATATGAATATATGTGTGTATGTATATATGAATGGATTAGAATTGAAGATTTTAAAATTTTTCGTTCCAACATATGAACGTATGTACATATGAATGTATTAGAATCGAAAATTAAAAAAGAAACAAAAACAAAATAATAATTTATGTATGTAAAAATATATGTATGTATGTATATATGAATACATGTGTGTATGTATGTATATATGAATGGATTAGAATTGAAGATTTTAAAATTTTTCGTTCCAACATATGAACGTATGTACATATGAATGTATTAGAATCGAAAATTTTGAAATTTTGCTGTTGGAAAAATTAGAAATAAAATTATTAACACAAACACACGTTATTATAAATGTATACCTAGTTTTTTTAAAACTGCGGGTGAACATATAGAAATAAATTTCTCAAATAAAGAAAAGGTTTAGGTTAAAATAAAATAATAATTGTATTCAAATATATATATGTACATATGAATGTAATTTTTTTAAATAAAGAAAAGGTTTAGGCAAAAACAAAATAATAATTTTATTCAAATATATGTATGTATATATAAATGTATTAAAATTTAGCATTTTACAGTTTTCCGTTTGGAACAATAAAAATAAAATTCTAACTACATATGTACATACATATATTCTGTATGTACATATATTTTTTTAAAGCTTGCTGACGAAACGTAATGTTCAAAACAATAACAAATGAAATATTAATATTCAGATGTCACAAAACATCTGATGTCTGATAAAAGCTGACATTTATTTACGTTAAGATTAATTCGTTTATCCGCAACAAAAATATGTGAGATCATTATATTTTCAAATATTATTTATTTCTCGGTTTGTGTTTTTAATAATAAAAATAATGTAAAACGTATCATTTATTTCTTGGTTTGTGTTTCTAATTATAAAAAGTATAAAAGAAAAACGTGCTTTTGTTATACAAAAATTTTTTCAGAAAATCTTAAAATAGAGCTATTTCGGGGCTAAAAAGTTCCAATGTCAGATTTTTCTGGGACCCTGGAGGCAAAACTCTATCTAATGCCTTTTGTTTCATGTCTCTATCCCTTCTAGAAGTACCCGTACTTTTTACCACCTGAGAAGTAGCTATATATATATAATGTAAAATATGATGGTTTTTGATGAGTTATACGATATATGAATAAAATATAGAATTATTAAGGGAAATTCAAGGTACTGCGTAGCCTAGTGGTTAGCGTGGTAGTCTCATAGCCAGAAGGTTATTGGATCAATGCTTGCCTGGATGTTGTATTTTTCTTTTTTTGGATTATTTTAAAAATTTTTTTTTTTATTTTGTTTAAATTTTGTGTTTTATTTTTTTTTAATATATAACTGATAAATGTTATATAAAAGTTTAAAGAAAATTTCCAAAAAAATATTCTTATAATAGTTTGGAAAAATTCGCAAAAATTTTAAGTACATAAATATGTATGTAGTATGTATATTTTTTTTAAAGCTTACTGAGGAATTTTTTTTAAGCTTTCTATGAATGTATATATGAATATATGTGTGTATGTATATATGAATGGATTAGAATTGAAGATTTTAAAATTTTTCGTTCCAACATATGAAGGTATGTACATATGAATGTATTAGAATCGAAAATTAAAAAAGAAACAAAAACAAAATAATAATTTATGTATGTAAAAATATATGTATGTATGTATATATGAATACATGTGTGTATGTATGTATATATGAATGGATTAGAATTGAAGATTTTAAAATTTTTCGTTCCAACATATGAACGTATGTACATATGAATGTATTAGAATCGAAAATTTTGAAATTTTGCTGTTGGAAAAATTAGAAATAAAATTATTAACACAAACACACGTTATTATGAATGTATACCTAGTTTTTTTAAAACTGCGGGTGAACATATAGAAATTAATTTCTCAAATAAAGAAAAGGTTTAGGTTAAAATAAAATAATAATTGTATTCAAATATATATATGTACATATGAATGTAATTTTTTTAAATAAAGAAAAGGTTTAGGCAAAAACAAAATAATAATTTTATTCAAATATATGTATGTATATATAAATGTATTAAAATTTAGCATTTTACAGTTTTCCGTTTGGAACAATAAAAATAAAATTCTAACTACATATGTACATACATATATTCTGTATGTACATATATTTTTTTAAAGCTTGCTGACGAAACGTAATGTTCAAAACAATAACAAATGAAATATTAATATTCAGATGTCACAAAACATCTGATGTCTGATAAAAGCTGACATTTATTTACGTTAAGATTAATTCGTTTATCCGCAACAAAAATATGTGAGATCATTATATTTTCAAATATTATTTATTTCTCGGTTTGTGTTTTTAATAATAAAAATAACGTAAAACGTATCATTTATTTCTTGGTTTGTGTTTCTAATTATAAAAAGTATAAAAGAAAAACGTGCTTTTGTTATACAAAAATTTTTTCAGAAAATCTTAAAATAGAGCTATTTCGGGGCTAAAAAGTTCCAATGTCAGATTTTTCTGGGACCCTGGAGGCAAAACTCTATCTAATGCCTTTTGTTTCATGTCTCTATCCCTTCTAGAAGTACCCGTACTTTTTACCACCTGAGAAGTAGCTATATATATATAATGTAAAATATGATGGTTTTTGATGAGTTATACGATATATGAATAAAATATAGAATTATTAAGGGAAATTCAAGGTACTGCGTAGCCTAGTGGTTAGCGTGGTAGTCTCATAGCCAGAAGGTTATTGGATCAATGCTTGCCTGGATGTTGTATTTTTCTTTTTTTGGATTATTTTAAAAAATTTTTTTTTTATTTTGTTTAAATTTTGTGTTTTATTTTTTTTTAATATATAACTGATAAATGTTATATAAAAGTTTAAAGAAAATTTCCAAAAAAATATTCTTATAATAGTTTGGAAAAATTCGCAAAAATTTTAAGTACATAAATATGTATGTAGTATGTATATTTTTTGTAAAGCTTACTGAGGAATTTTTTTTAAGCTTTCTATGAATGTATATATGAATATATGTGTGTATGTATATATGAATGGATTAGAATTGAAGATTTTAAAATTTTTCGTTCCAACATATGAACGTATGTACATATGAATGTATTAGAATCGAAAATTAAAAAAGAAACAAAAACAAAATAATAATTTATGTATGTAAAAATATATGTATGTATGTATATATGAATACATGTGTGTATGTATGTATATATGAATGGATTAGAATTGAAGATTTGCTGTTGGAAAAATTAGAAATAAAATTATTAACACAAACACACGTTATTATGAATGTATACCTAGTTTTTTTAAAACTGCGGGTGAACATATAGAAATAAATTTCTCAAATAAAGAAAAGGTTTAGGTTAAAATAAAATAATAATTGTATTCAAATATATATATGTACATATGAATGTAATTTTTTTAAATAAAGAAAAGGTTTAGGCAAAAACAAAATAATAATTTTATTCAAATATATGTATGTATATATAAATGTATTAAAATTTAGCATTTTACAGTTTTCCGTTTGGAACAATAAAAATAAAATTCTAACTACATACGTACATACATATATTCTGTATGTACATATATTTTTTTAAAGCTTGCTGACGAAACGTAATGTTCAAAACAATAACAAATGAAATATTAATATTCAGATGTCACAAAACATCTGATGTCTGATAAAAGCTGACATTTATTTACGTTAAGATTAATTCGTTTATCCGCAACAAAAATATGTGAGATCATTATATTTTCAAATATTATTTATTTCTCGGTTTGTGTTTTTAATAATAAAAATAACGTAAAACGTATCATTTATTTCTTGGTTTGTGTTTCTAATTATAAAAAGTATAAAAGAAAAACGTGCTTTTGTTATACAAAAATTTTTTCAGAAAATCTTAAAATAGAGCTATTTCGGGGCTAAAAAGTTCCAATGTCAGATTTTTCTGGGACCCTGGAGGCAAAACTCTATCTAATGCCTTTTGTTCCATGTCTCTAGCCCTTCTAGAAGTACCCGTACTTTTTACCACCTGAGAAGTAGCTATATATATATAATGTAAAATATGATGGTTTTTGATGAGTTATACGATATATGAATAAAATATAGAATTATTAAGGGAAATTCAAGGTACTGCGTAGCCTAGTGGTTAGCGTGGTAGTCTCATAGCCAGAAGGTTATTGGATCAATGCTTGCCTGGATGTTGTATTTTTCTTTTTTTGGATTATTTTAAAAATTTTTTTTTTTATTTTGTTTAAATTTTGTGTTTTATTTTTTTTTAATATATAACTGATAAATGTTATATAAAAGTTTAAAGAAAATTTCCAAAAAAATATTCTTATAATAGTTTGGAAAAATTCGCAAAAATTTTAAGTACATAAATATGTATGTAGTATGTATATTTTTTTTAAAGCTTACTGAGGAATTTTTTTTAAGCTTTCTATGAATGTATATATGAATATATGTGTGTATGTATATATGAATGGATTAGAATTGAAGATTTTAAAATTTTTCGTTCCAACATATGAAGGTATGTACATATGAATGTATTAGAATCGAAAATTAAAAAAGAAACAAAAACAAAATAATAATTTATGTATGTAAAAATATATGTATGTATGTATATATGAATACATGTGTGTATGTATGTATATATGAATGGATTAGAATTGAAGATTTTAAAATTTTTCGTTCCAACATATGAACGTATGTACATATGAATGTATTAGAATCGAAAATTTTGAAATTTTGCTGTTGGAAAAATTAGAAATAAAATTATTAACACAAACACACGTTATTATGAATGTATACCTAGTTTTTTTAAAACTGCGGGTGAACATATAGAAATAAATTTCTCAAATAAAGAAAAGGTTTAGGCAAAAACAAAATAATAATTTTATTCAAATATATGTATGTATATATAAATGTATTAAAATTTAGCATTTTACAGTTTTCCGTTTGGAACAATAAAAATAAAATTCTAACTACATACGTACATACATATATTCTGTATGTACATATATTTTTTTAAAGCTTGCTGACGAAACGTAATGTTCAAAACAATAACAAATGAAATATTAATATTCAGATGTCACAAAACATCTGATGTCTGATAAAAGCTGACATTTATTTACGTTAAGATTAATTCGTTTATCCGCAACAAAAATATGTGAGATCATTATATTTTCAAATATTATTTATTTCTCGGTTTGTGTTTTTAATAATAAAAATAACGTAAAACGTATCATTTATTTCTTGGTTTGTGTTTCTAATTATAAAAAGTATAAAAGAAAAACGTGCTTTTGTTATACAAAAATTTTTTCAGAAAATCTTAAAATAGAGCTATTTCGGGGCTAAAAAGTTCCAATGTCAGATTTTTCTGGGACCCTGGAGGCAAAACTCTATCTAATGCCTTTTGTTCCATGTCTCTAGCCCTTCTAGAAGTACCCGTACTTTTTACCACCTGAGAAGTAGCTATATATATATAATGTAAAATATGATGGTTTTTGATGAGTTATACGATATATGAATAAAATATAGAATTATTAAGTGAAATTCAAGGTACTGCGTAGCCTAGTGGTTAGCGTGGTAGTCTCATAGCCAGAAGGTTATTGGATCAATGCTTGCCTGGATGTTGTATTTTTCTTTTTTTGGATTATTTTAAAAATTTTTTTTTTTATTTTGTTTAAATTTTGTGTTTTATTTTTTTTTAATATATAACTGATAAATGTTATATAAAAGTTTAAAGAAAATTTCCAAAAAAATATTCTTATAATAGTTTGGAAAAATTCGCAAAAATTTTAAGTACATAAATATGTATGTAGTATGTATATTTTTTTTAAAGCTTACTGAGGAATTTTTTTTAAGCTTTCTATGAATGTATATATGAATATATGTGTGTATGTATATATGAATGGATTAGAATTGAAGATTTTAAAATTTTTCGTTCCAACATATGAACGTATGTACATATGAATGTATTAGAATCGAAAATTAAAAAAGAAACAAAAACAAAATAATAATTTATGTATGTAAAAATATATGTATGTATGTATATATGAATACATGTGTGTATGTATGTATATATGAATGGATTAGAATTGAAGATTTTAAAATTTTTCGTTCCAACATATGAACGTATGTACATATGAATGTATTAGAATCGAAAATTTTGAAATTTTGCTGTTGGAAAAATTAGAAATAAAATTATTAACACAAACACACGTTATTATGAATGTATACCTAGTTTTTTTAAAACTGCGGGTGAACATATAGAAATAAATTTCTCAAATAAAGAAAAGGTTTAGGTTAAAATAAAATAATAATTGTATTCAAATACATATATATATGTACATATGAATGTAATTTTTTTAAATAAAGAAAAGGTTTAGGCAAAAACAAAATAATAATTTTATTCAAATATATGTATGTATATATAAATGTATTAAAATTTAGCATTTTACAGTTTTCCGTTTGGAACAATAAAAATAAAATTCTAACTACATACGTGCATACATATATTCTGTATGTACATATATTTTTTTAAAGCTTGCTGACGAAACGTAATGTTCAAAACAATAACAAATGAAATATTAATATTCAGATGTCACAAAACATCTGATGTCTGATAAAAGCTGACATTTATTTACGTTAAGATTAATTCGTTTATCCGCAACAAAAATATGTGAGATCATTATATTTTCAAATATTATTTATTTCTCGGTTTGTGTTTTTAATAATAAAAATAACGTAAAACGTATCATTTATTTCTTGGTTTGTGTTTCTAATTATAAAAAGTATAAAAGAAAAACGTGCTTTTGTTATACAAAAATTTTTTCAGAAAATCTTAAAATAGAGCTATTTCGGGGCTAAAAAGTTCCAATGTCAGATTTTTCTGGGACCCTGGAGGCAAAACTCTATCTAATGCCTTTTGTTCCATGTCTCTAGCCCTTCTAGAAGTACCCGTACTTTTTACCACCTGAGAAGTACCTATATATATATAATGTAAAATATGATGGTTTTTGATGAGTTATACGATATATGAATAAAATATAGAATTATTAAGGGAAATTCAAGGTACTGCGTAGCCTAGTGGTTAGCGTGGTAGTCTCATAGCCAGAAGGTTATTGGATCAATGCTTGCCTGGATGTTGTATTTTTCTTTTTTTGGATTATTTTAAAAATTTTTTTTTTTATTTTGTTTAAATTTTGTGTTTTATTTTTTTTTAATATATAACTGATAAATGTTATATAAAAGTTTAAAGAAAATTTCCAAAAAAATATTCTTATAATCGTTTGGAAAAATTCGCAAAAATTTTAAGTACATAAATATGTATGTATGTATATTTTTTTTAAAGCTTCCTGAGTAATTTTTTTAAGCTTTCCATATGAATTTAATATTATTCAAAACTGTAGAATATATAGAAATAAATTTTAAACGCATAATTATTATATCATGGGAGTAAACTTACAAAAATTAATTTTTCAAATAAAGAAAAGGTTTAGTCAAAAACAAAATAATAATTTATGCATGTAAAAATATATGTATGTATGTATATATGAATACATGTGTGTATGTATGTATATATGAATGGATTAGAATTAAAGATTTTAAAATTTTTCGTTCCAACATATGAACGTATGTACATATGAATGTATTAGAATCGAAAATTTTGAAATTTTGCTGTTGGAAAAATTAGAAATAAAATTATTAACACAAACACACGTTATTATGAATGTATACCTAGTTTTTTTAAAACTGCGGTTGAACATATAGAAATAAATTTCTCAAATAAAGAAAAGGTTTAGGTTAAAATAAAATAATAATTGTATTCAAATATATATATGTACATATGAATGTAATTTTTTTAAATAAAGAAAAGGTTTAGGCAAAAACAAAATAATAATTTTATTCAAATATATGTATGTATATATAAATGTATTAAAATTTAGCATTTTACAGTTTTCCGTTTGGAACAATAAAAATAAAATTCTAACTACATACGTACATACATATATTCTGTATGTACATATATTTTTTTAAAGCTTGCTGACGAAACGTAATGTTCAAAACAATAACAAATGAAATATTAATATTCAGATGTCACAAAACATCTGATGTCTGATAAAAGCTGACATTTATTTACGTTAAGATTAATTCGTTTATCCGCAACAAAAATATGTGAGATCATTATATTTTCAAATATTATTTATTTCTCGGTTTGTGTTTCTAAAATAAAAATAACGTAAAACGTATCATTTATTTCTTGGTTTGTGTTTCTAATTATAAAAAGTATAAAAGAAAAACGTGCTTTTGTTATACAAAAATTTTTTCAGAAAATCTTAAAATAGAGCTATTTCGGGGCTAAAAAGTTCCAATGTCAGATTTTTCTGGTACCCTAGAGGCAAAACTCTACCTAATGCCTTTTGTCCCATGTCTCTAGCCCTTCTAGAAGTACCCGTACTTTTTACCACCTGAGAAGTAGCTATATATATAAAATGTAAAATAGGATGGTTTTTGAAGAGTTATACGAAATATGAATAAAATATAGAATTATTAAGGCAAATTAAAGGTACTGCGTAGCCTAGTGGTTAGCGTGGTAGTCTCATAGCCGGAAGGTTATTGGATCAATGCTTGCCTGGATGTCGTCGTATTTTTATTTTTTTGCATTATTTTAAAATTTTTTTTTTATTTTATTTAAATTTTGTGTTTTATTTTTTTTTAATATATAACAGATAAATGTTATATAAAAGTTTAAAGAAAATTTCCAAAAAAATATTCTTATAATAGTTTGGAAAAATTCGCAAAAATTTTAAGTACATAAATATGTATGTATGTATATTTTTTTTAAAGCTTCCTGAGTAATTTTTTTAAGCTTTCCATATGAATTTAATATTATTCAAAACTGTAGAATATATAGAAATAAATTTTAAAAGCATAATTATTATATCATGGGAGTAAACTTACAAAAATTAATTTTTCAAATAAAGAAAAGGTTTAGTCAAAAACAAAATAATAATTTATGCATGTAAAAATATATGTATGCATGTATATATGAATACATGTGTGTATGTATGTATATATGAATGGATTAGAATTGAAGATTTTAAAATTTTTCGTTCCAACATATGAACGTATGTACATATGAATGTATTAGAATCGAAAATTTTGAAATTTTGCTGTTGGAAAAATTAGAAATAAAATTATTAACACAAACACACGTTATTATGAATGTATACCTAGTTTTTTTAAAACTGCGGGTGAACATATAGAAATAAATTTCTCAAATAAAGAAAAGGTTTAGGTTAAAATAAAATAATAATTGTATTCAAATATATATATGTATATATAAATGTATTAAAATTTAGCATTTTACAGTTTTCCGTTTGGAACAATAAAAATAAAATTCTAACTACATACGTACATACATATATTCTGTATGTACATATATTTTTTTAAAGCTTGCTGACGAAACGTAATGTTCAAAACAATAACAAATGAAATATTAATAATCAGATGTCACAAAACATCTGATGTCTGATAAAAGCTGACATTTATTTACGTTAAGATTAATTCGTTTATCCGCAACAAAAATTTGTGAGATCATTATACTTTCAAATATTATTTAATTCTCGGTTTGTGTTTCTAATAATAAAAATAACGTAAAACGTATCATTTATTTCTTGGTTTGTGTTTCTAATTATAAAAAGTATAAAAGAAAAACGTGCTTTTGTTATACAAAAATTTTTTCAGAAAATCTTAAAATAGAGCTATTTCGGGGCTAAAAAGTTCCAATGTCAGATTTTTCTGGTACCCTAGAGGCAAAAGTCTACCTAATGCCTTTTGTCCCATGTCTCTAGCCCTTCTAGAAGTACCCGTACTTTTTACCACATGAGAAGTAGCTATATACATATAATGTAAAATAGGATGGTTTTTGAAGAGTTATACGAAATATGAATAAAATATAAAATTATTAAGAGAAATTCAAGGTACTGCGTAGCCTAGTGGTTAGCGTGGTAGTCTCATAGCCAGAAGGTTATTGGATCAATGCTTGCCTGGATGTTGTATTTTTCTTTTTTTGGATTATTTTAAAAATTTTTTTTTTTTATTTTGTTTAAATTTTGTATTTTATTTTTTTTTAAATATATAACAGAAAAATGTTATATAAAAGTTTAAAGAAAATTTCCAAAAAAATATTCTTATAATAATTTGGAAAAATTCGCAAAAATTTTAAGTACATAAATATGTATGTATGTATATTTTTTTTAAAGCTTCCTAAGTAATTTTTTTTAAGCTTTCTATATGAATTTAATAATATTCAAAACTGTAGAATATATAGAAATAAATTTTAAACGCATAATTATTAAATCATGGGAGTAAACATACAAAAATTAATTTTTCAAATAAAGAAAAGGTTTAGTCAAAAACACAATAATAATTTTATTCATATATATGTATGTATGTATGTATGAATATATGTGTGTATGTATATATGAATGGATTAGAATTGAAGATTTTGAAATTTTTCGTTCCAACATATGAACGTATGTACATATGAATGTATTAGAATCGAAAATTAAAAAAGAAACAAAAACAAAATAATAATTTATGTATGTAAAAATATATGTATGTATGTATATATGAATACATGTGTGTATGTATGTATATATGAATGGATTAGAATTGAAGATTTTAAAATTTTTCGTTCCAACATATGAACGTATGTACATATGAATGTATTAGAATCGAAAATTTTGAAATTTTGCTGTTGGAAAAATTAGAAATAAAATTATTAACACAAACACACGTTATTATGAATGTATACCTAGTTTTTTTAAAACTGCGGGTGAACATATAGAAATAAATTTCTCAAATAAAGAAAAGGTTTAGGTTAAAATAAAATAATAATTGTATTCAAATATATATATGTACATATGAATGTAATTTTTTTAAATAAAGAAAAGGTTTAGGCAAAAACAAAATAATAATTTTATTCAAATATATGTATGTATATATAAATGTATTAAAATTTAGCATTTTACAGTTTTCCGTTTGGAACAATAAAAATAAAATTCTAACTACATACGTACATACATATATTCTGTATGTACATATATTTTTTTAAAGCTTGCTGACGAAACGTAATGTTCAAAACAATAACAAATGAAATATTAATATTCATATGTCACAAAACATCTGATGTCTGATAAAAGCTGACATTTATTTACGTTAGGATTAATTCGTTTATCCGCAACAAAAATATGTGAGATCATTATACTTTCAAATATTATTTAATTCTCGGTTTGTGTTTCTAATAATAAAAATAACGTAAAACGTATCATTTATTTCTTGGTTTGTGTTTCTAATTATAAAAAGTATAAAAGAAAAACGTGCTTTTGTTATACAAAAATTTTTTCAGAAAATCTTAAAATAGAGCTATTTCGGGGCTAAAAAGTTCCAATGTCAGATTTTTCTGGTACCCTAGAGACAAAACTCTACCTAATGCCTTTTGTCCCATGTCTCTAGCCCTTCTAGAAGTACCCGTACTTTTTACCACCTGAGAAGTAGCTATATACATATAATGTAAAATAGGATGGTTTTTGAAGAGTTATACGAAATATGAATAAAATATAAAATTATTAAGAGAAATTCAAGGTACTGCGTAGCCTAGTGGTTAGCGTGGTAGTCTCATAGCCAGAAGGTTATTGGATCAATGCTTGCCTGGATGTTGTATTTTTCTTTTTTTGGATTATTTTAAAAATTTTTTTTTTTTATTTTGTTTAAATTTTGTATTTTATTTTTTTTTAAATATATAACAGAAAAATGTTATATAAAAGTTTAAAGAAAATTTCAAAAAAAATATTCTTATAATAGTTTGGAAAAATTCGCAAAAATTTTAAGTACAAAAATATGTATGTATGTATATTTTTTTTAAAGCTTCCTGAGTAATTTTTTTTAAGCTTTCTATATGAATTTAATAATATTCAAAACTGTAGAATATATAGAAATAAATTTTAAACGCATAATTATTAAATCATGGGAGTAAACATACAAAAATTAATTTTTCAAATAAAGAAAAGGTTTAGTCAAAAACAAAATAATAATTTTATTCATATATATGTATGTATGTATGTATGAATATATGTGTGTATGTATATATGAATGGATTAGAATTGAAGATTTTAAAATTTTTCGTTCCAACATATGAACGTATGTACATATGAATGTATTAGAATCGAAAATTAAAAAAGAAACAAAAACAAAATAATAATTTATGTATGTAAAAATATATGTATGTATGTATATATGAATGCATGTGTGTATGTATGTATGAATGGATTAGAATTGAAGATTTTAAAATTTTTCGTTCCAACATATGAACGTATGTACATATGAATGTATTAGAATCGTAAATTTTGAAATTTTGCTGTTGGAAAAATTAGAAATAAAATTATTAACACAAACACACGTTATTATGAATGTATACCTAGTTTTTTTAAAACTGCGGGTGAACATATAGAAATAAATTTCTCAAATAAAGAAAAGGTTTAGGTTAAAATAAAATAATAATTGTATTCAAATATATATACATATGTACATATGAATGTAATTTTTTTAAATAAAGAAAAGGTTTAGGCAAAAACAAAATAATAATTTTATTCAAATATATGTATGTATATATAAATGTATTAAAATTTAGCATTTTACAGTTTTCCGTTTGGAACAATAAAAATAAAATTCTAACTACATACGTACATACATATATTTTGTATGTACATATATTTTTTTAAAGCTTGCTGACGAAACGTAATGTTAAAAACAATAACAAATGAAATATTAATATTCAGATGTCACAAAACATCTGATGTCTGATAAAAGCTGACATTTATTTACGTTAAGATTAATTCGTTTATCCGCAACAAAAATATGTGAGATCATTATATTATCAAATATTATTTATTTCTCGGTTTGTGTTTCTAATAATAAAAATAACATAAAACGTATCATTTATTTCGTGGTTTGTGTTTCTAATTATAAAAAGTATAAAAGAAAAACATGCTTTTGTTATACAAAAATTTTTTCAGAAAATCTTAAAATAGAGCTATTTCGGGGCTAAAAAGTTCCAATGTCAGATTTTTCTGGGACCCTAGAGGCAAAACTCTACCTAATGCCTTTTGTCCAATGTCTCTAGCCCTTCTAGAAGTACCCGTACTTTTTACCACCTGAGAAGTAGCTATATATATATAATAATGTAAAATATGATGGTTTTTGATGAGTTATACGATATATGAATAAAATATAGAATTATTAAGGGAAATTCAAGGTACTGCGTAGCCTAGTGGTTAGCGTGGTAGTCTCATAGCCAGAAGGTTATTGGATCAATGCTTGCCTGGATGTTGTATTTTTCTTTTTTTGGATTATTTTAAAAATTTTTTTTTTTATTTTGTTTAAATTTTGTGTTTTATTTTTTTTTAATATATAACTGATAAATGTTATATAAAAGTTTAAAGAAAATTTCCAAAAAAATATTCTTATAATAGTTTGGAAAAATTCGCAAAAATTTTAAGTACATAAATATGTATGTAGTATGTATATTTTTTTTAAAGCTTACTGAGTAATTTTTTTTAAGCTTTCTATATGAATTTAATAATATTCAAAACTGTAGAATAAATAGAAATAAATTTTAAACGCATAATTATTATATCATGGGGGTAAACTTACAAAAATTAATTTTTCAAATAAAGAAAAGGTTTAGTCAAAAACAAAATAATAATTTATGTATGTAAAAATATATGTAAGTATGTATATATGAATATATGTGTGTATGTATGTATATATGAATGGATTAGAATTGAAGATTTAAAATTTTTCGTTCCAACATATGAACGTATGTACATATGAATGTATTAGAATCGAAAATTAAAAAAGAAACAAAAACAAAATAATAATTTATGTATGTAAAAATATATGTATGTATGTATATATGAATACATGTGTGTATGTATGTATATATGAATGGATTAGAATTGAAGATTTAAAATTTTTCGTTCCAACATATGAACGTATGTACGAACAAAATTTTGCTGTTGGAAAAATTAGAAATAAAATTATTAACACAAACACACGTTATTATGAATGTATACCTAGTTTTTTTAAAACTGCGGGTGAACATATAGAAATAAATTTCTCAAATAAAGAAAAGGTTTAGGTTAAAATAAAATAATAATTGTATTCAAATATATATATGTACATATGAATGTAATTTTTTTAAATAAAGAAAAGGTTTAGGCAAAAACAAAATAATAATTTTATTCAAATATATGTATGTATATATAAATGTATTAAAATTTAGCATTTTACAGTTTTCCGTTTGGAACAATAAAAATAAAATTCTAACTACATACGTACATACATATATTCTGTATGTACATATATTTTTTTAAAGCTTGCTGACGAAACGTAATGTTCAAAACAATAACAAATTAAATATTAATATTCAGATGTCACAAAACATCTGATGTCTGATAAAAGCTGACATTTATTTACGTTAAAATTAATTCGTTTATCCGCAACAAAAATATGTGAGATCATTATATTTTCAAATATTATTTATTTCTCGGTTTGTGTTTCTAATAATAAAAATAACGTAAAACGTATCATTTATTTCGTGGTTTGTGTTTCTAATTATAAAAAGTATAAAAGAAAAACGTGCTTTTGTTATACAAAAATTTTTTCAGAAAATCTTAAAATAGAGCTATTTCGGGGCTAAAAAGTTCCAATGTCAGATTTTTCTGGGACCCTAGAGGCAAAATTCTACCTAATGCCTTTTGTCCCATGTCTCTAGCCCTTCTAGAAGTACCCGTACTTTTTACCACCTGAGAAGTAGCTATATATATATAATGTAAAATAGGATGGTTTTTGAAGAGTTATACGAAATATGAATAAAATATAAAATTATTAAGAGAAATTCAAGGTACTGCGTAGCCTAGTGGTTAGCGTGGTAGTCTCATAGCCAGAAGGTTATTGGATCAATGCTTGCCTGGATGTTGTATTTTTCTTTTTTTGGATTATTTTAAAAATTTTTTTTTTTATTTTGTTTAAATTTTGTATTTTATTTTTTTTTTAATATATAACAGAAAAATGTTATATAAAAGTTTAAAGAAAATTTCCAAAAAAATATTCTTATAATAGTTTGGAAAAATTCGCAAAAATTTTAAGTACATAAATATGTATGTATGTATATTTTTTTTAAAGCTTCCTGAGTAATTTTTTTTAAGCTTTCTATATGAATTTAATAATATTCAAAACTGTAGAATATATAGAAATAAATTTTAAACGCATAATTATTAAATCATGGGAGTAAACATACAAAAATTAATTTTTCAAATAAAGAAAAGGTTTAGTCAAAAACAAAATAATAATTTTATTCATATATATGTATGTATGTATGTATGAATATATGTGTGTATGTATATATGAATGGATTAGAATTGAAGATTTTAAAATTTTTCGTTCCAACATATGAACGTATGTACATATGAATGTATTAGAATCGAAAATTAAAAAAGAAACAAAAACAAAATAATAATTTATGTATGTAAAAATATATGTATGTATGTATATATGAATACATGTGTGTATGTATGTATATATGAATGGATTAGAATTGAAGATTTTAAAATTTTTCGTTCCAACATATGAACGTATGTACATATGAATGTATTAGAATCGAAAATTTTGAAATTTTGCTGTTGGAAAAATTAGAAATAAAATTATTAACACAAACACACGTTATTATGAATGTATACCTAGTTTTTTTAAAACTGCGGGTGAACATATAGAAATAGATTTCTCAAATAAAGAAAAGGTTTAGGTTAAAATAAAATAATAATTGTATTCAAATACATATATATATGTACATATGAATGTAATTTTTTTAAATAAAGAAAAGGTTTAGGCAAAAACAAAATAATAATTTTATTCAAATATATGTATGTATATATAAATGTATTAAAATTTAGCATTTTACAGTTTTCCGTTTGGAACAATAAAAATAAAATTCTAACTACATACGTGCATACATATATTCTGTATGTACATATATTTTTTTAAAGCTTGCTGACGAAACGTAATGTTCAAAACAATAACAAATGAAATATTAATATTCAGATGTCACAAAACATCTGATGTCTGATAAAAGCTGACATTTATTTACGTTAAGATTAATTCGTTTATCCGCAACAAAAATATGTGAGATCATTATACTTTCAAATATTATTTAATTCTCGGTTTGTGTTTCTAATAATAAAAATAACGTAAAACGTATCATTTATTTCTTGGTTTGTGTTTCTAATTATAAAAAGTATAAAAGAAAAACGTGCTTTTGTTATACAAAAATTTTTTCAGAAAATCTTAAAATAGAGCTATTTCGGGGCTAAAAAGTTCCAATGTCAGATTTTTCTGGTACCCTAGAGACAAAACTCTACCTAATGCCTTTTGTCCCATGTCTCTAGCCCTTCTAGAAGTACCCGTACTTTTTACCACCTGAGAAGTAGCTATATACATATAATGTAAAATAGGATGGTTTTTGAAGAGTTATACGAAATATGAATAAAATATAAAATTATTAAGAGAAATTCAAGGTACTGCGTAGCCTAGTGGTTAGCGTGGTAGTCTCATAGCCAGAAGGTTATTGGATCAATGCTTGCCTGGATGTTGTATTTTTCTTTTTTTGGATTATTTTAAAAATTTTTTTTTTTTATTTTGTTTAAATTTTGTATTTTATTTTTTTTTAAATATATAACAGAAAAATGTTATATAAAAGTTTAAAGAAAATTTCAAAAAAAATATTCTTATAATAGTTTGGAAAAATTCGCAAAAATTTTAAGTACAAAAATATGTATGTATGTATATTTTTTTTAAAGCTTCCTGAGTAATTTTTTTTAAGCTTTCTATATGAATTTAATAATATTCAAAACTGTAGAATATATAGAAATAAATTTTAAACGCATAATTATTAAATCATGGGAGTAAACATACAAAAATTAATTTTTCAAATAAAGAAAAGGTTTAGTCAAAAACAAAATAATAATTTTATTCATATATATGTATGTATGTATGTATGAATATATGTGTGTATGTATATATGAATGGATTAGAATTGAAGATTTTAAAATTTTTCGTTCCAACATATGAACGTATGTACATATGAATGTATTAGAATCGAAAATTAAAAAAGAAACAAAAACAAAATAATAATTTATGTATGTAAAAATATATGTATGTATGTATATATGAATACATGTGTGTATGTATGTATGAATGGATTAGAATTGAAGATTTTAAAATTTTTCGTTCCAACATATGAACGTATGTACATATGAATGTATTAGAATCGTAAATTTTGAAATTTTGCTGTTGGAAAAATTAGAAATAAAATTATTAACACAAACACACGTTATTATGAATGTATACCTAGTTTTTTTAAAACTGCGGGTGAACATATAGAAATAAATTTCTCAAATAAAGAAAAGGTTTAGGTTAAAATAAAATAATAATTGTATTCAAATATATATACATATGTACATATGAATGTAATTTTTTTAAATAAAGAAAAGGTTTAGGCAAAAACAAAATAATAATTTTATTCAAATATATGTATGTATATATAAATGTATTAAAATTTAGCATTTTACAGTTTTCCGTTTGGAACAATAAAAATAAAATTCTAACTACATACGTACATACATATATTTTGTATGTACATATATTTTTTTAAAGCTTGCTGACGAAACGTAATGTTAAAAACAATAACAAATGAAATATTAATATTCAGATGTCACAAAACATCTGATGTCTGATAAAAGCTGACATTTATTTACGTTAAGATTAATTCGTTTATCCGCAACAAAAATATGTGAGATCATTATATTATCAAATATTATTTATTTCTCGGTTTGTGTTTCTAATAATAAAAATAACATAAAACGTATCATTTATTTCGTGGTTTGTGTTTCTAATTATAAAAAGTATAAAAGAAAAACATGCTTTTGTTATACAAAAATTTTTTCAGAAAATCTTAAAATAGAGCTATTTCGGGGCTAAAAAGTTCCAATGTCAGATTTTTCTGGGACCCTAGAGGCAAAACTCTACCTAATGCCTTTTGTCCAATGTCTCTAGCCCTTCTAGAAGTACCCGTACTTTTTACCACCTGAGAAGTAGCTATATATATATAATAATGTAAAATATGATGGTTTTTGATGAGTTATACGATATATGAATAAAATATAGAATTATTAAGGGAAATTCAAGGTACTGCGTAGCCTAGTGGTTAGCGTGGTAGTCTCATAGCCAGAAGGTTATTGGATCAATGCTTGCCTGGATGTTGTATTTTTCTTTTTTTGGATTATTTTAAAAATTTTTTTTTTTATTTTGTTTAAATTTTGTGTTTTATTTTTTTTTAATATATAACTGATAAATGTTATATAAAAGTTTAAAGAAAATTTCCAAAAAAATATTCTTATAATAGTTTGGAAAAATTCGCAAAAATTTTAAGTACATAAATATGTATGTAGTATGTATATTTTTTTTAAAGCTTACTGAGTAATTTTTTTTAAGCTTTCTATATGAATTTAATAATATTCAAAACTGTAGAATAAATAGAAATAAATTTTAAACGCATAATTATTATATCATGGGGGTAAACTTACAAAAATTAATTTTTCAAATAAAGAAAAGGTTTAGTCAAAAACAAAATAATAATTTATGTATGTAAAAATATATGTAAGTATGTATATATGAATATATGTGTGTATGTATGTATATATGAATGGATTAGAATTGAAGATTTAAAATTTTTCGTTCCAACATATGAACGTATGTACATATGAATGTATTAGAATCGAAAATTAAAAAAGAAACAAAAACAAAATAATAATTTATGTATGTAAAAATATATGTATGTATGTATATATGAATACATGTGTGTATGTATGTATATATGAATGGATTAGAATTGAAGATTTAAAATTTTTCGTTCCAACATATGAACGTATGTACGAACAAAATTTTGCTGTTGGAAAAATTAGAAATAAAATTATTAACACAAACACACGTTATTATGAATGTATACCTAGTTTTTTTAAAACTGCGGGTGAACATATAGAAATAAATTTCTCAAATAAAGAAAAGGTTTAGGTTAAAATAAAATAATAATTGTATTCAAATATATATATGTACATATGAATGTAATTTTTTTAAATAAAGAAAAGGTTTAGGCAAAAACAAAATAATAATTTTATTCAAATATATGTATGTATATATAAATGTATTAAAATTTAGCATTTTACAGTTTTCCGTTTGGAACAATAAAAATAAAATTCTAACTACATACGTACATACATATATTCTGTATGTACATATATTTTTTTAAAGCTTGCTGACGAAACGTAATGTTCAAAACAATAACAAATTAAATATTAATATTCAGATGTCACAAAACATCTGATGTCTGATAAAAGCTGACATTTATTTACGTTAAAATTAATTCGTTTATCCGCAACAAAAATATGTGAGATCATTATATTTTCAAATATTATTTATTTCTCGGTTTGTGTTTCTAATAATAAAAATAACGTAAAACGTATCATTTATTTCGTGGTTTGTGTTTCTAATTATAAAAAGTATAAAAGAAAAACGTGCTTTTGTTATACAAAAATTTTTTCAGAAAATCTTAAAATAGAGCTATTTCGGGGCTAAAAAGTTCCAATGTCAGATTTTTCTGGGACCCTAGAGGCAAAATTCTACCTAATGCCTTTTGTCCCATGTCTCTAGCCCTTCTAGAAGTACCCGTACTTTTTACCACCTGAGAAGTAGCTATATATATATAATGTAAAATAGGATGGTTTTTGAAGAGTTATACGAAATATGAATAAAATATAAAATTATTAAGAGAAATTCAAGGTACTGCGTAGCCTAGTGGTTAGCGTGGTAGTCTCATAGCCAGAAGGTTATTGGATCAATGCTTGCCTGGATGTTGTATTTTTCTTTTTTTGGATTATTTTAAAAATTTTTTTTTTTATTTTGTTTAAATTTTGTATTTTATTTTTTTTTTAATATATAACAGAAAAATGTTATATAAAAGTTTAAAGAAAATTTCCAAAAAAATATTCTTATAATAGTTTGGAAAAATTCGCAAAAATTTTAAGTACATAAATATGTATGTATGTATATTTTTTTTAAAGCTTCCTGAGTAATTTTTTTTAAGCTTTCTATATGAATTTAATAATATTCAAAACTGTAGAATATATAGAAATAAATTTTAAACGCATAATTATTAAATCATGGGAGTAAACATACAAAAATTAATTTTTCAAATAAAGAAAAGGTTTAGTCAAAAACAAAATAATAATTTTATTCATATATATGTATGTATGTATGTATGAATATATGTGTGTATGTATATATGAATGGATTAGAATTGAAGATTTTAAAATTTTTCGTTCCAACATATGAACGTATGTACATATGAATGTATTAGAATCGAAAATTAAAAAAGAAACAAAAACAAAATAATAATTTATGTATGTAAAAATATATGTATGTATGTATATATGAATACATGTGTGTATGTATGTATATATGAATGGATTAGAATTGAAGATTTTAAAATTTTTCGTTCCAACATATGAACGTATGTACATATGAATGTATTAGAATCGAAAATTTTGAAATTTTGCTGTTGGAAAAATTAGAAATAAAATTATTAACACAAACACACGTTATTATGAATGTATACCTAGTTTTTTTAAAACTGCGGGTGAACATATAGAAATAGATTTCTCAAATAAAGAAAAGGTTTAGGTTAAAATAAAATAATAATTGTATTCAAATACATATATATATGTACATATGAATGTAATTTTTTTAAATAAAGAAAAGGTTTAGGCAAAAACAAAATAATAATTTTATTCAAATATATGTATGTATATATAAATGTATTAAAATTTAGCATTTTACAGTTTTCCGTTTGGAACAATAAAAATAAAATTCTAACTACATACGTGCATACATATATTCTGTATGTACATATATTTTTTTAAAGCTTGCTGACGAAACGTAATGTTCAAAACAATAACAAATGAAATATTAATATTCAGATGTCACAAAACATCTGATGTCTGATAAAAGCTGACATTTATTTACGTTAAGATTAATTCGTTTATCCGCAACAAAAATATGTGAGATCATTATATTTTCAAATATTATTTATTTCTCGGTTTGTGTTTTTAATAATAAAAATAACGTAAAACGTATCATTTATTTCTTGGTTTGTGTTTCTAATTATAAAAAGTATAAAAGAAAAACGTGCTTTTGTTATACAAAAATTTTTTCAGAAAATCTTAAAATAGAGCTATTTCGGGGCTAAAAAGTTCCAATGTCAGATTTTTCTGGGACCCTGGAGGCAAAACTCTATCTAATGCCTTTTGTTCCATGTCTCTAGCCCTTCTAGAAGTACCCGTACTTTTTACCACCTGAGAAGTACCTATATATATATAATGTAAAATATGATGGTTTTTGATGAGTTATACGATATATGAATAAAATATAGAATTATTAAGGGAAATTCAAGGTACTGCGTAGCCTAGTGGTTAGCGTGGTAGTCTCATAGCCAGAAGGTTATTGGATCAATGCTTGCCTGGATGTTGTATTTTTCTTTTTTTGGATTATTTTAAAAATTTTTTTTTTTATTTTGTTTAAATTTTGTGTTTTATTTTTTTTTAATATATAACTGATAAATGTTATATAAAAGTTTAAAGAAAATTTCCAAAAAAATATTCTTATAATCGTTTGGAAAAATTCGCAAAAATTTTAAGTACATAAATATGTATGTATGTATATTTTTTTTAAAGCTTCCTGAGTAATTTTTTTAAGCTTTCCATATGAATTTAATATTATTCAAAACTGTAGAATATATAGAAATAAATTTTAAACGCATAATTATTATATCATGGGAGTAAACTTACAAAAATTAATTTTTCAAATAAAGAAAAGGTTTAGTCAAAAACAAAATAATAATTTATGCATGTAAAAATATATGTATGTATGTATATATGAATACATGTGTGTATGTATGTATATATGAATGGATTAGAATTAAAGATTTTAAAATTTTTCGTTCCAACATATGAACGTATGTACATATGAATGTATTAGAATCGAAAATTTTGAAATTTTGCTGTTGGAAAAATTAGAAATAAAATTATTAACACAAACACACGTTATTATGAATGTATACCTAGTTTTTTTAAAACTGCGGTTGAACATATAGAAATAAATTTCTCAAATAAAGAAAAGGTTTAGGTTAAAATAAAATAATAATTGTATTCAAATATATATATGTACATATGAATGTAATTTTTTTAAATAAAGAAAAGGTTTAGGCAAAAACAAAATAATAATTTTATTCAAATATATGTATGTATATATAAATGTATTAAAATTTAGCATTTTACAGTTTTCCGTTTGGAACAATAAAAATAAAATTCTAACTACATACGTACATACATATATTCTGTATGTACATATATTTTTTTAAAGCTTGCTGACGAAACGTAATGTTCAAAACAATAACAAATGAAATATTAATATTCAGATGTCACAAAACATCTGATGTCTGATAAAAGCTGACATTTATTTACGTTAAGATTAATTCGTTTATCCGCAACAAAAATATGTGAGATCATTATATTTTCAAATATTATTTATTTCTCGGTTTGTGTTTCTAAAATAAAAATAACGTAAAACGTATCATTTATTTCTTGGTTTGTGTTTCTAATTATAAAAAGTATAAAAGAAAAACGTGCTTTTGTTATACAAAAATTTTTTCAGAAAATCTTAAAATAGAGCTATTTCGGGGCTAAAAAGTTCCAATGTCAGATTTTTCTGGTACCCTAGAGGCAAAACTCTACCTAATGCCTTTTGTCCCATGTCTCTAGCCCTTCTAGAAGTACCCGTACTTTTTACCACATGAGAAGTAGCTATATATATAAAATGTAAAATAGGATGGTTTTTGAAGAGTTATACGAAATATGAATAAAATATAGAATTATTAAGGCAAATTAAAGGTACTGCGTAGCCTAGTGGTTAGCGTGGTAGTCTCATAGCCAGAAGGTTATTGGATCAATGCTTGCCTGGATGTTGTATTTTTCTTTTTTTGGATTATTTTAAAAATTTTTTTTTTTTATTTTGTTTAAATTTTGTATTTTATTTTTTTTTAAATATATAACAGAAAAATGTTATATAAAAGTTTAAAGAAAATTTCCAAAAAAATATTCTTATAATAATTTGGAAAAATTCGCAAAAATTTTAAGTACATAAATATGTATGTATGTATATTTTTTTTAAAGCTTCCTAAGTAATTTTTTTTAAGCTTTCTATATGAATTTAATAATATTCAAAACTGTAGAATATATAGAAATAAATTTTAAACGCATAATTATTAAATCATGGGAGTAAACATACAAAAATTAATTTTTCAAATAAAGAAAAGGTTTAGTCAAAAACACAATAATAATTTTATTCATATATATGTATGTATGTATGTATGAATATATGTGTGTATGTATATATGAATGGATTAGAATTGAAGATTTTGAAATTTTTCGTTCCAACATATGAACGTATGTACATATGAATGTATTAGAATCGAAAATTAAAAAAGAAACAAAAACAAAATAATAATTTATGTATGTAAAAATATATGTATGTATGTATATATGAATACATGTGTGTATGTATGTATATATGAATGGATTAGAATTGAAGATTTTAAAATTTTTCGTTCCAACATATGAACGTATGTACATATGAATGTATTAGAATCGAAAATTTTGAAATTTTGCTGTTGGAAAAATTAGAAATAAAATTATTAACACAAACACACGTTATTATGAATGTATACCTAGTTTTTTTAAAACTGCGGGTGAACATATAGAAATAAATTTCTCAAATAAAGAAAAGGTTTAGGTTAAAATAAAATAATAATTGTATTCAAATATATATATGTACATATGAATGTAATTTTTTTAAATAAAGAAAAGGTTTAGGCAAAAACAAAATAATAATTTTATTCAAATATATGTATGTATATATAAATGTATTAAAATTTAGCATTTTACAGTTTTCCGTTTGGAACAATAAAAATAAAATTCTAACTACATACGTACATACATATATTCTGTATGTACATATATTTTTTTAAAGCTTGCTGACGAAACGTAATGTTCAAAACAATAACAAATGAAATATTAATATTCATATGTCACAAAACATCTGATGTCTGATAAAAGCTGACATTTATTTACGTTAAGATTAATTCGTTTATCCGCAACAAAAATATGTGAGATCATTATACTTTCAAATATTATTTAATTCTCGGTTTGTGTTTCTAATAATAAAAATAACGTAAAACGTATCATTTATTTCTTGGTTTGTGTTTCTAATTATAAAAAGTATAAAAGAAAAACGTGCTTTTGTTATACAAAAATTTTTTCAGAAAATCTTAAAATAGAGCTATTTCGGGGCTAAAAAGTTCCAATGTCAGATTTTTCTGGTACCCTAGAGACAAAACTCTACCTAATGCCTTTTGTCCCATGTCTCTAGCCCTTCTAGAAGTACCCGTACTTTTTACCACCTGCGAAGTAGCTATATACATATAATGTAAAATAGGATGGTTTTTGAAGAGTTATACGAAATATGAATAAAATATAAAATTATTAAGAGAAATTCAAGGTACTGCGTAGCCTAGTGGTTAGCGTGGTAGTCTCATAGCCAGAAGGTTATTGGATCAATGCTTGCCTGGATGTTGTATTTTTCTTTTTTTGGATTATTTTAAAAATTTTTTTTTTTTATTTTGTTTAAATTTTGTATTTTATTTTTTTTTAAATATATAACAGAAAAATGTTATATAAAAGTTTAAAGAAAATTTCAAAAAAAATATTCTTATAATAGTTTGGAAAAATTCGCAAAAATTTTAAGTACAAAAATATGTATGTATGTATATTTTTTTTAAAGCTTCCTGAGTAATTTTTTTTAAGCTTTCTATATGAATTTAATAATATTCAAAACTGTAGAATATATAGAAATAAATTTTAAACGCATAATTATTAAATCATGGGAGTAAACATACAAAAATTAATTTTTCAAATAAAGAAAAGGTTTAGTCAAAAACAAAATAATAATTTTATTCATATATATGTAAGTATGTATGTATGAATATATGTGTGTATGTATATATGAATGGATTAGAATTGAAGATTTTAAAATTTTTCGTTCCAACATATGAACGTATGTACATATGAATGTATTAGAATCGAAAATTAAAAAAGAAACAAAAACAAAATAATAATTTATGTATGTAAAAATATATGTATGTATGTATATATGAATACATGTGTGTATGTATGTATATATGAATGGATTAGAATTGAAGATTTTAAAATTTTTCGTTCCAACATATGAACGTATGTACATATGAATGTATTAGAATCGTAAATTTTGAAATTTTGCTGTTGGAAAAATTAGAAATAAAATTATTAACACAAACACACGTTATTATGAATGTATACCTAGTTTTTTTAAAACTGCGGGTGAACATATAGAAATAAATTTCTCAAATAAAGAAAAGGTTTAGGTTAAAATAAAATAATAATTGTATTCAAATATATATACATATGTACATATGAATGTAATTTTTTTAAATAAAGAAAAGGTTTAGGCAAAAACAAAATAATAATTTTATTCAAATATATGTATGTATATATAAATGTATTAAAATTTAGCATTTTACAGTTTTCCGTTTGGAACAATAAAAATAAAATTCTAACTACATACGTACATACATATATTTTGTATGTACATATATTTTTTTAAAGCTTGCTGACGAAACGTAATGTTAAAAACAATAACAAATGAAATATTAATATTCAGATGTCACAAAACATCTGATGTCTGATAAAAGCTGACATTTATTTACGTTAAGATTAATTCGTTTATCCGCAACAAAAATATGTGAGATCATTATATTATCAAATATTATTTATTTCTCGGTTTGTGTTTCTAATAATAAAAATAACATAAAACGTATCATTTATTTCGTGGTTTGTGTTTCTAATTATAAAAAGTATAAAAGAAAAACATGCTTTTGTTATACAAAAATTTTTTCAGAAAATCTTAAAATAGAGCTATTTCGGGGCTAAAAAGTTCCAATGTCAGATTTTTCTGGGACCCTAGAGGCAAAACTCTACCTAATGCCTTTTGTCCAATGTCTCTAGCCCTTCTAGAAGTACCCGTACTTTTTACCACCTGAGAAGTAGCTATATATATATAATAATGTAAAATATGATGGTTTTTGATGAGTTATACGATATATGAATAAAATATAGAATTATTAAGGGAAATTCAAGGTACTGCGTAGCCTAGTGGTTAGCGTGGTAGTCTCATAGCCAGAAGGTTATTGGATCAATGCTTGCCTGGATGTTGTATTTTTCTTTTTTTGGATTATTTTAAAAATTTTTTTTTTTATTTTGTTTAAATTTTGTGTTTTATTTTTTTTTAATATATAACTGATAAATGTTATATAAAAGTTTAAAGAAAATTTCCAAAAAAATATTCTTATAATAGTTTGGAAAAATTCGCAAAAATTTTAAGTACATAAATATGTATGTAGTATGTATATTTTTTTTAAAGCTTACTGAGTAATTTTTTTTAAGCTTTCTATATGAATTTAATAATATTCAAAACTGTAGAATAAATAGAAATAAATTTTAAACGCATAATTATTATATCATGGGGGTAAACTTACAAAAATTAATTTTTCAAATAAAGAAAAGGTTTAGTCAAAAACAAAATAATAATTTATGTATGTAAAAATATATGTAAGTATGTATATATGAATATATGTGTGTATGTATATATGAATGGATTAGAATTGAAGATTTTGAAATTTTTCGTTCCAACATATGAACGTATGTACATATGAATGTATTAGAATCGAAAATTAAAAAAGAAACAAAAACAAAATAATAATTTATGTATGTAAAAATATATGTATGTATGTATATATGAATACATGTGTGTATGTATGTATATATGAATGGATTAGAATTGAAGATTTAAAATTTTTCGTTCCAACATATGAACGTATGTACGAACAAAATTTTGCTGTTGGAAAAATTAGAAATAAAATTATTAACACAAACACACGTTATTATGAATGTATACCTAGTTTTTTTAAAACTGCGGGTGAACATATAGAAATAAATTTCTCAAATAAAGAAAAGGTTTAGGTTAAAATAAAATAATAATTGTATTCAAATATATATATGTACATATGAATGTAATTTTTTTAAATAAAGAAAAGGTTTAGGCAAAAACAAAATAATAATTTTATTCAAATATATGTATGTATATATAAATGTATTAAAATTTAGCATTTTACAGTTTTCCGTTTGGAACAATAAAAATAAAATTCTAACTACATACGTACATACATATATTCTGTATGTACATATATTTTTTTAAAGCTTGCTGACGAAACGTAATGTTCAAAACAATAACAAATTAAATATTAATATTCAGATGTCACAAAACATCTGATGTCTGATAAAAGCTGACATTTATTTACGTTAAAATTAATTCGTTTATCCGCAACAAAAATATGTGAGATCATTATATTTTCAAATATTATTTATTTCTCGGTTTGTGTTTCTAATAATAAAAATAACGTAAAACGTATCATTTATTTCGTGGTTTGTGTTTCTAATTATAAAAAGTATAAAAGAAAAACGTGCTTTTGTTATACAAAAATTTTTTCAGAAAATCTTAAAATAGAGCTATTTCGATGCTAAAAAGTTCCAATGTCAGATTTTTCTGGGACCCTAGAGGCAAAATTCTACCTAATGCCTTTTGTCCCATGTCTCTAGCCCTTCTAGAAGTACCCGTACTTTTTACCACCTGAGAAGTAGCTATATATATATAATGTAAAATAGGATGGTTTTTGAAGAGTTATACGAAATATGAATAAAATATAAAATTATTAAAAGAAATTCAAGGTACTGCGTAGCCTAGTGGTTAGCGTGGTAGTCTCATAGCCAGAAGGTTATTGGATCAATGCTTGCCTGGATGTTGTATTTTTCTTTTTTTGGATTATTTTAAAAATTTTTTTTTTTATTTTGTTTAAATTTTGTATTTTATTTTTTTTTTAATATATAACAGAAAAATGTTATATAAAAGTTTAAAGAAAATTTCCAAAAAAATATTCTTATAATAGTTTGGAAAAATTCGCAAAAATTTTAAGTACATAAATATGTATGTATGTATATTTTTTTTAAAGCTTCCTGAGTAATTTTTTTTAAGCTTTCTATATGAATTTAATAATATTCAAAACTGTAGAATATATAGAAATAAATTTTAAACGCATAATTATTAAATCATGGGAGTAAACATACAAAAATTAATTTTTCAAATAAAGAAAAGGTTTAGTCAAAAACAAAATAATAATTTTATTCATATATATGTATGTATGTATGTATGAATATATGTGTGTATGTATATATGAATGGATTAGAATTGAAGATTTTAAAATTTTTCGTTCCAACATATGAACGTATGTACATATGAATGTATTAGAATCGAAAATTAAAAAAGAAACAAAAACAAAATAATAATTTATGTATGTAAAAATATATGAATGTATGTATATATGAATACATGTGTGTATGTATGTATATATGAATGGATTAGAATTGAAGATTTTAAAATTTTTCGTTCCAACATATGAACGTATGTACATATGAATGTATTAGAATCGAAAATTTTGAAATTTTGCTGTTGGAAAAATTAGAAATAAAATTATTAACACAAACACACGTTATTATGAATGTATACCTAGTTTTTTTAAAACTGCGGGTGAACATATAGAAATAGATTTCTCAAATAAAGAAAAGGTTTAGGTTAAAATAAAATAATAATTGTATTCAAATATATATACATATGTACATATGAATGTAATTTTTTTAAATAAAGAAAAGGTTTAGGCAAAAACAAAATAATAATTTTATTCAAATATATGTATGTATATATAAATGTATTAAAATTTAGCATTTTACAGTTTTCCGTTTGGAACAATAAAAATAAAATTCTAACTACATACGTACATACATATATTTTGTATGTACATATATTTTTTAAAGCTTGCTGACGAAACGTAATGTTAAAAACAATAACAAATGAAATATTAATATTCAGATGTCACAAAACATCTGATGTCTGATAAAAGCTGACATTTATTTACGTTAAGATTAATTCGTTTATCCGCAACAAAAATATGTGAGATCATTATATTTTCAAATATTATTTATTTCTCGGTTTGTGTTTCTAATAATAAAAATAACGTAAAACGTATCATTTATTTCTTGGTTTGTGTTTCTAATTATAAAAAGTATAAAAGAAAAACGTGCTTTTGTTATACAAAAATTTTTTCAGAAAATCTTAAAATAGAGCTATTTCGGGGCTAAAAAGTTCCAATGTCAGATTTTTCTGGTACCCTAGAGGCAAAACTCTACCTAATGCCTTTAGTCCCATGTCTCTAGCCCTTCTAGAAGTACCCGTACTTTTTACCACCTGAGAAGTAGCTATATATATATAATGTAAAATAGGATGGTTTTTGAAGAGTTATACGAAATATGAATAAAATATAGAATTATTAAGAGAAATTCAAGGTACTGCGTAGCCTAGTGGTTAGCGTGGTAGTCTCATAGCCAGAAGGTTATTGGATCAATGCTTGCCTGGATGTTGTATTTTTCTTTTTTTGGATTATTTTAAAATTTTTTTTTTTTTATTTTGTTTAAATTTTGTATTTTATTTTTTTTTAATATATAACAGAAAAATGTTATAAAATTTTAAAGAAAATTTCCAAAAAAATATTCTTATAATAGTTTGGAAAAATTCGCAAAAATTTTAAGTACATAAATATGTATGTATGTATATTTTTTTTAAAGCTTCCTGAGTAATTTTTTTTAAGCTTTCTATATGAATTTAATAATATTCAAAACTGTAGAATATATAGAAATAAATTTTAAACGCATAATTATTAAATCATGGGAGTAAACATACAAAAATTAATTTTTCAAATAAAGAAAAGGTTTAGTCAAAAACAAAATAATAATTTTATTCATATATATGTATGTATGTATGTATGAATATATGTGTGTATGTATATATGAATGGATTAGAATTGAAGATTTTGAAATTAGAAGTATTAGAATCGAAAATTAAAAAAGAAACAAAAACAAAATAATAATTTATGTATGTAAAAATATATGTATGTATGTATATATGAATACATGTGTGTATGTATGTATATATGAATGGATTAGAATTGAAGATTTTAAAATTTTTCGTTCCAACATATGAACGTATGTACATATGAATGTATTAGAATCGAAAATTTTGAAATTTTGCTGTTGGAAAAATTAGAAATAAAATTATTAACACAAACACACGTTATTATGAATGTATACCTAGTTTTTTTAAAACTGCGGGTGAACATATAGAAATAAATTTCTCAAATAAAGAAAAGGTTTAGGTTAAAATAAAATAATAATTGTATTCAAATATATATATGTACATATGAATGTAATTTTTTTAAATAAAGAAAAGGTTTAGGCAAAAACAAAATAATAATTTTATTCAAATATATGTATGTATATATAAATGTATTAAAATTTAGCATTTTACAGTTTTCCGTTTGGAACAATAAAAATAAAATTCTAACTACATACGTACATACATATATTCTGTATGTACATATATTTTTTTAAAGCTTGCTGACGAAACGTAATGTTCAAAACAATAACAAATGAAATATTAATATTCAGATGTCACAAAACATCTGATGTCTGATAAAAGCTGACATTTATTTACGTTAAGATTAATTCGTTTATCCGCAACAAAAATATGTGAGATCATTATACTTTCAAATATTATTTAATTCTCGGTTTGTGTTTCTAATAATAAAAATAACGTAAAACGTATCATTTATTTCTTGGTTTGTGTTTCTAATTATAAAAAGTATAAAAGAAAAACGTGCTTTTGTTATACAAAAATTTTTTCAGAAAATCTTAAAATAGAGCTATTTCGGGGCTAAAAAGTTCCAATGTCAGATTTTTCTGGTACCCTAGAGGCAAAACTCTACCTAATGCCTTTTGTCCCATGTCTCTAGCCCTTCTAGAAGTACCCGTACTTTTTACCACCTGAGAAGTAGCTATATACATATAATGTAAAATAGGATGGTTTTTGAAGAGTTATACGAAATATGAATAAAATATAAAATTATTAAGAGAAATTCAAGGTACTGCCTAGCCTAGTGGTTAGCGTGGTAGTCTCATAGCCAGAAGGTTATTGGATCAATGCTTGCCTGGATGTTGTATTTTTCTTTTTTTGGATTATTTTAAAATTTTTTTTTTTTTATTTTGTTTAAATTTTGTATTTTATTTTTTTTTTAATATATAACAGAAAAATGTTATATAAAAGTTTAAAGAAAATTTCCAAAAAAATATTCTTATAATAGTTTGGAAAAATTCGCAAAAATTTTAAGTACATAAATATATATGTATGTATATTTTTTTTAAAGCTTCCTGAGTAATTTTTTTTAAGCTTTCTATATGAATTTAATAATATTCAAAACTGTAGAATATATAGAAATAAATTTTAAACGCATAATTATTAAATCATGGGAGTAAACATACAAAAATTAATTTTTCAAATAAAGAAAAGGTTTAGTCAAAAACAAAATAATAATTTTATTCATATATATGTATGTATGTATGTATGAATATATGTGTGTATGGATATATGAATGGATTAGAATTGAAGATTTTGAAATTTTTCGTTCCAACATATGAACGTATGTACATATGAATGTATTAGAATCGAAAATTAAAAAAGAAACAAAAACAAAATAATAATTTATGTATGTAAAAATATATGTATGTATGTATATATGAATACATGTGTGTATGTATGTATATATGAATGGATTAGAATTGAAGATTTTAAAATTTTTCGTTCCAACATATGAACGTATGTACATATGAATGTATTAGAATCGAAAATTTTGAAATTTTGCTGTTGGAAAAATTAGAAATAAAATTATTAACACAAACACACGTTATTATGAATGTATACCTAGTTTTTTTAAAACTGCGGGTGAACATATAGAAATAAATTTCTCAAATAAAGAAAAGGTTTAGGTTAAAATAAAATAATAATTGTATTCAAATACATATATATATGTACATATGAATGTAATTTTTTTAAATAAAGAAAAGGTTTAGGCAAAAACAAAATAATAATTTTATTCAAATATATGTATGTATATATAAATGTATTAAAATTTAGCATTTTACAGTTTTCCGTTTGGAACAATAAAAATAAAATTCTAACTACATACGTACATACATATATTTTGTATGTACATATATTTTTTTAAAGCTTGCTGACGAAACGTAATGTTAAAAACAATAACAAATGAAATATTAATATTCAGATGTCACAAAACATCTGATGTCTGATAAAAGCTGACATTTTATTTCGTTTATCCGCAACAAAAATATGTGAGATCATTATATTTTCAAATATTATTTATTTCTCGGTTTGTGTTTCTAATAATAAAAATAACGTAAAACGTATCATTTATTTCTTGGTTTGTGTTTCTAATTATAAAAAGTATAAAAGAAAAACGTGCTTTTGTTATACAAAAATTTTTTCAGAAAATCTTAAAATAGAGCTATTTCGGGGCTAAAAAGTTCCAATGTCAGATTTTTCTGGTACCCTAGAGGCAAAACTCTACCTAATGCCTTTAGTCCCATGTCTCTAGCCCTTCTAGAAGTACCCGTACTTTTTACCACCTGAGAAGTAGCTATATATATATAATGTAAAATAGGATGGTTTTTGAAGAGTTATACGAAATATGAATAAAATATAGAATTATTAAGAGAAATTCAAGGTACTGCGTAGCCTAGTGGTTAGCGTGGTAGTCTCATAGCCAGAAGGTTATTGGATCAATGCTTGCCTGGATGTTGTATTTTTCTTTTTTTGGATTATTTTAAAATTTTTTTTTTTTTTATTTTGTTTAAATTTTGTATTTTATTTTTTTTTAATATATAACAGAAAAATGTTATAAAATTTTAAAGAAAATTTCCAAAAAAATATTCTTATAATAGTTTGGAAAAATTCGCAAAAATTTTAAGTACATAAATATGTATGTATATTTTTTTTAAAGCTTCCTGAGTAATTTTTTTTAAGCTTTCTATATGAATTTAATAATATTCAAAACTGTAGAATATATAGAAATAAATTTTAAACGCATAATTATTAAATCATGGGAGTAAACATACAAAAATTAATTTTTCAAATAAAGAAAAGGTTTAGTCAAAAACAAAATAATAATTTTATTCATATATATGTATGTATGTATGTATGAATATATGTGTGTATGTATATATGAATGGATTAGAATTGAAGATTTTGAAATTTTTCGTTCCAACATATGAACGTATGTACATATGAATGTATTAGAATCGAAAATTAAAAAAGAAACAAAAACAAAATAATAATTTATGTATGTAAAAATATATGTATGTATGTATATATGAATACATGTGTGTATGTATGTATATATGAATGGATTAGAATTGAAGATTTTAAAATTTTTCGTTCCAACATATGAACGTATGTACATATGAATGTATTAGAATCGAAAATTTTGAAATTTTGCTGTTGGAAAAATTAGAAATAAAATTATTAACACAAACACACGTTATTATGAATGTATACCTAGTTTTTTTAAAACTGCGGGTGAACATATAGAAATAAATTTCTCAAATAAAGAAAAGGTTTAGGTTAAAATAAAATAATAATTGTATTCAAATATATATATGTACATATGAATGTAATTTTTTTAAATAAAGAAAAGGTTTAGGCAAAAACAAAATAATAATTTTATTCAAATATATGTATGTATATATAAATGTATTAAAATTTAGCATTTTACAGTTTTCCGTTTGGAACAATAAAAATAAAATTCTAACTACATACGTACATACATATATTCTGTATGTACATATATTTTTTTAAAGCTTGCTGACGAAACGTAATGTTCAAAACAATAACAAATGAAATATTAATATTCAGATGTCACAAAACATCTGATGTCTGATAAAAGCTGACATTTATTTACGTTAAGATTAATTCGTTTATCCGCAACAAAAATATGTGAGATCATTATACTTTCAAATATTATTTAATTCTCGGTTTGTGTTTCTAATAATAAAAATAACGTAAAACGTATCATTTATTTCTTGGTTTGTGTTTCTAATTATAAAAAGTATAAAAGAAAAACGTGCTTTTGTTATACAAAAATTTTTTCAGAAAATCTTAAAATAGAGCTATTTCGGGGCTAAAAAGTTCCAATGTCAGATTTTTCTGGTACCCTAGAGGCAAAACTCTACCTAATGCCTTTTGTCCCATGTCTCTAGCCCTTCTAGAAGTACCCGTACTTTTTACCACCTGAGAAGTAGCTATATACATATAATGTAAAATAGGATGGTTTTTGAAGAGTTATACGAAATATGAATAAAATATAAAATTATTAAGAGAAATTCAAGGTACTGCGTAGCCTAGTGGTTAGCGTGGTAGTCTCATAGCCAGAAGGTTATTGGATCAATGCTTGCCTGGATGTTGTATTTTTCTTTTTTTGGATTATTTTAAAAATTTTTTTTTTTTATTTTGTTTAAATTTTGTATTTTATTTTTTTTTAAATATATAACAGAAAAATGTTATATAAAAGTTTAAAGAAAATTTCCAAAAAAATATTCTTATAATAGTTTGGAAAAATTCGCAAAAATTTTAAGTACATAAATATGTATGTATGTATATTTTTTTTAAAGCTTCCTGAGTAATTTTTTTTAAGCTTTCTATATGAATTTAATAATATTCAAAACTGTAGAATATATAGAAATAAATTTTAAACGCATAATTATTAAATCATGGGAGTAAACATACAAAAATTAATTTTTCAAATAAAGAAAAGGTTTAGTCAAAAACAAAATAATAATTTTATTCATATATATGTATGTATGTATGTATGAATATATGTGTGTATGTATATATGAATGGATTAGAATTGAAGATTTTGAAATTTTTCGTTCCAACATATGAACGTATGTACATATGAATGTATTAGAATCGAAAATTAAAAAAGAAACAAAAACAAAATAATATTTTATGTATGTAAAAATATATGTATGTATGTATATATGAATACATGTGTGTATGTATGGATATATGAATGGATTAGAATTGAAGATTTTAAAATTTTTCGTTCCAACATATGAACGTATGTACATATGAATGTATTAGAATCGAAAATTTTGAAATTTTGCTGTTGGAAAAATTAGAAATAAAATTATTAACACAAACACACGTTATTATGAATGTATACCTAGTTTTTTTAAAACTGCGGGTGAACATATAGAAATAAATTTCTCAAATAAAGAAAAGGTTTAGGTTAAAATAAAATAATAATTGTATTCAAATATATATATGTACATATGAATGTAATTTTTTTAAATAAAGAAAAGGTTTAGGCAAAAACAAAATAATAATTTTATTCAAATATATGTATGTATATATAAATGTATTAAAATTTAGCATTTTACAGTTTTCCGTTTGGAACAATAAAAATAAAATTCTAACTACATACGTACATACACATATTCTGTATGTACATATATTTTTTTAAAGCTTGCTGACGAAACGTAATGTTCAAAACAATAACAAATGAAATATTAATATTCATATGTCACAAAACATCTGATGTCTGATAAAAGCTGACATTTATTTACGTTAAGATTAATTCGTTTATCCGCAACAAAAATATGTGAGATCATTATACTTTCAAATATTATTTAATTCTCGGTTTGTGTTTCTAATAATAAAAATAACGTAAAACGTATCATTTATTTCTTGGTTTGTGTTTCTAATTATAAAAAGTATAAAAGAAAAACGTGCTTTTGTTATACAAAAATTTTTTCAGAAAATCTTAAAATAGAGCTATTTCGGGGCTAAAAAGTTCCAATGTCAGATTTTTCTGGTACCCTAGAGGCAAAACTCTACCTAATGCCTTTTGTCCCATGTCTCTAGCCCTTCTAGAAGTACCCGTACTTTTTACCACCTGAGAAGTAGCTATATATATATAATGTAAAATAGGATGGTTTTTGAAGAGTTATACGAAATATGAATAAAATATAGAATTATTAAGAGAAATTCAAGGTACTGCGTAGCCTAGTGGTTAGCGTGGTAGTCTCATAGCCAGAAGGTTATTGGATCAATGCTTGCCTGGATGTTGTATTTTTCTTTTTTTGGATTATTTTAAAATTTTTTTTTTTTTATTTTGTTTAAATTTTGTATTTTATTTTTTTTTAATATATAACAGAAAAATGTTATAAAATTTTAAAGAAAATTTCCAAAAAAATATTCTTATAATAGTTTGGAAAAATTCGCAAAAATTTTAAGTACATAAATATGTATGTATGTATATTTTTTTTAAAGCTTCCTGAGTAATTTTTTTTAAGCTTTCTATATGAATTTAATAATATTCAAAACTGTAGAATATATAGAAATAAATTTTAAACGCATAATTATTAAATCATGGGAGTAAACATACAAAAATTAATTTTTCAAATAAAGAAAAGGTTTAGTCAAAAACAAAATAATAATTTTATTCATATATATGTATGTATGTATGTATGAATATATGTGTGTATGTATATATGAATGGATTAGAATTGAAGATTTTGAAATTTTTCGTTCTAACATATGAACGTATGTACATATGAATGTATTAGAATCGAAAATTAAAAAAGAAACAAAAACAAAATAATAATTTATGTATGTAAAAATATATGTATGTATGTATATATGAATACATGTGTATGTATGTATATATGAATGGATTAGAATTGAAGATTTTAAAATTTTTCGTTCCAACATATGAACGTATGTACATATGAATGTATTAGAATCGAAAATTTTGAAATTTTGCTGTTGGAAAAATTAGAAATAAAATTATTAACACAAACACACGTTATTATGAATGTATACCTAGTTTTTTTAAAACTGCGGGTGAACATATAGAAATAAATTTCTCAAATAAAGAAAAGGTTTAGGTTAAAATAAAATAATAATTGTATTCAAATATATATATGTACATATGAATGTAATTTTTTTAAATAAAGAAAAGGTTTAGGCAAAAACAAAATAATAATTTTATTCAAATATATGTATGTATATATAAATGTATTAAAATTTAGCATTTTACAGTTTTCCGTTTGGAACAATAAAAATAAAATTCTAACTACATACGTACATACATATATTCTGTATGTACATATATTTTTTTAAAGCTTGCTGACGAAACGTAATGTTCAAAACAATAACAAATGAAATATTAATATTCAGATGTCACAAAACATCTGATGTCTGATAAAAGCTGACATTTATTTACGTTAAGATTAATTCGTTTATCCGCAACAAAAATATGTGAGATCATTATACTTTCAAATATTATTTAATTCTCGGTTTGTGTTTCTAATAATAAAAATAACGTAAAACGTATCATTTATTTCTTGGTTTGTGTTTCTAATTATAAAAAGTATAAAAGAAAAACGTGCTTTTGTTATACAAAAATTTTTTCAGAAAATCTTAAAATAGAGCTATTTCGGGGCTAAAAAGTTCCAATGTCAGATTTTTCTGGTACCCTAGAGGCAAAACTCTACCTAATGCCTTTTGTCCCATGTCTCTAGCCCTTCTAGAAGTACCCGTACTTTTTACCACCTGAGAAGTAGCTATATACATATAATGTAAAATAGGATGGTTTTTGAAGAGTTATACGAAATATGAATAAAATATAAAATTATTAAGAGAAATTCAAGGTACTGCGTAGCCTAGTGGTTAGCGTGGTAGTCTCATAGCCAGAAGGTTATTGGATCAATGCTTGCCTGGATGTTGTATTTTTCTTTTTTTGGATTATTTTAAAAATTTTTTTTTTTTATTTTGTTTAAATTTTGTATTTTATTTTTTTTTAAATATATAACAGAAAAATGTTATATAAAAGTTTAAAGAAAATTTCCAAAAAAATATTCTTATAATAGTTTGGAAAAATTCGCAAAAATTTTAAGTACATAAATATGTATGTATGTATATTTTTTTTAAAGCTTCCTGAGTAATTTTTTTTAAGCTTTCTATATGAATTTAATAATATTCAAAACTGTAGAATATATAGAAATAAATTTTAAACGCATAATTATTAAATCATGGGAGTAAACATACAAAAATTAATTTTTCAAATAAAGAAAAGGTTTAGTCAAAAACAAAATAATAATTTTATTCATATATATGTATGTATGTATGTATGAATATATGTGTGTATGTATATATGAATGGATTAGAATTGAAGATTTTGAAATTTTTCGTTCCAACATATGAACGTATGTACATATGAATGTATTAGAATCGAAAATTAAAAAAGAAACAAAAACAAAATAATATTTTATGTATGTAAAAATATATGTATGTATGTATATATGAATACATGTGTGTATGTATGTATATATGAATGGATTAGAATTGAAGATTTTAAAATTTTTCGTTCCAACATATGAACGTATGTACATATGAATGTATTAGAATCGAAAATTTTGAAATTTTGCTGTTGGAAAAATTAGAAATAAAATTATTAACACAAACACACGTTATTATGAATGTATACCTAGTTTTTTTAAAACTGCGGGTGAACATATAGAAATAAATTTCTCAAATAAAGAAAAGGTTTAGGTTAAAATAAAATAATAATTGTATTCAAATATATATATGTACATATGAATGTAATTTTTTTAAATAAAGAAAAGGTTTAGGCAAAAACAAAATAATAATTTTATTCAAATATATGTATGTATATATAAATGTATTAAAATTTAGCATTTTACAGTTTTCCGTTTGGAACAATAAAAATAAAATTCTAACTACATACGTACATACACATATTCTGTATGTACATATATTTTTTTAAAGCTTGCTGACGAAACGTAATGTTCAAAACAATAACAAATGAAATATTAATATTCATATGTCACAAAACATCTGATGTCTGATAAAAGCTGACATTTATCCGCAACAAAAATATGTAAGATCATTATACTTTCAAATATTATTTAATTCTCGGTTTGTGTTTCTAATAATAAAAATAACGTAAAACGTATCATTTATTTCTTGGTTTGTGTTTCTAATTATAAAAAGTATAAAAGAAAAACGTGCTTTTGTTATACAAAAATTTTTTCAGAAAATCTTAAAATAGAGCTATTTCGGGGCTAAAAAGTTCCAATGTCAGATTTTTCTGGTACCCTAGAGGCAAAACTCTACCTAATGCCTTTTGTCCCATGTCTCTAGCCCTTCTAGAAGTACCCGTACTTTTTACCACCTGAGAAGTAGCTATATACATATAATGTAAAATAGGATGGTTTTTGAAGAGTTATACGAAATATGAATAAAATATAAAATTATTAAGAGAAATTCAAGGTACTGCGTAGCCTAGTGGTTAGCGTGGTAGTCTCATAGCCAGAAGGTTATTGGATCAATGCTTGCCTGGATGTTGTATTTTTCTTTTTTTGGATTATTTTAAAAATTTTTTTTTTTTATTTTGTTTAAATTTTGTATTTTATTTTTTTTTAATACTCGTATATAACAGAAAAATGTTATAAAATTTTAAAGAAAATTTCCAAAAAAATATTCTTATAATAGTTTGGAAAAATTCGCAAAAATTTTAAGTACATAAATATGTATGTAGTATGTATATTTTTTTTAAAGCTTACTGAGTAATTTTTTTAAGCTTTCTATATGAATTTAATAATATTCAAAACTGTAGAATAAATAGAAATAAATTTTAAACGCATAATTATTATATCATGGGGGTAAACTTACAAAAATTAATTTCTCAAATAAAGAAAAGGTTTAGTCAAAAACAAAATAATAATTTATGTATGTAAAAATATATGTAAGTATGTATATATGAATATATGTGTGTATGTATATATGAATGGATTAGAATTGAAGATTTTAAAATTTTTCGTTCCAACATATGAACGTATGTACATATGAATGTATTAGAATCGAAAATTTTGAAATTTTGCTGTTGGAAAAATTATAAATAAAATTATAAATGCAAATATACATAATTATGAATGGATACCTGTTTTTTTTAAACTGTGGGTAAACATATAGGATTGAATTTTAAACATAAAGAAAAGGTTTAGTCAAAAACAAAATAATAATTTATGTATGTAAAAATATGTGTATGAATGTATATATGAATACATGTGTGTATGTATGTATATATGAATGGATTAGAATTGAAGATTTTAAAATTTTTCGTTCCAACATATGAACGTATGTACATATGAATGTATTAGAATCGAAAATTTTGAAATTTTGCTGTTGGAAAAATTATAAATAAAATTATAAATGCAAATATACATAATTATGAATGGATACCTGTTTTTTTTAAACTGTGGGTAAACATATAGGATTGAATTTTAAACATAAAGAAAAGGTTTAGTCAAAAACAAAATAATAATTTATGTATGTAAAAATATGTGTATGAATGTATATATGAATATATGTGTGTATGTATGTATATATGAATGGATTAGAATTGAAGATTTTAAAATTTTTCGTTCCAACATATGAACGTATGTACATATGAATGTATTAGAATCGAAATTTTTGAAATTTTGCTGTTGGAAAAATTATAAATAAAATTATAAATGCAAATATACATAATTATGAATGGATACCTGTTTTTTTTAAACTGTGGGTAAACATATAGGATTGAATTTTAAACATAAAGAAAAGGTTTAGTCAAAAACAAAATAATAATTTATGTATGTAAAAATATGTGTATGAATGTATATATGAATATATGTGTGTATGTATGTATATATGAATGTATTGGAATTTAGCATTTTTTACAGGTTTTCGCTCGAACAATAAAAATAAAATTTTAGGTAGATACATACGTACATAAATTGTGTATGTATATTTTTTTAAAGCTTGCTGACGAAACATAATATTCAAAACAATAACAAATGAAGCATTAATATTCAGTTGCCACAAAACATCTGATGTCTTTTATAAAATCTGACATTTATTTAAGTTTATTTCGATTTTTCGAAATTAAAATATATGTGAGATCATTGCATTTTCAAATATTATTTATTTCTCGGTTTGTGTTTCTAATAATAAAAATAACGTAAAACGTATCATTTATTTCTTGGTTTGTGTTTCTAATTATAAAAAGTATAAAAGAAAAACGTGCTTTTGTTATACAAAAATTTTTTCAGAAAATCTTAAAATAGAGCTATTTCGGGGCTAAAAAGTTCCAATGTCAGATTTTTCTGGGACCCTAGAGGCAAAATTCTACCTAATGCCCTTTGTCCCATGTCTCTAGCCCTTCTAGAAGTACCCGTACTTTTTACCACCTGAGAAGTAGCTATATATATATAAAAATGTAAAATATGATGGTTTTTGATGAGTTATACGATATATGAATAAAATATAGAATTATTAAGGGAAATTCAAGGTACTGCGTAGCCTGGTGGTTAGCGTGGTAGTCTCATAGCCAGAAGGTTATTGGATCAATGCTTGCCTGGATGTTGTATTTTTCTTTTTTTGGATTATTTTAAAAATTTTTTTTTTATTTTGTTTAAATTTTGTGCTTTATTTTTTTTTAATATATAACAGATAAATGTTATATAAAAGTTTAAAGAAAATTTCCAAAAAAATATTCTTATAATAGTTTGGAAAAATTCGCAAAAATTTTAAGTACATAAATATGTATGTATGTATATTTTTTTTAAAGCTTCCTGAGTAATTTTTTTAAGCTTTCCATATGAATTTAATATTATTCAAAACTGTAGAATATATAGAAATAAATTTTAAACGCATAATTATTATATCATGGGAGTAAACTTACAAAAATTAATTTTTCAAATAAAGAAAAGGTTTAGTCAAAAACAAAATAATAATTTATGCATGTAAAAATATATGTATGTATGTATATATGAATACATGTGTGTATGTATGTATATATGAATGGATTAGAATTGAAGATTTTAAAATTTTTCGTTCCAACATATGAACGTATGTACATATGAATGTATTAGAATCGAAAATTTTGAAATTTTGCTGTTGGAAAAATTAGAAATAAAATTATTAACACAAACACACGTTATTATGAATGTATACCTAGTTTTTTTAAAACTGCGGGTGAACATATAGAAATAAATTTCTCAAATAAAGAAAAGGTTTAGGTTAAAATAAAATAATAATTGTATTCAAATATATATATGTACATATGAATGTAATTTTTTTAAATAAAGAAAAGGTTTAGGCAAAAACAAAATAATAATTTTATTCAAATATATGTATGTATATATAAATGTATTAAAATTTAGCATTTTACAGTTTTCCGTTTGGAACAATAAAAATAAAATTCTAACTACATACGTACATACATATATTCTGTATGTACATATATTTTTTTAAAGCTTGCTGACGAAACGTAATGTTCAAAACAATAACAAATGAAATATTAATATTCAGATGTCACAAAACATCTGATGTCTGATAAAAGCTGACATTTATTTACGTTAAGATTAATTCGTTTATCCGCAACAAAAATATGTGAGATCATTATATTTTCAAATATTATTTATTTCTCGGTTTGTGTTTCTAATAATAAAAATAACGTAAAACGTATCATTTATTTCTTGGTTTGTGTTTCTAATTATAAAAAGTATAAAAGAAAAACGTGCTTTTGTTATACAAAAATTTTTTCAGAAAATCTTAAAATAGAGCTATTTCGGGGCTAAAAAGTTCCAATGTCAGATTTTTCTGGTACCCTAGAGGCAAAACTCTACCTAATGCCTTTTGTCCCATGTCTCTAGCCCTTCTAGAAGTACCCGTACTTTTTACCACCTGAGAAGTAGCTATATATATATAATAATGTAAAATAGGATGGTTTTTGAAGAGTTATACGAAATATGAATAAAATATAGAATTATTAAGGCAAATTAAAGGTACTGCGTAGCCTAGTGGTTAGCGTGGTAGTCTCATAGCCAGAAGGTTATTGGATCAATGCTTGCGTGGATGTCGTCGTATTTTTATTTTTTTGCATTATTTTAAATTTTTTTTTTTATTTTATTTAAATTTTGTGTTTTATTTTTTTTTAATATATAACAGATAAATGTTATATAAAAGTTTAAAGAAAATTTCCAAAAAAATATTCTTATAATAGTTTGGAAAAATTCGCAAAAATTTTAAGTACATAAATATGTATGTATGTATATTTTTTTTAAAGCTTCCTGAGTAATTTTTTTAAGCTTTCCATATGAATTTAATATTATTCAAAACTGTAGAATATATAGAAATAAATTTTAAACGCATAATTATTATATCATGGGAGTAAACTTACAAAAATTAATTTTTCAAATAAAGAAAAGGTTTAGTCAAAAACAAAATAATAATTTATGCATGTAAAAATATATGTATGCATGTATATATGAATACATGTGTGTATGTATGTATATATGAATGGATTAGAATTGAAGATTTTAAAATTTTTCGTTCCAACATATGAACGTATGTACATATGAATGTATTAGAATCGAAAATTTTGAAATTTTGCATGAATGTATACCTAGTTTTTTTAAAACTGCGGGTGAACATATAGAAATAAATTTCTCAAATAAAGAAAAGGTTTAGGTTAAAATAAAATAATAATTGTATTCAAATATATATATGTACATATGAATGTAATTTTTTTAAATAAAGAAAAGGTTTAGGCAAAAACAAAATAATAATTTTATTCAAATATATGTATGTATATATAAATGTATTAAAATTTAGCATTTTACAGTTTTCCGTTTGGAACAATAAAAATAAAATTCTAACTACATACGTACATACATATATTCTGTATGTACATATATTTTTTTAAAGCTTGCTGACGAAACGTAATGTTCAAAACAATAACAAATTAAATATTAATATTCAGATGTCACAAAACATCTGATGTCTGATAAAAGCTGACATTTATTTACGTTAAGATTAATTCGTTTATCCGCAACAAAAATATGTGAGATCATTATATTTTCAAATATTATTTATTTCTCGGTTTGTGTTTCTAATAATAAAAATAACGTAAAACGTATCATTTATTTCTTGGTTTGTGTTTCTAATTATAAAAAGTATAAAAGAAAAACGTGCTTTTGTTATACAAAAATTTTTTCAGAAAATCTTAAAATAGAGCTATTTCGGGGCTAAAAAGTTCCAATGTCAGATTTTTCTGGTACCCTAGAGGCAAAACTCTACCTAATGCCTTTTGTCCCATGTCTCTAGCCCTTCTAGAAGTACCCGTACTTTTTACCACCTGAGAAGTAGCTATATATATATAATGTAAAATAGGATGGTTTTTGAAGAGTTATACGAAATATGAATAAAATATAGAATTATTAAGGCAAATTAAAGGTACTGCGTAGCCTAGTGGTTAGCGTGGTAGTCTCATAGCCAGAAGGTTATTGGATCAATGCTTGCCTGGATGTCGTCGTATTTTTATTTTTTTGCATTATTTTAAAATTTTTTTTTTATTTTATTTAAATTTTGTGTTTTATTTTTTTTTAATATATAACAGATAAATGTTATATAAAAGTTTAAAGAAAATTTCCAAAAAAATATTCTTATAATAGTTTGGAAAAATTCGCAAAAATTTTAAGTACATAAATATGTATGTATGCATATTTTTTTTAAAGCTTCCTGAGTAATTTTTTTAAGCTTTCCATATGAATTTAATATTATTCAAAACTGTAGAATATATAGAAATAAATTTTAAACGCATAATTATTATATCATGGGAGTAAACTTACAAAAATTAATTTTTCAAATAAAGAAAAGGTTTAGTCAAAAACAAAATAATAATTTATGCATGTAAAAATATATGTATGTATGTATATATGAATACATGTGTGTATGTATGTATATATGAATGGATTAGAATTGAAGATTTTAAAATTTTTCGTTCCAACATATGAACGTATGTACATATGAATGTATTAGAATCGAAAATTTTGAAATTTTGCTGTTGGAAAAATTAGAAATAAAATTATTAACACAAACACACGTTATTATGAATGTATACCTAGTTTTTTTAAAACTGCGGGTGAACATATAGAAATAAATTTCTCAAATAAAGAAAAGGTTTAGGTTAAAATAAAATAATAATTGTATTCAAATATATATATGTACATATGAATGTAATTTTTTTAAATAAAGAAAAGGTTTAGGCAAAAACAAAATAATAATTTTATTCAAATATATGTATGTATATATAAATGTATTAAAATTTAGCATTTTACAGTTTTCCGTTTGGAACAATAAAAATAAAATTCTAACTACATACGTACATACATATATTCTGTATGTACATATATTTTTTTAAAGCTTGCTGACGAAACGTAATGTTCAAAACAATAACAAATGAAATATTAATATTCAGATGTCACAAAACATCTGATGTCTGATAAAAGCTGACATTTATTTACGTTAAGATTAATTCGTTTATCCGCAACAAAAATATGTGAGATCATTATACTTTCAAATATTATTTAATTCTCGGTTTGTGTTTCTAATAATAAAAATAACGTAAAACGTATCATTTATTTCTTGGTTTGTGTTTCTAATTATAAAAAGTATAAAAGAAAAACGTGCTTTTGTTATACAAAAATTTTTTCAGAAAATCTTAAAATAGAGCTATTTCGGGGCTAAAAAGTTCCAATGTCAGATTTTTCTGGTACCCTAGAGGCAAAACTCTACCTAATGCCTTTTGTCCCATGTCTCTAGCCCTTCTAGAAGTACCCGTACTTTTTACCACCTGAGAAGTAGCTATATATATATAATAATGTAAAATAGGATGGTTTTTGAAGAGTTATACGAAATATGAATAAAATATAGAATTATTAAGGCAAATTAAAGGTACTGCGTAGCCTAGTGGTTAGCGTGGTAGTCTCATAGCCAGAAGGTTATTGGATCAATGCTTGCGTGGATGTCGTCGTATTTTTATTTTTTTGCATTATTTTAAAATTTTTTTTTTATTTTATTTAAATTTTGTGTTTTATTTTTTTTTAATATATAACAGATAAATGTTATATAAAAGTTTAAAGAAAATTTCCAAAAAAATATTCTTATAATAGTTTGGAAAAATTCGCAAAAATTTTAAGTACATAAATATGTATGTATGTATATTTTTTTTAAAGCTTCCTGAGTAATTTTTTTAAGCTTTCCATATGAATTTAATATTATTCAAAACTGTAGAATATATAGAAATAAATTTTAAACGCATAATTATTATATCATGGGAGTAAACTTACAAAAATTAATTTTTCAAATAAAGAAAAGGTTTAGTCAAAAACAAAATAATAATTTATGCATGTAAAAATATATGTATGCATGTATATATGAATACATGTGTGTATGTATGTATATATGAATGGATTAGAATTGAAGATTTTAAAATTTTTCGTTCCAACATATGAACGTATGTACATATGAATGTATTAGAATCGAAAATTTTGAAATTTTGCTGTTGGAAAAATTAGAAATAAAATTATTAACACAAACACACGTTATTATGAATGTATACCTAGTTTTTTTAAAACTGCGGGTGAACATATAGAAATAAATTTCTCAAATAAAGAAAAGGTTTAGGTTAAAATAAAATAATAATTGTATTCAAATATATATATGTACATATGAATGTAATTTTTTTAAATAAAGAAAAGGTTTAGGCAAAAACAAAATAATAATTTTATTCAAATATATGTATGTATATATAAATGTATTAAAATTTAGCATTTTACAGTTTTCCGTTTGGAACAATAAAAATAAAATTCTAACTACATACGTACATACATATATTCTGTATGTACATATATTTTTTTAAAGCTTGCTGACGAAACGTAATGTTAAAAACAATAACAAATGAAATATTAATATTCAGATGTCACAAAACATCTGATGTCTGATAAAAGCTGACATTTATTTACGTTAAGATTAATTCGTTTATCCGCAACAAAAATATGTGAGATCATTATATTTTCAAATATTATTTATTTCTCGGTTTGTGTTTCTAATAATAAAAATAACGTAAAACGTATCATTTATTTCTTGGTTTGTGTTTCTAATTATAAAAAGTATAAAAGAAAAACGTGCTTTTGTTATACAAAAATTTTTTCAGAAAATCTTAAAATAGAGCTATTTCGGGGCTAAAAAGTTCCAATGTCAGATTTTTCTGGTACCCTAGAGGCAAAACTCTACCTAATGCCTTTTGTCCCATGTCTCTAGCCCTTCTAGAAGTACCCGTACTTTTTACCACCTGAGAAGTAGCTATATATATATAATGTAAAATAGGATGGTTTTTGAAGAGTTATACGAAATATGAATAAAATATAGAATTATTAAGGCAAATTAAAGGTACTGCGTAGCCTAGTGGTTAGCGTGGTAGTCTCATAGCCAGAAGGTTATTGGATCAATGCTTGCCTGGATGTCGTCGTATTTTTATTTTTTTGCATTATTTTTAAATTTTTTTTTTATTTTATTTAAATTTTGTGTTTTATTTTTTTTTAATATATAACAGATAAATGTTACATAAAAGTTTAAAGAAAATTTCCAAAAAAATATTCTTATAATAGTTTGGAAAAATTCGCAAAAATTTTAAGTACATAAATATGTATGTATGTATATTTTTTTTAAAGCTTCCTGAGTAATTTTTTTAAGCTTTCCATATGAATTTAATATTATTCAAAACTGTAGAATATATAGAAATAAATTTTAAACGCATAATTATTATATCATGGGAGTAAACTTACAAAAATTAATTTTTCAAATAAAGAAAAGGTTTAGTCAAAAACAAAATAATAATTTATGCATGTAAAAATATATGTATGCATGTATATATGAATACATGTGTGTATGTATGTATTTATGAATGGATTAGAATTGAAGATTTTAAAATTTTTCGTTCCAACATATGAACGTATGTACATATGAATGTATTAGAATCGAAAATTTTGAAATTTTGCTGTTGGAAAAATTAGAAATAAAATTATTAACGCAAACACACGTTATTATGAATGTATACCTAGTTTTTTTAAAACTGCGGGTGAACATATAGAAATAAATTTCTCAAATAAAGAAAAGGTTTAGGTTAAAATAAAATAATAATTGTATTCAAATATATATATGTATATATAAATGTATTAAAATTTAGCATTTTACCGTTTTCCGTTTGGAACAATAAAAATAAAATTCTAACTACATACGTACATACATATATTCTGTATGTACATATATTTTTTTAAAGCTTGCTGACGAAACGTAATGTTCAAAACAATAACAAATGAAATATTAATATTCATATGTCACAAAACATCTGATGTCTGATAAAAGCTGACATTTATTTACGTTAAGATTAATTCGTTTATCCGCAACAAAAATATGTGAGATCATTATATTTTCAAATATTATTTATTTCTCGGTTTGTGTTTCTAATAATAAAAATAACGTAAAACGTATCATTTATTTCTTGGTTTGTGTTTCTAATTATAAAAAGTATAAAAGAAAAACGTGCTTTTGTTACACAAAAATTTTTTCAGAAAATCTTAAAATAGAGCTATTTCGGGGCTAAAAAGTTCCAATGTCAGATTTTTCTGGTACCCTAGAGGCAAAACTCTACCTAATGCCTTTTGTCCCATGTCTCTAGCCCTTCTAGAAGTACCCGTACTTTTTACCACCTGAGAAGTAGCTATATATATATAATGTAAAATAGGATGGTTTTTGAAGAGTTATACGAAATATGAATAAAATATAGAATTATTAAGGCAAATTAAAGGTACTGCGTAGCCTAGTGGTTAGCGTGGTAGTCTCATAGCCAGAAGGTTATTGGATCAATGCTTGCCTGGATGTCGTCGTATTTTTATTTTTTTGCATTATTTTAAAATTTTTTTTTTATTTTATTTAAATTTTGTGTTTTATTTTTTTTTAATATATAACAGATAAATGTTATATAAAAGTTTAAAGAAAATTTCCAAAAAAATATTCTTATAATAGTTTGGAAAAATTCGCAAAAATTTTAAGTACATAAATATGTATGTATGTATATTTTTTTTAAAGCTTCCTGAGTAATTTTTTTAAGCTTTCCATATGAATTTAATATTATTCAAAACTGTAGAATATATAGAAATAAATTTTAAACGCATAATTATTATATCATGGGAGTAAACTTACAAAAATTAATTTTTCAAATAAAGAAAAGGTTTAGTCAAAAACAAAATAATAATTTATGCATGTAAAAATATATGTATGCATGTATATATGAATACATGTGTGTATGTATGTATTTATGAATGGATTAGAATTGAAGATTTTAAAATTTTTCGTTCCAACATATGAACGTATGTACATATGAATGTATTAGAATCGAAAATTTTGAAATTTTGCTGTTGGAAAAATTAGAAATAAAATTATTAACACAAACACACGTTATTATGAATGTATACCTAGTTTTTTTAAAACTGCGGGTGAACATATAGAAATAAATTTCTCAAATAAAGAAAAGGTTTAGGTTAAAATAAAATAATAATTGTATTCAAATATATATATGTATATATAAATGTATTAAAATTTAGCATTTTACCGTTTTCCGTTTGGAACAATAAAAATAAAATTCTAACTACATACGTACATACATATATTCTGTATGTACATATATTTTTTTAAAGCTTGCTGACGAAACGTAATGTTCAAAACAATAACAAATGAAATATTAATATTCAGATGTCACAAAACATCTGATGTCTGATAAAAGCTGACATTTATTTACGTTAAGATTAATTCGTTTATCCGCAACTAAAATATGTGAGATCATTATATTTTCAAATATTATTTATTTCTCGGTTTGTGTTTCTAATAATAAAAATAACGTAAAACGTATCATTTATTTCTTGGTTTGTGTTTCTAATTATAAAAAGTATAAAAGAAAAACGTGCTTTTGTTATACAAAAATTTTTTCAGAAAATCTTAAAATAGAGCTATTTCGGGGCTAAAAAGTTCCAATGTCAGATTTTTCTGGTACCCTAGAGGCAAAACTCTACCTAATGCCTTTTGTCCCATGTCTCTAGCCCTTCTAGAAGTACCCGTACTTTTTACCACCTGAGAAGTAGCTATATATATATAATGTAAAATATGATGGTTTTTGATGAGTTATACGATATATGAATAAAATATAGAATTATTAAGGGAAATTCAAGGTACTGCGTAGCCTAGTGGTTAGCGTGGTAGTCTCATAGCCAGAAGGTTATTGGATCAATGCTTGCCTGGATGTTGTATTTTTCTTTTTTGGATTATTTTAAAAATTTTTTTTTTTATTTTGTTTAAATTTTGTGTTTTATTTTTTTTTAATATATAACTGATAAATGTTATATAAAAGTTTAAAGAAAATTTCCAAAAAAATATTCTTATAATAGTTTGGAAAAATTCGCAAAAATTTTAAGTACATAAATATGTATGTATGTATATTTTTTTTAAAGCTTACTGAGGAATTTTTTTTAAGCTTTCTATGAATGTATATATGAATATATGTGTGTATGTATATATGAATGGATTAGAATTGAAGATTTTAAAATTTTTCGTTCCAACATATGAACGTATGTACATATGAATGTATTAGAATCGAAAATTAAAAAAGAAACAAAAACAAAATAATAATTTATGTATGTAAAAATATATGTATGTATGTATATATGAATACATGTGTGTATGTATGTATATATGAATGGATTAGAATTGAAGATTTTAAAATTTTTCGTTCCAACATATGAACGTATGTACATATGAATGTATTAGAATCGAAAATTTTGAAATTTTGCTGTTGGAAAAATTAGAAATAAAATTATTAACACAAACACACGTTATTATGAATGTATACCTAGTTTTTTTAAAACTGCGGGTGAACATATAGAAATAAATTTCTCAAATAAAGAAAAGGTTTAGATTAAAATAAAATAATAATTGTATTCAAATATATATATGTACATATGAATGTAATTTTTTTAAATAAAGAAAAGGTTTAGGCAAAAACAAAATAATAATTTTATTCAAATATATGTATGTATATATAAATGTATTAAAATTTAGCATTTTACAGTTTTCCGTTTGGAACAATAAAAATAAAATTCTAACTACATACGTACATACATATATTCTGTATGTACATATATTTTTTTAAAGCTTGCTGACGAAACGTAATGTTCAAAACAATAACAAATGAAATATTAATATTCAGATGTCACAAAACATCTGATGTCTGATAAAAGCTGACATTTATTTACGTTAAGATTAATTCGTTTATCCGCAACAAAAATATGTGAGATCATTATATTTTCAAATATTATTTATTTCTCGGTTTGTGTTTTTAATAATAAAAATAACGTAAAACGTATCATTTATTTCTTGGTTTGTGTTTCTAATTATAAAAAGTATAAAAGAAAAACGTGCTTTTGTTATACAAAAATTTTTTCAGAAAATCTTAAAATAGAGCTATTTCGGGGCTAAAAAGTTCCAATGTCAGATTTTTCTGGGACCCTGGAGCCAAAACTCTATCTAATGCCTTTTGTTCCATGTCTCTAGCCCTTCTAGAAGTACCCGTACTTTTTACCACCTGAGAAGTAGCTATATATATATAATGTAAAATATGATGGTTTTTGATGAGTTATACGATATATGAATAAAATATAGAATTATTAAGGGAAATTCAAGGTACTGCGTAGCCTAGAGGTTAGCGTGGTAGTCTCATAGCCAGAAGGTTATTGGATCAATGCTTGCCTGGATGTTGTATTTTTCTTTTTTTGGATTATTTTAAAAATTTTTTTTTTTATTTTGTTTAAATTTTGTGTTTTATTTTTTTTTAATATATAACTGATAAATGTTATATAAAAGTTTAAAGAAAATTTCCAAAAAAATATTCTTATAATAGTTTGGAAAAATTCACAAAAATTTTAAGTACATAAATATGTATGTAGTATGTATATTTTTTTTAAAGCTTACTGAGGAATTTTTTTTAAGCTTTCTATGAATGTATATATGAATATATGTCTGTATGTATATATGAATGGATTAGAATTGAAGATTTTAAAATTTTTCGTTCCAACATATGAACGTATGTACATATGAATGTATTAGAATCGAAAATTAAAAAAGAAACAAAAACAAAATAATAATTTATGTATGTAAAAATATATGTATGTATGTATATATGAATACATGTGTGTATGTATGTATATATGAATGGATTAGAATTGAAGATTTTAAAATTTTTCGTTCCAACATATGAACGTATGTACATATGAATGTATTAGAATCGAAAATTTTGAAATTTTGCTGTTGGAAAAATTAGAAATAAAATTATTAACACAAACACACGTTATTATGAATGTATACCTAGTTTTTTTAAAACTGCGGGTGAACATATAGAAATAAATTTCTCAAATAAAGAAAAGGTTTAGGTTAAAATAAAATAATAATTGTATTCAAATATATATATGTACATATGAATGTAATTTTTTTAAATAAAGAAAAGGTTTAGGCAAAAACAAAATAATAATTTTATTCAAATATATGTATGTATATATAAATGTATTAAAATTTAGCATTTTACAGTTTTCCGTTTGGAACAATAAAAATAAAATTCTAACTACATATGTACATACATATATTCTGTATGTACATATATTTTTTTAAAGGTTGCTGACGAAACGTAATGTTCAAAACAATAACAAATGAAATATTAATATTCAGATGTCACAAAACATCTGATGTCTGATAAAAGCTGACATTTATTTACGTTAAGATTAATTCGTTTATCCGCAACAAAAATATGTGAGATCATTATATTTTCAAATATTATTTATTTCTCGGTTTGTGTTTTGAATAATAAAAATAACGTAAAACGTATCATTTATTTCTTGGTTTGTGTTTCTAATTATAAAAAGTATAAAAGAAAAACGTGCTTTTGTTATACAAAAATTTTTTCAGAAAATCTTAAAATAGAGCTATTTCGGGGCTAAAAAGTTCCAATGTCAGATTTTTCTGGGACCCTGGAGGCAAAACTCTATCTAATGCCTTTTGTTTCATGTCTCTATCCCTTCTAGAAGTACCCGTACTTTTTACCACCTGAGAAGTAGCTATATATATATAATGTAAAATATGATGGTTTTTGATGAGTTTTACGATATATGAATAAAATATAGAATTATTAAGGGAAATTCAAGGTACTGCGTAGCCTAGTGGTTAGCGTGGTAGTCTCATAGCCAGAAGGTTATTGGATCAATGCTTGCCTGGATGTCGTCGTATTTTTCTTTTTTTGGATTATTTTAAAAATTTTTTTTTTTATTTTGTTTAAATTTTGTGTTTTATTTTTTTTAATATATAACTGATAAATGTTATATAAAAGTTGAAAGAAAATTTCCAAAAAAATATTCTTATAATAGTTTGGAAAAATTCGCAAAAATTTTAAGTACATAAATATGTATGTAGTATGTATATTTTTTTTAAAGCTTACTGAGGAATTTTTTTTAAGCTTTCTATGAATGTATATATGAATATATGTGTGTATGTATATATGAATGGATTAGAATTGAAGATTTTAAAATTTTTCGTTCCAACATATGAACGTATGTACATATGAATGTATTAGAATCGAAAATTAAAAAAGAAACAAAAACAAAATAATAAAAATAGTAAAAAGTTTAATGCAATAGAATAACATTTTCTTATAAAATTTTACCCTAAAAATATATTGTCAAGGAGTTTAATGTAAACTTATGTTTTGCTTTCTAATACATGTTGCAACAGATCCCGAAAAGAATGCACAACTAAATTCATATGTACACACTTATTATAAAACAATGTAGATTTTATTAAAACAATTTTCTTAAGAAAGTTTTCATTTTTTGTTATAACTCACACTTCCAAAAATGAATTTATATACAATATTAATACTTCCAAAAGTAAGTAAAAAATTACCCCTACAGGATGTAAAACCATTTTGTAAAAAACGGTTACAAAACATCTTGGGAGGGGGTGAAGGGGGAGGGCGCGGGTGGAATTCTTGCTTTTTCTGGGACCCTGGAGGCAAAACTCTATCTAATGCCTTTTGTTCCATGTCTCTAGCCCTTCTAGAAGTACCCGTACTTTTTACCACCTGAGAAGTAGTTATATATATATAATGTAAAATATGATGGTTTTTGATGAGTTATACGATATATGAATAAAATATAGAATTATTAAGGGAAATTCAAGGTACTGCGTAGCCTAGTGGTTAGCGTGGTAGTCTCATAGCCAGAAGGTTATTGGATCAATGCTTGCCTGGATGTCGTCGTATTTTTATTTTTTTGCATTATTTTAAAATTTTTTTTTTTTATTTTGTTTAAATTTTGTATTTTATTTTTTTTTAATATATAACACATAAATGTTATATAAAAGTTTAAAGAAAATTTCCAAAAAAATATTCTTATAATAGTTTGGAAAAATTCGCAAAAATTTTAAGTACATAAATATGTATGTAGTATGTATATTTTTTTTAAAGCTTACTGAGTAATTTTTTTTAAGCTTTCTATATGAATTTAATAATATTCAAAACTGTAGAATAAATAGAAATAAATTTTAAACGCATAATTATTATATCATGGGGGTAAACTTACAAAAATTAATTTCTCAAATAAAGAAAAGGTTTAATCAAAAACAAAATAATAATTTATGTATGTAAAAATATATGTAAGTATGTATATATGAATACATGTGTGTATGTATGTATATATGAATGGATTAGAATTGAAGATTTTAAAATTTTTCGTTCCAACATATGAACGTATGTACATATGAATGTATTAGAATCGAAAATTTTGAAATTTTGCTGTTGGAAAAATTATAAATAAAATTATAAATGCAAATATACATAATTATGAATGGATACCTGTTTTTTTTAAACTGTGGGTAAACATATAGGATTGAATTTTAAACATAAAGAAAAGGTTTAGTCAAAAACAAAATAATAATTTATGTATGTAAAAATATGTGTATGAATGTATATATGAATATATGTGTGTATGTATGTATATATGAATGGATTAGAATTGAAGATTTTAAAATTTTTCGTTCCAACATATGAACGTATGTACATATGAATGTATTAGAATCGAAAATTTTGAAATTTTGCTGTTGGAAAAATTATAAATAAAATTATAAATGCAAATATACATAATTATGAATGGATACCTGTTTTTTTTAAACTGTGGGTAAACATATAGGATTGAATTTTAAACATAAAGAAAAGGTTTAGTCAAAAACAAAATAATAATTTATGTATGTAAAAATATATGTAAGTATGTATATATGAATACATGTGTGTATGTATGTATATATGAATGGATTAGAATTGAAGATTTTAAAATTTTTCGTTCCAACATATGAACGTATGTACATATGAATGTATTAGAATCGAAAATTTTGAAATTTTGCTGTTGGAAAAATTATAAATAAAATTATAAATGCAAATATACATAATTATGAATGGATACCTGTTTTTTTTAAACTGTGGGTAAACATATAGGATTGAATTTTAAACATAAAGAAAAGGTTTAGTCAAAAACAAAATAATAATTTATGTATGTAAAAATATGTGTATGAATGTATATATGAATATATGTGTGTATGTATGTATATATGAATGGATTAGAATTGAAGATTTTAAAATTTTTCGTTCCAACATATGAACGTATGTACATATGAATGTATTAGAATCGAAAATTTTGAAATTTTGCTGTTGGAAAAATTATAAATAAAATTATAAATGCAAATATACATAATTATGAATGGATACCTGTTTTTTTTAAACTGTGGGTAAACATATAGGATTGAATTTTAAACATAAAGAAAAGGTTTAGTCAAAAACAAAATAATAATTTATGTATGTAAAAATATATGTAAGTATGTATATATGAATACATGTGTGTATGTATGTATATATGAATGGATTAGAATTGAAGATTTTAAAATTTTTCGTTCCAACATATGAACGTATGTACATATGAATGTATTAGAATCGAAAATTTTGAAATTTTGCTGTTGGAAAAATTATAAATAAAATTATAAATGCAAATATACATAATTATGAATGGATACCTGTTTTTTTTAAACTGTGGGTAAACATATAGGATTGAATTTTAAACATAAAGAAAAGGTTTAGTCAAAAACAAAATAATAATTTATGTATGTAAAAATATGTGTATGAATGTATATATGAATATATGTGTGTATGTATGTATATATGAATGTATTGGAATTTAGCATTTTTTACAGGTTTTCGCTCGAACAATAAAAATAAAATTTTAGGTAGATACATACGTACATAAATTGTGTATGTATATTTTTTTAAAGCTTGCTGACGAAACATAATATTCAAAACAATAACAAATGAAGCATTAATATTCAGTTGCCACAAAACATCTGATGTCTTTTATAAAATCTGACATTTATTTAAGTTTATTTCGATTTTTCGAAATTAAAATATATGTGAGATCATTGCATTTTCAAATATTATTTATTTCTCGGTTTGTGTTTCTAATAATAAAAATAACGTAAAACGTATCATTTATTTCTTGGTTTGTGTTTCTAATTATAAAAAGTATAAAAGAAAAACGTGCTTTTGTTATACAAAAATTTTTTCAGAAAATCTTAAAATAGAGCTATTTCGGGGCTAAAAAGTTCCAATGTCAGATTTTTCTGGGACCCTGGAGGCAAAACTCTATCTAATGCCTTTTGTTCCATGTCTCTAGCCCTTCTAGAAGTACCCGTACTTTTTACCACCTGAGAAGTAGCTATATATATATAATGTAAAATATGATGGTTTTTGAAGAGTTATACGAAATATGAATAAAATATAGAATTATAAAGGAAAATTCAAGGTACTGCGTAGCCTAGTGGTTAGCGTGGTAGTCTCATAGCCAGAAGGTTATTGGATCAATGCTTGCCTGGATGTCGTCGTATTTTTATTTTTTTGCATTATTTTAAAATTTTTTTTTTTTATTTTGTTTAAATTTTGTGTTTTTTTTTTTAATATATAACACATAAATGTTATATAAAAGTTTAAAGAAAATTTCCAAAAAAATATTCTTATAATAGTTTGGAAAAATTCGCAAAAATTTTAAGTACATAAATATGTATGTAGTATGTATATTTTTTTTAAAGCTTACTGAGTAATTTTTTTTAAGCTTTCTATATGAATTTAATAATATTCAAAACTGTAGAATAAATAGAAATAAATTTTAAACGCATAATTATTATATCATGGGGGTAAACTTACAAAAATTAATTTCTCAAATAAAGAAAAGGTTTAATCAAAAACAAAATAATAATTTATGTATGTAAAAATATATGTAAGTATGTATATATGAATACATGTGTGTATGTATGTATATATGAATGGATTAGAATTGAAGATTTTAAAATTTTTCGTTCCAACATATGAACGTATGTACATATGAATGTATTAGAATCGAAAATTTTGAAATTTTGCTGTTGGAAAAATTATAAATAAAATTATAAATGCAAATATACATAATTATGAATGGATACCTGTTTTTTTTAAACTGTGGGTAAACATATAGGATTGAATTTTAAACATAAAGAAAAGGTTTAGTCAAAAACAAAATAATAATTTATGTATGTAAAAATATGTGTATGAATGTATATATGAATATATGTGTGTATGTATGTATATATGAATGGATTAGAATTGAAGATTTTAAAATTTTTCGTTCCAACATATGAACGTATGTACATATGAATGTATTAGAATCGAAAATTTTGAAATTTTGCTGTTGGAAAAATTATAAATAAAATTATAAATGCAAATATACATAATTATGAATGGATACCTGTTTTTTTTAAACTGTGGGTAAACATATAGGATTGAATTTTAAACATAAAGAAAAGGTTTAGTCAAAAACAAAATAATAATTTATGTATGTAAAAATATATGTAAGTATGTATATATGAATACATGTGTGTATGTATGTATATATGAATGGATTAGAATTGAAGATTTTAAAATTTTTCGTTCCAACATATGAACGTATGTACATATGAATGTATTAGAATCGAAAATTTTGAAATTTTGCTGTTGGAAAAATTATAAATAAAATTATAAATGCAAATATACATAATTATGAATGGATACCTGTTTTTTTTAAACTGTGGGTAAACATATAGGATTGAATTTTAAACATAAAGAAAAGGTTTAGTCAAAAACAAAATAATAATTTATGTATGTAAAAATATGTGTATGAATGTATATATGAATATATGTGTGTATGTATGTATATATGAATGGATTAGAATTGAAGATTTTAAAATTTTTCGTTCCAACATATGAACGTATGTACATATGAATGTATTAGAATCGAAAATTTTGAAATTTTGCTGTTGGAAAAATTATAAATAAAATTATAAATGCAAATATACATAATTATGAATGGATACCTGTTTTTTTTAAACTGTGGGTAAACATATAGGATTGAATTTTAAACATAAAGAAAAGGTTTAGTCAAAAACAAAATAATAATTTATGTATGTAAAAATATATGTAAGTATGTATATATGAATACATGTGTGTATGTATGTATATATGAATGGATTAGAATTGAAGATTTTAAAATTTTTCGTTCCAACATATGAACGTATGTACATATGAATGTATTAGAATCGAAAATTTTGAAATTTTGCTGTTGGAAAAATTATAAATAAAATTATAAATGCAAATATACATAATTATGAATGGATACCTGTTTTTTTTAAACTGTGGGTAAACATATAGGATTGAATTTTAAACATAAAGAAAAGGTTTAGTCAAAAACAAAATAATAATTTATGTATGTAAAAATATGTGTATGAATGTATATATGAATATATGTGTGTATGTATGTATATATGAATGGATTAGAATTGAAGATTTTAAAATTTTTCGTTCCAACATATGAACGTATGTACATATGAATGTATTAGAATCGAAAATTTTGAAATTTTGCTGTTGGAAAAATTATAAATAAAATTATAAATGCAAATATACATAATTATGAATGGATACCTGTTTTTTTTAAACTGTGGGTAAACATATAGGATTGAATTTTAAACATAAAGAAAAGGTTTAGTCAAAAACAAAATAATAATTTATGTATGTAAAAATATGTGTATGAATGTATATATGAATATATGTGTGTATGTATGTATATATGAATGTATTGGAATTTAGCATTTTTTACAGGTTTTCGCTCGAACAATAAAAATAAAATTTTATGTAGATACATACGTACATAAATTGTGTATGTATATTTTTTTCTTGCTTTTTCTGGGACCCTGGAGGCAAAACTCTATCTAATGCCTTTTGTTCCATGTCTCTAGCCCTTCTAGAAGTACCCGTACTTTTTACCACCTGAGAAGTAGTTATATATATATAATGTAAAATATGATGGTTTTTGATGAGTTATACGATATATGAATAAAATATAGAATTATTAAGGGAAATTCAAGGTACTGCGTAGCCTAGTGGTTAGCGTGGTAGTCTCATAGCCAGAAGGTTATTGGATCAATGCTTGCCTGGATGTCGTCGTATTTTTATTTTTTTGCATTATTTTAAAATTTTTTTTTTTTATTTTGTTTAAATTTTGTATTTTATTTTTTTTTAATATATAACACATAAATGTTATATAAAAGTTTAAAGAAAATTTCCAAAAAAATATTCTTATAATAGTTTGGAAAAATTCGCAAAAATTTTAAGTACATAAATATGTATGTAGTATGTATATTTTTTTTAAAGCTTACTGAGTAATTTTTTTTAAGCTTTCTATATGAATTTAATAATATTCAAAACTGTAGAATAAATAGAAATAAATTTTAAACGCATAATTATTATATCATGGGGGTAAACTTACAAAAATTAATTTCTCAAATAAAGAAAAGGTTTAATCAAAAACAAAATAATAATTTATGTATGTAAAAATATATGTAAGTATGTATATATGAATACATGTGTGTATGTATGTATATATGAATGGATTAGAATTGAAGATTTTAAAATTTTTCGTTCCAACATATGAACGTATGTACATATGAATGTATTAGAATCGAAAATTTTGAAATTTTGCTGTTGGAAAAATTATAAATAAAATTATAAATGCAAATATACATAATTATGAATGGATACCTGTTTTTTTTAAACTGTGGGTAAACATATAGGATTGAATTTTAAACATAAAGAAAAGGTTTAGTCAAAAACAAAATAATAATTTATGTATGTAAAAATATGTGTATGAATGTATATATGAATATATGTGTGTATGTATGTATATATGAATGGATTAGAATTGAAGATTTTAAAATTTTTCGTTCCAACATATGAACGTATGTACATATGAATGTATTAGAATCGAAAATTTTGAAATTTTGCTGTTGGAAAAATTATAAATAAAATTATAAATGCAAATATACATAATTATGAATGGATACCTGTTTTTTTTAAACTGTGGGTAAACATATAGGATTGAATTTTAAACATAAAGAAAAGGTTTAGTCAAAAACAAAATAATAATTTATGTATGTAAAAATATATGTAAGTATGTATATATGAATACATGTGTGTATGTATGTATATATGAATGGATTAGAATTGAAGATTTTAAAATTTTTCGTTCCAACATATGAACGTATGTACATATGAATGTATTAGAATCGAAAATTTTGAAATTTTGCTGTTGGAAAAATTATAAATAAAATTATAAATGCAAATATACATAATTATGAATGGATACCTGTTTTTTTTAAACTGTGGGTAAACATATAGGATTGAATTTTAAACATAAAGAAAAGGTTTAGTCAAAAACAAAATAATAATTTATGTATGTAAAAATATGTGTATGAATGTATATATGAATATATGTGTGTATGTATGTATATATGAATGGATTAGAATTGAAGATTTTAAAATTTTTCGTTCCAACATATGAACGTATGTACATATGAATGTATTAGAATCGAAAATTTTGAAATTTTGCTGTTGGAAAAATTTAAATAAAATTATAAATGCAAATATACATAATTATGAATGGATACCTGTTTTTTTTAAACTGTGGGTAAACATATAGGATTGAATTTTAAACATAAAGAAAAGGTTTAGTCAAAAACAAAATAATAATTTATGTATGTAAAAATATATGTAAGTATGTATATATGAATACATGTGTGTATGTATGTATATATGAATGGATTAGAATTGAAGATTTTAAAATTTTTCGTTCCAACATATGAACGTATGTACATATGAATGTATTAGAATCGAAAATTTTGAAATTTTGCTGTTGGAAAAATTATAAATAAAATTATAAATGCAAATATACATAATTATGAATGGATACCTGTTTTTTTTAAACTGTGGGTAAACATATAGGATTGAATTTTAAACATAAAGAAAAGGTTTAGTCAAAAACAAAATAATAATTTATGTATGTAAAAATATGTGTATGAATGTATATATGAATATATGTGTGTATGTATGTATATATGAATGGATTAGAATTGAAGATTTTAAAATTTTTCGTTCCAACATATGAACGTATGTACATATGAATGTATTAGAATCGAAAATTTTGAAATTTTGCTGTTGGAAAAATTATAAATAAAATTATAAATGCAAATATACATAATTATGAATGGATACCTGTTTTTTTTAAACTGTGGGTAAACATATAGGATTGAATTTTAAACATAAAGAAAAGGTTTAGTCAAAAACAAAATAATAATTTATGTATGTAAAAATATGTGTATGAATGTATATATGAATATATGTGTGTATGTATGTATATATGAATGTATTGGAATTTAGCATTTTTTACAGGTTTTCGCTCGAACAATAAAAATAAAATTTTATGTAGATACATACGTACATAAATTGTGTATGTATATTTTTTTAAAGCTTGCTGACGAAACATAATATTCAAAACAATAACAAATGAAGCATTAATATTCAGTTGCCACAAAACATCTGATGTCTTTTATAAAATCTGACATTTATTTAAGTTTATTTCGATTTTTCGAAATTAAAATATATGTGAGATCATTGCATTTTCAAATATTATTTATTTCTCGGTTTGTGTTTCTAATAATAAAAATAACGTAAAACGTATCATTTATTTCTTGGTTTGTGTTTCTAATTATAAAAAGTATAAAAGAAAAACGTGCTTTTGTTATACAAAAATTTTTTCAGAAAATCTTAAAATAGAGCTATTTCGGGGCTGAAAAGTTCCAATGTCAGATTTTTCTGGGACCCTGGAGGCAAAACTCTATCTAATGCCTTTTGTTCCATGTCTCTAGCCCTTCTAGAAGTACCCGTACTTTTTACCACCTGAGAAGTAGTTATATATATATAATGTAAAATATGATGGTTTTTGATGAGTTATACGATATATGAATAAAATATAGAATTATTAAGGGAAATTCAAGGTACTGCGTAGCCTAGTGGTTAGCGTGGTAGTCTCATAGCCAGAAGGTTATTGGATCAATGCTTGCCTGGATGTCGTCGTATTTTTATTTTTTTGCATTATTTTAAAATTTTTTTTTTTTATTTTGTTTAAATTTTGTATTTTATTTTTTTTTAATATATAACACATAAATGTTATATAAAAGTTTAAAGAAAATTTCCAAAAAAATATTCTTATAATAGTTTGGAAAAATTCGCAAAAATTTTAAGTACATAAATATGTATGTAGTATGTATATTTTTTTTAAAGCTTACTGAGTAATTTTTTTTAAGCTTTCTATATGAATTTAATAATATTCAAAACTGTAGAATAAATAGAAATAAATTTTAAACGCATAATTATTATATCATGGGGGTAAACTTACAAAAATTAATTTCTCAAATAAAGAAAAGGTTTAATCAAAAACAAAATAATAATTTATGTATGTAAAAATATATGTAAGTATGTATATATGAATACATGTGTGTATGTATGTATATATGAATGGATTAGAATTGAAGATTTTAAAATTTTTCGTTCCAACATATGAACGTATGTACATATGAATGTATTAGAATCGAAAATTTTGAAATTTTGCTGTTGGAAAAATTATAAATAAAATTATAAATGCAAATATACATAATTATGAATGGATACCTGTTTTTTTTAAACTGTGGGTAAACATATAGGATTGAATTTTAAACATAAAGAAAAGGTTTAGTCAAAAACAAAATAATAATTTATGTATGTAAAAATATGTGTATGAATGTATATATGAATATATGTGTGTATGTATGTATATATGAATGGATTAGAATTGAAGATTTTAAAATTTTTCGTTCCAACATATGAACGTATGTACATATGAATGTATTAGAATCGAAAATTTTGAAATTTTGCTGTTGGAAAAATTATAAATAAAATTATAAATGCAAATATACATAATTATGAATGGATACCTGTTTTTTTTAAACTGTGGGTAAACATATAGGATTGAATTTTAAACATAAAGAAAAGGTTTAGTCAAAAACAAAATAATAATTTATGTATGTAAAAATATATGTAAGTATGTATATATGAATACATGTGTGTATGTATGTATATATGAATGGATTAGAATTGAAGATTTTAAAATTTTTCGTTCCAACATATGAACGTATGTACATATGAATGTATTAGAATCGAAAATTTTGAAATTTTGCTGTTGGAAAAATTATAAATAAAATTATAAATGCAAATATACATAATTATGAATGGATACCTGTTTTTTTTAAACTGTGGGTAAACATATAGGATTGAATTTTAAACATAAAGAAAAGGTTTAGTCAAAAACAAAATAATAATTTATGTATGTAAAAATATGTGTATGAATGTATATATGAATATATGTGTGTATGTATGTATATATGAATGGATTAGAATTGAAGATTTTAAAATTTTTCGTTCCAACATATGAACGTATGTACATATGAATGTATTAGAATCGAAAATTTTGAAATTTTGCTGTTGGAAAAATTATAAATAAAATTATAAATGCAAATATACATAATTATGAATGGATACCTGTTTTTTTTAAACTGTGGGTAAACATATAGGATTGAATTTTAAACATAAAGAAAAGGTTTAGTCAAAAACAAAATAATAATTTATGTATGTAAAAATATATGTAAGTATGTATATATGAATACATGTGTGTATGTATGTATATATGAATGGATTAGAATTGAAGATTTTAAAATTTTTCGTTCCAACATATGAACGTATGTACATATGAATGTATTAGAATCGAAAATTTTGAAATTTTGCTGTTGGAAAAATTATAAATAAAATTATAAATGCAAATATACATAATTATGAATGGATACCTGTTTTTTTTAAACTGTGGGTAAACATATAGGATTGAATTTTAAACATAAAGAAAAGGTTTAGTCAAAAACAAAATAATAATTTATGTATGTAAAAATATGTGTATGAATGTATATATGAATATATGTGTGTATGTATGTATATATGAATGGATTAGAATTGAAGATTTTAAAATTTTTCGTTCCAACATATGAACGTATGTACATATGAATGTATTAGAATCGAAAATTTTGAAATTTTGCTGTTGGAAAAATTATAAATAAAATTATAAATGCAAATATACATAATTATGAATGGATACCTGTTTTTTTTAAACTGTGGGTAAACATATAGGATTGAATTTTAAACATAAAGAAAAGGTTAAATCAAAAACAAAATAATAATTTATGTATGTAAAAATATGTGTATGAATGTATATATGAATATATGTGTGTATGTATGTATATATGAATGTATTGGAATTTAGCATTTTTTACAGGTTTTCGCTCGAACAATAAAAATAAAATTTTATGTAGATACATACGTACATAAATTGTGTATGTATATTTTTTTAAAGCTTGCTGACGAAACATAATATTCAAAACAATAACAAATGAAGCATTAATATTCAGTTGCCACAAAACATCTGATGTCTTTTATAAAATCTGACATTTATTTAAGTTTATTTCGATTTTTCGAAATTAAAATATATGTGAGATCATTGCATTTTCAAATATTATTTATTTCTCGGTTTGTGTTTCTAATAATAAAAATAACGTAAAACGTATCATTTATTTCTTGGTTTGTGTTTCTAATTATAAAAAGTATAAAAGAAAAACGTGCTTTTGTTATACAAAAATTTTTTCAGAAAATCTTAAAATAGAGCTATTTCGGGGCTGAAAAGTTCCAATGTCAGATTTTTCTGGGACCCTGGAGGCAAAACTCTATCTAATGCCTTTTGTTCCATGTCTCTAGCCCTTCTAGAAGTACCCGTACTTTTTACCACCTGAGAAGTAGTTATATATATATAATGTAAAATATGATGGTTTTTGATGAGTTATACGATATATGAATAAAATATAGAATTATTAAGGGAAATTCAAGGTACTGCGTAGCCTAGTGGTTAGCGTGGTAGTCTCATAGCCAGAAGGTTATTGGATCAATGCTTGCCTGGATGTCGTCGTATTTTTATTTTTTTGCATTATTTTAAAATTTTTTTTTTTTATTTTGTTTAAATTTTGTATTTTATTTTTTTTTAATATATAACACATAAATGTTATATAAAAGTTTAAAGAAAATTTCCAAAAAAATATTCTTATAATAGTTTGGAAAAATTCGCAAAAATTTTAAGTACATAAATATGTATGTAGTATGTATATTTTTTTTAAAGCTTACTGAGTAATTTTTTTTAAGCTTTCTATATGAATTTAATAATATTCAAAACTGTAGAATAAATAGAAATAAATTTTAAACGCATAATTATTATATCATGGGGGTAAACTTACAAAAATTAATTTCTCAAATAAAGAAAAGGTTTAATCAAAAACAAAATAATAATTTATGTATGTAAAAATATATGTAAGTATGTATATATGAATACATGTGTGTATGTATGTATATATGAATGGATTAGAATTGAAGATTTTAAAATTTTTCGTTCCAACATATGAACGTATGTACATATGAATGTATTAGAATCGAAAATTTTGAAATTTTGCTGTTGGAAAAATTATAAATAAAATTATAAATGCAAATATACATAATTATGAATGGATACCTGTTTTTTTTAAACTGTGGGTAAACATATAGGATTGAATTTTAAACATAAAGAAAAGGTTTAGTCAAAAACAAAATAATAATTTATGTATGTAAAAATATGTGTATGAATGTATATATGAATATATGTGTGTATGTATGTATATATGAATGGATTAGAATTGAAGATTTTAAAATTTTTCGTTCCAACATATGAACGTATGTACATATGAATGTATTAGAATCGAAAATTTTGAAATTTTGCTGTTGGAAAAATTATAAATAAAATTATAAATGCAAATATACATAATTATGAATGGATACCTGTTTTTTTTAAACTGTGGGTAAACATATAGGATTGAATTTTAAACATAAAGAAAAGGTTTAGTCAAAAACAAAATAATAATTTATGTATGTAAAAATATATGTAAGTATGTATATATGAATACATGTGTGTATGTATGTATATATGAATGGATTAGAATTGAAGATTTTAAAATTTTTCGTTCCAACATATGAACGTATGTACATATGAATGTATTAGAATCGAAAATTTTGAAATTTTGCTGTTGGAAAAATTATAAATAAAATTATAAATGCAAATATACATAATTATGAATGGATACCTGTTTTTTTTAAACTGTGGGTAAACATATAGGATTGAATTTTAAACATAAAGAAAAGGTTTAGTCAAAAACAAAATAATAATTTATGTATGTAAAAATATGTGTATGAATGTATATATGAATATATGTGTGTATGTATGTATATATGAATGGATTAGAATTGAAGATTTTAAAATTTTTCGTTCCAACATATGAACGTATGTACATATGAATGTATTAGAATCGAAAATTTTGAAATTTTGCTGTTGGAAAAATTATAAATAAAATTATAAATGCAAATATACATAATTATGAATGGATACCTGTTTTTTTTAAACTGTGGGTAAACATATAGGATTGAATTTTAAACATAAAGAAAAGGTTTAGTCAAAAACAAAATAATAATTTATGTATGTAAAAATATATGTAAGTATGTATATATGAATACATGTGTGTATGTATGTATATATGAATGGATTAGAATTGAAGATTTTAAAATTTTTCGTTCCAACATATGAACGTATGTACATATGAATGTATTAGAATCGAAAATTTTGAAATTTTGCTGTTGGAAAAATTATAAATAAAATTATAAATGCAAATATACATAATTATGAATGGATACCTGTTTTTTTTAAACTGTGGGTAAACATATAGGATTGAATTTTAAACATAAAGAAAAGGTTTAGTCAAAAACAAAATAATAATTTATGTATGTAAAAATATGTGTATGAATGTATATATGAATATATGTGTGTATGTATGTATATATGAATGGATTAGAATTGAAGATTTTAAAATTTTTCGTTCCAACATATGAACGTATGTACATATGAATGTATTAGAATCGAAAATTTTGAAATTTTGCTGTTGGAAAAATTATAAATAAAATTATAAATGCAAATATACATAATTATGAATGGATACCTGTTTTTTTTAAACTGTGGGTAAACATATAGGATTGAATTTTAAACATAAAGAAAAGGTTTAGTCAAAAACAAAATAATAATTTATGTATGTAAAAATATGTGTATGAATGTATATATGAATATATGTGTGTATGTATGTATATATGAATGTATTGGAATTTAGCATTTTTTACAGGTTTTCGCTCGAACAATAAAAATAAAATTTTATGTAGATACATACGTACATAAATTGTGTATGTATATTTTTTTAAAGCTTGCTGACGAAACATAATATTCAAAACAATAACAAATGAAGCATTAATATTCAGTTGCCACAAAACATCTGATGTCTTTTATAAAATCTGACATTTATTTAAGTTTATTTCGATTTTTCGAAATTAAAATATATGTGAGATCATTGCATTTTCAAATATTATTTATTTCTCGGTTTGTGTTTCTAATAATAAAAATAACGTAAAACGTATCATTTATTTCTTGGTTTGTGTTTCTAATTATAAAAAGTATAAAAGAAAAACGTGCTTTTGTTATACAAAAATTTTTTCAGAAAATCTTAAAATAGAGCTATTTCGGGGCTGAAAAGTTCCAATGTCAGATTTTTCTGGGACCCTGGAGGCAAAACTCTATCTAATGCCTTTTGTTCCATGTCTCTAGCCCTTCTAGAAGTACCCGTACTTTTTACCACCTGAGAAGTAGTTATATATATATAATGTAAAATATGATGGTTTTTGATGAGTTATACGATATATGAATAAAATATAGAATTATTAAGGGAAATTCAAGGTACTGCGTAGCCTAGTGGTTAGCGTGGTAGTCTCATAGCCAGAAGGTTATTGGATCAATGCTTGCCTGGATGTCGTCGTATTTTTATTTTTTTGCATTATTTTAAAATTTTTTTTTTTTATTTTGTTTAAATTTTGTATTTTATTTTTTTTTAATATATAACACATAAATGTTATATAAAAGTTTAAAGAAAATTTCCAAAAAAATATTCTTATAATAGTTTGGAAAAATTCGCAAAAATTTTAAGTACATAAATATGTATGTAGTATGTATATTTTTTTTAAAGCTTACTGAGTAATTTTTTTTAAGCTTTCTATATGAATTTAATAATATTCAAAACTGTAGAATAAATAGAAATAAATTTTAAACGCATAATTATTATATCATGGGGGTAAACTTACAAAAATTAATTTCTCAAATAAAGAAAAGGTTTAATCAAAAACAAAATAATAATTTATGTATGTAAAAATATATGTAAGTATGTATATATGAATACATGTGTGTATGTATGTATATATGAATGGATTAGAATTGAAGATTTTAAAATTTTTCGTTCCAACATATGAACGTATGTACATATGAATGTATTAGAATCGAAAATTTTGAAATTTTGCTGTTGGAAAAATTATAAATAAAATTATAAATGCAAATATACATAATTATGAATGGATACCTGTTTTTTTTAAACTGTGGGTAAACATATAGGATTGAATTTTAAACATAAAGAAAAGGTTTAGTCAAAAACAAAATAATAATTTATGTATGTAAAAATATGTGTATGAATGTATATATGAATATATGTGTGTATGTATGTATATATGAATGGATTAGAATTGAAGATTTTAAAATTTTTCGTTCCAACATATGAACGTATGTACATATGAATGTATTAGAATCGAAAATTTTGAAATTTTGCTGTTGGAAAAATTATAAATAAAATTATAAATGCAAATATACATAATTATGAATGGATACCTGTTTTTTTTAAACTGTGGGTAAACATATAGGATTGAATTTTAAACATAAAGAAAAGGTTTAGTCAAAAACAAAATAATAATTTATGTATGTAAAAATATGTGTATGAATGTATATATGAATATATGTGTGTATGTATGTATATATGAATGTATTGGAATTTAGCATTTTTTACAGGTTTTCGCTCGAACAATAAAAATAAAATTTTATGTAGATACATACGTACATAAATTGTGTATGTATATTTTTTTAAAGCTTGCTGACGAAACATAATATTCAAAACAATAACAAATGAAGCATTAATATTCAGTTGCCACAAAACATCTGATGTCTTTTATAAAATCTGACATTTATTTAAGTTTATATCGATTTTTCGAAATTAAAATATATGTGAGATCATTGCATTTTCAAATATTATTTATTTCTCGGTTTGTGTTTCTAATAATAAAAATAACGTAAAACGTATCATTTATTTCTTGGTTTGTGTTTCTAATTATAAAAAGTATAAAAGAAAAACGTGCTTTTGTTATACAAAAACTTTTCAGAAAATCTTAAAATAGAGCTATTTCGGGGCTGAAAAGTTCCAATGTCAGATTTTTCTGGGACCCTGGAGGCAAAACTCTATCTAATGCCTTTTGTTCCATGTCTCTAGCCCTTCTAGAAGTACCCGTACTTTTTACCACCTGAGAAGTAGTTATATATATATAATGTAAAATATGATGGTTTTTGATGAGTTATACGATATATGAATAAAATATAGAATTATTAAGGGAAATTCAAGGTACTGCGTAGCCTAGTGGTTAGCGTGGTAGTCTCATAGCCAGAAGGTTATTGGATCAATGCTTGCCTGGATGTCGTCGTATTTTTATTTTTTTGCATTATTTTAAAATTTTTTTTTTTTATTTTGTTTAAATTTTGTATTTTATTTTTTTTTAATATATAACACATAAATGTTATATAAAAGTTTAAAGAAAATTTCCAAAAAAATATTCTTATAATAGTTTGGAAAAATTCGCAAAAATTTTAAGTACATAAATATGTATGTAGTATGTATATTTTTTTTAAAGCTTACTGAGTAATTTTTTTTAAGCTTTCTATATGAATTTAATAATATTCAAAACTGTAGAATAAATAGAAATAAATTTTAAACGCATAATTATTATATCATGGGGGTAAACTTACAAAAATTAATTTCTCTTTTAATTTCTTGCTTTTTCTGGGACCCTGGAGGCAAAACTCTATCTAATGCCTTTTGTTCCATGTCTCTAGCCCTTCTAGAAGTACCCGTACTTTTTACCACCTGAGAAGTAGTTATATATATATAATGTAAAATATGATGGTTTTTGATGAGTTATACGATATATGAATAAAATATAGAATTATTAAGGGAAATTCAAGGTACTGCGTAGCCTAGTGGTTAGCGTGGTAGTCTCATAGCCAGAAGGTTGTTGGATCAATGCTTGCCTGGATGTCGTCGTATTTTTATTTTTTTGCATTATTTTAAAATTTTTTTTTTTTATTTTGTTTAAATTTTGTATTTTATTTTTTTTTAATATATAACACATAAATGTTATATAAAAGTTTAAAGAAAATTTCCAAAAAAATATTCTTATAATAGTTTGGAAAAATTCGCAAAAATTTTAAGTACATAAATATGTATGTAGTATGTATATTTTTTTTAAAGCTTACTGAGTAATTTTTTTTAAGCTTTCTATATGAATTTAATAATATTCAAAACTGTAGAATAAATAGAAATAAATTTTAAACGCATAATTATTATATCATGGGGGTAAACTTACAAAAATTAATTTCTCAAATAAAGAAAAGGTTTAATCAAAAACAAAATAATAATTTATGTATGTAAAAATATATGTAAGTATGTATATATGAATACATGTGTGTATGTATGTATATATGAATGGATTAGAATTGAAGATTTTAAAATTTTTCGTTCCAACATATGAACGTATGTACATATGAATGTATTAGAATCGAAAATTTTGAAATTTTGCTGTTGGAAAAATTATAAATAAAATTATAAATGCAAATATACATAATTATGAATGGATACCTGTTTTTTTTAAACTGTGGGTAAACATATAGGATTGAATTTTAAACATAAAGAAAAGGTTTAGTCAAAAACAAAATAATAATTTATGTATGTAAAAATATGTGTATGAATGTATATATGAATATATGTGTGTATGTATGTATATATGAATGGATTAGAATTGAAGATTTTAAAATTTTTCGTTCCAACATATGAACGTATGTACATATGAATGTATTAGAATCGAAAATTTTGAAATTTTGCTGTTGGAAAAATTATAAATAAAATTATAAATGCAAATATACATAATTATGAATGGATACCTGTTTTTTTTAAACTGTGGGTAAACATATAGGATTGAATTTTAAACATAAAGAAAAGGTTTAGTCAAAAACAAAATAATAATTTATGTATGTAAAAATATATGTAAGTATGTATATATGAATACATGTGTGTATGTATGTATATATGAATGGATTAGAATTGAAGATTTTAAAATTTTTCGTTCCAACATATGAACGTATGTACATATGAATGTATTAGAATCGAAAATTTTGAAATTTTGCTGTTGGAAAAATTATAAATAAAATTATAAATGCAAATATACATAATTATGAATGGATACCTGTTTTTTTTAAACTGTGGGTAAACATATAGGATTGAATTTTAAACATAAAGAAAAGGTTTAGTCAAAAACAAAATAATAATTTATGTATGTAAAAATATGTGTATGAATGTATATATGAATATATGTGTGTATGTATGTATATATGAATGGATTAGAATTGAAGATTTTAAAATTTTTCGTTCCAACATATGAACGTATGTACATATGAATGTATTAGAATCGAAAATTTTGAAATTTTGCTGTTGGAAAAATTATAAATAAAATTATAAATGCAAATATACATAATTATGAATGGATACCTGTTTTTTTTAAACTGTGGGTAAACATATAGGATTGAATTTTAAACATAAAGAAAAGGTTTAGTCAAAAACAAAATAATAATTTATGTATGTAAAAATATGTGTATGCATGTATATATGAATATATGTGTGTATGTATGTATATATGAATGTATTGGAATTTAGCATTTTTTACAGGTTTTCGCTCGAACAATAAAAATAAAATTTTATGTAGATACATACGTACATAAATTGTGTATGTATATTTTTTTAAAGCTTGCTGACGAAACATAATATTCAAAACAATAACAAATGAAGCATTAATATTCAGTTGCCACAAAACATCTGATGTCTTTTATAAAATCTGACATTTATTTAAGTTTATTTCGATTTTTCGAAATTAAAATATATGTGAGATCATTGCATTTTCAAATATTATTTATTTCTCGGTTTGTGTTTCTAATAATAAAAATAACGTAAAACGTATCATTTATTTCTTGGTTTGTGTTTCTAATTATAAAAAGTATAAAAGAAAAACGTGCTTTTGTTATACAAAAATTTTTTCAGAAAATCTTAAAATAGAGCTATTTCGGGGCTGAAAAGTTCCAATGTCAGATTTTTCTGGGACCCTGGAGGCAAAACTCTATCTAATGCCTTTTGTTCCATGTCTCTAGCCCTTCTAGAAGTACCCGTACTTTTTACCACCTGAGAAGTAGTTATATATATATAATGTAAAATATGATGGTTTTTGATGAGTTATACGATATATGAATAAAATGTAGAATTATTAAGGGAAATTCAAGGTACTGCGTAGCCTAGTGGTTAGCGTGGTAGTCTCATAGCCAGAAGGTTATTGGATCAATGCTTGCCTGGATGTCGTCGTATTTTTATTTTTTTGCATTATTTTAAAATTTTTTTTTTTTATTTTGTTTAAATTTTGTATTTTATTTTTTTTTAATATATAACACATAAATGTTATATAAAAGTTTAAAGAAAATTTCCAAAAAAATATTCTTATAATAGTTTGGAAAAATTCGCAAAAATTTTAAGTACATAAATATGTATGTAGTATGTATATTTTTTTTAAAGCTTACTGAGTAATTTTTTTTAAGCTTTCTATATGAATTTAATAATATTCAAAACTGTAGAATAAATAGAAATAAATTTTAAACGCATAATTATTATATCATGGGGGTAAACTTACAAAAATTAATTTCTCTTTTAATTTCTTGCTTTTTCTGGGACCCTGGAGGCAAAACTCTATCTAATGCCTTTTGTTCCATGTCTCTAGCCCTTCTAGAAGTACCCGTACTTTTTACCACCTGAGAAGTAGTTATATATATATAATGTAAAATATGATGGTTTTTGATGAGTTATACGATATATGAATAAAATATAGAATTATTAAGGGAAATTCAAGGTACTGCGTAGCCTAGTGGTTAGCGTGGTAGTCTCATAGCCAGAAGGTTATTGGATCAATGCTTGCCTGGATGTCGTCGTATTTTTATTTTTTTGCATTATTTTAAAATTTTTTTTTTTTATTTTGTTTAAATTTTGTATTTTATTTTTTTTTAATATATAACACATAAATGTTATATAAAAGTTTAAAGAAAATTTCCAAAAAAATATTCTTATAATAGTTTGGAAAAATTCGCAAAAATTTTAAGTACATAAATATGTATGTAGTATGTATATTTTTTTTAAAGCTTACTGAGTAATTTTTTTTAAGCTTTCTATATGAATTTAATAATATTCAAAACTGTAGAATAAATAGAAATAAATTTTAAACGCATAATTATTATATCATGGGGGTAAACTTACAAAAATTAATTTCTCAAATAAAGAAAAGGTTTAATCAAAAACAAAATAATAATTTATGTATGTAAAAATATATGTAAGTATGTATATATGAATATATGTGTGTATGTATGTATATATGAATGGATTAGAATTGAAGATTTTAAAATTTTTCGTTCCAACATATGAACGTATGTACATATGAATGTATTAGAATCGAAAATTTTGAAATTTTGCTGTTGGAAAAATTATAAATAAAATTATAAATGCAAATATACATAATTATGAATGGATACCTGTTTTTTTTAAACTGTGGGTAAACATATAGGATTGAATTTTAAACATAAAGAAAAGGTTTAGTCAAAAACAAAATAATAATTTATGTATGTAAAAATATGTGTATGAATGTATATATGAATATATGTGTGTATGTATGTATATATGAATGTATTGGAATTTAGCATTTTTTACAGGTTTTCGCTCGAACAATAAAAATAAAATTTTATGTAGATACATACGTACATAAATTGTGTATGTATATTTTTTTAAAGCTTGCTGACGAAACATAATATTCAAAACAATAACAAATGAAGCATTAATATTCAGTTGCCACAAAACATCTGATGTCTTTTATAAAATCTGACATTTATTTAAGTTTATTTCGATTTTTCGAAATTAAAATATATGTGAGATCATTGCATTTTCAAATATTATTTATTTCTCGGTTTGTGTTTCTAATAATAAAAATAACGTAAAACGTATCATTTATTTCTTGGTTTGTGTTTCTAATTATAAAAAGTATAAAAGAAAAACGTGCTTTTGTTATACAAAAATTTTTTCAGAAAATCTTAAAATAGAGCTATTTCGGGGCTGAAAAGTTCCAATGTCAGATTTTTCTGGGACCCTGGAGGCAAAACTCTATCTAATGCCTTTTGTTCCATGTCTCTAGCCCTTCTAGAAGTACCCGTACTTTTTACCACCTGAGAAGTAGTTATATATATATAATGTAAAATATGATGGTTTTTGATGAGTTATACGATATATGAATAAAATATAGAATTATTAAGGGAAATTCAAGGTACTGCGTAGCCTAGTGGTTAGCGTGGTAGTCTCATAGCCAGAAGGTTATTGGATCAATGCTTGCCTGGATGTCGTCGTATTTTTATTTTTTTGCATTATTTTAAAATTTTTTTTTTTTATTTTGTTTAAATTTTGTATTTTATTTTTTTTTAATATATAACACATAAATGTTATATAAAAGTTTAAAGAAAATTTCCAAAAAAATATTCTTATAATAGTTTGGAAAAATTCGCAAAAATTTTAAGTACATAAATATGTATGTAGTATGTATATTTTTTTTAAAGCTTACTGAGTAATTTTTTTTAAGCTTTCTATATGAATTTAATAATATTCAAAACTGTAGAATAAATAGAAATAAATTTTAAACGCATAATTATTATATCATGGGGGTAAACTTACAAAAATTAATTTCTCAAATAAAGAAAAGGTTTAATCAAAAACAAAATAATAATTTATGTATGTAAAAATATATGTAAGTATGTATATATGAATACATGTGTGTATGTATGTATATATGAATGGATTAGAATTGAAGATTTTAAAATTTTTCGTTCCAACATATGAACGTATGTACATATGAATGTATTAGAATCGAAAATTTTGAAATTTTGCTGTTGGAAAAATTATAAATAAAATTATAAATGCAAATATACATAATTATGAATGGATACCTGTTTTTTTTAAACTGTGGGTAAACATATAGGATTGAATTTTAAACATAAAGAAAAGGTTTAGTCAAAAACAAAATAATAATTTATGTATGTAAAAATATGTGTATGAATGTATATATGAATATATGTGTGTATGTATGTATATATGAATGGATTAGAATTGAAGATTTTAAAATTTTTCGTTCCAACATATGAACGTATGTACATATGAATGTATTAGAATCGAAAATTTTGAAATTTTGCTGTTGGAAAAATTATAAATAAAATTATAAATGCAAATATACATAATTATGAATGGATACCTGTTTTTTTTAAACTGTGGGTAAACATATAGGATTGAATTTTAAACATAAAGAAAAGGTTTAGTCAAAAACAAAATAATAATTTATGTATGTAAAAATATGTGTATGAATGTATATATGAATATATGTGTGTATGTATGTATATATGAATGTATTGGAATTTAGCATTTTTTACAGGTTTTCGCTCGAACAATAAAAATAAAATTTTATGTAGATACATACGTACATAAATTGTGTATGTATATTTTTTTAAAGCTTGCTGACGAAACATAATATTCAAAACAATAACAAATGAAGCATTAATATTCAGTTGCCACAAAACATCTGATGTCTTTTATAAAATCTGACATTTATTTAAGTTTATTTCGATTTTTCGAAATTAAAATATATGTGAGATCATTGCATTTTCAAATATTATTTATTTCTCGGTTTGTGTTTCTAATAATAAAAATAACGTAAAACGTATCATTTATTTCTTGGTTTGTGTTTCTAATTACAAAAAGTATAAAAGAAAAACGTGCTTTTGTTATACAAAAATTTTTTCAGAAAATCTTAAAATAGAGCTATTTCGGGGCTGAAAAGTTCCAATGTCAGATTTTTCTGGGACCCTGGAGGCAAAACTCTATCTAATGCCTTTTGTTCCATGTCTCTAGCCCTTCTAGAAGTACCCGTACTTTTTACCACCTGAGAAGTAGTTATATATATATAATGTAAAATATGATGGTTTTTGATGAGTTATACGATATATGAATAAAATATAGAATTATTAAGGGAAATTCAAGGTACTGCGTAGCCTAGTGGTTAGCGTGGTAGTCTCATAGCCAGAAGGTTATTGGATCAATGCTTGCCTGGATGTCGTCGTATTTTTATTTTTTTGCATTATTTTAAAATTTTTTTTTTTTATTTTGTTTAAATTTTGTATTTTATTTTTTTTTAATATATAACACATAAATGTTATATAAAAGTTTAAAGAAAATTTCCAAAAAAATATTCTTATAATAGTTTGGAAAAATTCGCAAAAATTTTAAGTACATAAATATGTATGTAGTATGTATATTTTTTTTAAAGCTTACTGAGTAATTTTTTTTAAGCTTTCTATATGAATTTAATAATATTCAAAACTGTAGAATAAATAGAAATAAATTTTAAACGCATAATTATTATATCATGGGGGTAAACTTACAAAAATTAATTTCTCAAATAAAGAAAAGGTTTAATCAAAAACAAAATAATAATTTATGTATGTAAAAATATATGTAAGTATGTATATATGAATACATGTGTGTATGTATGTATATATGAATGGATTAGAATTGAAGATTTTAAAATTTTTCGTTCCAACATATGAACGTATGTACATATGAATGTATTAGAATCGAAAATTTTGAAATTTTGCTGTTGGAAAAATTATAAATAAAATTATAAATGCAAATATACATAATTATGAATGGATACCTGTTTTTTTTAAACTGTGGGTAAACATATAGGATTGAATTTTAAACATAAAGAAAAGGTTTAGTCAAAAACAAAATAATAATTTATGTATGTAAAAATATGTGTATGAATGTATATATGAATATATGTGTGTATGTATGTATATATGAATGGATTAGAATTGAAGATTTTAAAATTTTTCGTTCCAACATATGAACGTATGTACATATGAATGTATTAGAATCGAAAATTTTGAAATTTTGCTGTTGGAAAAATTATAAATAAAATTATAAATGCAAATATACATAATTATGAATGGATACCTGTTTTTTTTAAACTGTGGGTAAACATATAGGATTGAATTTTAAACATAAAGAAAAGGTTTAGTCAAAAACAAAATAATAATTTATGTATGTAAAAATATGTGTATGAATGTATATATGAATATATGTGTGTATGTATGTATATATGAATGTATTGGAATTTAGCATTTTTTACAGGTTTTCGCTCGAACAATAAAAATAAAATTTTATGTAGATACATACGTACATAAATTGTGTATGTATATTTTTTTAAAGCTTGCTGACGAAACATAATATTCAAAACAATAACAAATGAAGCATTAATATTCAGTTGCCACAAAACATCTGATGTCTTTTATAAAATCTGACATTTATTTAAGTTTATTTCGATTTTTCGAAATTAAAATATATGTGAGATCATTGCATTTTCAAATATTATTTATTTCTCGGTTTGTGTTTCTAATAATAAAAATAACGTAAAACGTATCATTTATTTCTTGGTTTGTGTTTCTAATTATAAAAAGTATAAAAGAAAAACGTGCTTTTGTTATACAAAAATTTTTTCAGAAAATCTTAAAATAGAGCTATTTCGGGGCTGAAAAGTTCCAATGTCAGATTTTTCTGGGACCCTGGAGGCAAAACTCTATCTAATGCCTTTTGTTCCATGTCTCTAGCCCTTCTAGAAGTACCCGTACTTTTTACCACCTGAGAAGTAGTTATATATATATAATGTAAAATATGATGGTTTTTGATGAGTTATACGATATATGAATAAAATATAGAATTATTAAGGGAAATTCAAGGTACTGCGTAGCCTAGTGGTTAGCGTGGTAGTCTCATAGCCAGAAGGTTATTGGATCAATGCTTGCCTGGATGTCGTCGTATTTTTATTTTTTTGAATTATTTTAAAATTTTTTTTTTTTATTTTGTTTAAATTTTGTATTTTATTTTTTTTTAATATATAACACATAAATGTTATATAAAAGTTTAAAGAAAATTTCCAAAAAAATATTCTTATAATAGTTTGGAAAAATTCGCAAAAATTTTAAGTACATAAATATGTATGTAGTATGTATATTTTTTTTAAAGCTTACTGAGTAATTTTTTTTAAGCTTTCTATATGAATTTAATAATATTCAAAACTGTAGAATAAATAGAAATAAATTTTAAACGCATAATTATTATATCATGGGGGTAAACTTACAAAAATTAATTTCTCAAATAAAGAAAAGGTTTAATCAAAAACAAAATAATAATTTATGTATGTAAAAATATATGTAAGTATGTATATATGAATACATGTGTGTATGTATGTATATATGAATGGATTAGAATTGAAGATTTTAAAATTTTTCGTTCCAACATATGAACGTATGTACATATGAATGTATTAGAATCGAAAATTTTGAAATTTTGCTGTTGGAAAAATTATAAATAAAATTATAAATGCAAATATACATAATTATGAATGGATACCTGTTTTTTTTAAACTGTGGGTAAACATATAGGATTGAATTTTAAACATAAAGAAAAGGTTTAGTCAAAAACAAAATAATAATTTATGTATGTAAAACTATGTGTATGAATGTATATATGAATATATGTGTGTATGTATGTATATATGAATGGATTAGAATTGAAGATTTTAAAATTTTTCGTTCCAACATATGAACGTATGTACATATGAATGTATTAGAATCGAAAATTTTGAAATTTTGCTGTTGGAAAAATTATAAATAAAATTATAAATGCAAATATACATAATTATGAATGGATACCTGTTTTTTTTAAACTGTGGGTAAACATATAGGATTGAATTTTAAACATAAAGAAAAGGTTTAGTCAAAAACAAAATAATAATTTATGTATGTAAAAATATGTGTATGAATGTATATATGAATATATGTGTGTATGTATGTATATATGAATGTATTGGAATTTAGCATTTTTTACAGGTTTTCGCTCGAACAATAAAAATAAAATTTTAGGTAGATACATACGTACATAAATTGTGTATGTATATTTTTTTAAAGCTTGCTGACGAAACATAATATTCAAAACAATAACAAATGAAGCATTAATATTTAGTTGCCACAAAACATCTGATGTCTTTTATAAAATCTGACATTTATTTAAGTTTATTTCGATTTTTCGAAATTAAAATATATGTGAGATCATTGCATTTTCAAATATTATTTATTTCTCGGTTTGTGTTTCTAATAATAAAAATAACGTAAAACGTATCATTTATTTCTTGGTTTGTGTTTCTAATTATAAAAAGTATAAAAGAAAAACGTGCTTTTGTTATACAAAAATTTTTTCAGAAAATCTTAAAATAGAGCTATTTCGGGGCTGAAAAGTTCCAATGTCAGATTTTTCTGGGACCCTGGAGGCAAAACTCTATCTAATGCCTTTTGTTCCATGTCTCTAGCCCTTCTAGAAGTACCCGTACTTTTTACCACCTGAGAAGTAGTTATATATATATAATGTAAAATATGATGGTTTTTGATGAGTTATACGATATATGAATAAAATATAGAATTATTAAGGGAAATTCAAGGTACTGCGTAGCCTAGTGGTTAGCGTGGTAGTCTCATAGCCAGAAGGTTATTGGATCAATGCTTGCCTGGATGTCGTCGTATTTTTATTTTTTTGCATTATTTTAAAATTTTTTTTTTTTATTTTGTTTAAATTTTGTATTTTATTTTTTTTTAATATATAACACATAAATGTTATATAAAAGTTTAAAGAAAATTTCCAAAAAAATATTCTTATAATAGTTTGGAAAAATTCGCAAAAATTTTAAGTACATAAATATGTATGTAGTATGTATATTTTTTTTAAAGCTTACTGAGTAATTTTTTTTAAGCTTTCTATATGAATTTAATAATATTCAAAACTGTAGAATAAATAGAAATAAATTTTAAACGCATAATTATTATATCATGGGGGTAAACTTACAAAAATTAATTTCTCAAATAAAGAAAAGGTTTAATCAAAAACAAAATAATAATTTATGTATGTAAAAATATATGTAAGTATGTATATATGAATACATGTGTGTATGTATGTATATATGAATGGATTGTAGATTGTAGATTGTAGATTCTAAGGGAACTGAGTGGGGACAGGAGCATCCCCCCAAGCCACCGCAGCCATTTTTGACTTATTGTAGCCACCCCACCCTCCCGTCTATAATATCCCCGTCCCAATCACAAAGCCGGAGATATCCCTAAGGGAGTTGGACAATAGTTCCCGAACACTTAGGGACCCATGTCCAAGACAATTGCGGCGCCGAACAGCCAGTGCCGGACAGTCGCAGAGAATGTGCACGGCGGTCTCATCGCCACCCCCACAAAATCTGCACAGGGGGGAGCCCGACTTCCCCAGCCTGTGCAGGTGGTATTTCACCGGGCAGTGCCCCGTGAAGAAATTCGCAATAGTGCGAACCCGGCTCCTGCTCATCCCCAGCAACTCCGCAGCGAATCCGCCGGAGCACGCCGGAACAAACACCTTCGCATGACGGCACCCTTTCGTGTCCCGCCAGTGACGACTGCATTCCGCCGCGAGTAGGCAGGCAAGCCTGGCCCCCACGGCGGAAGAAGGCAGACCACAGAAAGGCAGTGGCTGCACAAAGGCAGCCCCAGATCCCCTCCGCGCCAACTCATCGGCAACTTCGTTGCCCGCATGGCCACTATGGCCCGGCACCCAAATGAGCATCACTCTGTTTTCCGATGCCAACTCCATAAGTGCAGCAAGGCAGCTCCAGACCAGCTTGGATGTAACCTGAGCTGAACGGAGCGCCAGCAGCGCAGCCCTGCTGTCTGAGAACACATAGATGGTGCGGTTTCTATACCCCCTTTCCAAATTGATTCTCAGACAGATCTCTATTGCATGTATTTCGGCCTGGAACACTGTGCAATACGGGTCAAGGGTTGCATATACACGCGTGTCCGGGCGGACACCGTATACGCCCGAGCCCACACCCGACTCCGTTTTGGATCCGTCCGCATACCACACGCTCGAACCCGACCTAAGTACCGGACCACCCCGATCCCACGTCCATCGATCAGGAAACAGAACCCCGTACCTGTGGTCGAAGTTGTACCGCGGCAGACAGGTATCTGACATGGTTATCCTTAGAATCGGATCGCCCTCAATGAAGTCTCTGTGAGTTCTCTGGGCCAACTTTAGCCCTGCCCCGTCCTCGCCAGAGAGAAGTCGGTAAGTCACCAGCCGAGCTTCCTTCAATATATGGAGGTGCAGTGGCGGCAATCCGATCATCACCTCCAATGCAGCGGTGGGAGCCGTCCGCATCGCCCCGGTCACTCCCAGGCAGGCCAGCCTCTGTAGCTTTTCCAGCTTGGCCCGCACACCCGCCTGCTGAGCTTTACGGCACCATACAATCGACGCATAGGTGACGATGGGCCTAGCAAGGGCCGTATATAGCCACAGTGCTATTCTGGGACCAATTCCCCAGGTCCCCCCGATGAAGCTCCTACACGTCCACAAGGTCGCCGTAGCTCTCCCGATAACTCTATCGATATGGGTATATGAATGGATTAGAATTGAAGATTTTAAAATTTTCGTTCCAACATATGAACGTATGTACATATGAATGTATTAGAATCGAAAATTTTGAAATTTTGCTGTTGGAAAAATTATAAATAAAATTATAAATGCAAATATACATAATTATGAATGGATACCTGTTTTTTTTAAACTGTGGGTAAACATATAGGATTGAATTTTAAACATAAAGAAAAGGTTTAGTCAAAAACAAAATAATAATTTATGTATGTAAAAATATGTGTATGAATGTATATATGAATATATGTGTGTATGTATGTATATATGAATGGATTAGAATTGAAGATTTTAAAATTTTTCGTTCCAACATATGAACGTATGTACATATGAATGTATTAGAATCGAAAATTTTGAAATTTTGCTGTTGGAAAAATTATAAATAAAATTATAAATGCAAATATACATAATTATGAATGGATACCTGTTTTTTTTAAACTGTGGGTAAACATATAGGATTGAATTTTAAACATAAAGAAAAGGTTTAGTCAAAAACAAAATAATAATTTATGTATGTAAAAATATGTGTATGAATGTATATATGAATATATGTGTGTATGTATGTATATATGAATGTATTGGAATTTAGCATTTTTTACAGGTTTTCGCTCGAACAATAAAAATAAAATTTTATGTAGATACATACGTACATAAATTGTGTATGTATATTTTTTTAAAGCTTGCTGACGAAACATAATATTCAAAACAATAACAAATGAAGCATTAATATTCAGTTGCCACAAAACATCTGATGTCTTTTATAAAATCTGACATTTATTTAAGTTTATTTCGATTTTTCGAAATTAAAATATATGTGAGATCATTGCATTTTCAAATATTATTTATTTCTCGGTTTGTGTTTCTAATAATAAAAATAACGTAAAACGTATCATTTATTTCTTGGTTTGTGTTTCTAATTATAAAAAGTATAAAAGAAAAACGTGCTTTTGTTATACAAAAATTTTTTCAGAAAATCTTAAAATAGAGCTATTTCGGGGCTGAAAAGTTCCAATGTCAGATTTTTCTGGGACCCTGGAGGCAAAACTCTATCTAATGCCTTTTGTTCCATGTCTCTAGCCCTTCTAGAAGTACCCGTACTTTTTACCACCTGAGAAGTAGTTATATATATATAATGTAAAATATGATGGTTTTTGATGAGTTATACGATATATGAATAAAATATAGAATTATTAAGGGAAATTCAAGGTACTGCGTAGCCTAGTGGTTAGCGTGGTAGTCTCATAGCCAGAAGGTTATTGGATCAATGCTTGCCTGGATGTCGTCGTATTTTTATTTTTTTGCATTATTTTAAAATTTTTTTTTTTTATTTTGTTTAAATTTTGTATTTTATTTTTTTTTAATATATAACACATAAATGTTATATAAAAGTTTAAAGAAAATTTCCAAAAAAATATTCTTATAATAGTTTGGAAAAATTCGCAAAAATTTTAAGTACATAAATATGTATGTAGTATGTATATTTTTTTTAAAGCTTACTGAGTAATTTTTTTTAAGCTTTCTATATGAATTTAATAATATTCAAAACTGTAGAATAAATAGAAATAAATTTTAAACGCATAATTATTATATCATGGGGGTAAACTTACAAAAATTAATTTCTCAAATAAAGAAAAGGTTTAATCAAAAACAAAATAATAATTTATGTATGTAAAAATATATGTAAGTATGTATATATGAATACATGTGTGTATGTATGTATATATGAATGGATTAGAATTGAAGATTTTAAAATTTTTCGTTCTAACATATGAACGTATGTACATATGAATGTATTAGAATCGAAAATTTTGAAATTTTGCTGTTGGAAAAATTATAAATAAAATTATAAATGCAAATATACATAATTATGAATGGATACCTGTTTTTTTTAAACTGTGGGTAAACATATAGGATTGAATTTTAAACATAAAGAAAAGGTTTAGTCAAAAACAAAATAATAATTTATGTATGTAAAAATATGTGTATGAATGTATATATGAATATATGTGTGTATGTATGTATATATGAATGGATTAGAATTGAAGATTTTAAAATTTTTCGTTCCAACATATGAACGTATGTACATATGAATGTATTAGAATCGAAAATTTTGAAATTTTGCTGTTGGAAAAATTATAAATAAAATTATAAATGCAAATATACATAATTATGAATGGATACCTGTTTTTTTTAAACTGTGGGTAAACATATAGGATTGAATTTTAAACATAAAGAAAAGGTTTAGTCAAAAACAAAATAATAATTTATGTATGTAAAAATATGTGTATGAATGTATATATGAATATATGTGTGTATGTATGTATATATGAATGTATTGGAATTTAGCATTTTTTACAGGTTTTCGCTCGAACAATAAAAATAAAATTTTAGGTAGATACATACGTACATAAATTGTGTATGTATATTTTTTTAAAGCTTGCTGACGAAACATAATATTCAAAACAATAACAAATGAAGCATTAATATTTAGTTGCCACAAAACATCTGATGTCTTTTATAAAATCTGACATTTATTTAAGTTTATTTCGATTTTTCGAAATTAAAATATATGTGAGATCATTGCATTTTCAAATATTATTTATTTCTCGGTTTGTGTTTCTAATAATAAAAATAACGTAAAACGTATCATTTATTTCTTGGTTTGTGTTTCTAATTATAAAAAGTATAAAAGAAAAACGTGCTTTTGTTATACAAAAATTTTTTCAGAAAATCTTAAAATAGAGCTATTTCGGGGCTGAAAAGTTCCAATGTCAGATTTTTCTGGGACCCTGGAGGCAAAACTCTATCTAATGCCTTTTGTTCCATGTCTCTAGCCCTTCTAGAAGTACCCGTACTTTTTACCACCTGAGAAGTAGTTATATATATATAATGTAAAATATGATGGTTTTTGATGAGTTATACGATATATGAATAAAATATAGAATTATTAAGGGAAATTAAAGGTACTGCGTAGCCTAGTGGTTAGCGTGGTAGTCTCATAGCCAGAAGGTTATTGGATCAATGCTTGCCTGGATGTCGTCGTATTTTTATTTTTTTGCATTATTTTAAAATTTTTTTTTTTTATTTTGTTTAAATTTTGTATTTTATTTTTTTTTAATATATAACACATAAATGTTATATAAAAGTTTAAAGAAAATTTCCAAAAAAATATTCTTATAATAGTTTGGAAAAATTCGCAAAAATTTTAAGTACATAAATATGTATGTAGTATGTATATTTTTTTTAAAGCTTACTGAGTAATTTTTTTTAAGCTTTCTATATGAATTTAATAATATTCAAAACTGTAGAATAAATAGAAATAAATTTTAAACGCATAATTATTATATCATGGGGGTAAACTTACAAAAATTAATTTCTCAAATAAAGAAAAGGTTTAATCAAAAACAAAATAATAATTTATGTATGTAAAAATATATGTAAGTATGTATATATGAATACATGTGTGTATGTATGTATATATGAATGGATTAGAATTGAAGATTTTAAAATTTTTCGTTCCAACATATGAACGTATGTACATATGAATGTATTAGAATCGAAAATTTTGAAATTTTGCTGTTGGAAAAATTATAAATAAAATTATAAATGCAAATATACATAATTATGAATGGATACCTGTTTTTTTTAAACTGTGGGTAAACATATAGGATTGAATTTTAAACATAAAGAAAAGGTTTAGTCAAAAACAAAATAATAATTTATGTATGTAAAAATATGTGTATGAATGTATATATGAATATATGTGTGTATGTATGTATATATGAATGGATTAGAATTGAAGATTTTAAAATTTTTCGTTCCAACATATGAACGTATGTACATATGAATGTATTAGAATCGAAAATTTTGAAATTTTGCTGTTGGAAAAATTATAAATAAAATTATAAATGCAAATATACATAATTATGAATGGATACCTGTTTTTTTTAAACTGTGGGTAAACATATAGGATTGAATTTTAAACATAAAGAAAAGGTTTAGTCAAAAACAAAATAATAATTTATGTATGTAAAAATATGTGTATGAATGTATATATGAATATATGTGTGTATGTATGTATATATGAATGTATTGGAATTTAGCATTTTTTACAGGTTTTCGCTCGAACAATAAAAATAAAATTTTAGGTAGATACATACGTACATAAATTGTGTATGTATATTTTTTTAAAGCTTGCTGACGAAACATAATATTCAAAACAATAACAAATGAAGCATTAATATTTAGTTGCCACAAAACATCTGATGTCTTTTATAAAATCTGACATTTATTTAAGTTTATTTCGATTTTTCGAAATTAAAATATATGTGAGATCATTGCATTTTCAAATATTATTTATTTCTCGGTTTGTGTTTCTAATAATAAAAATAACGTAAAACGTATCATTTATTTCTTGGTTTGTGTTTCTAATTATAAAAAGTATAAAAGAAAAACGTGCTTTTGTTATACAAAAATTTTTTCAGAAAATCTTAAAATAGAGCTATTTCGGGGCTGAAAAGTTCCAATGTCAGATTTTTCTGGGACCCTGGAGGCAAAACTCTATCTAATGCCTTTTGTTCCATGTCTCTAGCCCTTCTAGAAGTAGCCGTACTTTTTACCACCTGAGAAGTAGTTATATATATATAATGTAAAATATGATGGTTTTTGATGAGTTATACGATATATGAATAAAATATAGAATTATTAAGGGAAATTCAAGGTACTGCGTAGCCTAGTGGTTAGCGTGGTAGTCTCATAGCCAGAAGGTTATTGGATCAATGCTTGCCTGGATGTCGTCGTATTTTTATTTTTTTGCATTATTTTAAAATTTTTTTTTTTTATTTTGTTTAAATTTTGTATTTTATTTTTTTTTAATATATAACACATAAATGTTATATAAAAGTTTAAAGAAAATTTCCAAAAAAATATTCTTATAATAGTTTGGAAAAATTCGCAAAAATTTTAAGTACATAAATATGTATGTAGTATGTATATTTTTTTTAAAGCTTACTGAGTAATTTTTTTTAAGCTTTCTATATGAATTTAATAATATTCAAAACTGTAGAATAAATAGAAATAAATTTTAAACGCATAATTATTATATCATGGGGGTAAACTTACAAAAATTAATTTCTCAAATAAAGAAAAGGTTTAATCAAAAACAAAATAATAATTTATGTATGTAAAAATATATGTAAGTATGTATATATGAATACATGTGTGTATGTATGTATATATGAATGGATTAGAATTGAAGATTTTAAAATTTTTCGTTCCAACATATGAACGTATGTACATATGAATGTATTAGAATCGAAAATTTTGAAATTTTGCTGTTGGAAAAATTATAAATAAAATTATAAATGCAAATATACATAATTATGAATGGATACCTGTTTTTTTTAAACTGTGGGTAAACATATAGGATTGAATTTTAAACATAAAGAAAAGGTTTAGTCAAAAACAAAATAATAATTTATGTATGTAAAAATATGTGTATGAATGTATATATGAATATATGTGTGTATGTATGTATATATGAATGGATTAGAATTGAAGATTTTAAAATTTTTCGTTCCAACATATGAACGTATGTACATATGAATGTATTAGAATCGAAAATTTTGAAATTTTGCTGTTGGAAAAATTATAAATAAAATTATAAATGCAAATATACATAATTATGAATGGATACCTGTTTTTTTTAAACTGTGGGTAAACATATAGGATTGAATTTTAAACATAAAGAAAAGGTTTAGTCAAAAACAAAATAATAATTTATGTATGTAAAAATATGTGTATGAATGTATATATGAATATATGTGTGTATGTATGTATATATGAATGTATTGGAATTTAGCATTTTTTACAGGTTTTCGCTCGAACAATAAAAATAAAATTTTATGTAGATACATACGTACATAAATTGTGTATGTATATTTTTTTAAAGCTTGCTGACGAAACATAATATTCAAAACAATAACAAATGAAGCATTAATATTCAGTTGCCACAAAACATCTGATGTCTTTTATAAAATCTGACATTTATTTAAGTTTATTTCGATTTTTCGAAATTAAAATATATGTGAGATCATTGCATTTTCAAATATTATTTATTTCTCGGTTTGTGTTTCTAATAATAAAAATAACGTAAAACGTATCATTTATTTCTTGGTTTGTGTTTCTAATTATAAAAAGTATAAAAGAAAAACGTGCTTTTGTTATACAAAAATTTTTTCAGAAAATCTTAAAATAGAGCTATTTCGGGGCTGAAAAGTTCCAATGTCAGATTTTTCTGGGACCCTGGAGGCAAAACTCTATCTAATGCCTTTTGTTCCATGTCTCTAGCCCTTCTAGAAGTACCCGTACTTTTTACCACCTGAGAAGTAGTTATATATATATAATGTAAAATATGATGGTTTTTGATGAGTTATACGATATATGAATAAAATATAGAATTATTAAGGGAAATTCAAGGTACTGCGTAGCCTAGTGGTTAGCGTGGTAGTCTCATAGCCAGAAGGTTATTGGATCAATGCTTGCCTGGATGTCGTCGTATTTTTATTTTTTTGCATTATTTTAAAATTTTTTTTTTTTATTTTGTTTAAATTTTGTATTTTATTTTTTTTTAATATATAACACATAAATGTTATATAAAAGTTTAAAGAAAATTTCCAAAAAAATATTCTTATAATAGTTTGGAAAAATTCGCAAAAATTTTAAGTACATAAATATGTATGTAGTATGTATATTTTTTTTAAAGCTTACTGAGTAATTTTTTTTAAGCTTTCTATATGAATTTAATAATATTCAAAACTGTAGAATAAATAGAAATAAATTTTAAACGCATAATTATTATATCATGGGGGTAAACTTACAAAAATTAATTTCTCAAATAAAGAAAAGGTTTAATCAAAAACAAAATAATAATTTATGTATGTAAAAATATATGTAAGTATGTATATATGAATACATGTGTGTATGTATATATGAATGGATTAGAATTGAAGATTTTAAAATTTTTCGTTCCAACATATGAACGTATGTACATATGAATGTATTAGAATCGAAAATTTTGAAATTTTGCTGTTGGAAAAATTATAAATAAAATTATAAATGCAAATATACATAATTATGAATGGATACCTGTTTTTTTTAAACTGTGGGTAAACATATAGGATTGAATTTTAAACATAAAGAAAAGGTTTAGTCAAAAACAAAATAATAATTTATGTATGTAAAAATATGTGTATGAATGTATATATGAATATATGTGTGTATGTATGTATATATGAATGGATTAGAATTGAAGATTTTAAAATTTTTCGTTCCAACATATGAACGTATGTACATATGAATGTATTAGAATCGAAAATTTTGAAATTTTGCTGTTGGAAAAATTATAAATAAAATTATAAATGCAAATATACATAATTATGAATGGATACCTGTTTTTTTTAAACTGTGGGTAAACATATAGGATTGAATTTTAAACATAAAGAAAAGGTTTAGTCAAAAACAAAATAATAATTTATGTATGTAAAAATATGTGTATGAATGTATATATGAATATATGTGTGTATGTATGTATATATGAATGTATTGGGTACAGGTTTTCGCTCGAACAATAAAAATAAAATTTTATGTAGATACATACGTACATAAATTGTGTATGTATATTTTTTTAAAGCTTGCTGACGAAACATAATATTCAAAACAATAACAAATGAAGCATTAATATTCAGTTGCCACAAAACATCTGATGTCTTTTATAAAATCTGACATTTATTTAAGTTTATTTCGATTTTTCGAAATTAAAATATATGTGAGATCATTGCATTTTCAAATATTATTTATTTCTCGGTTTTTGTTTCTAATAATAAAAATAACGTAAAACGTATCATTTATTTCTTGGTTTGTGTTTCTAATTATAAAAAGTATAAAAGAAAAACGTGCTTTTGTTATACAAAAATTTTTTCAGAAAATCTTAAAATAGAGCTATTTCGGGGCTGAAAAGTTCCAATGTCAGATTTTTCTGGGACCCTGGAGGCAAAACTCTATCTAATGCCTTTTGTTCCATGTCTCTAGCCCTTCTAGAAGTACCCGTACTTTTTACCACCTGAGAAGTAGTTATATATATATAATGTAAAATATGATGGTTTTTGATGAGTTATACGATATATGAATAAAATATAGAATTATTAAGGGAAATTCAAGGTACTGCGTAGCCTAGTGGTTAGCGTGGTAGTCTCATAGCCAGAAGGTTATTGGATCAATGCTTGCCTGGATGTCGTCGTATTTTTATTTTTTTGCATTATTTTAAAATTTTTTTTTTTTATTTTGTTTAAATTTTGTATTTTATTTTTTTTTAATATATAACACATAAATGTTATATAAAAGTTTAAAGAAAATTTCCAAAAAAATATTCTTATAATAGTTTGGAAAAATTCGCAAAAATTTTAAGTACATAAATATGTATGTAGTATGTATATTTTTTTTAAAGCTTACTGAGTAATTTTTTTTAAGCTTTCTATATGAATTTAATAATATTCAAAACTGTAGAATAAATAGAAATAAATTTTAAACGCATAATTATTATATCATGGGGGTAAACTTACAAAAATTAATTTCTCAAATAAAGAAAAGGTTTAATCAAAAACAAAATAATAATTTATGTATGTAAAAATATATGTAAGTATGTATATATGAATACATGTGTGTATGTATGTATATATGAATGGATTAGAATTGAAGATTTTAAAATTTTTCGTTCCAACATATGAACGTATGTACATATGAATGTATTAGAATCGAAAATTTTGAAATTTTGCTGTTGGAAAAATTATAAATAAAATTATAAATGCAAATATACATAATTATGAATGGATACCTGTTTTTTTTAAACTGTGGGTAAACATATAGGATTGAATTTTAAACATAAAGAAAAGGTTTAGTCAAAAACAAAATAATAATTTATGTATGTAAAAATATGTGTATGAATGTATATATGAATATATGTGTGTATGTATGTATATATGAATGGATTAGAATTGAAGATTTTAAAATTTTTCGTTCCAACATATGAACGTATGTACATATGAATGTATTAGAATCGAAAATTTTGAAATTTTGCTGTTGGAAAAATTATAAATAAAATTATAAATGCAAATATACATAATTATGAATGGATACCTGTTTTTTTTAAACTGTGGGTAAACATATAGGATTGAATTTTAAACATAAAGAAAAGGTTTAGTCAAAAACAAAATAATAATTTATGTATGTAAAAATATGTGTATGAATGTATATATGAATATATGTGTGTATGTATGTATATATGAATGTATTGGAATTTAGCATTTTTTACAGGTTTTCGCTCGAACAATAAAAATAAAATTTTAGGTAGATACATACGTACATAAATTGTGTATGTATATTTTTTTAAAGCTTGCTGACGAAACATAATATTCAAAACAATAACAAATGAAGCATTAATATTCAGTTGCCACAAAACATCTGATGTCTTTTATAAAATCTGACATTTATTTAAGTTTATTTCGATTTTTCGAAATTAAAATATATGTGAGATCATTGCATTTTCAAATATTATTTATTTCTCGGTTTGTGTTTCTAATAATAAAAATAACGTAAAACGTATCATTTATTTCTTGGTTTGTGTTTCTAATTATAAAAAGTATAAAAGAAAAACGTGCTTTTGTTATACAAAAATTTTTTCAGAAAATCTTAAAATAGAGCTATTTCGGGGCTGAAAAGTTCCAATGTCAGATTTTTCTGGAACCCTGGAGGCAAAACTCTATCTAATGCCTTTTGTTCCATGTCTCTAGCCCTTCTAGAAGTACCCGTACTTTTTACCACCTGAGAAGTAGTTATATATATATAATGTAAAATATGATGGTTTTTGATGAGTTATACGATATATGAATAAAATATAGAATTATTAAGGGAAATTCAAGGTACTGCGTAGCCTAGTGGTTAGCGTGGTAGTCTCATAGCCAGAAGGTTATTGGATCAATGCTTGCCTGGATGTCGTCGTATTTTTATTTTTTTGCATTATTTTAAAATTTTTTTTTTTTATTTTGTTTAAATTTTGTATTTTATTTTTTTTTAATATATAACACATAAATGTTATATAAAAGTTTAAAGAAAATTTCCAAAAAAATATTCTTATAATAGTTTGGAAAAATTCGCAAAAATTTTAAGTACATAAATATGTATGTAGTATGTATATTTTTTTTAAAGCTTACTGAGTAATTTTTTTTAAGCTTTCTATATGAATTTAATAATATTCAAAACTGTAGAATAAATAGAAATAAATTTTAAACGCATAATTATTATATCATGGGGGTAAACTTACAAAAATTAATTTCTCAAATAAAGAAAAGGTTTAATCAAAAACAAAATAATAATTTATGTATGTAAAAATATATGTAAGTATGTATATATGAATACATGTGTGTATGTATGTATATATGAATGGATTAGAATTGAAGATTTTAAAATTTTTCGTTCCAACATATGAACGTATGTACATATGAATGTATTAGAATCGAAAATTTTGAAATTTTGCTGTTGGAAAAATTATAAATAAAATTATAAATGCAAATATACATAATTATGAATGGATACCTGTTTTTTTTAAACTGTGGGTAAACATATAGGATTGAATTTTAAACATAAAGAAAAGGTTTAGTCAAAAACAAAATAATAATTTATGTATGTAAAAATATGTGTATGAATGTATATATGAATATATGTGTGTATGTATGTATATATGAATGGATTAGAATTGAAGATTTTAAAATTTTTCGTTCCAACATATGAACGTATGTACATATGAATGTATTAGAATCGAAAATTTTGAAATTTTGCTGTTGGAAAAATTATAAATAAAATTATAAATGCAAATATACATAATTATGAATGGATACCTGTTTTTTTTAAACTGTGGGTAAACATATAGGATTGAATTTTAAACATAAAGAAAAGGTTTAGTCAAAAACAAAATAATAATTTATGTATGTAAAAATATGTGTATGAATGTATATATGAATATATGTGTGTATGTATGTATATATGAATGTATTGGAATTTAGCATTTTTTACAGGTTTTCGCTCGAACAATAAAAATAAAATTTTAGGTAGATACATACGTACATAAATTGTGTATGTATATTTTTTTAAAGCTTGCTGACGAAACATAATATTCAAAACAATAACAAATGAAGCATTAATATTCAGTTGCCACAAAACATCTGATGTCTTTTATAAAATCTGACATTTATTTAAGTTTATTTCGATTTTTCGAAATTAAAATATATGTGAGATCATTGCATTTTCAAATATTATTTATTTCTCGGTTTGTGTTTCTAATAATAAAAATAACGTAAAACGTATCATTTATTTCTTGGTTTGTGTTTCTAATTATAAAAAGTATAAAAGAAAAACGTGCTTTTGTTATACAAAAATTTTTTCAGAAAATCTTAAAATAGAGCTATTTCGGGGCTGAAAAGTTCCAATGTCAGATTTTTCTGGAACCCTGGAGGCAAAACTCTATCTAATGCCTTTTGTTCCATGTCTCTAGCCCTTCTAGAAGTACCCGTACTTTTTACCACCTGAGAAGTAGTTATATATATATAATGTAAAATATGATGGTTTTTGATGAGTTATACGATATATGAATAAAATATAGAATTATTAAGGGAAATTCAAGGTACTGCGTAGCCTAGTGGTTAGCGTGGTAGTCTCATAGCCAGAAGGTTATTGGATCAATGCTTGCCTGGATGTCGTCGTATTTTTATTTTTTTGCATTATTTTAAAATTTTTTTTTTTTATTTTGTTTAAATTTTGTATTTTATTTTTTTTTAATATATAACACATAAATGTTATATAAAAGTTTAAAGAAAATTTCCAAAAAAATATTCTTATAATAGTTTGGAAAAATTCGCAAAAATTTTAAGTACATAAATATGTATGTAGTATGTATATTTTTTTTAAAGCTTACTGAGTAATTTTTTTTAAGCTTTCTATATGAATTTAATAATATTCAAAACTGTAGAATAAATAGAAATAAATTTTAAACGCATAATTATTATATCATGGGGGTAAACTTACAAAAATTAATTTCTCAAATAAAGAAAAGGTTTAATCAAAAACAAAATAATAATTTATGTATGTAAAAATATATGTAAGTATGTATATATGAATACATGTGTGTATGTATGTATATATGAATGGATTAGAATTGAAGATTTTAAAATTTTTCGTTCCAACATATGAACGTATGTACATATGAATGTATTAGAATCGAAAATTTTGAAATTTTGCTGTTGGAAAAATTATAAATAAAATTATAAATGCAAATATACATAATTATGAATGGATACCTGTTTTTTTTAAACTGTGGGTAAACATATAGGATTGAATTTTAAACATAAAGAAAAGGTTTAGTCAAAAACAAAATAATAATTTATGTATGTAAAAATATGTGTATGAATGTATATATGAATATATGTGTGTATGTATGTATATATGAATGGATTAGAATTGAAGATTTTAAAATTTTTCGTTCCAACATATGAACGTATGTACATATGAATGTATTACAATCGAAAATTTTGAAATTTTGCTGTTGGAAAAATTATAAATAAAATTATAAATGCAAATATACATAATTATGAATGGATACCTGTTTTTTTTAAACTGTGGGTAAACATATAGGATTGAATTTTAAACATAAAGAAAAGGTTTAGTCAAAAACAAAATAATAATTTATGTATGTAAAAATATGTGTATGAATGTATATATGAATATATGTGTGTATGTATGTATATATGAATGTATTGGAATTTAGCATTTTTTACAGGTTTTCGCTCGAACAATAAAAATAAAATTTTAGGTAGATACATACGTACATAAATTGTGTATGTATATTTTTTTAAAGCTTGCTGACGAAACATAATATTCAAAACAATAACAAATGAAGCATTAATATTCAGTTGCCACAAAACATCTGATGTCTTTTATAAAATCTGACATTTATTTAAGTTTATTTCGATTTTTCGAAATTAAAATATATGTGAGATCATTGCATTTTCAAATATTATTTATTTCTCGGTTTGTGTTTCTAATAATAAAAATAACGTAAAACGTATCATTTATTTCTTGGTTTGTGTTTCTAATTATAAAAAGTATAAAAGAAAAACGTGCTTTTGTTATACAAAAATTTTTTCAGAAAATCTTAAAATAGAGCTATTTCGGGGCTGAAAAGTTCCAATGTCAGATTTTTCTGGGACCCTGGAGGCAAAACTCTATCTAATGCCTTTTGTTCCATGTCTCTAGCCCTTCTAGAAGTACCCGTACTTTTTACCACCTGAGAAGTAGTTATATATATATAATGTAAAATATGATGGTTTTTGATGAGTTATACGATATATGAATAAAATATAGAATTATTAAGGGAAATTCAAGGTACTGCGTAGCCTAGTGGTTAGCGTGGTAGTCTCATAGCCAGAAGGTTATTGGATCAATGCTTGCCTGGATGTCGTCGTATTTTTATTTTTTTGCATTATTTTAAAATTTTTTTTTTTTATTTTGTTTAAATTTTGTATTTTATTTTTTTTTAATATATAACACATAAATGTTATATAAAAGTTTAAAGAAAATTTCCAAAAAAATATTCTTATAATAGTTTGGAAAAATTCGCAAAAATTTTAAGTACATAAATATGTATGTAGTATGTATATTTTTTTTAAAGCTTACTGAGTAATTTTTTTTAAGCTTTCTATATGAATTTAATAATATTCAAAACTGTAGAATAAATAGAAATAAATTTTAAACGCATAATTATTATATCATGGGGGTAAACTTACAAAAATTAATTTCTCAAATAAAGAAAAGGTTTAATCAAACACAAAATAATAATTTATGTATGTAAAAATATATGTAAGTATGTATATATGAATACATGTGTGTATGTATGTATATATGAATGGATTAGAATTGAAGATTTTAAAATTTTTCGTTCCAACATATGAACGTATGTACATATGAATGTATTAGAATCGAAAATTTTGAAATTTTGCTGTTGGAAAAATTATAAATAAAATTATAAATGCAAATATACATAATTATGAATGGATACCTGTTTTTTTTAAACTGTGGGTAAACATATAGGATTGAATTTTAAACATAAAGAAAAGGTTTAGTCAAAAACAAAATAATAATTTATGTATGTAAAAATATGTGTATGAATGTATATATGAATATATGTGTGTATGTATGTATATATGAATGGATTAGAATTGAAGATTTTAAAATTTTTCGTTCCAACATATGAACGTATGTACATATGAATGTATTAGAATCGAAAATTTTGAAATTTTGCTGTTGGAAAAATTATAAATAAAATTATAAATGCAAATATACATAACTATGAATGGATACCTGTTTTTTTTAAACTGTGGGTAAACATATAGGATTGAATTTTAAACATAAAGAAAAGGTTTAGTCAAAAACAAGGCTTTATCTTCCTGCAGTCACTGGTTATCCACTCCCTGGTGTCTTGATTGTTGCATGTTACGGATATCCATCCGTCCCTTTGCAACGCTGCAGTGAATTGTGGATGAGAGTCCACAACCCTATCCATTTCATCCATGATGGCTACTTTGATTTTCCCCATCTGGACTTCGGATAGCCTTTCCTCTGGATGCAGTCTATGAGTGATGGCCACCTTGACCTGTGCTACTGCATCCCGATAAGAGGTCATTTTCGGGTTTTGTTGAGGAATGTTCCCAGGGACCTTTTCCTCAACATTGCCCTTCATCGACCTCTTCTTTGAGGGCCCTGCATCAGGGGTGTTGCTTTCCGACCTTTCCCTCTTTTGGGGATGGTCGGCCACAACAACCGATCCGCAGGCCTTCAGCTTTTCCAGCCTTTCCTTCTCGTATCTGCGAGCTTCCTCTGGGGACATGCCATCCCTGATATAAGCCGCGATACGCCGCTTGGATGCACCAGAGAAATATTGTTTTTTTCCCCTGATGTCCAACCTTTTCAGGTCCTCCTCAGTTTTTTGGATAATAGGTCCAAGAGGATCCTGATTATCCGTCTCCATCGGAGGCGACGCCTTTTCCTCCACTGGCGTGAGAAGGAGTTCCTCCTCTGCGTCAGTTGAGAGAAGCTCTGGTTCCGAAGACCCTTGAGCACTAAGTGGTTGTATGTTGTCCTTAGTGTCGTTGTTGTTGTTGTCACTGTTGTTATTTGTCTTGTTGTTGTTGTTGTTGTTTTCCATTTCTGTCCCACGAGTAGCGCGGGAAAGTAAAGTCACCCATGGCAGAGCCCGGCATACCATGGGAAGGCTCATTTAAACTGGAGGGCGCCTGGTATCCAGAGTCCGCATACTAACGACTAAGCTCCCCCTTAGCCACGCAGTCATCGGCATATGCTGTTCCACCTTAACTTGGGACGCCTGTCGTCAGCTGACGTATAGATATAGGGCTGAAACTCACAAAGCAAGAGGCTCGCCGCGAGACATGACCACGACACGAACGTAACTTTGATCGTTTCAATCACCCCTTTATCCTCCGCCATTACCGGGGCCCACCACTAGGAGGTGACAGTGCGGTTTTGGGCCCCGATGGTTATATATTTTGATGAGTTATACGATATATCGTATAACTCATCAAAATATGATGGTTTTTGATGAGTTATACGATATATGAATAAAATATAGAATTATTAAGGGAAATTCAAGGTACTGCGTAGCCTAGTGGTTAGCGTGGTAGTCTCATAGCCAGAAGGTTATTGGATCAATGCTTGCCTGGATGTCGTCGTATTTTTATTTTTTTGCATTATTTTAAAATTTTTTTTTTTTATTTTGTTTAAATTTTGTATTTTATTTTTTTTTAATATATAACACATAAATGTTATATAAAAGTTTAAAGAAAATTTCCAAAAAAATATTCTTATAATAGTTTGGAAAAATTCGCAAAAATTTTAAGTACATAAATATGTATGTAGTATGTATATTTTTTTTAAAGCTTACTGAGTAATTTTTTTTAAGCTTTCTATATGAATTTAATAATATTCAAAACTGTAGAATAAATAGAAATAAATTTTAAACGCATAATTATTATATCATGTAAACTTACAAAAATTAATTTCTCAAATAAAGAAAAGGTTTAATCAAAAACAAAATAATAATTTATGTATGTAAAAATATGTGTATGAATGTATATATGAATATATGTGTGTATGTATGTATATATGAATGTATTGGAATTTAGCATTTTTTACAGGTTTTCGCTCGAACAATAAAAATAAAATTTTAGGTAGATACATACGTACATAAATTGTGTATGTATATTTTTTTAAAGCTTGCTGACGAAACATAATATTCAAAACAATAACAAATGAAGCATTAATATTCAGTTGCCACAAAACATCTGATGTCTTTTATAAAATCTGACATTTATTTAAGTTTATTTCGATTTTTCGAAATTAAAATATATGTGAGATCATTGCATTTTCAAATATTATTTATTTCTCGGTTTGTGTTTCTAATAATAAAAATAACGTAAAACGTATCATTTATTTCTTGGTTTGTGTTTCTAATTATAAAAAGTATAAAAGAAAAACGTGCTTTTGTTATACAAAAATTTTTTCAGAAAATCTTAAAATAGAGCTATTTCGGGGCTGAAAAGTTCCAATGTCAGATTTTTCTGGGACCCTGGAGGCAAAACTCTATCTAATGCCTTTTGTTCCATGTCTCTAGCCCTTCTAGAAGTACCCGTACTTTTTACCACCTGAGAAGTAGCTATATATATATAATGTAAAATATGATGGTTTTTGATGAGTTATGCGATATATGAATAAAATATAGAATTATTAAGGGAAATTCAAGGTACTGCGTAGCCTAGTGGTTAGCGTGGTAGTCTCATAGCCAGAAGGTTATTGGATCAATGCTTGCCTGGATGTCGTCGTATTTTTATTTTTTTGCATTATTTTAAAATTTTTTTTTTTTATTTTGTTTAAATTTTGTATTTTATTTTTTTTTAATATATAACACATAAATGTTATATAAAAGTTTAAAGAAAATTTCCAAAAAAATATTCTTATAATAGTTTGGAAAAATTCGCAAAAATTTTAAGTACATAAATATGTATGTAGTATGTATATTTTTTTTAAAGCTTACTGAGTAATTTTTTTTAAGCTTTCTATATGAATTTAATAATATTCAAAACTGTAGAATAAATAGAAATAAATTTTAAACGCATAATTATTATATCATGGGGGTAAACTTACAAAAATTAATTTCTCAAATAAAGAAAAGGTTTAATCAAAAACAAAATAATAATTTATGTATGTAAAAATATATGTAAGTATGTATATATGAATACATGTGTGTATGTATGTATATATGAATGGATTAGAATTGAAGATTTTAAAATTTTTCGTTCCAACATATGAACGTATGTACATATGAATGTATTAGAATCGAAAATTTTGAAATTTTGCTGTTGGAAAAATTATAAATAAAATTATAAATGCAAATATACATAATTATGAATGGATACCTGTTTTTTTTAAACTGTGGGTAAACATATAGGATTGAATTTTAAACATAAAGAAAAGGTTTAGTCAAAAACAAAATAATAATTTATGTATGTAAAAATATGTGTATGAATGTATATATGAATATATGTGTGTATGTATGTATATATGAATGGATTAGAATTGAAGATTTTAAAATTTTTCGTTCCAACATATGAACGTATGTACATATGAATGTATTAGAATCGAAAATTTTGAAATTTTGCTGTTGGAAAAATTATAAATAAAATTATAAATGCAAATATACATAATTATGAATGGATACCTGTTTTTTTTAAACTGTGGGTAAACATATAGGATTGAATTTTAAACATAAAGAAAAGGTTTAGTCAAAAACAAAATAATAATTTATGTATGTAAAAATATGTGTATGAATGTATATATGAATATATGTGTGTATGTATGTATATATGAATGTATTGGAATTTAGCATTTTTTACAGGTTTTCGCTCGAACAATAAAAATAAAATTTTATGTAGATACATACGTACATAAATTGTGTATGTATATTTTTTTAAAGCTTGCTGACGAAACATAATATTCAAAACAATAACAAATGAAGCATTAATATTCAGTTGCCACAAAACATCTGATGTCTTTTATAAAATCTGACATTTATTTAAGTTTATTTCGATTTTTCGAAATTAAAATATATGTGAGATCATTGCATTTTCAAATATTATTTATTTCTCGGTTTGTGTTTCTAATAATAAAAATAACGTAAAACGTATCATTTATTTCTTGGTTTGTGTTTCTAATTATAAAAAGTATAAAAGAAAAACGTGCTTTTGTTATACAAAAATTTTTTCAGAAAATCTTAAAATAGAGCTATTTCGGGGCTGAAAAGTTCCAATGTCAGATTTTTCTGGGACCCTGGAGGCAAAACTCTATCTAATGCCTTTTGTTCCATGTCTCTAGCCCTTCTAGAAGTACCCGTACTTTTTACCACCTGAGAAGTAGTTATATATATATAATGTAAAATATGATGGTTTTTGATGAGTTATACGATATATGAATAAAATATAGAATTATTAAGGGAAATTCAAGGTACTGCGTAGCCTAGTGGTTAGCGTGGTAGTCTCATAGCCAGAAGGTTATTGGATCAATGCTTGCCTGGATGTCGTCGTATTTTTATTTTTTTGCATTATTTTAACATTTTTTTTTTTTATTTTGTTTAAATTTTGTATTTTATTTTTTTTTAATATATAACACATAAATGTTATATAAAAGTTTAAAGAAAATTTCCAAAAAAATATTCTTATAATAGTTTGGAAAAATTCGCAAAAATTTTAAGTACATAAATATGTATGTAGTATGTATATTTTTTTTAAAGCTTACTGAGTAATTTTTTTTAAGCTTTCTATATGAATTTAATAATATTCAAAACTGTAGAATAAATAGAAATAAATTTTAAACGCATAATTATTATATCATGGGGGTAAACTTACAAAAATTAATTTCTCAAATAAAGAAAAGGTTTAATCAAAAACAAAATAATAATTTATGTATGTAAAAATATATGTAAGTATGTATATATGAATACATGTGTGTATGTATGTATATATGAATGGATTAGAATTGAAGATTTTAAAATTTTTCGTTCCAACATATGAACGTATGTACATATGAATGTATTAGAATCGAAAATTTTGAAATTTTGCTGTTGGAAAAATTATAAATAAAATTATAAATGCAAATATACATAATTATGAATGGATACCTGTTTTTTTTAAACTGTGGGTAAACATATAGGATTGAATTTTAAACATAAAGAAAAGGTTTAGTCAAAAACAAAATAATAATTTATGTATGTAAAAATATGTGTATGAATGTATATATGAATATATGTGTGTATGTATGTATATATGAATGGATTAGAATTGAAGATTTTAAAATTTTTCGTTCCAACATATGAACGTATGTACATATGAATGTATTAGAATCGAAAATTTTGAAATTTTGCTGTTGGAAAAATTATAAATAAAATTATAAATGCAAATATACATAATTATGAATGGATACCTGTTTTTTTTAAACTGTGGGTAAACATATAGGATTGAATTTTAAACATAAAGAAAAGGTTTAGTCAAAAACAAAATAATAATTTATGTATGTAAAAATATGTGTATGAATGTATATATGAATATATGTGTGTATGTATGTATATATGAATGTATTGGAATTTAGCATTTTTTACAGGTTTTCGCTCGAACAATAAAAATAAAATTTTAGGTAGATACATACGTACATAAATTGTGTATGTATATTTTTTTAAAGCTTGCTGACGAAACATAACATTCAAAACAATAACAAATGAAGCATTAATATTCAGTTGCCACAAAACATCTGATGTCTTTTATAAAATCTGACATTTATTTAAGTTTATTTCGATTTTTCGAAATTAAAATATATGTGAGATCATTGCATTTTCAAATATTATTTATTTCTCGGTTTGTGTTTCTAATAATAAAAATAACGTAAAACGTATCATTTATTTCTTGGTTTGTGTTTCTAATTATAAAAAGTATAAAAGAAAAACGTGCTTTTGTTATACAAAAATTTTTTCAGAAAATCTTAAAATAGAGCTATTTCGGGGCTGAAAAGTTCCAATGTCAGATTTTTCTGGGACCCTGGAGGCAAAACTCTATCTAATGCCTTTTGTTCCATGTCTCTAGCCCTTCTAGAAGTACCCGTACTTTTTACCACCTGAGAAGTAGTTATATATATATAATGTAAAATATGATGGTTTTTGATGAGTTATACGATATATGAATAAAATATAGAATTATTAAGGGAAATTCAAGGTACTGCGTAGCCTAGTGGTTAGCGTGGTAGTCTCATAGCCAGAAGGTTATTGGATCAATGCTTGCCTGGATGTCGTCGTATTTTTATTTTTTTGCATTATTTTAAAATTTTTTTTTTTTATTTTGTTTAAATTTTGTATTTTATTTTTTTTTAATATATAACACATAAATGTTATATAAAAGTTTAAAGAAAATTTCCAAAAAAATATTCTTATAATAGTTTGGAAAAATTCGCAAAAATTTTAAGTACATAAATATGTATGTAGTATGTATATTTTTTTTAAAGCTTACTGAGTAATTTTTTTTAAGCTTTCTATATGAATTTAATAATATTCAAAACTGTAGAATAAATAGAAATAAATTTTAAACGCATAATTATTATATCATGGGGGTAAACTTACAAAAATTAATTTCTCAAATAAAGAAAAGGTTTAATCAAAAACAAAATAATAATTTATGTATGTAAAAATATATGTAAGTATGTATATATGAATACATGTGTGTATGTATGTATATATGAATGGATTAGAATTGAAGATTTTAAAATTTTTCGTTCCAACATATGAACGTATGTACATATGAATGTATTAGAATCGAAAATTTTGAAATTTTGCTGTTGGAAAAATTATAAATAAAATTATAAATGCAAATATACATAATTATGAATGGATACCTGTTTTTTTTAAACTGTGGGTAAACATATAGGATTGAATTTTAAACATAAAGAAAAGGTTTAGTCAAAAACAAAATAATAATTTATGTATGTAAAAATATGTGTATGAATGTATATATGAATATATGTGTGTATGTATGTATATATGAATGGATTAGAATTGAAGATTTTAAAATTTTTCGTTCCAACATATGAACGTATGTACATATGAATGTATTAGAATCGAAAATTTTGAAATTTTGCTTTTGGAAAAATTATAAATAAAATTATAAATGTAAATATACATAATTATGAATGGATACCTGTTTTTTTTAAACTGTGGGTAAACATATAGGATTGAATTTTAAACATAAAGAAAAGGTTTAGTCAAAAACAAAATAATAATTTATGTATGTAAAAATATGTGTATGAATGTATATATGAATATATGTGTGTATGTATGTATATATGAATGTATTGGAATTTAGCATTTTTTACAGGTTTTCGCTCGAACAATAAAAATAAAATTTTAGGTAGATACATACGTACATAAATTGTGTATGTATATTTTTTTAAAGCTTGCTGACGAAACATAATATTCAAAACAATAACAAATGAAGCATTAATATTCAGTTGCCACAAAACATCTGATGTCTTTTATAAAATCTGACATTTATTTAAGTTTATTTCGATTTTTCGAAATTAAAATATATGTGAGATCATTGCATTTTCAAATATTATTTATTTCTCGGTTTGTGTTTCTAATAATAAAAATAACGTAAAACGTATCATTTATTTCTTGGTTTGTGTTTCTAATTATAAAAAGTATAAAAGAAAAACGTGCTTTTGTTATACAAAAATTTTTTCAGAAAATCTTAAAATAGAGCTATTTCGGGGCTAAAAAGTTCCAATGTCAGATTTTTCTGGGACCCTAGAGGCAAAATTCTACCTAATGCCTTTTGTCCCATGTCTCTAGCCCTTCTAGAAGTACCCGTACTTTTTACCACCTGAGAAGTAGCTATATATATATAATGTAAAATAGGATGGTTTTTGAAGAGTTTAACGAAATATGAATAAAATATAGAATTATTAAGGCAAATTAAAGGTACTGCGTAGCCTAGTGGTTAGCGTGGTAGTCTCATAGCCAGAAGGTTATTGGATCAATGCTTGCCTGGATGTCGTCGTATTTTTATTTTTTTGCATTATTTTAAAATTTTTTTTTTATTTTATTTAAATTTTGTGTTTTATTTTTTTTTAATATATAACAGATAAATGTTATATAAAAGTTTAAAGAAAATTTCCAAAAAAATATTCTTATAATAGTTTGGAAAAATTCGCAAAAATTTTAAGTACATAAATATGTATGTATGTATATTTTTTTTAAAGCTTCCTGAGTAATTTTTTTAAGCTTTCCATATGAATTTAATATTATTCAAAACTGTAGAATATATAGAAATAAATTTTAAACGCATAATTATTATATCATGGGAGTAAACTTACAAAAATTAATTTTTCAAATAAAGAAAAGGTTTAGTCAAAAACAAAATAATAATTTATGCATGTAAAAATATATGTATGCATGTATATATGAATACATGTGTGTATGTAAGTATTTATGAATGGATTAGAATTGAAGATTTTAAAATTTTTCGTTCCAACATATGAACGTATGTACATATGAATGTATTAGAATCGAAAATTTTGAAATTTTGCTGTTGGAAAAATTATAAATAAAATTATTAACACAAACACACGTTATTATGAATGTATACCTAGTTTTTTTAAAACTGCGGGTGAACATATAGAAATAAATTTCTCAAATAAAGAAAAGGTTTAGATTAAAATAAAATAATAATTGTATTCAAATATATATATGTACATATGAATGTAATTTTTTTAAATAAAGAAAAGGTTTAGGCAAAAACAAAATAATAATTTTATTCAAATATATGTATGTATATATAAATGTATTAAAATTTAGCATTTTACAGTTTTCCGTTTGGAACAATAAAAATAAAATTCTAACTACATACGTACATACATATATTCTGTATGTACATATATTTTTTTAAAGCTTGCTGACGAAACGTAATGTTCAAAACAATAACAAATGAAATATTAATATTCAGATGTCACAAAACATCTGATGTCTGATAAAAGCTGACATTTATTTACGTTAAGATTAATTCGTTTATCCGCAACAAAAATATGTGAGATCATTATATTTTCAAATATTATTTATTTCTCGGTTTGTGTTTTTAATAATAAAAATAACGTAAAACGTATCATTTATTTCTTGGTTTGTGTTTCTAATTATAAAAAGTATAAAAGAAAAACGTGCTTTTGTTATACAAAAATTTTTTCAGAAAATCTTAAAATAGAGCTATTTCGGGGCTAAAAAGTTCCAATGTCAGATTTTTCTGGGACCCTGGAGGCAAAACTCTATCTAATGCCTTTTGTTCCATGTCTCTAGCCCTTCTAGAAGTACCCGTACTTTTTACCACCTGAGAAGTAGCTATATATATATAATGTAAAATATGATGGTTTTTGATGAGTTATACGATATATGAATAAAATATAGAATTATTAAGGGAAATTCAAGGTACTGCGTAGCCTAGAGGTTAGCGTGGTAGTCTCATAGCCAGAAGGTTATTGGATCAATGCTTGCCTGGATGTTGTATTTTTCTTTTTTTGGATTATTTTAAAAATTTTTTTTTTTATTTTGTTTAAATTTTGTGTTTTATTTTTTTTTAATATATAACTGATAAATGTTATATAAAAGTTTAAAGAAAATTTCCAAAAAAATATTCTTATAATAGTTTGGAAAAATTCGCAAAAATTTTAAGTACATAAATATGTATGTAGTATGTATATTTTTTTTAAAGCTTACTGAGGAATTTTTTTTAAGCTTTCTATGAATGTATATATGAATATATGTGTGTATGTATATATGAATGGATTAGAATTGAAGATTTTAAAATTTTTCGTTCCAACATATGAACGTATGTACATATGAATGTATTAGAATCGAAAATTAAAAAAGAAACAAAAAAAAAATAATAATTTATGTATGTAAAAATATATGTATGTATGTATATATGAATACATGTGTGTATGTATGTATATATGAATGGATTAGAATTGAAGATTTTAAAATTTTTCGTTCCAACATATGAACGTATGTACATATGAATGTATTAGAATCGAAAATTTTGAAATTTTGCTGTTGGAAAAATTAGAAATAAAATTATTAACACAAACACACGTTATTATGAATGTATACCTAGTTTTTTTAAAACTGCGGGTGAACATATAGAAATAAATTTCTCAAATAAAGAAAAGGTTTAGGTTAAAATAAAATAATAATTGTATTCAAATATATATATGTACATATGAATGTAATTTTTTTAAATAAAGAAAAGGTTTATGCAAAAACAAAATAATAATTTTATTCAAATATATGTATGTATATATAAATGTATTAAAATTTAGCATTTTACAGTTTTCCGTTTGGAACAATAAAAATAAAATTCTAACTACATACGTACATACATATATTCTGTATGTACATATATTTTTTTAAAGCTTGCTGACGAAACGTAATGTTCAAAACAATAACAAATGAAATATTAATATTCAGATGTCACAAAACATCTGATGTCTGATAAAAGCTGACATTTATTTACGTTAAGATTAATTCGTTTATCCGCAACAAAAATATGTGAGATCATTATATTTTCAAATATTATTTATTTCTCGGTTTGTGTTTTTAATAATAAAAATAACGTAAAACGTATCATTTATTTCTTGGTTTGTGTTTCTAATTATAAAAAGTATAAAAGAAAAACGTGCTTTTGTTATACAAAAATTTTTTCAGAAAATCTTAAAATAGAGCTATTTCGGGGCTAAAAAGTTCCAATGTCAGATTTTTCTGGGACCCTGGAGGCAAAACTCTATCTAATGCCTTTTGTTTCATGTCTCTATCCCTTCTAGAAGTACCCGTACTTTTTACCACCTGAGAAGTAGCTATATATATATAATGTAAAATATGATGGTTTTTGATGAGTTATACGATATATGAATAAAATATAGAATTATTAAGGGAAATTCAAGGTACTGCGTAGCCTAGTGGTTAGCGTGGTAGTCTCATAGCCAGAAGGTTATTGGATCAATGCTTGCCTGGATGTTGTATTTTTCTTTTTTTGGATTATTTTAAAATTTTTTTTTTTATTTTGTTTAAATTTTGTGTTTTATTTTTTTTTAATATATAACTGATAAATGTTATATAAAAGTTTAAAGAAAATTTCCAAAAAAATATTCTTATAATAGTTTGGAAAAATTCGCAAAAATTTTAAGTACATAAATATGTATGTAGTATGTATATTTTTTTTAAAGCTTACTGAGGAATTTTTTTTAAGCTTTCTATGAATGTATATATGAATATATGTGTGTATGTATATATGAATGGATTAGAATTGAAGATTTTAAAATTTTTCGTTCCAACATATGAACGTATGTACATATGAATGTATTAGAATCGAAAATTAAAAAAGAAACAAAAACAAAATAATAATTTATGTATGTAAAAATATATGTATGTATGTATATATGAATACATGTGTGTATGTATGTATATATGAATGGATTAGAATTGAAGATTTTAAAATTTTTCGTTCCAACATATGAACGTATGTACATATGAATGTATTAGAATCGAAAATTTTGAAATTTTGCTGTTGGAAAAATTAGAAATAAAATTATTAACACAAACACACGTTATTATGAATGTATACCTAGTTTTTTTAAAACTGCGGGTGAACATATAGAAATAAATTTCTCAAATAAAGAAAAGGTTTAGGTTAAAATAAAATAATAATTGTATTCAAATATATATATGTACATATGAATGTAATTTTTTTAAATAAAGAAAAGGTTTAGGCAAAAACAAAATAATAATTTTATTCAAATATATGTATGTATATATAAATGTATTAAAATTTAGCATTTTACAGTTTTCCGTTTGGAACAATAAAAATAAAATTCTAACTACATACGTACATACATATATTCTGTATGTACATATATTTTTTTAAAGCTTGCTGACGAAACGTAATGTTCAAAACAATAACAAATGAAATATTAATATTCAGATGTCACAAAACATCTGATGTCTGATAAAAGCTGACATTTATTTACGTTAAGATTAATTCGTTTATCCGCAACAAAAATATGTGAGATCATTATATTTTCAAATATTATTTATTTCTCGGTTTGTGTTTTTAATAATAAAAATAACGTAAAACGTATCATTTATTTCTTGGTTTGTGTTTCTAATTATAAAAAGTATAAAAGAAAAACGTGCTTTTGTTATACAAAAATTTTTTCAGAAAATCTTAAAATAGAGCTATTTCGGGGCTAAAAAGTTCCAATGTCAGATTTTTCTGGGACCCTGGAGGCAAAACTCTATCTAATGCCTTTTGTTCCATGTCTCTAGCCCTTCTAGAAGTACCCGTACTTTTTACCACCTGAGAAGTAGCTATATATATATAATGTAAAATATGATGGTTTTTGATGAGTTATACGATATATGAATAAAATATAGAATTATTAAGGGAAATTCAAGGTACTGCGTAGCCTAGTGGTTAGCGTGGTAGTCTCATAGCCAGAAGGTTATTGGATCAATGCTTGCCTGGATGTTGTATTTTTCTTTTTTTGGATTATTTTAAAAATTTTTTTTTTTATTTTGTTTAAATTTTGTGTTTTATTTTTTTTTAATATATAACTGATAAATGTTATATAAAAGTTTAAAGAAAATTTCCAAAAAAATATTCTTATAATAGTTTGGAAAAATTCGCAAAAATTTTAAGTACATAAATATGTATGTAGTATGTATATTTTTTTTAAAGCTTACTGAGGAATTTTTTTTAAGCTTTCTATGAATGTATATATGAATATATGTGTGTATGTATATATGAATGGATTAGAATTGAAGATTTTAAAATTTTTCGTTCCAACATATGAACGTATGTACATATGAATGTATTAGAATCGAAAATTAAAAAAGAAACAAAAACAAAATAATAATTTATGTATGTAAAAATATATGTATGTATGTATATATGAATACATGTGTGTATGTATGTATATATGAATGGATTAGAATTGAAGATTTTAAAATTTTTCGTTCCAACATATGAACGTATGTACATATGAATGTATTAGAATCGAAAATTTTGAAATTTTGCTGTTGGAAAAATTAGAAATAAAATTATTAACACAAACACACGTTATTATGAATGTATACCTAGTTTTTTTAAAACTGCGGGTGAACATATAGAAATAAATTTCTCAAATAAAGAAAAGGTTTAGGTTAAAATAAAATAATAATTGTATTCAAATACATATATATATGTACATATGAATGTAATTTTTTTAAATAAAGAAAAGGTTTAGGCAAAAACAAAATAATAATTTTATTCAAATATATGTATGTATATATAAATGTATTAAAATTTAGCATTTTACAGTTTTCCGTTTGGAACAATAAAAATAAAATTCTAACTACATACGTACATACATATATTCTGTATGTACATATATTTTTTTAAAGCTTGCTGACGAAACGTAATGTTCAAAACAATAACAAATGAAATATTAATATTCAGATGTCACAAAACATCTGATGTCTGATAAAAGCTGACATTTATTTACGTTAAGATTAATTCGTTTATCCGCAACAAAAATATGTGAGATCATTATATTTTCAAATATTATTTATTTCTCGGTTTGTGTTTTTAATAATAAAAATAACGTAAAACGTATCATTTATTTCTTGGTTTGTGTTTCTAATTATAAAAAGTATAAAAGAAAAACGTGCTTTTGTTATACAAAAATTTTTTCAGAAAATCTTAAAATAGAGCTATTTCGGGGCTAAAAAGTTCCAATGTCAGATTTTTCTGGGACACTGGAGGCAAAACTCTATCTAATGCCTTTTGTTCCATGTCTCTAGCCCTTCTAGAAGTACCCGTACTTTTTACCACCTGAGAAGTAGCTATATATATATAATGTAAAATATGATGGTTTTTGATGAGTTATACGATATATGAATAAAATATAGAATTATTAAGGGAAATTCAAGGTACTGCGTAGCCTAGTGGTTAGCGTGGTAGTCTCATAGCCAGAAGGTTATTGGATCAATGCTTGCCTGGATGTTGTATTTTTCTTTTTTTGGATTATTTTAAAAATTTTTTTTTTTATTTTGTTTAAATTTTGTGTTTTATTTTTTTTTAATATATAACTGATAAATGTTATATAAAAGTTTAAAGAAAATTTCCAAAAAAATATTCTTATAATAGTTTGGAAAAATTCGCAAAAATTTTAAGTACATAAATATGTATGTAGTATGTATATTTTTTTTAAAGCTTACTGAGGAATTTTTTTTAAGCTTTCTATGAATGTATATATGAATATATGTGTGTATGTATATATGAATGGATTAGAATTGAAGATTTTAAAATTTTTCGTTCCAACATATGAACGTATGTACATATGAATGTATTAGAATCGAAAATTAAAAAAGAAACAAAAACAAAATAATAATTTATGTATGTAAAAATATATGTATGTATGTATATATGAATACATGTGTGTATGTATGTATATATGAATGGATTAGAATTGAAGATTTTAAAATTTTTCGTTCCAACATATGAACGTATGTACATATGAATGTATTAGAATCGAAAATTTTGAAATTTTGCTGTTGGAAAAATTAGAAATAAAATTATTAACACAAACACACGTTATTATGAGTGTATACCTAGTTTTTTTAAAACTGCGGGTGAACATATAGAAATAAATTTCTCAAATAAAGAAAAGGTTTAGGTTAAAATAAAATAATAATTGTATTCAAATACATATATATATGTACATATGAATGTAATTTTTTTAAATAAAGAAAAGGTTTAGGCAAAAACAAAATAATAATTTTATTCAAATATATGTATGTATATATAAATGTATTAAAATTTAGCATTTTACAGTTTTCCGTTTGGAACAATAAAAATAAAATTCTAACTACATACGTACATACATATATTCTGTATGTACATATATTTTTTTAAAGCTTGCTGACGAAACGTAATGTTCAAAACAATAACAAATGAAATATTAATATTCAGATGTCACAAGACATCTGATGTCTGATAAAAGCTGACATTTATTTACGTTAAGATTAATTCGTTTATCCGCAACAAAAATATGTGAGATCATTATATTTTCAAATATTATTTATTTCTCGGTTTGTGTTTTTAATAATAAAAATAACGTAAAACGTATCATTTATTTCTTGGTTTGTGTTTCTAATTATAAAAAGTATAAAAGAAAAACGTGCTTTTGTTATACAAAAATTTTTTCAGAAAATCTTAAAATAGAGCTATTTCGGGGCTAAAAAGTTCCAATGTCAGATTTTTCTGGGACCCTGAGGCAAAACTCTATCTAATGCCTTTTGTTGAATGTCTCTAGCCCTTCTAGAAGTACCCGTACTTTTTACCACCTGAGAAGTAGCTATATATATATAATAATGTAAAATAGGATGGTTTTTGAAGAGTTATACGAAATATGAATAAAATATAGAATTATTAAGGCAAATTAAAGGTACTGCGTAGCCTAGTGGTTAGCGTGGTAGTCTCATAGCCAGAAGGTTATTGGATCAATGCTTGCCTGGATGTCGTCGTATTTTTATTTTTTTGCATTATTTTAAAATTTTTTTTTTATTTTATTTAAATTTTGTGTTTTATTTTTTTTTAATATATAACAGATAAATGTTATATAAAAGTTTAAAGAAAATTTCCAAAAAAATATTCTTATAATAGTTTGGAAAAATTCGCAAAAATTTTAAGTACATAAATATGTATGTATGTATATTTTTTTTAAAGCTTCCTGAGTAATTTTTTTAAGCTTTCCATATGAATTTAATATTATTCAAAACTGTAGAATATATAGAAATAAATTTTAAACGCATAATTATTATATCATGGGAGTAAACTTACAAAAATTAATTTTTCAAATAAAGAAAAGGTTTAGTCAAAAACAAAATAAAAATTTATGCATGTAAAAATATATGTATGTATGTATATATGAATACATGTGTGTATGTATGTATATATGAATGGATTAGAATTGAAGATTTTAAAATTTTTCGTTCCAACATATGAACGTATGTACATATGAATGTATTAGAATCGAAAATTTTGAAATTTTGCTGTTGGAAAAATTAGAAATAAAATTATTAACACAAACACACGTTATTATGAATGTATACCTAGTTTTTTTAAAACTGCGGTTGAACATATAGAAATAAATTTCTCAAATAAAGAAAAGGTTTAGGTTAAAATAAAATAATAATTGTATTCAAATATATATATGTACATATGAATGTAATTTTTTTAAATAAAGAAAAGGTTTAGGCAAAAACAAAATAATAATTTTATTCAAATATATGTATGTATATATAAATGTATTAAAATTTAGCATTTTACAGTTTTCCGTTTGGAACAATAAAAATAAAATTCTAACTACATACGTACATACATATATTCTGTATGTACATATATTTTTTTAAAGCTTGCTGACGAAACGTAATGTTCAAAACAATAACAAATGAAATATTAATATTCAGATGTCACAAAACATCTGATGTCTGATAAAAGCTGACATTTATTTACGTTAAGATTAATTCGTTTATCCGCAACAAAAATATGTGAGATCATTATATTTTCAAATATTATTTATTTCTCGGTTTGTGTTTCTAATAATAAAAATAACGTAAAACGTATCATTTATTTCTTGGTTTGTGTTTCTAATTATAAAAAGTATAAAAGAAAAACGTGCTTTTGTTATACAAAAATTTTTTCAGAAAATCTTAAAATAGAGCTATTTCGGGGCTAAAAAGTTCCAATGTCAGATTTTTCTGGTACCCTAGAGGCAAAACTCTACCTAATGCCTTTTGTCCCATGTCTCTAGCCCTTCTAGAAGTACCCGTACTTTTTACCACCTGAGAAGTAGCTATATATATATAATAATGTAAAATAGGATGGTTTTTGAAGAGTTATACGAAATATGAATAAAATATAGAATTATTAAGGCAAATTAAAGGTACTGCGTAGCCTAGTGGTTAGCGTGGTAGTCTCATAGCCAGAAGGTTATTGGATCAATGCTTGCCTGGATGTCGTCGTATTTTTATTTTTTTGCATTATTTTAAAATTTTTTTTTTATTTTATTTAAATTTTGTGTTTTATTTTTTTTTAATATATAACAGATAAATGTTATATAAAAGTTTAAAGAAAATTTCCAAAAAAATATTCTTATAATAGTTTGGAAAAATTCGCAAAAATTTTAAGTACATAAATATGTATGTATGTATATTTTTTTTAAAGCTTCCTGAGTAATTTTTTTAAGCTTTCCATATGAATTTAATATTATTCAAAACTGTAGAATATATAGAAATAAATTTTAAACGCATAATTATTATATCATGGGAGTAAACTTACAAAAATTAATTTTTCAAATAAAGAAAAGGTTTAGTCAAAAACAAAATAATAATTTATGCATGTAAAAATATATGTATGTATGTATATATGAATACATGTGTGTATGTATGTATATATGAATGGATTAGAATTGAAGATTTTAAAATTTTTCGTTCCAACATATGAACGTATGTACATATGAATGTATTAGAATCGAAAATTTTGAAATTTTGCTGTTGGAAAAATTAGAAATAAAATTATTAACACAAACACACGTTATTATGAATGTATACCTAGTTTTTTTAAAACTGCGGTTGAACATATAGAAATAAATTTCTCAAATAAAGAAAAGGTTTAGGTTAAAATAAAATAATAATTGTATTCAAATATATATGTACATATGAATGTAATTTTTTTAAATAAAGAAAAGGTTTAGGCAAAAACAAAATAATAATTTTATTCAAATATATGTATGTATATATAAATGTATTAAAATTTAGCATTTTACAGTTTTCCGTTTGGAACAATAAAAATAAAATTCTAACTACATACGTACATACATATATTCTGTATGTACATATATTTTTTTAAAGCTTGCTGACGAAACGTAATGTTCAAAACAATAACAAATGAAATATTAATATTCAGATGTCACAAAACATCTGATGTCTGATAAAAGCTGACATTTATTTACGTTAAGATTAATTCGTTTATCCGCAACAAAAATATGTGAGATCATTATATTTTCAAATATTATTTATTTCTCGGTTTGTGTTTCTAATAATAAAAATAACGTAAAACGTATCATTTATTTCTTGGTTTGTGTTTCTAATTATAAAAAGTATAAAAGAAAAACGTGCTTTTGTTATACAAAAATTTTTTCAGAAAATCTTAAAATAGAGCTATTTCGGGGCTAAAAAGTTCCAATGTCAGATTTTTCTGGTACCCTAGAGGCAAAACTCTACCTAATGCCTTTTGTCCCATGTCTCTAGCCCTTCTAGAAGTACCCGTACTTTTTACCACCTGAGAAGTAGCTATATATATATAATAATGTAAAATAGGATGGTTTTTGAAGAGTTATACGAAATATGAATAAAATATAGAATTATTAAGGCAAATTAAAGGTACTGCGTAGCCTAGTGGTTAGCGTGGTAGTCTCATAGCCAGAAGGTTATTGGATCAATGCTTGCGTGGATGTCGTCGTATTTTTATTTTTTTGCATTATTTTAAAATTTTTTTTTTATTTTATTTAAATTTTGTGTTTTATTTTTTTTTAATATATAACAGATAAATGTTATATAAAAGTTTAAAGAAAATTTCCAAAAAAATATTCTTATAATAGTTTGGAAAAATTCGCAAAAATTTTAAGTACATAAATATGTATGTATGTATATTTTTTTTAAAGCTTCCTGAGTAATTTTTTTAAGCTTTCCATATGAATTTAATATTATTCAAAACTGTAGAATATATAGAAATAAATTTTAAACGCATAATTATTATATCATGGGAGTAAACTTACAAAAATTAATTTTTCAAATAAAGAAAAGGTTTAGTCAAAAACAAAATAATAATTTATGCATGTAAAAATATATGTATGCATGTATATATGAATACATGTGTGTATGTATGTATATATGAATAGATTAGAATTGAAGATTTTAAAATTTTTCGTTCCAACATATGAACGTATGTACATATGAATGTATTAGAATCGAAAATTTTGAAATTTTGCTGTTGGAAAAATTAGAAATAAAATTATTAACACAAACACACGTTATTATGAATGTATACCTAGTTTTTTTAAAACTGCGGGTGAACATATAGAAATAAATTTCTCAAATAAAGAAAAGGTTTAGGTTAAAATAAAATAATAATTGTATTCAAATATATATATGTATATATAAATGTATTAAAATTTAGCATTTTACAGTTTTCCGTTTGGAACAATAAAAATAAAATTCTAACTACATACGTACATACATATATTCTGTATGTACATATATTTTTTTAAAGCTTGCTGACGAAACGTAATGTTCAAAACAATAACAAATGAAATATTAATATTCAGATGTCACAAAACATCTGATGTCTGATAAAAGCTGACATTTATTTACGTTAAGATTAATTCGTTTATCCGCAACAAAAATATGTGAGATCATTATACTTTCAAATATTATTTAATTCTCGGTTTGTGTTTCTAATAATAAAAATAACGTAAAACGTATCATTTATTTCTTGGTTTGTGTTTCTAATTATAAAAAGTATAAAAGAAAAACGTGCTTTTGTTATACAAAAATTTTTTCAGAAAATCTTAAAATAGAGCTATTTCGGGGCTAAAAAGTTCCAATGTCAGATTTTTCTGGGACACTGGAGGCAAAACTCTATCTAATGCCTTTTGTTCCATGTCTCTAGCCCTTCTAGAAGTACCCGTACTTTTTACCACCTGAGAAGTAGCTATATATATATAATGTAAAATATGATGGTTTTTGATGAGTTATACGATATATGAATAAAATATAGAATTATTAAGGGAAATTCAAGGTACTGCGTAGCCTAGTGGTTAGCGTGGTAGTCTCATAGCCAGAAGGTTATTGGATCAATGCTTGCCTGGATGTTGTATTTTTCTTTTTTTGGATTATTTTAAAAATTTTTTTTTTTATTTTGTTTAAATTTTGTGTTTTATTTTTTTTTAATATATAACTGATAAATGTTATATAAAAGTTTAAAGAAAATTTCCAAAAAAATATTCTTATAATAGTTTGGAAAAATTCGCAAAAATTTTAAGTACATAAATATGTATGTAGTATGTATATTTTTTTTAAAGCTTACTGAGGAATTTTTTTTAAGCTTTCTATGAATGTATATATGAATATATGTGTGTATGTATATATGAATGGATTAGAATTGAAGATTTTAAAATTTTTCGTTCCAACATATGAACGTATGTACATATGAATGTATTAGAATCGAAAATTAAAAAAGAAACAAAAACAAAATAATAATTTATGTATGTAAAAATATATGTATGTATGTATATATGAATACATGTGTGTATGTATGTATATATGAATGGATTAGAATTGAAGATTTTAAAATTTTTCGTTCCAACATATGAACGTATGTACATATGAATGTATTAGAATCGAAAATTTTGAAATTTTGCTGTTGGAAAAATTAGAAATAAAATTATTAACACAAACACACGTTATTATGAATGTATACCTAGTTTTTTTAAAACTGCGGGTGAACATATAGAAATAAATTTCTCAAATAAAGAAAAGGTTTAGGTTAAAATAAAATAATAATTGTATTCAAATACATATATATATGTACATATGAATGTAATTTTTTTAAATAAAGAAAAGGTTTAGGCAAAAACAAAATAATAATTTTATTCAAATATATGTATGTATATATAAATGTATTAAAATTTAGCATTTTACAGTTTTCCGTTTGGAACAATAAAAATAAAATTCTAACTACATACGTACATACATATATTCTGTATGTACATATATTTTTTTAAAGCTTGCTGACGAAACGTAATGTTCAAAACAATAACAAATGAAATATTAATATTCAGATGTCACAAGACATCTGATGTCTGATAAAAGCTGACATTTATTTACGTTAAGATTAATTCGTTTATCCGCAACAAAAATATGTGAGATCATTATATTTTCAAATATTATTTATTTCTCGGTTTGTGTTTTTAATAATAAAAATAACGTAAAACGTATCATTTATTTCTTGGTTTGTGTTTCTAATTATAAAAAGTATAAAAGAAAAACGTGCTTTTGTTATACAAAAATTTTTTCAGAAAATCTTAAAATAGAGCTATTTCGGGGCTAAAAAGTTCCAATGTCAGATTTTTCTGGGACCCTGAGGCAAAACTCTATCTAATGCCTTTTGTTCCATGTCTCTAGCCCTTCTAGAAGTACCCGTACTTTTTACCACCTGAGAAGTAGCTATATATATATAATAATGTAAAATAGGATGGTTTTTGAAGAGTTATACGAAATATGAATAAAATATAGAATTATTAAGGCAAATTAAAGGTACTGCGTAGCCTAGTGGTTAGCGTGGTAGTCTCATAGCCAGAAGGTTATTGGATCAATGCTTGCCTGGATGTCGTCGTATTTTTATTTTTTTGCATTATTTTAAAATTTTTTTTTTATTTTATTTAAATTTTGTGTTTTATTTTTTTTTAATATATAACAGATAAATGTTATATAAAAGTTTAAAGAAAATTTCCAAAAAAATATTCTTATAATAGTTTGGAAAAATTCGCAAAAATTTTAAGTACATAAATATGTATGTATGTATATTTTTTTTAAAGCTTCCTGAGTAATTTTTTTAAGCTTTCCATATGAATTTAATATTATTCAAAACTGTAGAATATATAGAAATAAATTTTAAACGCATAATTATTATATCATGGGAGTAAACTTACAAAAATTAATTTTTCAAATAAAGAAAAGGTTTAGTCAAAAACAAAATAAAAATTTATGCATGTAAAAATATATGTATGTATGTATATATGAATACATGTGTGTATGTATGTATATATGAATGGATTAGAATTGAAGATTTTAAAATTTTTCGTTCCAACATATGAACGTATGTACATATGAATGTATTAGAATCGAAAATTTTGAAATTTTGCTGTTGGAAAAATTAGAAATAAAATTATTAACACAAACACACGTTATTATGAATGTATACCTAGTTTTTTTAAAACTGCGGGTGAACATATAGAAATAAATTTCTCAAATAAAGAAAAGGTTTAGGTTAAAATAAAATAATAATTGTATTCAAATACATATATATATGTACATATGAATGTAATTTTTTTAAATAAAGAAAAGGTTTAGGCAAAAACAAAATAATAATTTTATTCAAATATATGTATGTATATATAAATGTATTAAAATTTAGCATTTTACAGTTTTCCGTTTGGAACAATAAAAATAAAATTCTAACTACATACGTACATACATATATTCTGTATGTACATATATTTTTTTAAAGCTTGCTGACGAAACGTAATGTTCAAAACAATAACAAATGAAATATTAATATTCAGATGTCACAAAACATCTGATGTCTGATAAAAGCTGACATTTATTTACGTTAAGATTAATTCGTTTATCCGCAACAAAAATATGTGAGATCATTATATTTTCAAATATTATTTATTTCTCGGTTTGTGTTTTTAATAATAAAAATAACGTAAAACGTATCATTTATTTCTTGGTTTGTGTTTCTAATTATAAAAAGTATAAAAGAAAAACGTGCTTTTGTTATACAAAAATTTTTTCAGAAAATCTTAAAATAGAGCTATTTCGGGGCTAAAAAGTTCCAATGTCAGATTTTTCTGGGACACTGGAGGCAAAACTCTATCTAATGCCTTTTGTTCCATGTCTCTAGCCCTTCTAGAAGTACCCGTACTTTTTACCACCTGAGAAGTAGCTATATATATATAATGTAAAATATGATGGTTTTTGATGAGTTATACGATATATGAATAAAATATAGAATTATTAAGGGAAATTCAAGGTACTGCGTAGCCTAGTGGTTAGCGTGGTAGTCTCATAGCCAGAAGGTTATTGGATCAATGCTTGCCTGGATGTTGTATTTTTCTTTTTTTGGATTATTTTAAAAATTTTTTTTTTTATTTTGTTTAAATTTTGTGTTTTATTTTTTTTTAATATATAACTGATAAATGTTATATAAAAGTTTAAAGAAAATTTCCAAAAAAATATTCTTATAATAGTTTGGAAAAATTCGCAAAAATTTTAAGTACATAAATATGTATGTAGTATGTATATTTTTTTTAAAGCTTACTGAGGAATTTTTTTTAAGCTTTCTATGAATGTATATATGAATATATGTGTGTATGTATATATGAATGGATTAGAATTGAAGATTTTAAAATTTTTCGTTCCAACATATGAACGTATGTACATATGAATGTATTAGAATCGAAAATTAAAAAAGAAACAAAAACAAAATAATAATTTATGTATGTAAAAATATATGTATGTATGTATATATGAATACATGTGTGTATGTATGTATATATGAATGGATTAGAATTGAAGATTTTAAAATTTTTCGTTCCAACATATGAACGTATGTACATATGAATGTATTAGAATCGAAAATTTTGAAATTTTGCTGTTGGAAAAATTAGAAATAAAATTATTAACACAAACACACGTTATTATGAATGTATACCTAGTTTTTTTAAAACTGCGGGTGAACATATAGAAATAAATTTCTCAAATAAAGAAAAGGTTTAGGTTAAAATAAAATAATAATTGTATTCAAATACATATATATATGTACATATGAATGTAATTTTTTTAAATAAAGAAAAGGTTTAGGCAAAAACAAAATAATAATTTTATTCAAATATATGTATGTATATATAAATGTATTAAAATTTAGCATTTTACAGTTTTCCGTTTGGAACAATAAAAATAAAATTCTAACTACATACGTACATACATATATTCTGTATGTACATATATTTTTTTAAAGCTTGCTGACGAAACGTAATGTTCAAAACAATAACAAATGAAATATTAATATTCAGATGTCACAAGACATCTGATGTCTGATAAAAGCTGACATTTATTTACGTTAAGATTAATTCGTTTATCCGCAACAAAAATATGTGAGATCATTATATTTTCAAATATTATTTATTTCTCGGTTTGTGTTTTTAATAATAAAAATAACGTAAAACGTATCATTTATTTCTTGGTTTGTGTTTCTAATTATAAAAAGTATAAAAGAAAAACGTGCTTTTGTTATACAAAAATTTTTTCAGAAAATCTTAAAATAGAGCTATTTCGGGGCTAAAAAGTTCCAATGTCAGATTTTTCTGGGACCCTGAGGCAAAACTCTATCTAATGCCTTTTGTTCCATGTCTCTAGCCCTTCTAGAAGTACCCGTACTTTTTACCACCTGAGAAGTAGCTATATATATATAATAATGTAAAATAGGATGGTTTTTGAAGAGTTATACGAAATATGAATAAAATATAGAATTATTAAGGCAAATTAAAGGTACTGCGTAGCCTAGTGGTTAGCGTGGTAGTCTCATAGCCAGAAGGTTATTGGATCAATGCTTGCCTGGATGTCGTCGTATTTTTATTTTTTTGCATTATTTTAAAATTTTTTTTTTATTTTATTTAAATTTTGTGTTTTATTTTTTTTTAATATATAACAGATAAATGTTATATAAAAGTTTAAAGAAAATTTCCAAAAAAATATTCTTATAATAGTTTGGAAAAATTCGCAAAAATTTTAAGTACATAAATATGTATGTATGTATATTTTTTTTAAAGCTTCCTGAGTAATTTTTTTAAGCTTTCCATATGAATTTAATATTATTCAAAACTGTAGAATATATAGAAATAAATTTTAAACGCATAATTATTATATCATGGGAGTAAACTTACAAAAATTAATTTTTCAAATAAAGAAAAGGTTTAGTCAAAAACAAAATAAAAATTTATGCATGTAAAAATATATGTATGTATGTATATATGAATACATGTGTGTATGTATGTATATATGAATGGATTAGAATTGAAGATTTTAAAATTTTTCGTTCCAACATATGAACGTATGTACATATGAATGTATTAGAATCGAAAATTTTGAAATTTTGCTGTTGGAAAAATTAGAAATAAAATTATTAACACAAACACACGTTATTATGAATGTATACCTAGTTTTTTTAAAACTGCGGGTGAACATATAGAAATAAATTTCTCAAATAAAGAAAAGGTTTAGGTTAAAATAAAATAATAATTGTATTCAAATACATATATATATGTACATATGAATGTAATTTTTTTAAATAAAGAAAAGGTTTAGGCAAAAACAAAATAATAATTTTATTCAAATATATGTATGTATATATAAATGTATTAAAATTTAGCATTTTACAGTTTTCCGTTTGGAACAATAAAAATAAAATTCTAACTACATACGTACATACATATATTCTGTATGTACATATATTTTTTTAAAGCTTGCTGACGAAACGTAATGTTCAAAACAATAACAAATGAAATATTAATATTCAGATGTCACAAAACATCTGATGTCTGATAAAAGCTGACATTTATTTACGTTAAGATTAATTCGTTTATCCGCAACAAAAATATGTGAGATCATTATATTTTCAAATATTATTTATTTCTCGGTTTGTGTTTCTAATAATAAAAATAACGTAAAACGTATCATTTATTTCTTGGTTTGTGTTTCTAATTATAAAAAGTATAAAAGAAAAACGTGCTTTTGTTATACAAAAATTTTTTCAGAAAATCTTAAAATAGAGCTATTTCGGGGCTAAAAAGTTCCAATGTCAGATTTTTCTGGTACCCTAGAGGCAAAACTCTACCTAATGCCTTTTGTCCCATGTCTCTAGCCCTTCTAGAAGTACCCGTACTTTTTACCACCTGAGAAGTAGCTATATATATATAATAATGTAAAATAGGATGGTTTTTGAAGAGTTATACGAAATATGAATAAAATATAGAATTATTAAGGCAAATTAAAGGTACTGCGTAGCCTAGTGGTTAGCGTGGTAGTCTCATAGCCAGAAGGTTATTGGATCAATGCTTGCCTGGATGTCGTCGTATTTTTATTTTTTTGCATTATTTTAAAATTTTTTTTTTATTTTATTTAAATTTTGTGTTTTATTTTTTTTTAATATATAACAGATAAATGTTATATAAAAGTTTAAAGAAAATTTCCAAAAAAATATTCTTATAATAGTTTGGAAAAATTCGCAAAAATTTTAAGTACATAAATATGTATGTATGTATATTTTTTTTAAAGCTTCCTGAGTAATTTTTTTAAGCTTTCCATATGAATTTAATATTATTCAAAACTGTAGAATATATAGAAATAAATTTTAAACGCATAATTATTATATCATGGGAGTAAACTTACAAAAATTAATTTTTCAAATAAAGAAAAGGTTTAGTCAAAAACAAAATAATAATTTATGCATGTAAAAATATATGTATGTATGTATATATGAATACATGTGTGTATGTATGTATATATGAATGGATTAGAATTGAAGATTTTAAAATTTTTCGTTCCAACATATGAACGTATGTACATATGAATGTATTAGAATCGAAAATTTTGAAATTTTGCTGTTGGAAAAATTAGAAATAAAATTATTAACACAAACACACGTTATTATGAATGTATACCTAGTTTTTTTAAAACTGCGGTTGAACATATAGAAATAAATTTCTCAAATAAAGAAAAGGTTTAGGTTAAAATAAAATAATAATTGTATTCAAATATATATGTACATATGAATGTAATTTTTTTAAATAAAGAAAAGGTTTAGGCAAAAACAAAATAATAATTTTATTCAAATATATGTATGTATATATAAATGTATTAAAATTTAGCATTTTACAGTTTTCCGTTTGGAACAATAAAAATAAAATTCTAACTACATACGTACATACATATATTCTGTATGTACATATATTTTTTTAAAGCTTGCTGACGAAACGTAATGTTCAAAACAATAACAAATGAAATATTAATATTCAGATGTCACAAAACATCTGATGTCTGATAAAAGCTGACATTTATTTACGTTAAGATTAATTCGTTTATCCGCAACAAAAATATGTGAGATCATTATATTTTCAAATATTATTTATTTCTCGGTTTGTGTTTCTAATAATAAAAATAACGTAAAACGTATCATTTATTTCTTGGTTTGTGTTTCTAATTATAAAAAGTATAAAAGAAAAACGTGCTTTTGTTATACAAAAATTTTTTCAGAAAATCTTAAAATAGAGCTATTTCGGGGCTAAAAAGTTCCAATGTCAGATTTTTCTGGTACCCTAGAGGCAAAACTCTACCTAATGCCTTTTGTCCCATGTCTCTAGCCCTTCTAGAAGTACCCGTACTTTTTACCACCTGAGAAGTAGCTATATATATATAATAATGTAAAATAGGATGGTTTTTGAAGAGTTATACGAAATATGAATAAAATATAGAATTATTAAGGCAAATTAAAGGTACTGCGTAGCCTAGTGGTTAGCGTGGTAGTCTCATAGCCAGAAGGTTATTGGATCAATGCTTGCGTGGATGTCGTCGTATTTTTATTTTTTTGCATTATTTTAAAATTTTTTTTTTATTTTATTTAAATTTTGTGTTTTATTTTTTTTTAATATATAACAGATAAATGTTATATAAAAGTTTAAAGAAAATTTCCAAAAAAATATTCTTATAATAGTTTGGAAAAATTCGCAAAAATTTTAAGTACATAAATATGTATGTATGTATATTTTTTTTAAAGCTTCCTGAGTAATTTTTTTAAGCTTTCCATATGAATTTAATATTATTCAAAACTGTAGAATATATAGAAATAAATTTTAAACGCATAATTATTATATCATGGGAGTAAACTTACAAAAATTAATTTTTCAAATAAAGAAAAGGTTTAGTCAAAAACAAAATAATAATTTATGCATGTAAAAATATATGTATGCATGTATATATGAATACATGTGTGTATGTATGTATATATGAATAGATTAGAATTGAAGATTTTAAAATTTTTCGTTCCAACATATGAACGTATGTACATATGAATGTATTAGAATCGAAAATTTTGAAATTTTGCTGTTGGAAAAATTAGAAATAAAATTATTAACACAAACACACGTTATTATGAATGTATACCTAGTTTTTTTAAAACTGCGGGTGAACATATAGAAATAAATTTCTCAAATAAAGAAAAGGTTTAGGTTAAAATAAAATAATAATTGTATTCAAATATATATATGTATATATAAATGTATTAAAATTTAGCATTTTACAGTTTTCCGTTTGGAACAATAAAAATAAAATTCTAACTACATACGTACATACATATATTCTGTATGTACATATATTTTTTTAAAGCTTGCTGACGAAACGTAATGTTCAAAACAATAACAAATGAAATATTAATATTCAGATGTCACAAAACATCTGATGTCTGATAAAAGCTGACATTTATTTACGTTAAGATTAATTCGTTTATCCGCAACAAAAATATGTGAGATCATTATACTTTCAAATATTATTTAATTCTCGGTTTGTGTTTCTAATAATAAAAATAACGTAAAACGTATCATTTATTTCTTGGTTTGTGTTTCTAATTATAAAAAGTATAAAAGAAAAACGTGCTTTTGTTATACAAAAATTTTTTCAGAAAATCTTAAAATAGAGCTATTACGGGGCTAAAAAGTTCCAATGTCAGATTTTTCTGGTACCCTAGAGGCAAAAGTCTACCTAATGCCTTTTGTCCCATGTCTCTAGCCCTTCTAGAAGTACCCGTACTTTTTACCACCTGAGAAGTAGCTATATACATATAATGTAAAATAGGATGGTTTTTGAAGAGTTATACGAAATATGAATAAAATATAAAATTATTAAGAGAAATTCAAGGTACTGCGTAGCCTAGTGGTTAGCGTGGTAGTCTCATAGCCAGAAGGTTATTGGATCAATGCTTGCCTGGATGTTGTATTTTTCTTTTTTTGGATTATTTTAAAAATTTTTTTTTTTTATTTTGTTTAAATTTTGTATTTTATTTTTTTTTAAATATATAACAGAAAAATGTTATATAAAAGTTTAAAGAAAATTTCCAAAAAAATATTCTTATAATAGTTTGGAAAAATTCGCAAAAATTTTAAGTACATAAATATGTATGTATGTATATTTTTTTAAAGCTTCCTAAGTAATTTTTTTTAAGCTTTCTATATGAATTTAATAATATTCAAAACTGTAGAATATATAGAAATAAATTTTAAACGCATAATTATTAAATCATGGGAGTAAACATACAAAAATTAATTTTTCAAATAAAGAGAAGGTTTAGTCAAAAACAAAATAATAATTTTATTCATATATATGTATGTATGTATGTATGAATATATGTGTGTATGTATATATGAATGGATTAGAATTGAAGATTTTGAAATTTTTCGTTCCAACATATGAACGTATGTACATATGAATGTATTAGAATCGAAAATTAAAAAAGAAACAAAAACAAAATAATAATTTATGTATGTAAAAATATATGTATGTATGTATATATGAATACATGTGTGTATGTATGTATATATGAATGGATTAGAATTGAAGATTTTAAAATTTTTCGTTCCAACATATGAACGTATGTACATATGAATGTATTAGAATCGTAAATTTTGAAATTTTGCTGTTGGAAAAATTAGAAATAAAATTATTAACACAAACACACGTTATTATGAATGTATACCTAGTTTTTTTAAAACTGCGGGTGAACATATAGAAATAAATTTCTCAAATAAAGAAAAGGTTTAGGTTAAAATAAAATAATAATTGTATTCAAATATATATACATATGTACATATGAATGTAATTTTTTTAAATAAAGAAAAGGTTTAGGCAAAAACAAAATAATAATTTTATTCAAATATATGTATGTATATATAAATGTATTAAAATTTAGCATTTTACAGTTTTCCGTTTGGAACAAAAAAAATAAAATTCTAACTACATACGTACATACATATATTTTGTATGTACATATATTTTTTTAAAGCTTGCTGACGAAACGTAATGTTAAAAACAATAACAAATGAAATATTAATATTCAGATGTCACAAAACATCTGATGTCTGATAAAAGCTGACATTTATTTACGTTAAGATTAATTCGTTTATCCGCAACAAAAATATGTGAGATCATTATATTATCAAATATTATTTATTTCTCGGTTTGTGTTTTTAATAATAAAAATAACGTAAAACGTATCATTTATTTCGTGGTTTGTGTTTCTAATTATAAAAAGTATAAAAGAAAAACGTGCTTTTGTTATACAAAAATTTTTTCAGAAAATCTTAAAATAGAGCTATTTCGGGGCTAAAAAGTTCCAATGTCAGATTTTTCTGGGACCCTAGAGACAAAACTCTACCTAATGCCTTTTGTCCAATGTCTCTAGCCCTTCTAGAAGTACCCGTACTTTTTACCACCTGAGAAGTAGCTATATATATATAATAATGTAAAATATGATGGTTTTTGATGAGTTATACGATATATGAATAAAATATAGAATTATTAAGGGAAATTCAAGGTACTGCGTAGCCTAGTGGTTAGCGTGGTAGTCTCATAGCCAGAAGGTTATTGGATCAATGCTTGCCTGGATGTTGTATTTTTCTTTTTTTGGATTATTTTAAAAATTTTTTTTTTTATTTTGTTTAAATTTTGTGTTTTATTTTTTTTTAATATATAACTGATAAATGTTATATAAAAGTTTAAAGAAAATTTCCAAAAAAATATTCTTATAATAGTTTGGAAAAATTCGCAAAAATTTTAAGTACATAAATATGTATGTAGTATGTATATTTTTTTTAAAGCTTACTGAGTAATTTTTTTTAAGCTTTCTATATGAATTTAATAATATTCAAAACTGTAGAATAAATAGAAATAAATTTTAAACGCATAATTATTATATCATGGGGGTAAACTTACAAAAATTAATTTCTCAAATAAAGAAAAGGTTTAGTCAAAAACAAAATAATAATTTATGTATGTAAAAATATATGTAAGTATGTATATATGAATATATGTGTGTATGTATATATGAATGGATTAGAATTGAAGATTTTGAAATTTTTCGTTCCAACATATGAACGTATGTACATATGAATGTATTAGAATCGAAAATTAAAAAAGAAACAAAAACAAAATAATAATTTATGTATGTAAAAATATATGTATGTATGTATATATGAATACATGTGTGTATGTATGTATATATGAATGGATTAGAATTGAAGATTTAAAATTTTTCGTTCCAACATATGAACGTATGTACGAACAAAATTTTGCTGTTGGAAAAATTAGAAATAAAATTATTAACACAAACACACGTTATTATGAATGTATACCTAGTTTTTTTAAAACTGCGGGTGAACATATAGAAATAAATTTCTCAAATAAAGAAAAGGTTTAGGTTAAAATAAAATAATAATTGTATTCAAATATATATATGTACATATGAATGTAATTTTTTTAAATAAAGAAAAGGTTTAGGCAAAAACAAAATAATAATTTTATTCAAATATATGTATGTATATATAAATGTATTAAAATTTAGCATTTTACAGTTTTCCGTTTGGAACAATAAAAATAAAATTCTAACTACATACGTACATACATATATTCTGTATGTACATATATTTTTTTAAAGCTTGCTGACGAAACGTAATGTTCAAAACAATAACAAATGAAATATTAATATGCAGATGTCACAAAACATCTGATGTCTGATAAAAGCTGACATTTATTTACGTTAAAATTAATTCGTTTATCCGCAACAAAAATATGTGAGATCATTATATTTTCAAATATTATTTATTTCTCGGTTTGTGTTTCTAATAATAAAAATAACGTAAAACGTATCATTTATTTCGTGGTTTGTGTTTCTAATTATAAAAAGTATAAAAGAAAAACGTGCTTTTGTTATACAAAAATTTTTTCAGAAAATCTTAAAATAGAGCTATTTCGGGGCTAACAAGTTCCAATGTCAGATTTTTCTGGGACCCTAGAGGCAAAATTCTACCTAATGCCTTTTGTCCCATGTCTCTAGCCCTTCTAGAAGTACCCGTACTTTTTACCACCTGAGAAGTAGCTATATATATATAATGTAAAATATGATGGTTTTTGATGAGTTATACGATATATGAATAAAATATAGAATTATTAAGGGAAATTCAAGGTACTGCGTAGCCTAGTGGTTAGCGTGGTAGTCTCATAGCCAGAAGGTTATTGGATCAATGCTTGCCTGGATGTCGTCGTATTTTTATTTTTTTGCATTATTTTAAAATTTTTTTTTTATTTTATTTAAATTTTGTGTTTTATTTTTTTTTAATATATAACAGATAAATGTTATATAAAAGTTTAAAGAAAATTTCCAAAAAAATATTCTTATAATAGTTTGGAAAAATTCGCAAAAATTTTAAGTACATAAATATGTATGTATGTATATTTTTTTTAAAGCTTCCTAAGTAATTTTTTTTAAGCTTTCTATATGAATTTAATAATATTCAAAACTGTAGAATATATAGAAATAAATTTTAAACGCATAATTATTAAATCATGGGAGTAAACATACAAAAATTAATTTTTCAAATAAAGAAAAGGTTTAGTCAAAAACAAAATAATAATTTTATTCATATATATGTATGTATGTATGTATGAATATATGTGTGTATGTATATATGAATGGATTAGAATTGAAGATTTTGAAATTTTTCGTTCCAACATATGAACGTATGTACATATGAATGTATTAGAATCGAAAATTAAAAAAGAAACAAAAACAAAATAATAATTTATGTATGTAAAAATATATGTATGTATGTATATATGAATACATGTGTGTATGCATGTATATATGAATGGATTAGAATTAAAGATTTTAAAATTTTTCGTTCCAACATATGAACGTATGTACATATGAATGTATTAGAATTGAAAATTTTGAAATTTTGCTGTTGGAAAAATTAGAAATAAAATTATTAACACAAACACACGTTATTATGAATGTATACCTAGTTTTTTTAAAACTGCGGGTGAACATATAGAAATAAATTTCTCAAATAAAGAAAAGGTTTAGGTTAAAATAAAATAATAATTGTATTCAAATATATATATGTACATATGAATGTAATTTTTTTAAATAAAGAAAAGGTTTAGGCAAAAACAAAATAATAATTTTATTCAAATATATGTATGTATATATAAATGTATTAAAATTTAGCATTTTACAGTTTTCCGTTTGGAACAATAAAAATAAAATTCTAACTACATACGTACATACATATATTCTGTATGTACATATATTTTTTTAAAGCTTGCTGACGAAACGTAATGTTCAAAACAATAACAAATGAAATATTAATATTCATATGTCACAAAACATCTGATGTCTGATAAAAGCTGACATTTATTTAAGTTAAGATTAATTCGTTTATCCGCAACAAAAATATGTGAGATCATTATACTTTCAAATATTATTTAATTCTCGGTTTGTGTTTCTAATAATAAAAATAACGTAAAACGTATCATTTATTTCTTGGTTTGTGTTTCTAATTATAAAAAGTATAAAAGAAAAACGTGCTTTTGTTATACAAAAATTTTTTCAGAAAATCTTAAAATAGAGCTATTTCGGGGCTAAAAAGTTCCAATGTCAGATTTTTCTGGTACCCTAGAGGCAAAACTCTACCTAATGCCTTTTGTCCCATGTCTCTAGCCCTTCTAGAAGTACCCGTACTTTTTACCACCTGAGAAGTAGCTATATACATATAATGTAAAATAGGATGGTTTTTGAAGAGTTATACGAAATATGAATAAAATATAAAATTATTAAGAGAAATTCAAGGTACTGCGTAGCCTAGTGGTTAGCGTGGTAGTCTCATAGCCAGAAGGTTATTGGATCAATGCTTGCCTGGATGTTGTATTTTTCTTTTTTTGGATTATTTTAAAAATTTTTTTTTTTTATTTTGTTTAAATTTTGTATTTTATTTTTTTTTAAATATATAACAGAAAAATGTTATATAAAAGTTTAAAGAAAATTTCCAAAAAAATATTCTTATAATAGTTTGGAAAAATTCGCAAAAATTTTAAGTACAAAAATATATATGTATGTATATTTTTTTTAAAGCTTCCTGAGTAATTTTTTTTAAGCTTTCTATATGAATTTAATAATATTCAAAACTGTAGAATATATAGAAATAAATTTTAAACGCATAATTATTAAATCATGGGAGTAAACATACAAAAATTAATTTTTCAAATAAAGAAAAGGTTTAGTCAAAAACAAAATAATAATTTTATTCATATATATGTATGTATGTATGTATGAATATATGTGTGTATGTATATATGAATGGATTAGAATTGAAGATTTTAAAATTTTTCGTTCCAACATATGAACGTATGTACATATGAATGTATTAGAATCGAAAATTAAAAAAGAAACAAAAACAAAATAATAATTTATGTATGTAAAAATATATGTATGCATGTATATATGAATACATGTGTGTATGTATGTATATATGAATGGATTAGAATTGAAGATTTTAAAATTTTTCGTTCCAACATATGAACGTATGTACATATGAATGTATTAGAATCGTAAATTTTGAAATTTTGCTGTTGGAAAAATTAGAAATAAAATTATTAACACAAACACACGTTATTATGAATGTATACCTAGTTTTTTTAAAACTGCGGGTGAACATATAGAAATAAATTTCTCAAATAAAGAAAAGGTTTAGGTTAAAATAAAATAATAATTGTATTCAAATATATATATGTACATATGAATGTAATTTTTTTAAATAAAGAAAAGGTTTAGGCAAAAACAAAATAATAATTTTATTCAAATATATGTATGTATATATAAATGTATTAAAATTTAGCATTTTACAGTTTTCCGTTTGGAACAATAAAAATAAAATTCTAACTACATACGTACATACATATATTCTGTATGTACATATATTTTTTTAAAGCTTGCTGACGAAACGTAATGTTCAAAACAATAACAAATGAAATATTAATATGCAGATGTCACAAAACATCTGATGTCTGATAAAAGCTGACATTTATTTACGTTAAAATTAATTCGTTTATCCGCAACAAAAATATGTGAGATCATTATATTTTCAAATATTATTTATTTCTCGGTTTGTGTTTCTAATAATAAAAATAACGTAAAACGTATCATTTATTTCGTGGTTTGTGTTTCTAATTATAAAAAGTATAAAAGAAAAACGTGCTTTTGTTATACAAAAATTTTTTCAGAAAATCTTAAAATAGAGCTATTTCGGGGCTAACAAGTTCCAATGTCAGATTTTTCTGGGACCCTAGAGGCAAAATTCTACCTAATGCCTTTTGTCCCATGTCTCTAGCCCTTCTAGAAGTACCCGTACTTTTTACCACCTGAGAAGTAGCTATATATATATAATGTAAAATATGATGGTTTTTGATGAGTTATACGATATATGAATAAAATATAGAATTATTAAGGGAAATTCAAGGTACTGCGTAGCCTAGTGGTTAGCGTGGTAGTCTCATAGCCAGAAGGTTATTGGATCAATGCTTGCCTGGATGTCGTCGTATTTTTATTTTTTTGCATTATTTTAAAATTTTTTTTTTATTTTATTTAAATTTTGTGTTTTATTTTTTTTTAATATATAACAGATAAATGTTATATAAAAGTTTAAAGAAAATTTCCAAAAAAATATTCTTATAATAGTTTGGAAAAATTCGCAAAAATTTTAAGTACATAAATATGTATGTATGTATATTTTTTTTAAAGCTTCCTAAGTAATTTTTTTTAAGCTTTCTATATGAATTTAATAATATTCAAAACTGTAGAATATATAGAAATAAATTTTAAACGCATAATTATTAAATCATGGGAGTAAACATACAAAAATTAATTTTTCAAATAAAGAAAAGGTTTAGTCAAAAACAAAATAATAATTTTATTCATATATATGTATGTATGTATGTATGAATATATGTGTGTATGTATATATGAATGGATTAGAATTGAAGATTTTGAAATTTTTCGTTCCAACATATGAACGTATGTACATATGAATGTATTAGAATCGAAAATTAAAAAAGAAACAAAAACAAAATAATAATTTATGTATGTAAAAATATATGTATGTATGTATATATGAATACATGTGTGTATGTATGTATATATGAATGGATTAGAATTAAAGATTTTAAAATTTTTCGTTCCAACATATGAACGTATGTACATATGAATGTATTAGAATTGAAAATTTTGAAATTTTGCTGTTGGAAAAATTAGAAATAAAATTATTAACACAAACACACGTTATTATGAATGTATACCTAGTTTTTTTAAAACTGCGGGTGAACATATAGAAATAAATTTCTCAAATAAAGAAAAGGTTTAGGTTAAAATAAAATAATAATTGTATTCAAATATATATATGTACATATGAATGTAATTTTTTTAAATAAAGAAAAGGTTTAGGCAAAAACAAAATAATAATTTTATTCAAATATATGTATGTATATATAAATGTATTAAAATTTAGCATTTTACAGTTTTCCGTTTGGAACAATAAAAATAAAATTCTAACTACATACGTACATACATATATTCTGTATGTACATATATTTTTTTAAAGCTTGCTGACGAAACGTAATGTTCAAAACAATAACAAATGAAATATTAATATTCATATGTCACAAAACATCTGATGTCTGATAAAAGCTGACATTTATTTAAGTTAAGATTAATTCGTTTATCCGCAACAAAAATATGTGAGATCATTATACTTTCAAATATTATTTAATTCTCGGTTTGTGTTTCTAATAATAAAAATAACGTAAAACGTATCATTTATTTCTTGGTTTGTGTTTCTAATTATAAAAAGTATAAAAGAAAAACGTGCTTTTGTTATACAAAAATTTTTTCAGAAAATCTTAAAATAGAGCTATTTCGGGGCTAAAAAGTTCCAATGTCAGATTTTTCTGGTACCCTAGAGGCAAAACTCTACCTAATGCCTTTTGTCCCATGTCTCTAGCCCTTCTAGAAGTACCCGTACTTTTTACCACCTGAGAAGTAGCTATATACATATAATGTAAAATAGGATGGTTTTTGAAGAGTTATACGAAATATGAATAAAATATAAAATTATTAAGAGAAATTCAAGGTACTGCGTAGCCTAGTGGTTAGCGTGGTAGTCTCATAGCCAGAAGGTTATTGGATCAATGCTTGCCTGGATGTTGTATTTTTCTTTTTTTGGATTATTTTAAAAATTTTTTTTTTTTATTTTGTTTAAATTTTGTATTTTATTTTTTTTTAAATATATAACAGAAAAATGTTATATAAAAGTTTAAAGAAAATTTCCAAAAAAATATTCTTATAATAGTTTGGAAAAATTCGCAAAAATTTTAAGTACAAAAATATATATGTATGTATATTTTTTTTAAAGCTTCCTGAGTAATTTTTTTTAAGCTTTCTATATGAATTTAATAATATTCAAAACTGTAGAATATATAGAAATAAATTTTAAACGCATAATTATTAAATCATGGGAGTAAACATACAAAAATTAATTTTTCAAATAAAGAAAAGGTTTAGTCAAAAACAAAATAATAATTTTATTCATATATATGTATGTATGTATGTATGAATATATGTGTGTATGTATATATGAATGGATTAGAATTGAAGATTTTAAAATTTTTCGTTCCAACATATGAACGTATGTACATATGAATGTATTAGAATCGAAAATTAAAAAAGAAACAAAAACAAAATAATAATTTATGTATGTAAAAATATATGTATGCATGTATATATGAATACATGTGTGTATGTATGTATATATGAATGGATTAGAATTGAAGATTTTAAAATTTTTCGTTCCAACATATGAACGTATGTACATATGAATGTATTAGAATCGTAAATTTTGAAATTTTGCTGTTGGAAAAATTAGAAATAAAATTATTAACACAAACACACGTTATTATGAATGTATACCTAGTTTTTTTAAAACTGCGGGTGAACATATAGAAATAAATTTCTCAAATAAAGAAAAGGTTTAGGTTAAAATAAAATAATAATTGTATTCAAATATATATACATATGTACATATGAATGTAATTTTTTTAAATAAAGAAAAGGTTTAGGCAAAAACAAAATAATAATTTTATTCAAATATATGTATGTATATATAAATGTATTAAAATTTAGCATTTTACAGTTTTCCGTTTGGAACAAAAAAAATAAAATTCTAACTACATACGTACATACATATATTTTGTATGTACATATATTTTTTTAAAGCTTGCTGACGAAACGTAATGTTAAAAACAATACAAAAGAAATATTAATATTCAGATGTCACAAAACATCTGATGTCTGATAAAAGCTGACATTTATTTACGTTAAGATTAATTCGTTTATCCGCAACAAAAATATGTGAGATCATTATATTATCAAATATTATTTATTTCTCGGTTTGTGTTTTTAATAATAAAAATAACGTAAAACGTATCATTTATTTCGTGGTTTGTGTTTCTAATTATAAAAAGTATAAAAGAAAAACGTGCTTTTGTTATACAAAAATTTTTTCAGAAAATCTTAAAATAGAGCTATTTCGGGGCTAAAAAGTTCCAATGTCAGATTTTTCTGGGACCCTAGAGACAAAACTCTACCTAATGCCTTTTGTCCAATGTCTCTAGCCCTTCTAGAAGTACCCGTACTTTTTACCACCTGAGAAGTAGCTATATATATATAATAATGTAAAATATGATGGTTTTTGATGAGTTATACGATATATGAATAAAATATAGAATTATTAAGGGAAATTCAAGGTACTGCGTAGCCTAGTGGTTAGCGTGGTAGTCTCATAGCCAGAAGGTTATTGGATCAATGCTTGCCTGGATGTTGTATTTTTCTTTTTTTGGATTATTTTAAAAATTTTTTTTTTTATTTTGTTTAAATTTTGTGTTTTATTTTTTTTTAATATATAACTGATAAATGTTATATAAAAGTTTAAAGAAAATTTCCAAAAAAATATTCTTATAATAGTTTGGAAAAATTCGCAAAAATTTTAAGTACATAAATATGTATGTAGTATGTATATTTTTTTTAAAGCTTACTGAGTAATTTTTTTTAAGCTTTCTATATGAATTTAATAATATTCAAAACTGTAGAATAAATAGAAATAAATTTTAAACGCATAATTATTATATCATGGGGGTAAACTTACAAAAATTAATTTCTCAAATAAAGAAAAGGTTTAGTCAAAAACAAAATAATAATTTATGTATGTAAAAATATATGTAAGTATGTATATATGAATATATGTGTGTATGTATATATGAATGGATTAGAATTGAAGATTTTGAAATTTTTCGTTCCAACATATGAACGTATGTACATATGAATGTATTAGAATCGAAAATTAAAAAAGAAACAAAAACAAAATAATAATTTATGTATGTAAAAATATATGTATGCATGTATATATGAATACATGTGTGTATGTATGTATATATGAATGGATTAGAATTGAAGATTTAAAATTTTTCGTTCCAACATATGAACGTATGTACGAACAAAATTTTGCTGTTGGAAAAATTAGAAATAAAATTATTAACACAAACACACGTTATTATGAATGTATACCTAGTTTTTTTAAAACTGCGGGTGAACATATAGAAATAAATTTCTCAAATAAAGAAAAGGTTTAGGTTAAAATAAAATAATAATTGTATTCAAATATATATATGTACATATGAATGTAATTTTTTTAAATAAAGAAAAGGTTTAGGCAAAAACAAAATAATAATTTTATTCAAATATATGTATGTATATATAAATGTATTAAAATTTAGCATTTTACAGTTTTCCGTTTGGAACAATAAAAATAAAATTCTAACTACATACGTACATACATATATTCTGTATGTACATATATTTTTTTAAAGCTTGCTGACGAAACGTAATGTTCAAAACAATAACAAATGAAATATTAATATTCAGATGTCACAAAACATCTGATGTCTGATAAAAGCTGACATTTATTTACGTTAAAATTAATTCGTTTATCCGCAACAAAAATATGTGAGATCATTATATTTTCAAATATTATTTATTTCTCGGTTTGTGTTTCTAATAATAAAAATAACGTAAAACGTATCATTTATTTCGTGGTTTGTGTTTCTAATTATAAAAAGTATAAAAGAAAAACGTGCTTTTGTTATACAAAAATTTTTTCAGAAAATCTTAAAATAGAGCTATTTCGGGGCTAACAAGTTCCAATGTCAGATTTTTCTGGGACCCTAGAGGCAAAATTCTACCTAATGCCTTTTGTCCCATGTCTCTAGCCCTTCTAGAAGTACCCGTACTTTTTACCACCTGAGAAGTAGCTATATATATATAATGTAAAATATGATGGTTTTTGATGAGTTATACGATATATGAATAAAATATAGAATTATTAAGGGAAATTCAAGGTACTGCGTAGCCTAGTGGTTAGCGTGGTAGTCTCATAGCCAGAAGGTTATTGGATCAATGCTTGCCTGGATGTTGTATTTTTCTTTTTTTGGATTATTTTAAAAATTTTTTTTTTTTATTTTGTTTAAATTTTGTGTTTTATTTTTTTTTAATATATAACTGATAAATGTTATATAAAAGTTTAAAGAAAATTTCCAAAAAAATATTCTTATAATAGTTTGGAAAAATTCGCAAAAATTTTAAGTACATAAATATGTATGTAGTATGTATATTTTTTTTAAAGCTTACTGAGTAATTTTTTTTAAGCTTTCTATATGAATTTAATAATATTCAAAACTGTAGAATAAATAGAAATAAATTTTAAACGCATAATTATTATATCATGGGGGTAAACTTACAAAAATTAATTTCTCAAATAAAGAAAAGGTTTAGTCAAAAACAAAATAATAATTTATGTATGTAAAAATATATGTAAGTATGTATATATGAATATATGTGTGTATGTATATATGAATGGATTAGAATTGAAGATTTTGAAATTTTTCGTTCCAACATATGAACGTATGTACATATGAATGTATTAGAATCGAAAATTAAAAAAGAAACAAAAACAAAATAATAATTTATGTATGTAAAAATATATGTATGTATGTATATATGAATACATGTGTGTATGTATGTATATATGAATGGATTAGAATTGAAGATTTTAAAATTTTTCGTTCCAACATATGAACGTATGTACGAACAAAATTTTGCTGTTGGAAAAATTAGAAATAAAATTATTAACATAAACACACGTTATTATGAATGTATACCTAGTTTTTTTAAAACTGCGGGTGAACATATAGAAATAAATTTCTCAAATAAAGAAAAGGTTTAGGTTAAAATAAAATAATAATTGTATTCAAATATATATATGTACATATGAATGTAATTTTTTTAAATAAAGAAAAGGTTTAGGCAAAAACAAAATAATAATTTTATTCAAATATATGTATGTATATATAAATGTATTAAAATTTAGCATTTTACAGTTTTCCGTTTGGAACAATAAAAATAAAATTCTAACTACATACGTACATACATATATTCTGTATGTACATATATTTTTTTAAAGCTTGCTGACGAAACGTAATGTTCAAAACAATAACAAATTAAATATTAATATTCAGATGTCACAAAACATCTGATGTCTGATAAAAGCTGACATTTATTTACGTTAAAATTAATTCGTTTATCCGCAACAAAAATATGTGAGATCATTATATTTTCAAATATTATTTATTTCTCGGTTTGTGTTTCTAATAATAAAAATAACGTAAAACGTATCATTTATTTCGTGGTTTGTGTTTCTAATTATAAAAAGTATAAAAGAAAAACGTGCTTTTGTTATACAAAAATTTTTTCAGAAAATCTTAAAATAGAGCTATTTCGGGGCTAAAAAGTTCCAATGTCAGATTTTTCTGGGACCCTAGAGGCAAAATTCTACCTAATGCCTTTTGTCCCATGTCTCTAGCCCTTCTAGAAGTACCCGTACTTTTTACCACCTGAGAAGTAGCTATATATATATAATGTAAAATAGGATGGTTTTTGAAGAGTTATACGAAATATGAATAAAATATAAAATTATTAAGAGAAATTCAAGGTACTGCGTAGCCTAGTGGTTAGCGTGGTAGTCTCATAGCCAGAAGGTTATTGGATCAATGCTTGCCTGGATGTTGTATTTTTCTTTTTTTGGATTATTTTAAAAATTTTTTTTTTTATTTTGTTTAAATTTTGTATTTTATTTTTTTTTTAATATATAACAGAAAAATGTTATATAAAAGTTTAAAGAAAATTTCCAAAAAAATATTCTTATAATAGTTTGGAAAAATTCGCAAAAATTTTAAGTACATAAATATGTATGTATGTATATTTTTTTTAAAGCTTCCTGAGTAATTTTTTTTAAGCTTTCTATATGAATTTAATAATATTCAAAACTGTAGAATATATAGAAATAAATTTTAAACGCATAATTATTAAATCATGGGAGTAAACATACAAAAATTAATTTTTCAAATAAAGAAAAGGTTTAGTCAAAAACAAAATAATAATTTTATTCATATATATGTATGTATGTATGTATGAATATATGTGTGTATGTATATATGAATGGATTAGAATTGAAGATTTTAAAATTTTTCGTTCCAACATATGAACGTATGTACATATGAATGTATTAGAATCGAAAATTAAAAAAGAAACAAAAACAAAATAATAATTTATGTATGTAAAAATATATGTATGTATGTATGTATATATGAATACATGTGTGTATGTATGTATATATGAATGGATTAGAATTGAAGATTTTAAAATTTTTCGTTCCAACATATGAACGTATGTACATATGAATGTATTAGAATCGAAAATTTTGAAATTTTGCTGTTGGAAAAATTAGAAATAAAATTATTAACACAAACACACGTTATTATGAATGTATACCTAGTTTTTTTAAAACTGCGGGTGAACATATAGAAATAAATTTCTCAAATAAAGAAAAGGTTTATGTTAAAATAAAATAATAATTGTATTCAAATATATATACATATGTACATATGAATGTAATTTTTTTAAATAAAGAAAAGGTTTATGCAAAAACAAAATAATAATTTTATTCAAATATATGTATGTATATATAAATGTATTAAAATTTAGCATTTTACAGTTTTCCGTTTGGAACAATAAAAATAAAATTCTAACTACATACGTACATACATATATTTTGTATGTACATATATTTTTTTAAAGCTTGCTGACGAAACGTAATGTTAAAAACAATAACAAATGAAATATTAATATTCAGATGTCACAAAACATCTGATGTCTGATAAAAGCTGACATTTATTTACGTTAAGATTAATTCGTTTATCCGCAACAAAAATATGTGAGATCATTATATTTTCAAATATTATTTATTTCTCGGTTTGTGTTTCTAATAATAAAAATAACGTAAAACGTATCATTTATTTCTTGGTTTGTGTTTCTAATTATAAAAAGTATAAAAGAAAAACGTGCTTTTGTTATACAAAAATTTTTTCAGAAAATCTTAAAATAGAGCTATTTCGGGGCTAAAAAGTTCCAACGTCAGATTTTTCTGGGACCCTAGAGGCAAAACTCTACCTAATGCCTTTTGTCCAATGTCTCTAGCCCTTCTAGAAGTACCCGTACTTTTTACCACCTGAGAAGTAGCTATATATATATAATAATGTAAAATATGATGGTTTTTCATGAGTTATACGATATATGAATAAAATATAGAATTATTAAGGGAAATTCAAGGTACTGCGTAGCCTAGTGGTTAGCGTGGTAGTCTCATAGCCAGAAGGTTATTGGATCAATGCTTGCCTGGATGTTGTATTTTTCTTTTTTTGGATTATTTTAAAAATTTTTTTTTTTATTTTGTTTAAATTTTGTGTTTTATTTTTTTTTAATATATAACTGATAAATGTTATATAAAAGTTTAAAGAAAATTTCCAAAAAAATATTCTTATAATAGTTTGGAAAAATTCGCAAAAATTTTAAGTACATAAATATGTATGTAGTATGTATATTTTTTTTAAAGCTTACTGAGTAATTTTTTTTAAGCTTTCTATATGAATTTAATAATATTCAAAACTGTAGAATAAATAGAAATAAATTTTAAACGCATAATTTTTATATCATGGGGGTAAACTTACAAAAATTAATTTCTCAAATAAAGAAAAGGTTTAGTCAAAAACAAAATAATAATTTATGTATGTAAAAATATATGTAAGTATGTATGTATGAATATATGTGTGTATGGATATATGAATGGATTAGAATTGAAGATTTTGAAATTTTTCGTTCCAACATATGAACGTATGTACATATGAATGTATTAGAATCGAAAATTAAAAAAGAAACAAAAACAAAATAATAATTTATGTATGTAAAAATATATGTATGCATGTATATATGAATACATGTGTGTATGTATGTATATATGAATGGATTAGAATTGAAGATTTTAAAATTTTTCGTTCCAACATATGAACGTATGTACATATGAATGTATTAGAATCGAAAATTTTGAAATTTTGCTGTTGGAAAAATTAGAAATAAAATTATTAACACAAACACACGTTATTATGAATGTATACCTAGTTTTTTTAAAACTGCGGGTGAACATATAGAAATAAATTTCTCAAATAAAGAAAAGGTTTATGTTAAAATAAAATAATAATTGTATTCAAATATATATACATATGTACATATGAATGTAATTTTTTTAAATAAAGAAAAGGTTTATGCAAAAACAAAATAATAATTTTATTCAAATATATGTATGTATATATAAATGTATTAAAATTTAGCATTTTACAGTTTTCCGTTTGGAACAATAAAAATAAAATTCTAACTACATACGTACATACATATATTTTGTATGTACATATATTTTTTTAAAGCTTGCTGACGAAACGTAATGTTAAAAACAATAACAAATGAAATATTAATATTCAGATGTCACAAAACATCTGATGTCTGATAAAAGCTGACATTTATTTACGTTAAGATTAATTCGTTTATCCGCAACAAAAATATGTGAGATCATTATATTTTCAAATATTATTTATTTCTCGGTTTGTGTTTCTAATAATAAAAATAACGTAAAACGTATCATTTATTTCTTGGTTTGTGTTTCTAATTATAAAAAGTATAAAAGAAAAACGTGCTTTTGTTATACAAAAATTTTTTCAGAAAATCTTAAAATAGAGCTATTTCGGGGCTAAAAAGTTCCAATGTCAGATTTTTCTGGTACCCTAGAGGCAAAACTCTACCTAATGCCTTTAGTCCCATGTCTCTAGCCCTTCTAGAAGTACCCGTACTTTTTACCACCTGAGAAGTAGCTATATATATATAATGTAAAATAGGATGGTTTTTGAAGAGTTATACGAAATATGAATAAAATATAAAATTATTAAGAGAAATTCAAGGTACTGCGTAGCCTAGTGGTTAGCGTGGTAGTCTCATAGCCAGAAGGTTATTGGATCAATGCTTGCCTGGATGTTGTATTTTTCTTTTTTTGGATTATTTTAAAAATTTTTTTTTTTTATTTTGTTTAAATTTTGTATTTTATTTTTTTTTAAATATATAACAGAAAAATGTTATATAAAAGTTTAAAGAAAATTTCCAAAAAAATATTCTTATAATAGTTTGGAAAAATTCGCAAAAATTTTAAGTACATAAATATGTATGTATGTATATTTTTTTTAAAGCTTCCTGAGTAATTTTTTTTAAGCTTTCTATATGAATTTAATAATATTCAAAACTGTAGAATATATAGAAATAAATTTTAAACGCATAATTATTAAATCATGGGAGTAAACATACAAAAATTAATTTTTCAAATAAAGAAAAGGTTTAGTCAAAAACAAAATAATAATTTTATTCATATATATGTATGTATGTATGTATGAATATATGTGTGTATGTATATATGAATGGATTAGAATTGAAGATTTTAAAATTTTTCGTTCCAACATATGAACGTATGTACATATGAATGTATTAGAATCGAAAATTAAAAAAGAAACAAAAACAAAATAATAATTTATGTATGTAAAAATATATGTATGTATGTATATATGAATACATGTGTGTATGTATGTATATATGAATGGATTAGAATTGAAGATTTTAAAATTTTTCGTTCCAACATATGAACGTATGTACATATGAATGTATTAGAATCGAAAATTTTGAAATTTTGCTGTTGGAAAAATTAGAAATAAAATTATTAACACAAACACACGTTATTATGAATGTATACCTAGTTTTTTTAAAACTGCGGGTGAACATATAGAAATAAATTTCTCAAATAAAGAAAAGGTTTAGGTTAAAATAAAATAATAATTGTATTCAAATATATATACATATGTACATATGAATGTAATTTTTTTAAATAAAGAAAAGGTTTAGGCAAAAACAAAATAATAATTTTATTCAAATATATGTATGTATATATAAATGTATTAAAATTTAGCATTTTACAGTTTTCCGTTTGGAACAATAAAAATAAAATTCTAACTACATACGTACATACATATATTTTGTATGTACATATATTTTTTTAAAGCTTGCTGACGAAACGTAATGTTAAAAACAATAACAAATGAAATATTAATATTCAGATGTCACAAAACATCTGATGTCTGATAAAAGCTGACATTTATTTACGTTAAGATTAATTCGTTTATCCGCAACAAAAATATGTGAGATCATTATATTTTCAAATATTATTTATTTCTCGGTTTTGTGTTTCTAATAATAAAAATAACGTAAAACGTATCATTTATTTCTTGGTTTGTGTTTCTAATTATAAAAAGTATAAAAGAAAAACGTGCTTTTGTTATACAAAAATTTTTTCAGAAAATCTTAAAATAGAGCTATTTCGGGGCTAAAAAGTTCCAATGTCAGATTTTTCTGGTACCCTAGAGGCAAAACTCTACCTAATGCCTTTAGTCCCATGTCTCTAGCCCTTCTAGAAGTACCCGTACTTTTTACCACCTGAGAAGTAGCTATATATATATAATGTAAAAAAGGATGGTTTTTGAAGAGTTATACGAAATATGAATAAAATATAGAATTATTAAGAGAAATTCAAGGTACTGCGTAGCCTAGTGGTTAGCGTGGTAGTCTCATAGCCAGAAGGTTATTGGATCAATGTTTGCCTGGATGTTGTATTTTTCTTTTTTTGGATTATTTTAAAAACTTTTTTTTTATTTTGTTTAAATTTTGTATTTTATTTTTTTTTAATACTCGTATATAACAGAAAAATGTTATAAAATTTTAAAGAAAATTTCCAAAAAAATATTCTTATAATAGTTTGGAAAAATTCGCAAAAATTTTAAGTACATAAATATGTATGTAGTATGTATATTTTTTTTAAAGCTTACTGAGTAATTTTTTTAAGCTTTCTATATGAATTTAATAATATTCAAAACTGTAGAATTAATAGAAATAAATTTTAAACGCATAATTATTATATCATGGGGGTAAACTTACAAAAATTAATTTCTCAAATAAAGAAAAGGTTTAGTCAAAAACAAAATAATAATTTATGTATGTAAAAATATATGTAAGTATGTATATATGAATATATGTGTGTATGTATATATGAATGGATTAGAATTGAAGATTTTAAAATTTTTCGTTCCAACATATGAACGTATGTACATATGAATGTATTAGAATCGAAAATTTTGAAATTTTGCTGTTGGAAAAATTATAAATAAAATTATAAATGCAAATATACATAATTATGAATGGATACCTGTTTTTTTTAAACTGTGGGTAAACATATAGGATTGAATTTTAAACATAAAGAAAAGGTTTAGTCAAAAACAAAATAATAATTTATGTATGTAAAAATATGTGTATGAATGTATATATGAATATATGTGTGTATATATATATGAATGGATTAGAATTGAAGATTTTAAAATTTTTCGTTCGAACATATGAACGTATGTACATATCAATGTATTAGAATCGAAAATTTTGAAATTTTGCTGTTGGAAAAATTATAAATAAAATTATAAATGCAAATATACATAATTATGAATGGATACCTGTTTTTTTTAAACTGTGGGTAAACATATAGGATTGAATTTTAAACATAAAGAAAAGGTTTAGTCAAAAACAAAATAATAATTTATGTATGTAAAAATATGTGTATGAATGTATATATGAATATATGTGTGTATGTATGTATATATGAATGGATTAGAATTGAAGATTTTAAAATTTTTCGTTCCAACATATGAACGTATGTACATATGAATGTATTAGAATCGAAATTTTTGAAATTTTGCTGTTGGAAAAATTATAAATAAAATTATAAATGCAAATATACATAATTATGAATGGATACCTGTTTTTTTTAAACTGTGGGTAAACATATAGGATTGAATTTTAAACATAAAGAAAAGGTTTAGTCAAAAACAAAATAATAATTTATGTATGTAAAAATATGTGTATGAATGTATATATGAATATATGTGTGTATGTATGTATATATGAATGTATTGGAATTTAGCATTTTTTACAGGTTTTCACTCGAACAATAAAAATAAAATTTTAGGTAGATACATACGTACATAAATTGTGTATGTATATTTTTTTAAAGCTTGCTGACGAAACATAATATTCAAAACAATAACAAATGAAGCATTAATATTCAGTTGCCACAAAACATCTGATGTCTTTTATAAAATCTGACATTTATTTAAGTTTATTTCGATTTTTCGAAATTAAAATATATGTGAGATCATTGCATTTTCAAATATTATTTATTTCTCGGTTTGTGTTTCTAATAATAAAAATAACGTAAAACGTATCATTTATTTCTTGGTTTGTGTTTCTAATTATAAAAAGTATAAAAGAAAAACGTGCTTTTGTTATACAAAAATTTTTTCAGAAAATCTTAAAATAGAGCTATTTCGGGGCTAAAAAGTTCCAATGTCAGATTTTTCTGGGACCCTAGAGGCAAAATTCTACCTAATGCCCTTTGTCCCATGTCTCTAGCCCTTCTAGAAGTACCCGTACTTTTTACCACCTGAGAAGTAGCTATATATATATAAAAATGTAAAATATGATGGTTTTTGATGAGTTATACGATATATGAATAAAATATAGAATTATTAAGGGAAATTCAAGGTACTGCGTAGCCTGGTGGTTAGCGTGGTAGTCTCATAGCCAGAAGGTTATTGGATCAATGCTTGCCTGGATGTTGTATTTTTCTTTTTTTGGATTATTTTAAAAATTTTTTTTTTATTTTGTTTAAATTTTGTGTTTTATTTTTTTTTAATATATAACTGATAAATGTTATATAAAAGTTTAAAGAAAATTTCCAAAAAAATATTCTTATAATAGTTTGGAAAAATTCGCAAAAATTTTAAGTACATAAATATGTATGTAGTATGTATATTTTTTTTAAAGCTTACTGAGTAATTTTTTTAAGCTTTCTATATGAATTTAATAATATTCAAAACTGTAGAATAAATAGAAATAAATTTTAAACGCATAATTATTATATCATGGGGGTAAACTTACAAAAATTAATTTCTCAAATAAAGAAAAGGTTTAGTCAAAAACAAAATAATAATTTATGTATGTAAAAATATATGTATGTATGTATATATGAATACATGTGTGTATGTATGTATATATGAATGGATTAGAATTGAAGATTTTAAAATTTTTCGTTCCAACATATGAACGTATGTACATATGAATGTATTAGAATCGAAAATTTTGAAATTTTGCTGTTGGAAAAATTAGAAATAAAATTATTAACACAAACACACGTTATTATGAATGTATACCTAGTTTTTTTAAAACTGCGGGTGAACATATAGAAATAAATTTCTCAAATAAAGAAAAGGTTTAGGTTAAAATAAAATAATAATTGTATTCAAATATATATATGTACATATGAATGTAATTTTTTTAAATAAAGAAAAGGTTTAGGCAAAAACAAAATAATAATTTTATTCAAATATATGTATGTATATATAAATGTATTAAAATTTAGCATTTTACAGTTTTCCGTTTGGAACAATAAAAATAAAATTCTAACTACATACGTACATACATATATTCTGTATGTACATATATTTTTTTAAAGCTTGCTGACGAAACGTAATGTTCAAAACAATAACAAATGAAATATTAATATTCAGGTGTCACAAAACATCTGATGTCTGATAAAAGCTGACATTTATTTACGTTAAGATTAATTCGTTTATCCGCAACAAAAATATGTGAGATCATTATATTTTCAAATATTATTTATTTCTCGGTTTGTGTTTCTAATAATAAAAATAACGTAAAACGTATCATTTATTTCTTGGTTTGTGTTTCTAATTATAAAAAGTATAAAAGAAAAACGTGCTTTTGTTATACAAAAATTTTTTCAGAAAATCTTAAAATAGAGCTATTTCGGGGCTAAAAAGTTCCAATGTCAGACTTTTCTGGTACCCTAGAGGCAAAACTCTACCTAATGCCTTTTGTCCCATGTCTCTAGCCCTTCTAGAAGTACCCGTACTTTTTACCACCTGAGAAGTAGCTATATATATATAATAATGTAAAATAGGATGGTTTTTGAAGAGTTATACGAAATATGAATAAAATATAAAATTATTAAGAGAAATTCAAGGTACTGCGTAGCCTAGTGGTTAGCGTGGTAGTCTCATAGCCAGAAGGTTATTGGATCAATGCTTGCCTGGATGTTGTATTTTTCTTTTTTTGGATTATTTTAAAAATTTTTTTTTTTATTTTGTTTAAATTTTGTATTTTATTTTTTTTTTAATATATAACAGAAAAATGTTATATAAAAGTTTAAAGAAAATTTTCAAAAAAATATTCTTATAATAGTTTGGAAAAATTCGCAAAAATTTTAAGTACATAAATATGTATGTATGTATATTTTTTTTAAAGCTTCCTGAGTAATTTTTTTTAAGCTTTCTATATGAATTTAATAATATTCAAAACTGTAGAATATATAGAAATAAATTTTAAACGCATAATTATTAAATCATGGGAGTAAACATACAAAAATTAATTTTTCAAATAAAGAAAAGGTTTAGTCAAAAACAAAATAATAATTTTATTCATATATATGTATGTATGTATGTATGAATATATGTGTGTATGTATATATGAATGGATTAGAATTGAAGATTTTGAAATTTTTCGTTCCAACATATGAACGTATGTACATATGAATGTATTAGAATCGAAAATTAAATAAAATAAAGTTGGGTCAAACCAATGGTTTGCATTGTAGCACTTTTCCCTTCAACAACTGAAAATTCTGCTTTTATATACAGTCTATGTATACCTATCAAACTATTAAAATTATTTTCATTCATATACAAAACTATTTCTAGAATTGCATATATTTAGGATGAACCATATATGCAGTGTTTGAAATAAAGCAAAAATTAATATAAAATGGGGTTAACATAATGCTCGATTTTAAGGGTTAATTGTATGAGTTAAGAAAAATAATTATATTTTTTAATTTCATGGAATTTACCGTTAGCTTTTCGCGTTTATAAAAATTTGGAAAAGCTTGCAGTTTCGGAAATATAAGGAGTCAAAAATTCAAATTTTACGAATTTCAAGAGGTGATAACTTGAGAGGGGGTGGAGATGGAAAAAAATTTTCTTCTAACGAAATGAACTATTTGTTAATGTCTAAAAGCTCCTAAAATTTCAAGCTTCTACAGGCTGGGGTCTAGAAGAAAAATGACATCAAAAATTTGGAAAAAAGGACTTTAGATAACGGTAAATTTGAACGGCCATTTTGTTTTTCCAAAGTTTAACTACAGTATATCGCGCTAGGGGAAGCAAGCTACTGCCTTTCTGCGTTTGCAAAATTTCAAAAATGCTTACGGTTTCATTGCAACAAATAGTTAAAAAAGGCCATTTTTAGGGTTTTGGGGGGGTATAACTTCTAGAGGGGGGGAGATAGGTAAAAATTTTGTTCTACGGAAATAAGTTTCTAGAGAAGATCTATGTACGTATGAAATTTCAGCTTTCTATCTTAAAGGCTGTAGAAGTTTTGTAAACAAAAAAAGTGTCCACGGACGGACGGACGGACAGACGGACGGACGGACGGACGGACAGAGTGAAACTAATAAGCACTTTTTTCAAAAAAATGTTTGGAAAAGTGCTAAAAAGAAACAAAAACAAAATAATAATTTATGTATGTAAAAATATATGTATGTATGTATATATGAATACATGTGTGTATGTATGTATATATGAATGGATTAGAATTGAAGATTTTAAAATTTTTCGTTCCAACATATGAACGTATGTACATATGAATGTATTAGAATCGAAAATTTTGAAATTTTGCTGTTGGAAAAATTAGAAATAAAATTATTAACACAAACACACGTTATTATGAATGTATACCTAGTTTTTTAAAACTGCGGGTGAACATATACAAATAAATTTCTCAAATAAAGAAAATGTTTAGGTTAAAATAAAATAATAATTGTATTCAAATATATATATGTACATATGAATGTAATTTTTTTAAATAAAGAAAAGCTTTAGGCAAAAACAAAATAATAATTTTATTCAAATATATGTATGTATATATAAATGTATTAAAATTTAGCATTTTACAGTTTTCCGTTTGGAACAATAAAAATAAAATTCTAACTACATACGTACAAAATAAAATTCTAACTACATACGTACATACATATATTCTGTATGTACATATATTTTTTTAAAGCTTGCTGACGAAACGTAATGTTCAAAACAATAACAAATGAAATATTAATATTCAGATGTCACAAAACATTTGATGTCTGATAAAAGCTGACATTTATTTACGTTAAGATTAATTCGTTTATCCGCAACAAAAATATGTGAGATCATTATATTTTCAAATATTATTTATTTCTCGGTTTGTGTTTCTAATAATAACGAGAAAAAAAATAGAGTTGACCTTGTCAACTCTGTGATACCCGTACGAATTTGTTATCCTATGTGCGAATAACTAATGTGCCATAACTAACTATGGGGCAGACTATGACTTTAAGTTGCCGTATTACCATATTAATTTATGCAAAATTTCAGTACTATGTGTTATTCAAAATACTGGTTGTGCCAAACTACTATTGATGTTGTATGGCAGCTACCAGAAAGAGCCAAGAAATTTTAGCTAATTTTATCAAGCACATCGGCCCTAATAATATATCCACTTGTGTGAAATCTCAATATCACAGCTTTTATAGTTTCTGAGATATAGCCAAATAACTTTTGAAGTTGTATGGCAGGTACCAGAAGGAGCCAAGTAATTTCAACGACTTTTATGTGGCACATTGGCCCTACTAATATATTCACTTGTGTGAAATTTCAATATCATAGCTTTAATAGTTTCTGAAATATAGCCAAATAATTTTGGAAGTTTTATGGCAGGTACCAGAAGGAGCCAAGTAGTTTCAACGATTTTTATGTGACAAATTGGCCCTACTAATATATTCGTTTGTGTGAAATTTCAATACCATAACTATTATAGTTTCTGAGATATAGCCAAATAAATTTTGAAGTTGTATGGCAGCTACCCGAACCGGTACCCCGATCATGTCCAATTTAAATAGGGTTCTGGCACTTACTACAATAAATCATTTGTGAAAATTTGGTGAACTTAGCTCAATTAGTTTTTGAGCTATCGTTCGGACGGACGGACGGACGGACGGACGGACGGACGGACGGACGGACGGACGGACGGACGGACAGACAAAGCTAAATCAACTCAGAATTTGACGCTGATCAAAAACATACACTTGAGTCTATATCTAACACCGTTATTTCTTAGCGTTACAAACGGTAAGGCAAATTTAGTATACCCTTCGAACATACGTTCGTACGGGTATAAAAATAACGTGAAACGTATCATTTATTTCTTGGTTTGTGTTTCTAATTATAAAAAGTATAAAAGAAAAACGTGCTTTTGTTATACAAAAATTTTTTCAGAAAATCTTAAAATAGAGCTATTTCGGGGCTAAAAAGTTCCAATGTCAGATTTTTCTGGTACCCTAGAGGCAAAACTCTACCTAATGCCTTTTGTCCCATGTCTCTAGCCCTTCTAGAAGTACCCGTACTTTTTACCACCTGAGAAGTAGCTATATACATATAATGTAAAATATGATGGTTTTTGATGAGTTATACGAAATATAAATAAAATATAGAATTATTAAGCGAAATTCAAGGTACTGCGTAGCCTAGTGGTTAGCGTGGTAGTCTCATAGCCAGAAGGTTATTGGATCAATGCTTGCCTGGATGTTGTATTTTTATTTTTTTGGATTATTTTAAAATTTTTTTTTATTTTATTTAAATTTTGTGTTTTATTTTTTTTTAATATATAACAGAAAAATGTTATATAAAAGTTTAAAGAAAATTTCCAAAAAAATATTCTTATAATAGTTTGGAAAAATTCGCAAAAATTTTAAGTACATAAATATGTATGTATGTATATTTTTTTTAAAGCTTCCTGAGTAATTTTTTCAAGCTTTCTATATGAATTTAATAATATTCAAAACTGTAGAATATATAGAAATAAATTTTAAACGCATAATTATTAAATCATGGGAGTAAACTTACAAAAATTAATTTTTCAAATAAAGAAAAGGTTTAGTCAAAAACAAAATAATAATTTATGTATGTAAAAATATATGTATGTATGTATATATGAATACATGTGTGTATGTATATATGAATGGATTAGAATTGAAGATTTTAAAATTTTTCATTCCAACATATGAACGTATGTACATATGAATGTATTAGAATCGAAAATTTTGAAATTTTGCTGTTGGAAAAATTAGAAATAAAATTATTAACACAAACACACGTTATTATGAATGTATACCTAGTTTTTTTAAAACTGCGGGTGAACATATTGAAATAAATTTCTCAAATAAAGAAAAGGTTTAGGTTAAAATAAAATTATAATTGTATTCAAATATATATATGTACATATGAATGTAATTTTCTTAAATAAAGAAAAGGTTTAGGCAAAAACAAAATAATAATTTTATTCAAATATATGTATGTATATATAAATGTATTAAAATTTAGCATTTTACAGTTTTCCGTTTGGAACAATAAAAATAAAATTCTAACTACATACGTACATACATATATTCTGTATGTACATATATTTTTTTAAAGCTTGCTGACGAAACGTAATGTTCAAAACAATAACAAATGAAATATTAATATTCAAATGTCACAAAACATCTGATGTCTGATAAAAGCTGACATTTATTTACGTTAAGATTAATTCTTTTATCCGAAACAAAAATATGTGAGATCATTATATTTTCAAATATTATTTATTTCTCGGTTTGTGTTTCTAATAATAAAAATAACGTAAAACGTATCATTTATTTCTTGGTTTGTGTTTCTAATTATAAAAAGTATAAAATAAAAACGTGCTTTTGTTATACAAAAATTTTTTCAGAAAATCTTAAAATAGAGCTATTTCGGGGCTAAAAAGTTCCAATGTCAGATTTTTCTGGGACCCTAGAGGCAAAACTCTACCTAATGCCTTTAGTCCCATGTCTCTAGCCCTTCTAGAAGTACCCGTACTTTTTACCACCTGAGAAGTAGCTATATATATATAACTAGTCGTGTGTGCTTGCATTGCAAGCCTTGCAAGTATGATGCCTGTAGTTTTGAAATTGTGTTCCATTCTGTGGCTGAGATATTTTAAGTTTACTTTATTTCTTCAAAAACACACCCATAATATGCATATAGATATGTTTTTTTCCTGATAAATAATAAGATAAAACTTAAAACTTAAAATAAAAAAGTTCTGAGAAATAATTACCCAAAAATACATAATTAAACAAATAATTAGTTCCTTTGAAATCTAATACCTTTTGAGTAATTTATTTTAAAACTTCACTTTGAGTTATGTCGCATAAAATCGTAAAATACCTTTCACAATAAACACTTTAAGCCATAAATTATTGTTAATTATAAACTACAATTCATGGACGTATGTATTTGAAGTTTATAATACATGCGAATAAAACGCGTGACTGTAGAATGAGTTAACACCAATTCTAACGTATATTTGGTAATACGTATTGCATACGATGTCTATGCGTATTTTTGGCATTTTTGGGCACCAAACTTTGTTAAAACATTTTCATACAGGTCTTTTATATGATTGCATATCAATGCTGTATCGATTACTTTCCGATTGTACCTTAGTATAACTGATTATACCTTAGTAGCAAATCGCAAAAAGAATACATATGTATATAAGTAAATGTGTATGTAAACGTACATACTATAAAACTATATGTAGATACTATTAATTTTTTGTTTTCCTGTTATAACTCACACTTATAGAATTTAACTTATTTCCAATATATATGCCATCAAAATTATACAAACATTACCCCCATAAGGATGTAGTACCATTTTCTAAAAAAATGGACCAAAACATCTTCGGAGGGGGTGAAGGTGGAGGGCGGGCGGGTGGAATTCTTGCTTTTTCTGGGACCCTGGAGGCAAAACTCTATCTAATGCCTTTTGTCCGTTGTCTCTAGCCCTTCTAGAAGTACCCGTACTTTTTACCACCTGAGAAGTAGCTATATATATATAATGTAAAATAGGATGGTTTTTGAAGAGTTATACGAAATATGAATAAAATATAGAATTATTAAGGCAAATTCAAGGTACTGCGTAGCCTAGTGGTTAGCGTGGTAGTCTCATAGCCAGAAGGTTATTGGATCAGTGCTTGCCTGCATGTCGTCGTATTTTTATTTTTTTGCATTATTTTAAAATTTTTTTTTTATTTTATTTAAATTTTGTGTTTTATTTTTTTTTTAATATATAACAGATAAATGTTATATAAAAGTTTAAAGAAAATTTCCAAAAAAATATTCTTATACTAGTTTGGAAAAATTCGCAAAAATTTTAAGTACATAAATATGTATGTATGTATATTTTTTTTAAAGCTTCCTGAGTAATTTTTTTAAGCTTTCCATATGAATTTAATATTATTCAAAACTGTAGAATATATAGAAATAAATTTTAAACGCATAATTATTATATCATGGGAGTAAACTTACAAAAATTAATTTTTCAAATAAAGAAAAGGTTTAGTCAAAAACAAAATAATAATTTATGTATGTAAAAATATATGTATGTATGAATATGTGAATATATGTGTGTATATATATATGAATGTATTAGAATCGAAAATTAAAAAAGAAACAAAAACAAAATAATAATTTATGTATGTAAAAATATATGTATGTATGTATATATGAATACATGTGTGTATGTATATATGAATGGATTAGAATTGAAGATTTTAAAATTTTTCGTTCCAACATATGAACGTATGTACATATGAATGTATTAGAATCGAAAATTTTGAAATTTTGCTGTTGGAAAAATTAGAAATAAAATTATTAACACAAACACACGTTATTATGAATGTATACCTAGTTTTTTTAAAACTGCGGGTGAACATATTGAAATAAATTTCTCAAATAAAGAAAAGGTTTAGGTTAAAATAAAATTATAATTGTATTCAAATATATATATGTACATATGAATGTAATTTTCTTAAATAAAGAAAAGGTTTAGGCAAAAACAAAATAATAATTTTATTCAAATATATGTATGTATATATAAATGTATTAAAATTTAGCATTTTACAGTTTTCCGTTTGGAACAATAAAAATAAAATTCTAACTACATACGTACATACATATATTCTGTATGTACATATATTTTTTTAAAGCTTGCTGACGAAACGTAATGTTCAAAACAATAACAAATGAAATATTAATATTCAGATGTCACAAAACATCTGATGTCTGATAAAAGCTGACATTTATTTACGTTAAGATTAATTCTTTTATCCGAAACAAAAATATGTGAGATCATTATATTTTCAAATATTATTTATTTCTCGGTTTGTGTTTCTAATAATAAAAATAACGTAAAACGTATCATTTATTTCTTGGTTTGTGTTTCTAATTATAAAAAGTATAAAAGAAAAACGTGCTTTTGTTATACAAAAATTTTTTCAGAAAATCTTAAAATAGAGCTATTTCGGGGCTAAAAAGTTCCAATGTCAGATTTTTCTGGGACCCTAGACGCAAAACTCTACCTAATGCCTTTTGTCCCATGTCTCTAGCTCTTCTAGAAGTACGCGTACTTTTTACCACCTGAGAAGTAGCTATATATATATAATGTAAAATAGGATGGTTTTTGAAGAGTTATACGAAATATGAATAAAATATAGAATTATTAAGAGAAATTCAAGGTACTGCGTAGCCTAGTGGTTGGCGTGGTAGTCTCATCGCCAGAAGGTTATTGGATCAATGCTTGCCTGGATGTTGTATTTTTCTTTTTTTGGATTATTTTAAAAATTTTTTTTTTTATTTTGTTTAAATTTTGTATTTTATTTTTTTTTTAATATATTACAGAAAAATGTTATATAAAAGTTTAAAGAAAATTTCCAAAAAAATATTCTTATAATAGTTTGGAAAAATTCGCAAAAATTTTAAGTACATAAATATGTATGTATGTATATTTTTTTTAAAGCTTCCTGAGTAATTTTTTTTAAGCTTTCTATATGAATTTAATAATATTCAAAACTGTAGAATATGTATATAGAAATAAATTTTAAACGCATAATTATTAAATCATGGGAGTAAACATACAAAAATTAATTTAATAAAGAAAAGGTTTAGTCAAAAACAAAATAATAATTTTATTCATATATATGTATGTGTGTATGTATGAATATATGTGTGTATGTATATATGAATGGATTAGAATTGAAGATTTTGAAATTTTTCGTTCCAACATATGAACGTATGTACATATGAATGTATTAGAATCGAAAATTAAAAAAGAAACAAAAACAAATTAATAATTTATGTATGTAAAAATATATGAATGTATGTATATATGAATACATGTGTGTATGTATGTATATATGAATGGATTAGAATTGAAGATTTTGAAATTTTTCGTTCCAACATATGAACGTATGTACATATGAATGTATTAGAATCGAAAATTAAAAAAGAAACAAAAACAAAATAATAATTTATGTATGTAAAAATATATGTATGTATGTATATATGAATACATGTGTGTATGTATGTATATATGAATGGATTAGAATTGAAGATTTTAAAATTTTTCGTTCCAACATATGAACGTATGTACATATGAATGTATTAGAATCGAAAATTTTGAAATTTTGCTGTTGGAAAAATTAGAAATAAAATTATTAACACAAACACACGTTATTATGAATGTATACCTAGTTTTTTTTTAACTGCGGGTGAACATATAGAAATAAATTTCTCAAATAAAGAAAAGGTTTAGATTAAAATAAAATAATAATTGTATTCAAATATATATATGTACATATGAATGTAATTTTTTTAAATAAAGAAAAGCTTTAGGCAAAAACAAAATAATAATTTTATTCAAATATATGTATGTATATATAAATGTATTAAAATTTAGCATTTTACAGTTTTCCGTTTGGAACAATAAAAATAAAATTCTAACTACATACGTACATACATATATTTTGTATGTACATATATTTTTTTAAAGCTTGCTGACGAAACGTAATGTTCAAAACAATAACAAATGAAATATTAATATTCAGATGTCACAAAACATCTGATGTCTGATAAAAGCTGACATTTATTTACGTTAAGATTAATTCGTTTATCCGCAACAAAAATATGTGAGATCATTATATTTTCAAATATTATTTATTTCTCGGTTTGTGTTTCTAATAATAAAAATAACGTAAAACGTATCATTTATTTCTTGGTTTGTATTTCTAATTATAAAAAGTATAAAAGAAAAACGTGCTTTTGTTATACAAAAATTTTTTCAGAAAATCTTAAAATAGAGCTATTTCGGGGCTAAAAAGTTCCAATGTCAGATTTTTCTGGTACGCTAGAGGCAAAACTCTACCTAATGCCTTTTGTCCCATGTCTCTAGCCCTTCTAGAAGTACCCGTACTTTTTACCACCTGAGAAGTAGCTATATATATATAACTAGTCGTGTGTGCTTGCATTGCAAGCCTTGCAAGTATGATGCCTATAGTTTTGAAATTGTGTTCCATTATATGGCTGAGATATTTTAAGTTTACTTTATTTCTTCAAAAACACACCCATAATATACATATAGATATGTTTTTTCCTGATAAATAATAAGATAAAACTTAAAACTTAAAATAAAAAAGTTCTGAGAAATAATTACCCAAAAATACATAATTAAACAAATAATTAGTTCCTTTGAAATCTAATACCTTTTGAGTAATTTATTTTAAAACTTCACTTTGAGTTATGTCGCATAAAATCGTAAAATACCTTCTACAATAAACACTTTTAGCCATAAATTATTGTTAATTATAAACTACAATTCATGCACGTATGTATTTGGAGTTTATAATACATGCGAATAAAACGCGTGACTGTAGAATGAGTTAACACCAATACTAACGTAAATAGGGTAATACGTATTGCATACGATTTCTATGCGAAAAGTCTCAGGTTCGAACCCTGCAAAATGCGATTTGCCAGATCAACTTTTTTTATTGATAATTTTATTTTTTTTAAAAATAAAATTAAAAAACCTTCACCCTTACCAAATCAATATCAGCGAGTTTCCGTTCTAAAAATTTTACCCTACTTGTAAAAAGTTTAATGCAATAGAATAACATTTTCTTATAAAATTTTACCCTAAAAATATATTGTCAAGGAGTTTAATGTAAACTTATGTTTTGCTTTCTAATACATGTTGCAACAGATCCCGAAAAGAATGCACAACTAAATTCATATGTACACACTTATTATAAAACAATGTAGATTTTATTAAAACAATTTTCTTAAGAAAGTTTTCATTTTTTGTTATAACTCACACTTCCAAAAATGAATTTATATACAATATTAATACTTCCAAAAGTAAGTAAAAAATTACCCCTACAGGATGTAAAACCATTTTGTAAAAAACGGTTACAAAACATCTAGGGAGGGGGTGAAGGGGGAGGGCAGGTGGAATTCTTGCTTTTTCTGGGACCCTGGAGGCAAAACTCTATCTAATGCCTTTTGTTCCATGTCTCTAGCCCTTCTAGAAGTACCCGTACTTTTTACCACCTGAGAAGTAGCTATATATATATAATGTAAAATAGGATGGTTTTTGAAGAGTTATACGAAATATGAATAAAATATAGAATTAATAAGAGAAATTCAAGGTACTGCGTAGCCTAGTGGTTAGCGTGGCAGTCTCATAGCCAGAAGGTTATTGGATCAATGCTTGCCTGGATGTTGTATTTTTCTTTTTTTGGATTATTTTAAAAATTTTTTTTTTTTATTTTGTTTAAATTTTGTATTTTATTTTTTTTTTTAATATATAACAGATAAATGTTATATAAAAGTTTAAAGAAAATTTCCAAAAAAATATTCTTATAATAGTTTGGAAAAATTCGCAAAAATTTTAAGTACATAAATATGTATGTATGTATATTTTTTTTAAAGCTTCCTGAGTAATTTTTTTTAAGCTTTCTATATGAATTTAATAATATTCAAAACTGTAGAATATATAGAAATAAATTTTAAACGCATAATTATTACATCATGGGAGTAAACATACAAAAATTAATTTTTCAAATAAAGAAAAGGTTTAGTCAAAAACAAAATAATAATTTTATTCATATATATGTATGTATGTATGTATGAATATATGTGTGTATGTATATATGAATGGATTAGAATTGAAGATTTTAAAATTTTTCGTTCCAACATATGAACGTATGTACATATGAATGTATTAGAATCGAAAATTTTGAAATTTTGCTGTTGGAAAAATTATAAATAAAATTATAAATGCAAATATACATAATTATGAATGGATACCTGTTTTTTTTAAACTGTGGGTAAACATATAGGATTGAATTTTAAACATAAAGAAAAGGTTTAGTCAAAAACAAAATAATAATTTATGTATGTAAAAATATATGTAAGTATGTATATATGAATACATGTGTGTATGTATATATGAATGGATTAGAATTGAAGATTTTAAAATTTTTCGTTCCAACATATGAACGTATGTACATATGAATGTATTAGAATCGAAAATTTTTAAATTTTGCTGTTGGAAAAATTATAAATAAAATTATAAATGCAAATATACATAATTATTAATGGATACCTGTTTTTTTTAAACTGTGGGTAAACATATAGGATTGAATTTTAAACATAAAGAAAAGGTTTAGTCAAAAACAAAATAATAATTTATGTATGTAAAAATATATGTAAGTATGTATATATGAATACATGTGTGTATGTATATATGAATGGATTAGAATTGAAGATTTTAAAATTTTTCGTTCCAACATATGAACGTATGTACATATGAATGTATTAGAATCGAAAATTTTTAAATTTTGCTGTTGGAAAAATTATAAATAAAATTATAAATGCAAATATACATAATTATGAATGGATACCTGTTTTTTTTAAACTGTGGGTAAACATATAGGATTGAATTTTAAACATAAAGAAAAGGTTTAGTCAAAAACAAAATAATAATTTATGTATGTAAAAATATGTGTATGAATGTATATATGAATATATGTGTGTATGTATATATGAATGGATTAGAATTGAAGATTTTAAAATTTTTCGTTCGAACATATGAACGTATGTACATATGAATGTATTAGAATCGAAAATTTTGAAATTTTGCTGTTGGAAAAATTATAAATAAAATTATAAATGCAAATATACATAATTATGAATGGATACCTGTTTTTTTTAAACTGTGGGTAAACATATAGGATTGAATTTTAAACATAAAGAAAAGGTTTAGTCAAAAACAAAATAATAATTTATGTATGTAAAAATATATGTAAGTATGTATATATGAATACATGTGTGTATGTATATATGAATGGATTAGAATTGAAGATTTTAAAATTTTTCGTTCCAACATATGAACGTATGTACATATGAATGTATTAGAATCGAAAATTTTGAAATTTTGCTGTTGGAAAAATTATAAATAAAATTATAAATGCAAATATACATAATTATGAATGGATACCTGTTTTTTTTAAACTGTGGGTAAACATATAGGATTGAATTTTAAACATAAAGAAAAGGTTTAGTCAAAAACAAAATAATAATTTATGTATGTAAAAATATATGTAAGTATGTATATATGAATACATGTGTGTATGTATATATGAATGGATTAGAATTGAAGATTTTAAAATTTTTCGTTCCAACATATGAACGTATGTACATATGAATGTATTAGAATCGAAAATTTTGAAATTTTGCTGTTGGAAAAATTATAAATAAAATTATAAATGCAAATATACATAATTATGAATGGATACCTGTTTTTTTTAAACTGTGGGTAAACATATAGGATTGAATTTTAAACATAAAGAAAAGGTTTAGTCAAAAACAAAATAATAATTTATGTATGTAAAAATATATGTAAGTATGTATATATGAATACATGTGTGTATGTATATATGAATGGATTAGAATTGAAGATTTTAAAATTTTTCGTTCCAACATATGAACGTATGTACATATGAATGTATTAGAATCGAAAATTTTGAAATTTTGCTGTTGGAAAAATTATAAATAAAATTATAAATGCAAATATACATAATTATGAATGGATACCTGTTTTTTTAAACTGTGGGTAAACATATAGGATTGAATTTTAAACATAAAGAAAAGGTTTAGTCAAAAACAAAATAATAATTTATGTATGTAAAAATATGTGTATGAATGTATATATGAATATATGTGTGTATGTATATATGAATGGATTAGAATTGAAGATTTTAAAATTTTTCGTTCGAACATATGAACGTATGTACATATGAATGTATTAGAATCGAAAATTTTGAAATTTTGCTGTTGGAAAAATTATAAATATAATTATAAATGCAAATATACATAATTATGAATGGATACCTGTTTTTTTTAAACTGTGGGTAAACATATAGGATTGAATTTTAAACATAAAGAAAAGGTTTAGTCAAAAACAAAATAATAATCTATGTATGTAAAAATATGTGTATGAATGTATATATGAATACATGTGTGTATGTATATATGAATGGATTAGAATTGAAGATTTTAAAATTTTTCGTTCCAACATATGAACGTATGTACATATGAATGTATTAGAATCGAAAATTTTGAAATTTTGCTGTTGGAAAAATTATAAATAAAATTATAAATGCAAATATACATAATTATGAATGGATACCTGTTTTTTTTAAACTGTGGGTAAACATATAGGATTGAATTTTAAACATAAAGAAAAGGTTTAGTCAAAAACAAAATAATAATTTATGTATGTAAAAATATATGTAAGTATGTATATATGAATATATGTGTGTATGTATATATGAATGGATTAGAATTGAAGATTTTAAAATTTTTCGTTCCAACATATGAACGTATGTACATATGAATGTATTAGAATCGAAAATTTTGAAATTTTGCTGTTGGAAAAATTATAAATAAAATTATAAATGCAAATATACATAATTATGAATGGATACCTGTTTTTTTTAAACTGTGGGTAAACATATAGGATTGAATTTTAAACATAAAGAAAAGGTTTAGTCAAAAACAAAATAATAATTTATGTATGTAAAAATATGTGTATGAATGTATATATGAATATATGTGTGTATGTATATATGAATGGATTAGAATTGAAGATTTTAAAATTTTTCGTTCGAACATATGAACGTATGTACATATGAATGTATTAGAATCGAAAATTTTGAAATTTTGCTGTTAGAAAAATTATAAATAAAATTATAAATGCAAATATACATAATTATGAATGGATACCTGTTTTTTTTAAACTGTGGGTAAACATATAGGATTGAATTTTAAACATAAAGAAAAGGTTTAGTCAAAAACAAAATAATAATTTATGTATGTAAAAATATGTGTATGAATGTATATATGAATATATGTGTGTATGTATGTATATATGAATGGATTAGAATTGAAGATTTTAAAATTTTTCGTTCCAACATATGAACGTATGTACATATGAATGTATTAGAATCGAAATTTTTGAAATTTTGCTGTTGGAAAAATTATAAATAAAATTATAAATGCAAATATACATAATTATGAATGGATACCTGTTTTTTTTAAACTGTGGGTAAACATATAGGATTGAATTTTAAACATAAAGAAAAGGTTTAGTCAAAAACAAAATAATAATTTATGTATGTAAAAATATGTGTATGAATGTATATATGAATATATGTGTGTATGTATGTATATATGAATGTATTGGAATTTAGCATTTTTTACAGGTTTTCGCTCGAACAATAAAAATAAAATTTTAGGTAGATACATACGTACATAAATTGTGTATGTATATTTTTTTAAAGCTTGCTGACGAAACATAACATTCAAAACAATAACAAATGAAGCATTAATATTCAGTTGCCACAAAACATCTGATGTCTTTTATAAAATCTGACATTTATTTAAGTTTATTTCGATTTTTCGAAATTAAAATATATGTGAGATCATTGCATTTTCAAATATTATTTATTTCTCGGTTTGTGTTTCTAATAATAAAAATAACGTAAAACGTATCATTTATTTCTTGGTTTGTGTTTCTAATTATAAAAAGTATAAAAGAAAAACGTGCTTTTGTTATACAAAAATTTTTTCAGAAAATCTTAAAATAGAGCTATTTCGGGGCTAAAAAGTTCCAATGTCAGATTTTTCTGGGACCCTAGAGGCAAAATTCTACCTAATGCCCTTTGTCCCATGTCTCTAGCCCTTCTAGAAGTACCCGTACTTTTTACCACCTGAGAAGTAGCTATATATATATAAAAATGTAAAATATGATGGTTTTTGATGAGTTATACGATATATGAATAAAATATAGAATTATTAAGGGAAATTCAAGGTACTGCGTAGCCTGGTGGTTAGCGTGGTAGTCTCATAGCCAGAAGGTTATTGGATCAATGCTTGCCTGGATGTTGTATTTTTCTTTTTTTGGATTATTTTAAAAATTTTTTTTTTATTTTGTTTAAATTTTGTGTTTTATTTTTTTTTAATATATAACTGATAAATGTTATATAAAAGTTTAAAGAAAATTTCCAAAAAAATATTCTTATAATAGTTTGGAAAAATTCGCAAAAATTTTAAGTACATAAATATGTATGTAGTATGTATATTTTTTTTAAAGCTTACTGAGTAATTTTTTTAAGCTTTCTATATGAATTTAATAATATTCAAAAATGTAGAATAAATAGAAATAAATCTTAAACGCATAATTATTATATCATGGGGGTAAACTTACAAAAATTAATTTCTCAAATAAAGAAAAGGTTTAGTCAAAAACAAAATAATAATTTATGTATGTAAAAATATATGTATGTATGTATATATGAATACATGTGTGTATGTATGTATATATGAATGGATTAGAATTGAAGATTTTAAAATTTTTCGTTCCAACATATGAACGTATGTACATATGAATGTATTAGAATCGAAAATTTTGAAATTTTGCTGTTGGAAAAATTAGAAATAAAATTATTAACACAAACACACGTTATTATGAATGTATACCTAGTTTTTTTAAAACTGCGGGTGAACATATAGAAATAAATTTCTCAAATAAAGAAAAGGTTTAGGTTAAAATAAAATAATAATTGTATTCAAATATATATATGTACATATGAATGTAATTTTTTTAAATAAAGAAAAGGTTTAGGCAAAAACAAAATAATAATTTTATTCAAATATATGTATGTATATATAAATGTATTAAAATTTAGCATTTTACAGTTTTCCGTTTGGAACAATAAAAATAAAATTCTAACTACATACGTACATACATATATTCTGTATGTACATATATTTTTTTAAAGCTTGCTGACGAAACGTAATGTTCAAAACAATAACAAATGAAATATTAATATTCAGATGTCACAAAACATCTGATGTCTGATAAAAGCTGACATTTATTTACGTTAAGATTAATTCGTTTATCCGCAACAAAAATATGTGAGATCATTATATTTTCAAATATTATTTATTTCTCGGTTTGTGTTTCTAATAATAAAAATAACGTAAAACGTATCATTTATTTCTTGGTTTGTGTTTCTAATTATAAAAAGTATAAAAGAAAAACGTGCTTTTGTTATACAAAAATTTTTTCAGAAAATCTTAAAATAGAGCTATTTCGGGGCTAAAAAGTTCCAATGTCAGATTTTTCTGGTACCCTAGAGGCAAAACTCTACCTAATGCCTTTTGTCCCATGTCTCTAGCCCTTCTAGAAGTACCCGTACTTTTTACCACCTGAGAAGTAGCTATATATATATAATAATGTAAAATAGGATGGTTTTTGAAGAGTTATACGAAATATGAATAAAATATAGAATTATTAAGGCAAATTAAAGGTACTGCGTAGCCTAGTGGTTAGCGTGGTAGTCTCATAGCCAGAAGGTTATTGGATCAATGCTTGCGTGGATGTCGTCGTATTTTTATTTTTTTGCATTATTTTAAAATTTTTTTTTTATTTTATTTAAATTTTGTGTTTTATTTTTTTTTAATATATAACAGATAAATGTTATATAAAAGTTTAAAGAAAATTTCCAAAAAAATATTCTTATAATAGTTTGGAAAAATTCGCAAAAATTTTAAGTACATAAATATGTATGTATGTATATTTTTTTTAAAGCTTCCTGAGTAATTTTTTTAAGCTTTCCATATGAATTTAATATTATTCAAAACTGTAGAATATATAGAAATAAATTTTAAACGCATAATTATTATATCATGGGAGTAAACTTACAAAAATTAATTTTTCAAATAAAGAAAAGGTTTAGTCAAAAACAAAATAATAATTTATGCATGTAAAAATATATGTATGCATGTATATATGAATACATGTGTGTATGTATGTATATATGAATGGATTAGAATTGAAGATTTTAAAATTTTTCGTTCCAACATATGAACGTATGTACATATGAATGTATTAGAATCGAAAATTTTGAAATTTTGCTGTTGGAAAAATTAGAAATAAAATTATTAACACAAACACACGTTATTATGAATGTATACCTAGTTTTTTTAAAACTGCGGGTGAACATATAGAAATAAATTTCTCAAATAAAGAAAAGGTTTAGGTTAAAATAAAATAATAATTGTATTCAAATATATATATGTACATATGAATGTAATTTTTTTAAATAAAGAAAAGGTTTAGGCAAAAACAAAATAATAATTTTATTCAAATATATGTATGTATATATAAATGTATTAAAATTTAGCATTTTACAGTTTTCCGTTTGGAACAATAAAAATAAAATTCTAACTACATACGTACATACATATATTCTGTATGTACATATATTTTTTTAAAGCTTGCTGACGAAACGTAATGTTCAAAACAATAACAAATGAAATATTAATATTCAGATATCACAAAACATCTGATGTCTGATAAAAGCTGACATTTATTTACGTTAAGATTAATTCGTTTATCCGCAACAAAAATATGTGAGATCATTATATTTTCAAATATTATTTATTTCTCGGTTTGTGTTTCTAATAATAAAAATAACGTAAAACGTATCATTTATTTCTTGGTTTGTGTTTCTAATTATAAAAAGTATAAAAGAAAAACGTGCTTTTGTTATACAAAAATTTTTTCAGAAAATCTTAAAATAGAGCTATTTCGGGGCTAAAAAGTTCCAATGTCAGATTTTTCTGGTACCCTAGAGGCAAAACTCTACCTAATGCCTTTTGTCCCATGTCTCTAGCCCTTCTAGAAGTACCCGTACTTTTTACCACCTGAGAAGTAGCTATATATATATAATGTAAAATAGGATGGTTTTTGAAGAGTTATACGAAATATGAATAAAATATAGAATTATTAAGGCAAATTAAAGGTACTGCGTAGCCTAGTGGTTAGCGTGGTAGTCTCATAGCCAGAAGGTTATTGGATCAATGCTTGCCTGGATGTCGTCGTATTTTTATTTTTTTGCATTATTTTAAAATTGTTTTTTTATTTTATTTAAATTTTGTGTTTTATTTTTTTTTAATATATAACAGATAAATGTTATATAAAAGTTTAAAGAAAATTTCCAAAAAAATATTCTTATAATAGTTTGGAAAAATTCGCAAAAATTTTAAGTACATAAATATGTATGTATGTATATTTTTTTTAAAGCTTACTGAGTAATTTTTTTAAGCTTTCCATATGAATTTAATATTATTCAAAACTGTAGAATATATAGAAATAAATTTTAAACGCATAATTATTATATCATGGGAGTAAACTTACAAAAATTAATTTTTCAAATAAAGAAAAGGTTTAGTCAAAAACAAAATAATAATTTATGCATGTAAAAATATATGTATGTATGTATATATGAATACATGTGTGTATGTATGTATATATGAATGGATTAGAATTGAAGATTTTAAAATTTTTCGTTCCAACATATGAACGTATGTACATATGAATGTATTAGAATCGAAAATTTTGAAATTTTGCTGTTGGAAAAATTAGAAATAAATAAATTAGAAATAAAATTATTAACACAAACACACGTTATTATGAATGTATACCTAATTTTTTTAAAACTGCGGGTGAACATATAGAAATAAATTTCTCAAATAAAGAAAAGGTTTAGGTTAAAATAAAATAATAATTGTATTCAAATATATATATGTACATATGAATGTAATTTTTTTAAATAAAGAAAAGGTTTAGGCAAAAACAAAATAATAATTTTATTCAAATATATGTATGTATATATAAATGTATTAAAATTTAGCATTTTACAGTTTTCCGTTTGGAACAATAAAAATAAAATTCTAACTACATACGTACATACATATATTCTGTATGTACATATATTTTTTTAAAGCTTGCTGACGAAACGTAATGTTCAAAACAATAACAAATGAAATATTAATATTCAGATATCACAAAACATCTGATGTCTGATAAAAGCTGACATTTATTTACGTTAAGATTAATTCGTTTATCCGCAACAAAAATATGTGAGATCATTATATTTTCAAATATTATTTATTTCTCGGTTTGTGTTTCTAATAATAAAAATAACGTAAAACGTATCATTTATTTCTTGGTTTGTGTTTCTAATTATAAAAAGTATAAAAGAAAAACGTGCTTTTGTTATACAAAAATTTTTTCAGAAAATCTTAAAATAGAGCTATTTCGGGGCTAAAAAGTTCCAATGTCAGATTTTTCTGGTACCCTAGAGGCAAAACTCTACCTAATGCCTTTTGTCCCATGTCTCTAGCCCTTCTAGAAGTACCCGTACTTTTTACCACCTGAGAAGTAGCTATATATATATAATGTAAAATAGGATGGTTTTTGAAGAGTTATACGAAATATGAATAAAATATAGAATTATTAAGGCAAATTAAAGGTACTGCGTAGCCTAGTGGTTAGCGTGGTAGTCTCATAGCCAGAAGGTTATTGGATCAATGCTTGCCTGGATGTCGTCGTATTTTTATTTTTTTGCATTATTTTAAAATTTTTTTTTTATTTTATTTAAATTTTGTGTTTTATTTTTTTTTAATATATAACAGATAAATGTTATATAAAAGTTTAAAGAAAATTTCCAAAAAAATATTCTTATAATAGTTTGGAAAAATTCGCAAAAATTTTAAGTACATAAATATGTATGTATGTATATTTTTTTTAAAGCTTCCTGAGTAATTTTTTTAAGCTTTCCATATGAATTTAATATTATTCAAAACTGTAGAATATATAGAAATAAATTTTAAACGCATAATTATTATATCATGGGAGTAAACTTACAAAAATTAATTTTTCAAATAAAGAAAAGGTTTAGTCAAAAACAAAATAATAATTTATGCATGTAAAAATATATGTATGTATGTATATATGAATACATGTGTGTATGTATGTATATATGAATGGATTAGAATTGAAGATTTTAAAATTTTTCGTTCCAACATATGAACGTATGTACATATGAATGTATTAGAATCGAAAATTTTGAAATTTTGCTGTTGGAAAAATTAGAAATAAAATTATTAACACAAACACACGTTATTATGAATGTATACCTAGTTTTTTTAAAACTGCGGGTGAACATATAGAAATAAATTTCTCAAATAAAGAAAAGGTTTAGGTTAAAATAAAATAATAATTGTATTCAAATATATATATGTACATATGAATGTAATTTTTTTAAATAAGGAAAAGGTTTAGGCAAAAACAAAATAATAATTTTATTCAAATATATGTATGTATATATAAATGTATTAAAATTTAGCATTTTACAGTTTTCCGTTTGGAACAATAAAAATAAAATTCTAACTACATACGTACATACATATATTCTGTATGTACATATATTTTTTTAAAGCTTGCTGACGAAACGTAATGTTCAAAACAATAACAAATGAAATATTAATATTCAGATGTCACAAAACATCTGATGTCTGATAAAAGCTGACATTTATTTACGTTAAGATTAATTCGTTTATCCGCAACAAAAATATGTGAAATCATTATATTTTCAAATATTATTTATTTCTCGGTTTGTGTTTCTAATAATAAAAATAACGTAAAACGTATCATTTATTTCTTGGTTTGTGTTTCTAATTATAAAAAGTATAAAAGAAAAACGTGCTTTTGTTATACAAAAATTTTTTCAGAAAATCTTAAAATAGAGCTATTTCGGGGCTAAAAAGTTCCAATGTCAGATTTTTCTGGTACCCTAGAGGCAAAACTCTACCTAATGCCTTTTGTCCCATGTCTCTAGCCCTTCTAGAAGTACCCGTACTTTTTACCACCTGAGAAGTAGCTATATATATATAATGTAAAATAGGATGGTTTTTGAAGAGTTATACGAAATATGAATAAAATATAGAATTATTAAGGCAAATTAAAGGTACTGCGTAGCCTAGTGGTTAGCGTGGTAGTCTCATAGCCAGAAGGTTATTGGATTGCTTGCCTGGATGTCGTCGTATTTTTATTTTTTTGCATTATTTTAAAATTTTTTTTTTAATTTATTTAAATTTTGTGTTTTATTTTTTTTTAATATATAACAGATAAATGTTATATAAAAGTTTAAAGAAAATTTCCAAAAAAATATTCTTATAATAGTTTGGAAAAATTCGCAAAAATTTTAAGTACATAAATATGTATGTATGTATATTTTTTTAAAGCTTCCTGAGTAATTTTTTTAAGCTTTCCAAATGAATTTAATATTATTCAAAACTGTAGAATATATAGAAATAAATTTTAAACGCATAATTATTATATCATGGGAGTAAACTTACAAAAATTAATTTTTCAAATAAAGAAAAGGTTTAGTCAAAAACAAAATAATAATTTATGCATGTAAAAATATATGTATGCATGTATATATGAATACATGTGTGTATGTATGTATATATGAATGGATTAGAATTGAAGATTTTAAAATTTTTCGTTCCAACATATGAACGTATGTACATATGAATGTATTAGAATCGAAAATTTTGAAATTTTGCTGTTGGAAAAATTAGAAATAAAATTATTAACACAAACACACGTTATTATGAATGTATACCTAGTTTTTTTAAAACTGCGGGTGAACATATAGAAATAAATTTCTCAAATAAAGAAAAGGTTTAGGTTAAAATAAAATAATAATTGTATTCAAATATATATATGTACATATGAATGTAATTTTTTTAAATAAAGAAAAGGTTTAGGCAAAAACAAAATAATAATTTTCTTCAAATATATGTATGTATATATAAATGTATTAAAATTTAGCATTTTACAGTTTTCCGTTTGGAACAATAAAAATAAAATTCTAACTACATACGTACATACATATATTCTGTATGTACATATATTTTTTTAAAGCTTGCTGACGAAACGTAATGTTAAAAACAATAACAAATGAAATATTAATATTCAGATGTCACAAAACATCTGATGTCTGATAAAAGCTGACATTTATTTACGTTAAGATTAATTCGTTTATCCGCAACAAAAATATGTGAGATCATTATATTTTCAAATATTATTTATTTCTCGGTTTGTGTTTCTAATAATAAAAATAACGTAAAACGTATCATTTATTTCTTGGTTTGTGTTTCTAATTATAAAAAGTATAAAAGAAAAACGTGCTTTTGTTATACAAAAATTTTTTCAGAAAATCTTAAAATAGAGCTATTTCGGGGCTAAAAAGTTCCAATGTCAAATTTTTCTGGTACCCTAGAGGCAAAACTCTACCTAATGCCTTTTGTCCCATGTCTCTAGCCCTTCTAGAAGTACCCGTACTTTTTACCACCTGAGAAGTAGCTATATATATATAATGTAAAATAGGATGGTTTTTGAAGAGTTATACGAAATATGAATAAAATATAGAATTATTAAGGCAAATTAAAGGTACTGCGTAGCCTAGTGGTTAGCGTGGTAGTCTCATAGCCAGAAGGTTATTGGATCAATGCTTGCCTGGATGTCGTCGTATTTTTATTTTTTTGCATTATTTTAAAATTTTTTTTTTATTTTATTTAAATTTTGTGTTTTATTTTTTTTTAATATATAACAGATAAATGTTATATAAAAGTTTAAAGAAAATTTCCAAAAAAATATTCTTATAATAGTTTGGAAAAATTCGCAAAAATTTTAAGTACATAAATATGTATGTATGTATATTTTTTTTAAAGCTTCCTGAGTAATTTTTTTAAGCTTTCCATATGAATTTAATATTATTCAAAACTGTAGAATATATAGAAATAAATTTTAAACGCATAATTATTATATCATGGGAGTAAACTTACAAAAATTAATTTTTCAAATAAAGAAAAGGTTTAGTCAAAAACAAAATAATAATTTATGCATGTAAAAATATATGTATGCATGTATATATGAATACATGTGTGTATGTATGTATTTATGAATGGATTAGAATTGAAGATTTTAAAATTTTTCGTTCCAACATATGAACGTATGTACATATGAATGTATTAGAATCGAAAATTTTGAAATTTTGCTGTTGGAAAAATTAGAAATAAAATTATTAACACAAACACACGTTATTATGAATGTATACCTAGTTTTTTTAAAACTGCGGGTGAACATATAGAAATAAATTTCTCAAATAAAGAAAAGGTTTAGGTTAAAATAAAATAATAATTGTATTCAAATATATATATGTATATATAAATGTATTAAAATTTAGCATTTTACCGTTTTCCGTTTGGAACAATAAAAATAAAATTCTAACTACATACGTACATACATATATTCTGTATGTACATATATTTTTTTAAAGCTTGCTGACGAAACGTAATGTTCAAAACAATAACAAATGAAATATTAATATTCAGATGTCACAAAACATCTGATGTCTGATAAAAGCTGACATTTATTTACGTTAAGATTAATTCGTTTATCCGCAACAAAAATATGTGAGATCATTATATTTTCAAATATTATTTATTTCTCGGTTTGTGTTTCTAATAATAAAAATAACGTAAAACGTATCATTTATTTCTTGGTTTGTGTTTCTAATTATAAAAAGTATAAAAGAAAAACGTGCTTTTGTTACACAAAAATTTTTTCAGAAAATCTTAAAATAGAGCTATTTCGGGGCTAAAAAGTTCCAATGTCAGATTTTTCTGGTACCCTAGAGGCAAAACTCTACCTAATGCCTTTTGTCCCATGTCTCTAGCCCTTCTAGAAGTACCCGTACTTTTTACCACCTGAGAAGTAGCTATATATATATAATGTAAAATAGGATGGTTTTTGAAGAGTTATACGAAATATGAATAAAATATAGAATTATTAAGGCAAATTAAAGGTACTGCGTAGCCTAGTGGTTAGCGTGGTAGTCTCATAGCCAGAAGGTTATTGGATCAATGCTTGCCTGGATGTCGTCGTATTTTTATTTTTTTGCATTATTTTAAAATTTTTTTTTTATTTTATTTAAATTTTGTGTTTTATTTTTTTTTAATATATAACAGATAAATGTTATATAAAAGTTTAAAGAAAATTTCCAAAAAAATATTCTTATAATAGTTTGGAAAAATTCGCAAAAATTTTAAGTACATAAATATGTATGTATGTATATTTTTTTTAAAGCTTCCTGAGTAATTTTTTTAAGCTTTCCATATGAATTTAATATTATTCAAAACTGTAGAATATATAGAAATAAATTTTAAACGCATAATTATTATATCATGGGAGTAAACTTACAAAAATTAATTTTTCAAATAAAGAAAAGGTTTAGTCAAAAACAAAATAATAATTTATGCATGTAAAAATATATGTATGCATGTATATATGAATACATGTGTGTATGTATGTATTTATGAATGGATTAGAATTGAAGATTTTAAAATTTTTCGTTCCAACATATGAACGTATGTACATATGAATGTATTAGAATCGAAAATTTTGAAATTTTGCTGTTGGAAAAATTAGAAATAAAATTATTAACACAAACACACGTTATTATGAATGTATACCTAGTTTTTTTAAAACTGCGGGTGAACATATAGAAATAAATTTCTCAAATAAAGAAAAGGTTTAGGTTAAAATAAAATAATAATTGTATTCAAATATATATATGTATATATAAATGTATTAAAATTTAGCATTTTACCGTTTTCCGTTTGGAACAATAAAAATAAAATTCTAACTACATACGTACATACATATATTCTGTATGTACATATATTTTTTTAAAGCTTGCTGACGAAACGTAATGTTCAAAACAATAACAAATGAAATATTAATATTCAGATGTCACAAAACATCTGATGTCTGATAAAAGCTGACATTTATTTACGTTAAGATTAATTCGTTTATCCGCAACTAAAATATATGAGATCATTATATTTTCAAATATTATTTATTTCTCGGTTTGTGTTTCTAATAATAAAAATAACGTAAAACGTATCATTTATTTCTTGGTTTGTGTTTCTAATTATAAAAAGTATAAAAGAAAAACGTGCTTTTGTTATACAAAAATTTTTTCAGAAAATCTTAAAATAGAGCTATTTCGGGGCTAAAAAGTTCCAATGTCAGATTTTTCTGGTACCCTAGAGGCAAAACTCTACCTAATGCCTTTTGTCCCATGTCTCTAGCCCTTCTAGAAGTACCCGTACTTTTTACCACCTGAGAAGTAGCTATATATATATAATGTAAAATAGGATGGTTTTTGAAGAGTTATACGAAATATGAATAAAATATAGAATTATTAAGGCAAATTAAAGGTACTGCGTAGCCTAGTGGTTAGCGTGGTAGTCTCATAGCCAGAAGGTTATTGGATCAATGCTTGCCTGGATGTCGTCGTATTTTTATTTTTTTGCATTATTTTAAAATTTTTTTTTTATTTTATTTAAATTTTGTGTTTTATTTTTTTTTAATATATAACAGATAAATGTTATATAAAAGTTTAAAGAAAATTTCCAAAAAAATATTCTTATAATAGTTTGGAAAAATTCGCAAAAATTTTAAGTACATAAATATGTATGTATGTATATTTTTTTTAAAGCTTCCTGAGTAATTTTTTTAAGCTTTCCATATGAATTTAATATTATTCAAAACTGTAGAATATATAGAAATAAATTTTAAACGCATAATTATTATATCATGGGAGTAAACTTACAAAAATTAATTTTTCAAATAAAGAAAAGGTTTAGTCAAAAACAAAATAATAATTTATGCATGTAAAAATATATGTATGTATGTATATATGAATACATGTGTGTATGTATGTATATATGAATGGATTAGAATTGAAGATTTTAAAATTTTTCGTTCCAACATATGAACGTATGTACATATGAATGTATTAGAATCGAAAATTTTGAAATTTTGCTGTTGGAAAAATTAGAAATAAAATTATTAACACAAACACACGTTATTATGAATGTATACCTAGTTTTTTTAAAACTGCGGGTGAACATATAGAAATAAATTTCTCAAATAAAGAAAAGGTTTAGGTTAAAATAAAATAATAATTGTATTCAAATATATATATGTACATATGAATGTAATTTTTTTAAATAAAGAAAAGGTTTAGGCAAAAACAAAATAATAATTTTATTCAAATATATGTATGTATATATAAATGTATTAAAATTTAGCATTTTACAGTTTTCCGTTTGGAACAATAAAAATAAAATTCTAACTACATACGTACATACATATATTCTGTATGTACATATATTTTTTTAAAGCTTGCTGACGAAACGTAATGTTCAAAACAATAACAAATGAAATATTAATATTCAGATGTCACAAAACATCTGATGTCTGATAAAAGCTGACATTTATTTACGTTAAGATTAATTCGTTTATCCGCAACAAAAATATGTGAAATCATTATATTTTCAAATATTATTTATTTCTCGGTTTGTGTTTCTAATAATAAAAATAACGTAAAACGTATCATTTATTTCTTGGTTTGTGTTTCTAATTATAAAAAGTATAAAAGAAAAACGTGCTTTTGTTATACAAAAATTTTTTCAGAAAATCTTAAAATAGAGCTATTTCGGGGCTAAAAAGTTCCAATGTCAGATTTTTCTGGTACCCTAGAGGCAAAACTCTACCTAATGCCTTTTGTCCCATGTCTCTAGCCCTTCTAGAAGTACCCGTACTTTTTACCACCTGAGAAGTAGCTATATATATATAATGTAAAATAGGATGGTTTTTGAAGAGTTATACGAAATATGAATAAAATATAGAATTATTAAGGCAAATTAAAGGTACTGCGTAGCCTAGTGGTTAGCGTGGTAGTCTCATAGCCAGAAGGTTATTGGATCAATGCTTGCCTGGATGTCGTCGTATTTTTATTTTTTTGCATTATTTTAAAATTTTTTTTTTATTTTATTTAAATTTTGTGTTTTATTTTTTTTTAATATATAACAGATAAATGTTATATAAAAGTTTAAAGAAAATTTCCAAAAAAATATTCTTATAATAGTTTGGAAAAATTCGCAAAAATTTTAAGTACATAAATATGTATGTATGTATATTTTTTTTAAAGCTTCCTGAGTAATTTTTTTAAGCTTTCCATATGAATTTAATATTATTCAAAACTGTAGAATATATAGAAATAAATTTTAAACGCATAATTATTATATCATGGGAGTAAACTTACAAAAATTAATTTTTCAAATAAAGAAAAGGTTTAGTCAAAAACAAAATAATAATTTATGCATGTAAAAATATATGTATGTATGTATATATGAATACATGTGTGTATGTATGTATATATGAATGGATTAGAATTGAAGATTTTAAAATTTTTCGTTCCAACATATGAACGTATGTACATATGAATGTATTAGAATCGAAAATTTTGAAATTTTGCTGTTGGAAAAATTAGAAATAAAATTATTAACACAAACACACGTTATTATGAATGTATACCTAGTTTTTTTAAAACTGCGGGTGAACATATAGAAATAAATTTCTCAAATAAAGAAAAGGTTTAGGTTAAAATAAAATAATAATTGTATTCAAATATATATATGTACATATGAATGTAATTTTTTTAAATAAAGAAAAGGTTTAGGCAAAAACAAAATAATAATTGTATTCAAATATATATATGTATATATAAATGTATTAAAATTTAGCATTTTACCGTTTTCCGTTTGGAACAATAAAAATAAAATTCTAACTACATACGTACATACATATATTCTGTATGTACATATATTTTTTTAAAGCTTGCTGACGAAACGTAATGTTCAAAACAATAACAAATGAAATATTAATATTCAGATGTCACAAAACATCTGATGTCTGATAAAAGCTGACATTTATTTACGTTAAGATTAATTCGTTTATCCGCAACAAAAATATGTGAGATCATTATATTTTCAAATATTATTTATTTCTCGGTTTGTGTTTCTAATAATAAAAATAACGTAAAACGTATCATTTATTTCTTGGTTTGTGTTTCTAATTATAAAAAGTATAAAAGAAAAACGTGCTTTTGTTATACAAAAATTTTTTCAGAAAATCTTAAAATAGAGCTATTTCGGGGCTAAAAAGTTCCAATGTCAGATTTTTCTGGTACCCTAGAGGCAAAACTCTACCTAATGCCTTTTGTCCCATGTCTCTAGCCCTTCTAGAAGTACCCGTACTTTTTACCACCTGAGAAGTAGCTATATATATATAATAATGTAAAATAGGATGGTTTTTGAAGAGTTATACGAAATATGAATAAAATATAGAATTATTAAGGCATATTAAAGGTACTGCGTAGCCTAGTGGTTAGCGTGGTAGTCTCATAGCCAGAAGGTTATTGGATCAATGCTTGCGTGGATGTCGTCGTATTTTTATTTTTTTGCATTATTTAAAAATTTTTTTTTTATTTTATTTAAATTTTGTGTTTTATTTTTTTTTAATATATAACAGATAAATGTTATATAAAAGTTTAAAGAAAATTTCCAAAAAAATATTCTTATAATAGTTTGGAAAAATTCGCAAAAATTTTAAGTACATAAATATGTATGTATGTATATTTTTTTTAAAGCTTCCTGAGTAATTTTTTTAAGCTTTCCAAATGAATTTAATATTATTCAAAACTGTAGAATATATAGAAATAAATTTTAAACGCATAATTATTATATCATGGGAGTAAACTTACAAAAATTAATTTTTCAAATAAAGAAAAGGTTTAGTCAAAAACAAAATAATAATTTATGCATGTAAAAATATATGTATGCATGTATATATGAATACATGTGTGTATGTATGTATATATGAATGGATTAGAATTGAAGATTTTAAAATTTTTCGTTCCAACATATGAACGTATGTACATATGAATGTATTAGAATCGAAAATTTTGAAATTTTGCTGTTGGAAAAATTAGAAATAAAATTATTAACACAAACACACGTTATTATGAATGTATACCTAGTTTTTTTAAAACTGCGGGTGAACATATAGAAATAAATTTCTCAAATAAAGAAAAGGTTTAGGTTAAAATAAAATAATAATTGTATTCAAATATATATATGTACATATGAATGTAATTTTTTTAAATAAAGAAAAGGTTTAGGCAAAAACAAAATAATAATTTTATTCAAATATATGTATGTATATATAAATGTATTAAAATTTAGCATTTTACAGTTTTCCGTTTGGAACAATAAAAATAAAATTCTAACTACATACGTACATACATATATTCTGTATGTACATATATTTTTTTAAAGCTTGCTGACGAAACGTAATGTTAAAAACAATAACAAATGAAATATTAATATTCAGATGTCACAAAACATCTGATGTCTGATAAAAGCTGACATTTATTTACGTTAAGATTAATTCGTTTATCCGCAACAAAAATATGTGAGATCATTATATTTTCAAATATTATTTATTTCTCGGTTTGTGTTTCTAATAATAAAAATAACGTAAAACGTATCATTTATTTCTTGGTTTGTGTTTCTAATTATAAAAAGTATAAAAGAAAAACGTGCTTTTGTTATACAAAAATTTTTTCAGAAAATCTTAAAATAGAGCTATTTCGGGGCTAAAAAGTTCCAATGTCAAATTTTTCTGGTACCCTAGAGGCAAAACTCTACCTAATGCCTTTTGTCCCATGTCTCTAGCCCTTCTAGAAGTACCCGTACTTTTTACCACCTGAGAAGTAGCTATATATATATAATGTAAAATAGGATGGTTTTTGAAGAGTTATACGAAATATGAATAAAATATAGAATTATTAAGGCAAATTAAAGGTACTGCGTAGCCTAGTGGTTAGCGTGGTAGTCTCATAGCCAGAAGGTTATTGGATCAATGCTTGCCTGGATGTCGTCGTATTTTTATTTTTTTGCATTATTTTAAAATTTTTTTTTTATTTTATTTAAATTTTGTGTTTTATTTTTTTTTAATATATAACAGATAAATGTTATATAAAAGTTTAAAGAAAATTTCCAAAAAAATATTCTTATAATAGTTTGGAAAAATTCGCAAAAATTTTAAGTACATAAATATGTATGTATGTATATTTTTTTTAAAGCTTCCTGAGTAATTTTTTTAAGCTTTCCATATGAATTTAATATTATTCAAAACTGTAGAATATATAGAAATAAATTTTAAACGCATAATTATTATATCATGGGAGTAAACTTACAAAAATTAATTTTTCAAATAAAGAAAAGGTTTAGTCAAAAACAAAATAATAATTTATGCATGTAAAAATATATGTATGCATGTATATATGAATACATGTGTGTATGTATGTATTTATGAATGGATTAGAATTGAAGATTTTAAAATTTTTCGTTCCAACATATGAACGTATGTACATATGAATGTATTAGAATCGAAAATTTTGAAATTTTGCTGTTGGAAAAATTAGAAATAAAATTATTAACACAAACACACGTTATTATGAATGTATACCTAGTTTTTTTAAAACTGCGGGTGAACATATAGAAATAAATTTCTCAAATAAAGAAAAGGTTTAGGTTAAAATAAAATAATAATTGTATTCAAATATATATATGTATATATAAATGTATTAAAATTTAGCATTTTACCGTTTTCCGTTTGGAACAATAAAAATAAAATTCTAACTACATACGTACATACATATATTCTGTATGTACATGTATTTTTTTAAAGCTTGCTGACGAAACGTAATGTTCAAAACAATAACAAATGAAATATTAATATTCAGATGTCACAAAACATCTGATGTCTGATAAAAGCTGACATTTATTTACGTTAAGATTAATTCGTTTATCCGCAACAAAAATATGTGAGATCATTATATTTTCAAATATTATTTATTTCTCGGTTTGTGTTTCTAATAATAAAAATAACGTAAAACGTATCATTTATTTCTTGGTTTGTGTTTCTAATTATAAAAAGTATAAAAGAAAAACGTGCTTTTGTTATACAAAAATTTTTTCAGAAAATCTTAAAATAGAGCTATTTCGGGGCTAAAAAGTTCCAATGTCAAATTTTTCTGGTACCCTAGAGGCAAAACTCTACCTAATGCCTTTTGTCCCATGTCTCTAGCCCTTCTAGAAGTACCCGTACTTTTTACCACCTGAGAAGTAGCTATATATATATAATGTAAAATAGGATGGTTTTTGAAGAGTTATACGAAATATGAATAAAATATAGAATTATTAAGGCAAATTAAAGGTACTGCGTAGCCTAGTGGTTAGCGTGGTAGTCTCATAGCCAGAAGGTTATTGGATCAATGCTTGCCTGGATGTCGTCGTATTTTTATTTTTTTGCATTATTTAAAAATTTTTTTTTTATTTTATTTAAATTTTGTGTTTTATTTTTTTTTAATATATAACAGATAAATGTTATATAAAAGTTTAAAGAAAATTTCCAAAAAAATATTCTTATAATAGTTTGGAAAAATTCGCAAAAATTTTAAGTACATAAATATGTATGTATGTATATTTTTTTTAAAGCTTCCTGAGTAATTTTTTTAAGCTTTCCATATGAATTTAATATTATTCAAAACTGTAGAATATATAGAAATAAATTTTAAACGCATAATTATTATATCATGGGAGTAAACTTACAAAAATTAATTTTTCAAATAAAGAAAAGGTTTAGTCAAAAACAAAATAATAATTTATGCATGTAAAAATATATGTATGCATGTATATATGAATACATGTGTGTATGTATGTATTTATGAATGGATTAGAATTGAAGATTTTAAAATTTTTCGTTCCAACATATGAACGTATGTACATATGAATGTATTAGAATCGAAAATTTTGAAATTTTGCTGTTGGAAAAATTAGAAATAAAATTATTAACACAAACACACGTTATTATGAATGTATACCTAGTTTTTTTAAAACTGCGGGTGAACATATAGAAATAAATTTCTCAAATAAAGAAAAGGTTTAGGTTAAAATAAAATAATAATTGTATTCAAATATATATATGTATATATAAATGTATTAAAATTTAGCATTTTACCGTTTTCCGTTTGGAACAATAAAAATAAAATTCTAACTACATACGTACATACATATATTCTGTATGTACATATATTTTTTTAAAGCTTGCTGACGAAACGTAATGTTCAAAACAATAACAAATGAAATATTAATATTCAGATGTCACAAAACATCTGATGTCTGATAAAAGCTGACATTTATTTACGTTAAGATTAATTCGTTTATCCGCAACTAAAATATGTGAGATCATTATATTTTCAAATATTATTTATTTCTCGGTTTGTGTTTCTAATAATAAAAATAACGTAAAACGTATCATTTATTTCTTGGTTTGTGTTTCTAATTATAAAAAGTATAAAAGAAAAACGTGCTTTTGTTATACAAAAATTTTTTCAGAAAATCTTAAAATAGAGCTATTTCGGGGCTAAAAAGTTCCAATGTCAGATTTTTCTGGTACCCTAGAGGCAAAACTCTACCTAATGCCTTTTGTCCCATGTCTCTAGCCCTTCTAGAAGTACCCGTACTTTTTACCACCTGAGAAGTAGCTATATATATATAATGTAAAATATGATGGTTTTTGATGAGTTATACGATATATGAATAAAATATAGAATTATTAAGGGAAATTCAAGGTACTGCGTAGCCTAGTGGTTAGCGTGGTAGTCTCATAGCCAGAAGGTTATTGGATCAATGCTTGCCTGGATGTTGTATTTTTCTTTTTTGGATTATTTTAAAAATTTTTTTTTTTATTTTGTTTAAATTTTGTGTTTTATTTTTTTTTAATTAATAACTGATAAATGTTATATAAAAGTTTAAAGAAAATTTCCAAAAAAATATTCTTATAATAGTTTGGAAAAATTCGCAAAAATTTTAAGTACATAAATATGTATGTAGTATGTATATTTTTTTTAAAGCTTACTGAGGAATTTTTTTTAAGCTTTCTATGAATGTATATATGAATATATGTGTGTATGTATATATGAATGGATTAGAATTGAAGATTTTAAAATTTTTCGTTCCAACATATGAACGTATGTACATATGAATGTATTAGAATCGAAAATTAAAAAAGAAACAAAAACAAAATAATAATTTATGTATGTAAAAATATATGTATGTATGTATATATGAATACATGTGTGTATGTATGTATATATGAATGGATTAGAATTGAAGATTTTAAAATTTTTCGTTCCAACATATGAACGTATGTACATATGAATGTATTAGAATCGAAAATTTTGAAATTTTGCTGTTGGAAAAATTAGAAATAAAATTATTAACACAAACACACGTTATTATGAATGTATACCTAGTTTTTTTAAAACTGCGGGTGAACATATAGAAATAAATTTCTCAAATAAAGAAAAGGTTTAGATTAAAATAAAATAATAATTGTATTCAAATATATATATGTACATATGAATGTAATTTTTTTAAATAAAGAAAAGGTTTAGGCAAAAACAAAATAATAATTTTATTCAAATATATGTATGTATATATAAATGTATTAAAATTTAGCATTTTACAGTTTTCCGTTTGGAACAATAAAAATAAAATTCTAACTACATACGTACATACATATATTCTGTATGTACATATATTTTTTTAAAGCTTGCTGACGAAACGTAATGTTCAAAACAATAACAAATGAAATATTAATATTCAGATGTCACAAAACATCTGATGTCTGATAAAAGCTGACATTTATTTACGTTAAGATTAATTCGTTTATCCGCAACAAAAATATGTGAAATCATTATATTTTCAAATATTATTTATTTCTCGGTTTGTGTTTCTAATAATAAAAATAACGTAAAACGTATCATTTATTTCTTGGTTTGTGTTTCTAATTATAAAAAGTATAAAAGAAAAACGTGCTTTTGTTATACAAAAATTTTTTCAGAAAATCTTAAAATAGAGCTATTTCGGGGCTAAAAAGTTCCAATGTCAGATTTTTCTGGTACCCTAGAGGCAAAACTCTACCTAATGCCTTTTGTCCCATGTCTCTAGCCCTTCTAGAAGTACCCGTACTTTTTACCACCTGAGAAGTAGCTATATATATATAATGTAAAATAGGATGGTTTTTGAAGAGTTATACGAAATATGAATAAAATATAGAATTATTAAGGCAAATTAAAGGTACTGCGTAGCCTAGTGGTTAGCGTGGTAGTCTCATAGCCAGAAGGTTATTGGATCAATGCTTGCCTGGATGTCGTCGTATTTTTATTTTTTTGCATTATTTTAAAATTTTTTTTTTATTTTATTTAAATTTTGTGTTTTATTTTTTTTTAATATATAACAGATAAATGTTATATAAAAGTTTAAAGAAAATTTCCAAAAAAATATTCTTATAATAGTTTGGAAAAATTCGCAAAAATTTTAAGTACATAAATATGTATGTATGTATATTTTTTTTAAAGCTTCCTGAGTAATTTTTTTAAGCTTTCCATATGAATTTAATATTATTCAAAACTGTAGAATATATAGAAATAAATTTTAAACGCATAATTATTATATCATGGGAGTAAACTTACAAAAATTAATTTTTCAAATAAAGAAAAGGTTTAGTCAAAAACAAAATAATAATTTATGCATGTAAAAATATATGTATGTATGTATATATGAATACATGTGTGTATGTATGTATATATGAATGGATTAGAATTGAAGATTTTAAAATTTTTCGTTCCAACATATGAACGTATGTACATATGAATGTATTAGAATCGAAAATTTTGAAATTTTGCTGTTGGAAAAATTAGAAATAAAATTATTAACACAAACACACGTTATTATGAATGTATACCTAGTTTTTTTAAAACTGCGGGTGAACATATAGAAATAAATTTCTCAAATAAAGAAAAGGTTTAGGTTAAAATAAAATAATAATTGTATTCAAATATATATATGTACATATGAATGTAATTTTTTTAAATAAAGAAAAGGTTTAGGCAAAAACAAAATAATAATTGTATTCAAATATATATATGTATATATAAATGTATTAAAATTTAGCATTTTACCGTTTTCCGTTTGGAACAATAAAAATAAAATTCTAACTACATACGTACATACATATATTCTGTATGTACATATATTTTTTTAAAGCTTGCTGACGAAACGTAATGTTCAAAACAATAACAAATGAAATATTAATATTCAGATGTCACAAAACATCTGATGTCTGATAAAAGCTGACATTTATTTACGTTAAGATTAATTCGTTTATCCGCAACAAAAATATGTGAGATCATTATATTTTCAAATATTATTTATTTCTCGGTTTGTGTTTCTAATAATAAAAATAACGTAAAACGTATCATTTATTTCTTGGTTTGTGTTTCTAATTATAAAAAGTATAAAAGAAAAACGTGCTTTTGTTATACAAAAATTTTTTCAGAAAATCTTAAAATAGAGCTATTTCGGGGCTAAAAAGTTCCAATGTCAGATTTTTCTGGTACCCTAGAGGCAAAACTCTACCTAATGCCTTTTGTCCCATGTCTCTAGCCCTTCTAGAAGTACCCGTACTTTTTACCACCTGAGAAGTAGCTATATATATATAATAATGTAAAATAGGATGGTTTTTGAAGAGTTATACGAAATATGAATAAAATATAGAATTATTAAGGCATATTAAAGGTACTGCGTAGCCTAGTGGTTAGCGTGGTAGTCTCATAGCCAGAAGGTTATTGGATCAATGCTTGCGTGGATGTCGTCGTATTTTTATTTTTTTGCATTATTTAAAAATTTTTTTTTTATTTTATTTAAATTTTGTGTTTTATTTTTTTTTAATATATAACAGATAAATGTTATATAAAAGTTTAAAGAAAATTTCCAAAAAAATATTCTTATAATAGTTTGGAAAAATTCGCAAAAATTTTAAGTACATAAATATGTATGTATGTATATTTTTTTTAAAGCTTCCTGAGTAATTTTTTTAAGCTTTCCAAATGAATTTAATATTATTCAAAACTGTAGAATATATAGAAATAAATTTTAAACGCATAATTATTATATCATGGGAGTAAACTTACAAAAATTAATTTTTCAAATAAAGAAAAGGTTTAGTCAAAAACAAAATAATAATTTATGCATGTAAAAATATATGTATGCATGTATATATGAATACATGTGTGTATGTATGTATATATGAATGGATTAGAATTGAAGATTTTAAAATTTTTCGTTCCAACATATGAACGTATGTACATATGAATGTATTAGAATCGAAAATTTTGAAATTTTGCTGTTGGAAAAATTAGAAATAAAATTATTAACACAAACACACGTTATTATGAATGTATACCTAGTTTTTTTAAAACTGCGGGTGAACATATAGAAATAAATTTCTCAAATAAAGAAAAGGTTTAGGTTAAAATAAAATAATAATTGTATTCAAATATATATATGTACATATGAATGTAATTTTTTTAAATAAAGAAAAGGTTTAGGCAAAAACAAAATAATAATTTTATTCAAATATATGTATGTATATATAAATGTATTAAAATTTAGCATTTTACAGTTTTCCGTTTGGAACAATAAAAATAAAATTCTAACTACATACGTACATACATATATTCTGTATGTACATATATTTTTTTAAAGCTTGCTGACGAAACGTAATGTTAAAAACAATAACAAATGAAATATTAATATTCAGATGTCACAAAACATCTGATGTCTGATAAAAGCTGACATTTATTTACGTTAAGATTAATTCGTTTATCCGCAACAAAAATATGTGAGATCATTATATTTTCAAATATTATTTATTTCTCGGTTTGTGTTTCTAATAATAAAAATAACGTAAAACGTATCATTTATTTCTTGGTTTGTGTTTCTAATTATAAAAAGTATAAAAGAAAAACGTGCTTTTGTTATACAAAAATTTTTTCAGAAAATCTTAAAATAGAGCTATTTCGGGGCTAAAAAGTTCCAATGTCAAATTTTTCTGGTACCCTAGAGGCAAAACTCTACCTAATGCCTTTTGTCCCATGTCTCTAGCCCTTCTAGAAGTACCCGTACTTTTTACCACCTGAGAAGTAGCTATATATATATAATGTAAAATAGGATGGTTTTTGAAGAGTTATACGAAATATGAATAAAATATAGAATTATTAAGGCAAATTAAAGGTACTGCGTAGCCTAGTGGTTAGCGTGGTAGTCTCATAGCCAGAAGGTTATTGGATCAATGCTTGCCTGGATGTCGTCGTATTTTTATTTTTTTGCATTATTTTAAAATTTTTTTTTTATTTTATTTAAATTTTGTGTTTTATTTTTTTTTAATATATAACAGATAAATGTTATATAAAAGTTTAAAGAAAATTTCCAAAAAAATATTCTTATAATAGTTTGGAAAAATTCGCAAAAATTTTAAGTACATAAATATGTATGTATGTATATTTTTTTTAAAGCTTCCTGAGTAATTTTTTTAAGCTTTCCATATGAATTTAATATTATTCAAAACTGTAGAATATATAGAAATAAATTTTAAACGCATAATTATTATATCATGGGAGTAAACTTACAAAAATTAATTTTTCAAATAAAGAAAAGGTTTAGTCAAAAACAAAATAATAATTTATGCATGTAAAAATATATGTATGCATGTATATATGAATACATGTGTGTATGTATGTATTTATGAATGGATTAGAATTGAAGATTTTAAAATTTTTCGTTCCAACATATGAACGTATGTACATATGAATGTATTAGAATCGAAAATTTTGAAATTTTGCTGTTGGAAAAATTAGAAATAAAATTATTAACACAAACACACGTTATTATGAATGTATACCTAGTTTTTTTAAAACTGCGGGTGAACATATAGAAATAAATTTCTCAAATAAAGAAAAGGTTTAGGTTAAAATAAAATAATAATTGTATTCAAATATATATATGTATATATAAATGTATTAAAATTTAGCATTTTACCGTTTTCCGTTTGGAACAATAAAAATAAAATTCTAACTACATACGTACATACATATATTCTGTATGTACATGTATTTTTTTAAAGCTTGCTGACGAAACGTAATGTTCAAAACAATAACAAATGAAATATTAATATTCAGATGTCACAAAACATCTGATGTCTGATAAAAGCTGACATTTATTTACGTTAAGATTAATTCGTTTATCCGCAACAAAAATATGTGAGATCATTATATTTTCAAATATTATTTATTTCTCGGTTTGTGTTTCTAATAATAAAAATAACGTAAAACGTATCATTTATTTCTTGGTTTGTGTTTCTAATTATAAAAAGTATAAAAGAAAAACGTGCTTTTGTTACACAAAAATTTTTTCAGAAAATCTTAAAATAGAGCTATTTCGGGGCTAAAAAGTTCCAATGTCAGATTTTTCTGGTACCCTAGAGGCAAAACTCTACCTAATGCCTTTTGTCCCATGTCTCTAGCCCTTCTAGAAGTACCCGTACTTTTTACCACCTGAGAAGTAGCTATATATATATAATGTAAAATAGGATGGTTTTTGAAGAGTTATACGAAATATGAATAAAATATAGAATTATTAAGGCAAATTAAAGGTACTGCGTAGCCTAGTGGTTAGCGTGGTAGTCTCATAGCCAGAAGGTTATTGGATCAATGCTTGCCTGGATGTCGTCGTATTTTTATTTTTTTGCATTATTTTAAAATTTTTTTTTTATTTTATTTAAATTTTGTGTTTTATTTTTTTTTAATATATAACAGATAAATGTTATATAAAAGTTTAAAGAAAATTTCCAAAAAAATATTCTTATAATAGTTTGGAAAAATTCGCAAAAATTTTAAGTACATAAATATGTATGTATGTATATTTTTTTTAAAGCTTCCTGAGTAATTTTTTTAAGCTTTCCATATGAATTTAATATTATTCAAAACTGTAGAATATATAGAAATAAATTTTAAACGCATAATTATTATATCATGGGAGTAAACTTACAAAAATTAATTTTTCAAATAAAGAAAAGGTTTAGTCAAAAACAAAATAATAATTTATGCATGTAAAAATATATGTATGCATGTATATATGAATACATGTGTGTATGTATGTATTTATGAATGGATTAGAATTGAAGATTTTAAAATTTTTCGTTCCAACATATGAACGTATGTACATATGAATGTATTAGAATCGAAAATTTTGAAATTTTGCTGTTGGAAAAATTAGAAATAAAATTATTAACACAAACACACGTTATTATGAATGTATACCTAGTTTTTTTAAAACTGCGGGTGAACATATAGAAATAAATTTCTCAAATAAAGAAAAGGTTTAGGTTAAAATAAAATAATAATTGTATTCAAATATATATATGTATATATAAATGTATTAAAATTTAGCATTTTACCGTTTTCCGTTTGGAACAATAAAAATAAAATTCTAACTACATACGTACATACATATATTCTGTATGTACATATATTTTTTTAAAGCTTGCTGACGAAACGTAATGTTCAAAACAATAACAAATGAAATATTAATATTCAGATGTCACAAAACATCTGATGTCTGATAAAAGCTGACATTTATTTACGTTAAGATTAATTCGTTTATCCGCAACTAAAATATGTGAGATCATTATATTTTCAAATATTATTTATTTCTCGGTTTGTGTTTCTAATAATAAAAATAACGTAAAACGTATCATTTATTTCTTGGTTTGTGTTTCTAATTATAAAAAGTATAAAAGAAAAACGTGCTTTTGTTATACAAAAATTTTTTCAGAAAATCTTAAAATAGAGCTATTTCGGGGCTAAAAAGTTCCAATGTCAGATTTTTCTGGTACCCTAGAGGCAAAACTCTACCTAATGCCTTTTGTCCCATGTCTCTAGCCCTTCTAGAAGTACCCGTACTTTTTACCACCTGAGAAGTAGCTATATATATATAATGTAAAATATGATGGTTTTTGATGAGTTATACGATATATGAATAAAATATAGAATTATTAAGGGAAATTCAAGGTACTGCGTAGCCTAGTGGTTAGCGTGGTAGTCTCATAGCCAGAAGGTTATTGGATCAATGCTTGCCTGGATGTTGTATTTTTCTTTTTTGGATTATTTTAAAAATTTTTTTTTTTATTTTGTTTAAATTTTGTGTTTTATTTTTTTTTAATTAATAACTGATAAATGTTATATAAAAGTTTAAAGAAAATTTCCAAAAAAATATTCTTATAATAGTTTGGAAAAATTCGCAAAAATTTTAAGTACATAAATATGTATGTAGTATGTATATTTTTTTTAAAGCTTACTGAGGAATTTTTTTTAAGCTTTCTATGAATGTATATATGAATATATGTGTGTATGTATATATGAATGGATTAGAATTGAAGATTTTAAAATTTTTCGTTCCAACATATGAACGTATGTACATATGAATGTATTAGAATCGAAAATTAAAAAAGAAACAAAAACAAAATAATAATTTATGTATGTAAAAATATATGTATGTATGTATATATGAATACATGTGTGTATGTATGTATATATGAATGGATTAGAATTGAAGATTTTAAAATTTTTCGTTCCAACATATGAACGTATGTACATATGAATGTATTAGAATCGAAAATTTTGAAATTTTGCTGTTGGAAAAATTAGAAATAAAATTATTAACACAAACACACGTTATTATGAATGTATACCTAGTTTTTTTAAAACTGCGGGTGAACATATAGAAATAAATTTCTCAAATAAAGAAAAGGTTTAGATTAAAATAAAATAATAATTGTATTCAAATATATATATGTACATATGAATGTAATTTTTTTAAATAAAGAAAAGGTTTAGGCAAAAACAAAATAATAATTTTATTCAAATATATGTATGTATATATAAATGTATTAAAATTTAGCATTTTACAGTTTTCCGTTTGGAACAATAAAAATAAAATTCTAACTACATACGTACATACATATATTCTGTATGTACATATATTTTTTTAAAGCTTGCTGACGAAACGTAATGTTCAAAACAATAACAAATGAAATATTAATATTCAGATGTCACAAAACATCTGATGTCTGATAAAAGCTGACATTTATTTACGTTAAGATTAATTCGTTTATCCGCAACAAAAATATGTGAGATCATTATATTTTCAAATATTATTTATTTCTCGGTTTGTGTTTTTAATAATAAAAATAACGTAAAACGTATCATTTATTTCTTGGTTTGTGTTTCTAATTATAAAAAGTATAAAAGAAAAACGTGCTTTTGTTATACAAAAATTTTTTCAGAAAATCTTAAAATAGAGCTATTTCGGGGCTAAAAAGTTCCAATGTCAGATTTTTCTGGGACCCTGGAGGCAAAACTCTATCTAATGCCTTTTGTTCAATGTCTCTAGCCCTTCTAGAAGTACCCGTACTTTTTACCACCTGAGAAGTAGCTATATATATATAATGTAAAATATGATGGTTTTTGATGAGTTATACGATATATGAATAAAATATAGAATTATTAAGGGAAATTCAAGGTACTGCGTAGCCTAGAGGTTAGCGTGGTAGTCTCATAGCCAGAAGGTTATTGGATCAATGCTTGACTGGATGTTGTATTTTTCTTTTTTTGGATTATTTTAAAAATTTTTTTTTTTATTTTGTTTAAATTTTGTGTTTTATTTTTTTTTAATATATAACTGATAAATGTTATATAAAAGTTTAAAGAAAATTTCCAAAAAAATATTCTTATAATAGTTTGGAAAAATTCGCAAAAATTTTAAGTACATAAATATGTATGTAGTATGTATATTTTTTTTAAAGCTTACTGAGGAATTTTTTTTAAGCTTTCTATGAATGTATATATGAATATATGTGTGTATGTATATATGAATGGATTAGAATTGAAGATTTTAAAATTTTTCGTTCCAACATATGAACGTATGTACATATGAATGTATTAGAATCGAAAATTAAAAAAGAAACAAAAACAAAATAATAATTTATGTATGTAAAAATATATGTATGTATGTATATATGAATACATGTGTGTATGTATGTATATATGAATGGATTAGAATTGAAGATTTTAAAATTTTTCGTTCCAACATATGAACGTATGTACATATGAATGTATTAGAATCGAAAATTTTGAAATTTTGCTGTTGGAAAAATTAGAAATAAAATTATTAACACAAACACACGTTATTATGAATGTATACCTAGTTTTTTTAAAACTGCGGGTGAACATATAGAAATAAATTTCTCAAATAAAGAAAAGGTTTAGGTTAAAATAAAATAATAATTGTATTCAAATATATATATGTACATATGAATGTAATTTTTTTAAATAAAGAAAAGGTTTAGGCAAAAACAAAATAATAATTTTATTCAAATATATGTATGTATATATAAATGTATTAAAATTTAGCATTTTACAGTTTTCCGTTTGGAACAATAAAAATAAAATTCTAACTACATATGTACATACATATATTCTGTATGTACATATATTTTTTTAAAGCTTGCTGACGAAACGTAATGTTCAAAACAATAACAAATGAAATATTAATATTCAGATGTCACAAAACATCTGATGTCTGATAAAAGCTGACATTTATTTACGTTAAGATTAATTCGTTTATCCGCAACAAAAATATGTGAGATCATTATATTTTCAAATATTATTTATTTCTCGGTTTGTGTTTTTAATAATAAAAATAATGTAAAACGTATCATTTATTTCTTGGTTTGTGTTTCTAATTATAAAAAGTATAAAAGAAAAACGTGCTTTTGTTATACAAAAATTTTTTCAGAAAATCTTAAAATAGAGCTATTTCGGGGCTAAAAAGTTCCAATGTCAGATTTTTCTGGGACCCTGGAGGCAAAACTCTATCTAATGCCTTTTGTTTCATGTCTCTATCCCTTCTAGAAGTACCCGTACTTTTTACCACCTGAGAAGTAGCTATATATATATAATGTAAAATATGATGGTTTTTGATGAGTTATACGATATATGAATAAAATATAGAATTATTAAGGGAAATTCAAGGTACTGCGTAGCCTAGTGGTTAGCGTGGTAGTCTCATAGCCAGAAGGTTATTGGATCAATGCTTGCCTGGATGTTGTATTTTTCTTTTTTTGGATTATTTTAAAAATTTTTTTTTTTATTTTGTTTAAATTTTGTGTTTTATTTTTTTTTAATATATAACTGATAAATGTTATATAAAAGTTTAAAGAAAATTTCCAAAAAAATATTCTTATAATAGTTTGGAAAAATTCGCAAAAATTTTAAGTACATAAATATGTATGTAGTATGTATATTTTTTTTAAAGCTTACTGAGGAATTTTTTTTAAGCTTTCTATGAATGTATATATGAATATATGTGTGTATGTATATATGAATGGATTAGAATTGAAGATTTTAAAATTTTTCGTTCCAACATATGAAGGTATGTACATATGAATGTATTAGAATCGAAAATTAAAAAAGAAACAAAAACAAAATAATAATTTATGTATGTAAAAATATATGTATGTATGTATATATGAATACATGTGTGTATGTATGTATATATGAATGGATTAGAATTGAAGATTTTAAAATTTTTCGTTCCAACATATGAACGTATGTACATATGAATGTATTAGAATCGAAAATTTTGAAATTTTGCTGTTGGAAAAATTAGAAATAAAATTATTAACACAAACACACGTTATTATGAATGTATACCTAGTTTTTTTAAAACTGCGGGTGAACATATAGAAATAAATTTCTCAAATAAAGAAAAGGTTTAGGTTAAAATAAAATAATAATTGTATTCAAATATATATATGTACATATGAATGTAATTTTTTTAAATAAAGAAAAGGTTTAGGCAAAAACAAAATAATAATTTTATTCAAATATATGTATGTATATATAAATGTATTAAAATTTAGCATTTTACAGTTTTCCGTTTGGAACAATAAAAATAAAATTCTAACTACATATGTACATACATATATTCTGTATGTACATATATTTTTTTAAAGCTTGCTGACGAAACGTAATGTTCAAAACAATAACAAATGAAATATTAATATTCAGATGTCACAAAACATCTGATGTCTGATAAAAGCTGACATTTATTTACGTTAAGATTAATTCGTTTATCCGCAACAAAAATATGTGAGATCATTATATTTTCAAATATTATTTATTTCTCGGTTTGTGTTTTTAATAATAAAAATAACGTAAAACGTATCATTTATTTCTTGGTTTGTGTTTCTAATTATAAAAAGTATAAAAGAAAAACGTGCTTTTGTTATACAAAAATTTTTTCAGAAAATCTTAAAATAGAGCTATTTCGGGGCTAAAAAGTTCCAATGTCAGATTTTTCTGGGACCCTGGAGGCAAAACTCTATCTAATGCCTTTTGTTTCATGTCTCTATCCCTTCTAGAAGTACCCGTACTTTTTACCACCTGAGAAGTAGCTATATATATATAATGTAAAATATGATGGTTTTTGATGAGTTATACGATATATGAATAAAATATAGAATTATTAAGGGAAATTCAAGGTACTGCGTAGCCTAGTGGTTAGCGTGGTAGTCTCATAGCCAGAAGGTTATTGGATCAATGCTTGCCTGGATGTTGTATTTTTCTTTTTTTGGATTATTTTAAAAAATTTTTTTTTTATTTTGTTTAAATTTTGTGTTTTATTTTTTTTTAATATATAACTGATAAATGTTATATAAAAGTTTAAAGAAAATTTCCAAAAAAATATTCTTATAATAGTTTGGAAAAATTCGCAAAAATTTTAAGTACATAAATATGTATGTAGTATGTATATTTTTTTTAAAGCTTACTGAGGAATTTTTTTTAAGCTTTCTATGAATGTATATATGAATATATGTGTGTATGTATATATGAATGGATTAGAATTGAAGATTTTAAAATTTTTCGTTCCAACATATGAACGTATGTACATATGAATGTATTAGAATCGAAAATTAAAAAAGAAACAAAAACAAAATAATAATTTATGTATGTAAAAATATATGTATGTATGTATATATGAATACATGTGTGTATGTATGTATATATGAATGGATTAGAATTGAAGATTTGCTGTTGGAAAAATTAGAAATAAAATTATTAACACAAACACACGTTATTATGAATGTATACCTAGTTTTTTTAAAACTGCGGGTGAACATATAGAAATAAATTTCTCAAATAAAGAAAAGGTTTAGGTTAAAATAAAATAATAATTGTATTCAAATATATATATGTACATATGAATGTAATTTTTTTAAATAAAGAAAAGGTTTAGGCAAAAACAAAATAATAATTTTATTCAAATATATGTATGTATATATAAATGTATTAAAATTTAGCATTTTACAGTTTTCCGTTTGGAACAATAAAAATAAAATTCTAACTACATACGTACATACATATATTCTGTATGTACATATATTTTTTTAAAGCTTGCTGACGAAACGTAATGTTCAAAACAATAACAAATGAAATATTAATATTCAGATGTCACAAAACATCTGATGTCTGATAAAAGCTGACATTTATTTACGTTAAGATTAATTCGTTTATCCGCAACAAAAATATGTGAGATCATTATATTTTCAAATATTATTTATTTCTCGGTTTGTGTTTTTAATAATAAAAATAACGTAAAACGTATCATTTATTTCTTGGTTTGTGTTTCTAATTATAAAAAGTATAAAAGAAAAACGTGCTTTTGTTATACAAAAATTTTTTCAGAAAATCTTAAAATAGAGCTATTTCGGGGCTAAAAAGTTCCAATGTCAGATTTTTCTGGGACCCTGGAGGCAAAACTCTATCTAATGCCTTTTGTTCCATGTCTCTAGCCCTTCTAGAAGTACCCGTACTTTTTGCCACCTGAGAAGTAGCTATATATATATAATGTAAAATATGATGGTTTTTGATGAGTTATACGATATATGAATAAAATATAGAATTATTAAGGGAAATTCAAGGTACTGCGTAGCCTAGTGGTTAGCGTGGTAGTCTCATAGCCAGAAGGTTATTGGATCAATGCTTGCCTGGATGTTGTATTTTTCTTTTTTTGGATTATTTTAAAAATTTTTTTTTTTATTTTGTTTAAATTTTGTGTTTTATTTTTTTTTAATATATAACTGATAAATGTTATATAAAAGTTTAAAGAAAATTTCCAAAAAAATATTCTTATAATAGTTTGGAAAAATTCGCAAAAATTTTAAGTACATAAATATGTATGTAGTATGTATATTTTTTTTAAAGCTTACTGAGGAATTTTTTTTAAGTTTTCTATGAATGTATATATGAATATATGTGTGTATGTATATATGAATGGATTAGAATTGAAGATTTTAAAATTTTTCGTTCCAACATATGAAGGTATGTACATATGAATGTATTAGAATCGAAAATTAAAAAAGAAACAAAAACAAAATAATAATTTATGTATGTAAAAATATATGTATGTATGTATATATGAATACATGTGTGTATGTATGTATATATGAATGGATTAGAATTGAAGATTTTAAAATTTTTCGTTCCAACATATGAACGTATGTACATATGAATGTATTAGAATCGAAAATTTTGAAATTTTGCTGTTGGAAAAATTAGAAATAAAATTATTAACACAAACACACGTTATTATGAATGTATACCTAGTTTTTTTAAAACTGCGGGTGAACATATAGAAATAAATTTCTCAAATAAAGAAAAGGTTTAGGTTAAAATAAAATAATAATTGTATTCAAATATATATATGTACATATGAATGTAATTTTTTTAAATAAAGAAAAGGTTTAGGCAAAAACAAAATAATAATTTTATTCAAATATATGTATGTATATATAAATGTATTAAAATTTAGCATTTTACAGTTTTCCGTTTGGAACAATAAAAATAAAATTCTAACTACATATGTACATACATATATTCTGTATGTACATATATTTTTTTAAAGCTTGCTGACGAAACGTAATGTTCAAAACAATAACAAATGAAATATTAATATTCAGATGTCACAAAACATCTGATGTCTGATAAAAGCTGACATTTATTTACGTTAAGATTAATTCGTTTATCCGCAACAAAAATATGTGAGATCATTATATTTTCAAATATTATTTATTTCTCGGTTTGTGTTTTTAATAATAAAAATAACGTAAAACGTATCATTTATTTCTTGGTTTGTGTTTCTAATTATAAAAAGTATAAAAGAAAAACGTGCTTTTGTTATACAAAAATTTTTTCAGAAAATCTTAAAATAGAGCTATTTCGGGGCTAAAAAGTTCCAATGTCAGATTTTTCTGGGACCCTGGAGGCAAAACTCTATCTAATGCCTTTTGTTTCATGTCTCTATCCCTTCTAGAAGTACCCGTACTTTTTACCACCTGAGAAGTAGCTATATATATATAATGTAAAATATGATGGTTTTTGATGAGTTATACGATATATGAATAAAATATAGAATTATTAAGGGAAATTCAAGGTACTGCGTAGCCTAGTGGTTAGCGTGGTAGTCTCATAGCCAGAAGGTTATTGGATCAATGCTTGCCTGGATGTTGTATTTTTCTTTTTTTGGATTATTTTAAAAAATTTTTTTTTTATTTTGTTTAAATTTTGTGTTTTATTTTTTTTTAATATATAACTGATAAATGTTATATAAAAGTTTAAAGAAAATTTCCAAAAAAATATTCTTATAATAGTTTGGAAAAATTCGCCAAAATTTTAAGTACATAAATATGTATGTAGTATGTATATTTTTTTTAAAGCTTACTGAGGAATTTTTTTTAAGCTTTCTATGAATGTATATATGAATATATGTGTGTATGTCTATATGAATGGATTAGAATTGAAGATTTTAAAATTTTTCGTTCCAACATATGAACGTATGTACATATGAATGTATTAGAATCGAAAATTAAAAAAGAAACAAAAACAAAATAATAATTTATGTATGTAAAAATATATGTATGTATGTATATATGAATACATGTGTGTATGTATGTATATATGAATGGATTAGAATTGAAGATTTGCTGTTGGAAAAATTAGAAATAAAATTATTAACACAAACACACGTTATTATGAATGTATACCTAGTTTTTTTAAAACTGCGGGTGAACATATAGAAATAAATTTCTCAAATAAAGAAAAGGTTTAGGTTAAAATAAAATAATAATTGTATTCAAATATATATATGTACATATGAATGTAATTTTTTTAAATAAAGAAAAGGTTTAGGCAAAAACAAAATAATAATTTTATTCAAATATATGTATGTATATATAAATGTATTAAAATTTAGCATTTTACAGTTTTCCGTTTGGAACAATAAAAATAAAATTCTAACTACATACGTACATACATATATTCTGTATGTACATATATTTTTTTAAAGCTTGCTGACGAAACGTAATGTTCAAAACAATAACAAATGAAATATTAATATTCAGATGTCACAAAACATCTGATGTCTGATAAAAGCTGACATTTATTTACGTTAAGATTAATTCGTTTATCCGCAACAAAAATATGTGAGATCATTATATTTTCAAATATTATTTATTTCTCGGTTTGTGTTTTTAATAATAAAAATAACGTAAAACGTATCATTTATTTCTTGGTTTGTGTTTCTAATTATAAAAAGTATAAAAGAAAAACGTGCTTTTGTTATACAAAAATTTTTTCAGAAAATCTTAAAATAGAGCTATTTCGGGGCTAAAAAGTTCCAATGTCAGATTTTTCTGGGACCCTGGAGGCAAAACTCTATCTAATGCCTTTTGTTCCATGTCTCTAGCCCTTCTAGAAGTACCCGTACTTTTTACCACCTGAGAAGTAGCTATATATATATAATGTAAAATATGATGGTTTTTGATGAGTTATACGATATATGAATAAAATATAGAATTATTAAGGGAAATTCAAGGTACTGCGTAGCCTAGTGGTTAGCGTGGTAGTCTCATAGCCAGAAGGTTATTGGATCAATGCTTGCCTGGATGTTGTATTTTTCTTTTTTTGGATTATTTTAAAAATTTTTTTTTTTATTTTGTTTAAATTTTGTGTTTTATTTTTTTTTAATATATAACTGATAAATGTTATATAAAAGTTTAAAGAAAATTTCCAAAAAAATATTCTTATAATAGTTTGGAAAAATTCGCAAAAATTTTAAGTACATAAATATGTATGTAGTATGTATATTTTTTTTAAAGCTTACTGAGGAATTTTTTTTAAGCTTTCTATGAATGTATATATGAATATATGTGTGTATGTATATATGAATGGATTAGAATTGAAGATTTTAAAATTTTTCGTTCCAACATATGAACGTATGTACATATGAATGTATTAGAATCGAAAATTAAAAAAGAAACAAAAACAAAATAATAATTTATGTATGTAAAAATATATGTATGTATGTATATATGAATACATGTGTGTATGTATGTATATATGAATGGATTAGAATTGAAGATTTTAAAATTTTTCGTTCCAACATATGAACGTATGTACATATGAATGTATTAGAATCGAAAATTTTGAAATTTTGCTGTTGGAAAAATTAGAAATAAAATTATTAACACAAACACACGTTATTATGAATGTATACCTAGTTTTTTTAAAACTGCGGGTGAACATATAGAAATAAATTTCTCAAATAAAGAAAAGGTTTAGGTTAAAATAAAATAATAATTGTATTCAAATACATATATATATGTACATATGAATGTAATTTTTTTAAATAAAGAAAAGGTTTAGGCAAAAACAAAATAATAATTTTATTCAAATATATGTATGTATATATAAATGTATTAAAATTTAGCATTTTACAGTTTTCCGTTTGGAACAATAAAAATAAAATTCTAACTACATACGTGCATACATATATTCTGTATGTACATATATTTTTTTAAAGCTTGCTGACGAAACGTAATGTTCAAAACAATAACAAATGAAATATTAATATTCAGATGTCACAAAACATCTGATGTCTGATAAAAGCTGACATTTATTTACGTTAAGATTAATTCGTTTATCCGCAACAAAAATATGTGAGATCATTATATTTTCAAATATTATTTATTTCTCGGTTTGTGTTTTTAATAATAAAAATAACGTAAAACGTATCATTTATTTCTTGGTTTGTGTTTCTAATTATAAAAAGTATAAAAGAAAAACGTGCTTTTGTTATACAAAAATTTTTTCAGAAAATCTTAAAATAGAGCTATTTCGGGGCTAAAAAGTTCCAATGTCAGATTTTTCTGGGACCCTGGAGGCAAAACTCTATCTAATGCCTTTTGTTCCATGTCTCTAGCCCTTCTAGAAGTACCCGTACTTTTTACCACCTGAGAAGTAGCTATATATATATAATGTAAAATATGATGGTTTTTGATGAGTTATACGATATATGAATAAAATATAGAATTATTAAGGGAAATTCAAGGTACTGCGTAGCCTAGTGGTTAGCGTGGTAGTCTCATAGCCAGAAGGTTATTGGATCAATGCTTGCCTGGATGTTGTATTTTTCTTTTTTTGGATTATTTTAAAAATTTTTTTTTTTATTTTGTTTAAATTTTGTGTTTTATTTTTTTTTAATATATAACTGATAAATGTTATATAAAAGTTTAAAGAAAATTTCCAAAAAAATATTCTTATAATCGTTTGGAAAAATTCGCAAAAATTTTAAGTACATAAATATGTATGTATGTATATTTTTTTTAAAGCTTCCTGAGTAATTTTTTTAAGCTTTCCATATGAATTTAATATTATTCAAAACTGTAGAATATATAGAAATAAATTTTAAACGCATAATTATTATATCATGGGAGTAAACTTACAAAAATTAATTTTTCAAATAAAGAAAAGGTTTAGTCAAAAACAAAATAATAATTTATGCATGTAAAAATATATGTATGTATGTATATATGAATACATGTGTGTATGTATGTATATATGAATGGATTAGAATTAAAGATTTTAAAATTTTTCGTTCCAACATATGAACGTATGTACATATGAATGTATTAGAATCGAAAATTAAAAAAGAAACAAAAACAAAATAATAATTTATGTATGTAAAAATATATGTATGTATGTATATATGAATACATGTGTGTATGTATGTATATATGAATGGATTAGAATTGAAGATTTGCTGTTGGAAAAATTAGAAATAAAATTATTAACACAAACACACGTTATTATGAATGTATACCTAGTTTTTTTAAAACTGCGGGTGAACATATAGAAATAAATTTCTCAAATAAAGAAAAGGTTTAGGTTAAAATAAAATAATAATTGTATTCAAATATATATATGTACATATGAATGTAATTTTTTTAAATAAAGAAAAGGTTTAGGCAAAAACAAAATAATAATTTTATTCAAATATATGTATGTATATATAAATGTATTAAAATTTAGCATTTTACAGTTTTCCGTTTGGAACAATAAAAATAAAATTCTAACTACATACGTACATACATATATTCTGTATGTACATATATTTTTTTAAAGCTTGCTGACGAAACGTAATGTTCAAAACAATAACAAATGAAATATTAATATTCAGATGTCACAAAACATCTGATGTCTGATAAAAGCTGACATTTATTTACGTTAAGATTAATTCGTTTATCCGCAACAAAAATATGTGAGATCATTATATTTTCAAATATTATTTATTTCTCGGTTTGTGTTTTTAATAATAAAAATAACGTAAAACGTATCATTTATTTCTTGGTTTGTGTTTCTAATTATAAAAAGTATAAAAGAAAAACGTGCTTTTGTTATACAAAAATTTTTTCAGAAAATCTTAAAATAGAGCTATTTCGGGGCTAAAAAGTTCCAATGTCAGATTTTTCTGGGACCCTGGAGGCAAAACTCTATCTAATGCCTTTTGTTCCATGTCTCTAGCCCTTCTAGAAGTACCCGTACTTTTTACCACCTGAGAAGTAGCTATATATATATAATGTAAAATATGATGGTTTTTGATGAGTTATACGATATATGAATAAAATATAGAATTATTAAGGGAAATTCAAGGTACTGCGTAGCCTAGTGGTTAGCGTGGTAGTCTCATAGCCAGAAGGTTATTGGATCAATGCTTGCCTGGATGTTGTATTTTTCTTTTTTTGGATTATTTTAAAAATTTTTTTTTTTTATTTTGTTTAAATTTTGTGTTTTATTTTTTTTTAATATATAACTGATAAATGTTATATAAAAGTTTAAAGAAAATTTCCAAAAAAATATTCTTATAATAGTTTGGAAAAATTCGCAAAAATTTTAAGTACATAAATATGTATGTAGTATGTATATTTTTTTTAAAGCTTACTGAGGAATTTTTTTTAAGCTTTCTATGAATGTATATATGAATATATGTGTGTATGTATATATGAATGGATTAGAATTGAAGATTTTAAAATTTTTCGTTCCAACATATGAACGTATGTACATATGAATGTATTAGAATCGAAAATTAAAAAAGAAACAAAAACAAAATAATAATTTATGTATGTAAAAATATATGTATGTATGTATATATGAATACATGTGTGTATGTATGTATATATGAATGGATTAGAATTGAAGATTTTAAAATTTTTCGTTCCAACATATGAACGTATGTACATATGAATGTATTAGAATCGAAAATTTTGAAATTTTGCTGTTGGAAAAATTAGAAATAAAATTATTAACACAAACACACGTTATTATGAATGTATACCTAGTTTTTTTAAAACTGCGGGTGAACATATAGAAATAAATTTCTCAAATAAAGAAAAGGTTTAGGTTAAAATAAAATAATAATTGTATTCAAATACATATATATATGTACATATGAATGTAATTTTTTTAAATAAAGAAAAGGTTTAGGCAAAAACAAAATAATAATTTTATTCAAATATATGTATGTATATATAAATGTATTAAAATTTAGCATTTTACAGTTTTCCGTTTGGAACAATAAAAATAAAATTCTAACTACATACGTGCATACATATATTCTGTATGTACATATATTTTTTTAAAGCTTGCTGACGAAACGTAATGTTCAAAACAATAACAAATGAAATATTAATATTCAGATGTCACAAAACATCTGATGTCTGATAAAAGCTGACATTTATTTACGTTAAGATTAATTCGTTTATCCGCAACAAAAATATGTGAGATCATTATATTTTCAAATATTATTTATTTCTCGGTTTGTGTTTTTAATAATAAAAATAACGTAAAACGTATCATTTATTTCTTGGTTTGTGTTTCTAATTATAAAAAGTATAAAAGAAAAACGTGCTTTTGTTATACAAAAATTTTTTCAGAAAATCTTAAAATAGAGCTATTTCGGGGCTAAAAAGTTCCAATGTCAGATTTTTCTGGGACCCTGGAGGCAAAACTCTATCTAATGCCTTTTGTTCCATGTCTCTAGCCCTTCTAGAAGTACCCGTACTTTTTACCACCTGAGAAGTAGCTATATATATATAATGTAAAATATGATGGTTTTTGATGAGTTATACGATATATGAATAAAATATAGAATTATTAAGGGAAATTCAAGGTACTGCGTAGCCTAGTGGTTAGCGTGGTAGTCTCATAGCCAGAAGGTTATTGGATCAATGCTTGCCTGGATGTTGTATTTTTCTTTTTTTGGATTATTTTAAAAATTTTTTTTTTTATTTTGTTTAAATTTTGTGTTTTATTTTTTTTTAATATATAACTGATAAATGTTATATAAAAGTTTAAAGAAAATTTCCAAAAAAATATTCTTATAATCGTTTGGAAAAATTCGCAAAAATTTTAAGTACATAAATATGTATGTATGTATATTTTTTTTAAAGCTTCCTGAGTAATTTTTTTAAGCTTTCCATATGAATTTAATATTATTCAAAACTGTAGAATATATAGAAATAAATTTTAAACGCATAATTATTATATCATGGGAGTAAACTTACAAAAATTAATTTTTCAAATAAAGAAAAGGTTTAGTCAAAAACAAAATAATAATTTATGCATGTAAAAATATATGTATGTATGTATATATGAATACATGTGTGTATGTATGTATATATGAATGGATTAGAATTAAAGATTTTAAAATTTTTCGTTCCAACATATGAACGTATGTACATATGAATGTATTAGAATCGAAAATTTTGAAATTTTGCTGTTGGAAAAGTTAGAAATAAAATTATTAACACAAACACACGTTATTATGAATGTATACCTAGTTTTTTTAAAACTGCGGTTGAACATATAGAAATAAATTTCTCAAATAAAGAAAAGGTTTAGGTTAAAATAAAATAATAATTGTATTCAAATATATATATGTACATATGAATGTAATTTTTTTAAATAAAGAAAAGGTTTAGGCAAAAACAAAATAATAATTTTATTCAAATATATGTATGTATATATAAATGTATTAAAATTTAGCATTTTACAGTTTTCCGTTTGGAACAATAAAAATAAAATTCTAACTACATACGTACATACATATATTCTGTATGTACATATATTTTTTTAAAGCTTGCTGACGAAACGTAATGTTCAAAACAATAACAAATGAAATATTAATATTCAGATGTCACAAAACATCTGATGTCTGATAAAAGCTGACATTTATTTACGTTAAGATTAATTCGTTTATCCGCAACAAAAATATGTGAGATCATTATATTTTCAAATATTATTTATTTCTCGGTTTGTGTTTCTAAAATAAAAATAACGTAAAACGTATCATTTATTTCTTGGTTTGTGTTTCTAATTATAAAAAGTATAAAAGAAAAACGTGCTTTTGTTATACAAAAATTTTTTCAGAAAATCTTAAAATAGAGCTATTTCGGGGCTAAAAAGTTCCAATATCAGATTTTTCTGGTACCCTAGAGGCAAAACTCTACCTAATGCCTTTTGTCCCATGTCTCTAGCCCTTCTAGAAGTACCCGTACTTTTTACCACCTGAGAAGTAGCTATATATATAAAATGTAAAATAGGATGGTTTTTGAAGAGTTATACGAAATATGAATAAAATATAGAATTATTAAGGCAAATTAAAGGTACTGCGTAGCCTAGTGGTTAGCGTGGTAGTCTCATAGCCAGAAGGTTATTGGATCAATGCTTGCCTGGATGTCGTCGTATTTTTATTTTTTTGCATTATTTTAAAATTTTTTTTTTATTTTATTTAAATTTTGTGTTTTATTTTTTTTTAATATATAACAGATAAATGTTATATAAAAGTTTAAAGAAAATTTCCAAAAAAATATTCTTATAATAGTTTGGAAAAATTCGCAAAAATTTTAAGTACATAAATATGTATGTATGTATATTTTTTTTAAAGCTTCCTGAGTAATTTTTTTAAGCTTTCCATATGAATTTAATATTATTCAAAACTGTAGAATATATAGAAATAAATTTTAAAAGCATAATTATTATATCATGGGAGTAAACTTACAAAAATTAATTTTTCAAATAAAGAAAAGGTTTAGTCAAAAACAAAATAATAATTTATGCATGTAAAAATATATGTATGCATGTATATATGAATACATGTGTGTATGTATGTATATATGAATGGATTAGAATTGAAGATTTTAAAATTTTTCGTTCCAACATATGAACGTATGTACATATGAATGTATTAGAATCGAAAATTTTGAAATTTTGCTGTTGGAAAAATTAGAAATAAAATTATTAACACAAACACACGTTATTATGAATGTATACCTAGTTTTTTTAAAACTGCGGGTGAACATATAGAAATAAATTTCTCAAATAAAGAAAAGGTTTAGGTTAAAATAAAATAATAATTGTATTCAAATATATATATGTATATATAAATGTATTAAAATTTAGCATTTTACAGTTTTCCGTTTGGAACAATAAAAATAAAATTCTAACTACATACGTACATACATATATTCTGTATGTACATATATTTTTTTAAAGCTTGCTGACGAAACGTAATGTTCAAAACAATAACAAATGAAATATTAATATTCAGATGTCACAAAACATCTGATGTCTGATAAAAGCTGACATTTATTTACGTTAAGATTAATTCGTTTATCCGCAACAAAAATATGTGAGATCATTATACTTTCAAATATTATTTAATTCTCGGTTTGTGTTTCTAATAATAAAAATAACGTAAAACGTATCATTTATTTCTTGGTTTGTGTTTCTAATTATAAAAAGTATAAAAGAAAAACGTGCTTTTGTTATACAAAAATTTTTTCAGAAAATCTTAAAATAGAGCTATTTCGGGGCTAAAAAGTTCCAATGTCAGATTTTTCTGGTACCCTAGAGGCAAAAGTCTACCTAATGCCTTTTGTCCCATGTCTCTAGCCCTTCTAGAAGTACCCGTACTTTTTACCACCTGAGAAGTAGCTATATACATATAATGTAAAATAGGATGGTTTTTGAAGAGTTATACGAAATATGAATAAAATATAAAATTATTAAGAGAAATTCAAGGTACTGCGTAGCCTAGTGGTTAGCGTGGTAGTCTCATAGCCAGAAGGTTATTGGATCAATGCTTGCCTGGATGTTGTATTTTTCTTTTTTTGGATTATTTTAAAAATTTTTTTTTTTTATTTTGTTTAAATTTTGTATTTTATTTTTTTTTAAATATATAACAGAAAAATGTTATATAAAAGTTTAAAGAAAATTTCCAAAAAAATATTCTTATAATAATTTGGAAAAATTCGCAAAAATTTTAAGTACATAAATATGTATGTATGTATATTTTTTTTAAAGCTTCCTAAGTAATTTTTTTTAAGCTTTCTATATGAATTTAATAATATTCAAAACTGTAGAATATATAGAAATAAATTTTAAACGCATAATTATTAAATCATGGGAGTAAACATACAAAAATTAATTTTTCAAATAAAGAAAAGGTTTAGTCAAAAACACAATAATAATTTTATTCATATATATGTATGTATGTATGTATGAATATATGTGTGTATGTATATATGAATGGATTAGAATTGAAGATTTTGAAATTTTTCGTTCCAACATATGAACGTATGTACATATGAATGTATTAGAATCGAAAATTAAAAAAGAAACAAAAACAAAATAATAATTTATGTATGTAAAAATATATGTATGTATGTATATATGAATACATGTGTGTATGTATGTATATATGAATGGATTAGAATTGAAGATTTTAAAATTTTTCGTTCCAACATATGAACGTATGTACATATGAATGTATTAGAATCGAAAATTTTGAAATTTTGCTGTTGGAAAAATTAGAAATAAAATTATTAACACAAACACACGTTATTATGAATGTATACCTAGTTTTTTTAAAACTGCGGGTGAACATATAGAAATAAATTTCTCAAATAAAGAAAAGGTTTAGGTTAAAATAAAATAATAATTGTATTCAAATATATATATGTACATATGAATGTAATTTTTTTAAATAAAGAAAAGGTTTAGGCAAAAACAAAATAATAATTTTATTCAAATATATGTATGTATATATAAATGTATTAAAATTTAGCATTTTACAGTTTTCCGTTTGGAACAATAAAAATAAAATTCTAACTACATACGTACATACATATATTCTGTATGTACATATATTTTTTTAAAGCTTGCTGACGAAACGTAATGTTCAAAACAATAACAAATGAAATATTAATATTCATATGTCACAAAACATCTGATGTCTGATAAAAGCTGACATTTATTTACGTTAAGATTAATTCGTTTATCCGCAACAAAAATATGTGAGATCATTATACTTTCAAATATTATTTAATTCTCGGTTTGTGTTTCTAATAATAAAAATAACGTAAAACGTATCATTTATTTCTTGGTTTGTGTTTCTAATTATAAAAAGTATAAAAGAAAAACGTGCTTTTGTTATACAAAAATTTTTTCAGAAAATCTTAAAATAGAGCTATTTCGGGGCTAAAAAGTTGCAATGTCAGATTTTTCTGGTACCCTAGAGACAAAACTCTACCTAATGCCTTTTGTCCCATGTCTCTAGCCCTTCTAGAAGTACCCGTACTTTTTACCACCTGAGAAGTAGCTATATACATATAATGTAAAATAGGATGGTTTTTGAAGAGTTATACGAAATATGAATAAAATATAAAATTATTAAGAGAAATTCAAGGTACTGCGTAGCCTAGTGGTTAGCGTGGTAGTCTCATAGCCAGAAGGTTATTGGATCAATGCTTGCCTGGATGTTGTATTTTTCTTTTTTTGGATTATTTTAAAAATTTTTTTTTTTTATTTTGTTTAAATTTTGTATTTTATTTTTTTTTAAATATATAACAGAAAAATGTTATATAAAAGTTTAAAGAAAATTTCAAAAAAAATATTCTTATAATAGTTTGGAAAAATTCGCAAAAATTTTAAGTACAAAAATATGTATGTATGTATATTTTTTTTAAAGCTTCCTGAGTAATTTTTTTTAAGCTTTCTATATGAATTTAATAATATTCAAAACTGTAGAATATATAGAAATAAATTTTAAACGCATAATTATTAAATCATGGGAGTAAACATACAAAAATTAATTTTTCAAATAAAGAAAAGGTTTAGTCAAAAACAAAATAATAATTTTATTCATATATATGTATGTATGTATGTATGAATATATGTGTGTATGTATATATGAATGGATTAGAATTGAAGATTTTAAAATTTTTCGTTCCAACATATGAACGTATGTACATATGAATGTATTAGAATCGAAAATTAAAAAAGAAACAAAAACAAAATAATAATTTATGTATGTAAAAATATATGTATGTATGTATATATGAATACATGTGTGTATGTATGTATATATGAATGGATTAGAATTGAAGATTTTAAAATTTTTCGTTCCAACATATGAACGTATGTACATATGAATGTATTAGAATCGTAAATTTTGAAATTTTGCTGTTGGAAAAATTAGAAATAAAATTATTAACACAAACACACGTTATTATGAATGTATACCTAGTTTTTTTAAAACTGCGGGTGAACATATAGAAATAAATTTCTCAAATAAAGAAAAGGTTTAGGTTAAAATAAAATAATAATTGTATTCAAATATATATACATATGTACATATGAATGTAATTTTTTTAAATAAAGAAAAGGTTTAGGCAAAAACAAAATAATAATTTTATTCAAATATATGTATGTATATATAAATGTATTAAAATTTAGCATTTTACAGTTTTCCGTTTGGAACAATAAAAATAAAATTCTAACTACATACGTACATACATATATTTTGTATGTACATATATTTTTTTAAAGCTTGCTGACGAAACGTAATGTTAAAAACAATAACAAATGAAATATTAATATTCAGATGTCACAAAACATCTGATGTCTGATAAAAGCTGACATTTATTTACGTTAAGATTAATTCGTTTATCCGCAACAAAAATATGTGAGATCATTATATTATCAAATATTATTTATTTCTCGGTTTGTGTTTCTAATAATAAAAATAACATAAAACGTATCATTTATTTCGTGGTTTGTGTTTCTAATTATAAAAAGTATAAAAGAAAAACATGCTTTTGTTATACAAAAATTTTTTCAGAAAATCTTAAAATAGAGCTATTTCGGGGCTAAAAAGTTCCAATGTCAGATTTTTCTGGGACCCTAGAGGCAAAACTCTACCTAATGCCTTTTGTCCAATGTCTCTAGCCCTTCTAGAAGTACCCGTACTTTTTACCACCTGAGAAGTAGCTATATATATATAATAATGTAAAATATGATGGTTTTTGATGAGTTATACGATATATGAATAAAATATAGAATTATTAAGGGAAATTCAAGGTACTGCGTAGCCTAGTGGTTAGCGTGGTAGTCTCATAGCCAGAAGGTTATTGCATCAATGCTTGCCTGGATGTTGTATTTTTCTTTTTTTGGATTATTTTAAAAATTTTTTTTTTTATTTTGTTTAAATTTTGTGTTTTATTTTTTTTTAATATATAACTGATAAATGTTATATAAAAGTTTAAAGAAAATTTCCAAAAAAATATTCTTATAATAGTTTGGAAAAATTCGCAAAAATTTTAAGTACATAAATATGTATGTAGTATGTATATTTTTTTTAAAGCTTACTGAGTAATTTTTTTTAAGCTTTCTATATGAATTTAATAATATTCAAAACTGTAGAATAAATAGAAATAAATTTTAAACGCATAATTATTATATCATGGGGGTAAACTTACAAAAATTAATTTTTCAAATAAAGAAAAGGTTTAGTCAAAAACAAAATAATAATTTATGTATGTAAAAATATATGTAAGTATGTATATATGAATATATGTGTGTATGTATATATGAATGGATTAGAATTGAAGATTTTGAAATTTTTCGTTCCAACATATGAACGTATGTACATATGAATGTATTAGAATCGAAAATTAAAAAAGAAACAAAAACAAAATAATAATTTATGTATGTAAAAATATATGTATGTATGTATATATGAATACATGTGTGTATGTATGTATATATGAATGGATTAGAATTGAAGATTTAAAATTTTTCGTTCCAACATATGAACGTATGTACGAACAAAATTTTGCTGTTGGAAAAATTAGAAATAAAATTATTAACACAAACACACGTTATTATGAATGTATACCTAGTTTTTTTAAAACTGCGGGTGAACATATAGAAATAAATTTCTCAAATAAAGAAAAGGTTTAGGTTAAAATAAAATAATAATTGTATTCAAATATATATATGTACATATGAATGTAATTTTTTTAAATAAAGAAAAGGTTTAGGCAAAAACAAAATAATAATTTTATTCAAATATATGTATGTATATATAAATGTATTAAAATTTAGCATTTTACAGTTTTCCGTTTGGAACAATAAAAATAAAATTCTAACTACATACGTACATACATATATTCTGTATGTACATATATTTTTTTAAAGCTTGCTGACGAAACGTAATGTTCAAAACAATAACAAATTAAATATTAATATTCAGATGTCACAAAACATCTGATGTCTGATAAAAGCTGACATTTATTTACGTTAAAATTAATTCGTTTATCCGCAACAAAAATATGTGAGATCATTATATTTTCAAATATTATTTATTTCTCGGTTTGTGTTTCTAATAATAAAAATAACGTAAAACGTATCATTTATTTCGTGGTTTGTGTTTCTAATTATAAAAAGTATAAAAGAAAAACGTGCTTTTGTTATACAAAAATTTTTTCAGAAAATCTTAAAATAGAGCTATTTCGGGGCTAAAAAGTTCCAATGTCAGATTTTTCTGGGACCCTAGAGGCAAAATTCTACCTAATGCCTTTTGTCCCATGTCTCTAGCCCTTCTAGAAGTACCCGTACTTTTTACCACCTGAGAAGTAGCTATATATATATAATGTAAAATAGGATTGTTTTTGAAGAGTTATACGAAATATGAATAAAATATAAAATTATTAAGAGAAATTCAAGGTACTGCGTAGCCTAGTGGTTAGCGTGGTAGTCTCATAGCCAGAAGGTTATTGGATCAATGCTTGCCTGGATGTTGTATTTTTCTTTTTTTGGATTATTTTAAAAATTTTTTTTTTTATTTTGTTTAAATTTTGTATTTTATTTTTTTTTTAATATATAACAGAAAAATGTTATATAAAAGTTTAAAGAAAATTTCCAAAAAAATATTCTTATAATAGTTTGGAAAAATTCGCAAAAATTTTAAGTACATAAATATGTATGTATGTATATTTTTTTTAAAGCTTCCTGAGTAATTTTTTTTAAGCTTTCTATATGAATTTAATAATATTAAAAACTGTAGAATATATAGAAATAAATTTTAAACGCATAATTATTAAATCATGGGAGTAAACATACAAAAATTAATTTTTCAAATAAAGAAAAGGTTTAGTCAAAAACAAAATAATAATTTTATTCATATATATGTATGTATGTATGTATGAATATATGTGTGTATGTATATATGAATGGATTAGAATTGAAGATTTTAAAATTTTTCGTTCCAACATATGAACGTATGTACATATGAATGTATTAGAATCGAAAATTAAAAAAGAAACAAAAACAAAATAATAATTTATGTATGTAAAAATATATGTATGTATGTATATATGAATACATGTGTGTATGTATGTATATATGAATGGATTAGAATTGAAGATTTTAAAATTTTTCGTTCCAACATATGAACGTATGTACATATGAATGTATTAGAATCGAAAATTTTGAAATTTTGCTGTTGGAAAAATTAGAAATAAAATTATTAACACAAACACACGTTATTATGAATGTATACCTAGTTTTTTTAAAACTGCGGGTGAACATATAGAATTAGATTTCTCAAATAAGGAAAAGGTTTAGGTTAAAATAAAATAATAATTGTATTCAAATATATATACATATGTACATATGAATGTAATTTTTTTAAATAAAGAAAAGGTTTAGGCAAAAACAAAATAATAATTTTATTCAAATATATGTATGTATATATAAATGTATTAAAATTTAGCATTTTACAGTTTTCCGTTTGGAACAATAAAAATAAAATTCTAACTACATACGTACATACATATATTTTGTATGTACATATATTTTTTAAAGCTTGCTGACGAAACGTAATGTTAAAAACAATAACAAATGAAATATTAATATTCAGATGTCACAAAACATCTGATGCCTGATAAAAGCTGACATTTATTTACGTTAAGATTAATTCGTTTATCCGCAACAAAAATATGTGAGATCATTATATTTTCAAATATTATTTATTTCTCGGTTTGTGTTTCTAATAATAAAAATAACGTAAAACGTATCATTTATTTCTTGGTTTGTGTTTCTAATTATAAAAAGTATAAAAGAAAAACGTGCTTTTGTTATACAAAAATTTTTTCAGAAAATCTTAAAATAGAGCTATTTCGGGGCTAAAAAGTTCCAATGTCAGATTTTTCTGGTACCCTAGAGGCAAAACTCTACCTAATGCCTTTAGTCCCATGTCTCTAGCCCTTCTAGAAGTACCCGTACTTTTTACCACCTGAGAAGTAGCTATATATATATAATAATGTAAAATGGGATGGTTTTTGAAGAGTTATACGAAATATGAATAAAATATAGAATTAATAAGAGAAATTCAAGGTAATGCGTAGCCTAGTGGTTAGCGTGGTAGTCTCATAGCCAGAAGGTTATTGGATCAATGCTTGCCTGGATGTTGTATTTTTCTTTTTTTGGATTATTTTAAAAATTTTTTTTTTTTATTTTGTTTAAATTTTGTATTTTATTTTTTTTTTAATATATAACAGAAAAATGTTATATAAAAGTTTAAAAAAAATTTCCAAAAAAATATTCTTATAATAGTTTGGAAAAATACGCAAAAATTTTAAGTACATAAATATGTATGTATGTATATTTTTTTTAAAGCTTCCTGAGTAATTTTTTTTAAGCTTTCTATATGAATTTAATAATATTCAAAACTGTAGAATATATAGAAATAAATTTTAAACGCATAATTATTAAATCATGGGAGTAAACATACAAAAATTAATTTTTCAAATAAAGAAAAGGTTTAGTCAAAAACAAAATAATAATTTTATTCATATATATGTATGTATGTATGTATGAATATATGTGTGTATGTATATATGAATGGATTAGAATTGAAGATTTTGAAATTTTTCGTTCCAACATATGAACGTATGTACATATGAATGTATTAGAATCGAAAATTAAAAAAGAAACAAAAACAAAATAATAATTTATGTATGTAAAAATATATGAATGTATGTATATATGAATGCATGTGTGTATGTATGTATATATGAATGGATTAGAATTGAAGATTTTAAAATTTTTCGTTCCAACATATGAACGTATGTGCATATGAATGTATTAGAATCGTAAATTTTGAAATTTTGCTGTTGGAAAAATTAGAAATAAAATTATTAACACAAACACACGTTATTATGAATGTATACCTAGTTTTTTTAAAACTGCGGGTGAACATATAGAAATAAATTTCTCAAATAAAGAAAAGGTTTAGGTTAAAATAAAATAATAATTGTATTCAAATATATATACATATGTACATATGAATGTAATTTTTTTAAATAAAGAAAAGGTTTAGGCAAAAACAAAATAATAATTTTATTCAAATATATGTATGTATATATAAATGTATTAAAATTTAGCATTTTACAGTTTTCCGTTTGGAACAATAAAAATAAAATTCTAACTACATACGTACATACATATATTTTGTATGTACATATATTTTTTTAAAGCTTGCTGACGAAACGTAATGTTAAAAACAATAACAAATGAAATATTAATATTCAGATGTCACAAAACATCTGATGTCTGATAAAAGCTGACATTTATTTACGTTAAGATTAATTCGTTAATCCGCAACAAAAATATGTGAGATCATTATATTTTCAAATATTATTTATTTCTCGGTTTGTGTTTCTAATAATAAAAATAACGTAAAACGTATCATTTATTTCTTGGTTTGTGTTTCTAATTATAAAAAGTATAAAAGAAAAACGTGCTTTTGTTATACAAAAATTTTTTCAGAAAATCTTAAAATAGAGCTATTTCGGGGCTAAAAAGTTCCAATGTCAGATTTTTCTGGTACCCTAGAGGCAAAACTCTATCTAATGCCTTTTGTCCCATGTCTCTAGCCCTTCTAGAAGTACCCGTACTTTTTACCACCTGAGAAGTAGCTATATACATATAATGTAAAATAGGATGGTTTTTGAAGAGTTATACGAAATATGAATAAAATGTAAAATTATTAAGAGAAATTCAAGGTACTGCGTAGCCTAGTGGTTAGCGTGGTAGTCTCATAGCCAGAAGGTTATTGGATCAATGCTTGCCTGGATGTTGTATTTTTTTTTTTTGGATTATTTAAAAAATTTTTTTTTTTTATTTTGTTTAAATTTTGTATTTTATTTTTTTTTTAATATATAACAGAAAAATGTTATATAAAAGTTTAAAGAAAATTTCCAAAAAAATATTCTTATAATAGTTTGGAAAAATTCGCAAAAATTTTAAGTACATAAATATGTATGTATGTATATTTTTTTTAAAGCTTCCTGAGTAATTTTTTTTAAGCTTTCTATATGAATTTAATAATATTCAAAACTGTAGAATATATAGAAATAAATTTTAAACGCATAATTATTGAATCATGGGAGTAAACATACAAAAATTAATTTTTCAAATAAAGAAAAGGTTTAGTCAAAAACAAAATAATAATTTTATTCATATATATGTATGTATGTATGTATGAATATATGTGTGTATGTATATATGAATGGATTAGAATTGAAGATTTTGAAATTTTTCGTTCCAACATATGAACGTATGTACATATGAATGTATTAGAATCGAAAATTAAAAAAGAAACAAAAACAAAATAATAATTTATGTATGTAAAAATATATGTATGTATGTATATATGAATACATATGTGTATGTATGTACATATGAATGGATTAGAATTGAAGATTTTAAAATTTTTCGTTCCAACATATGAACGTATGTACATATGAATGTGTTAGAATCGAAAATTTTGAAATTTTGCTGTTGGAAAAATTAGAAATAAAATTATTAACACAAACACACGTTATTATGAATGTATAACTAGTTTTTTTAAAACTGCGGGTGAACATATAGAAATAAATTTCTCAAATAAAGAAAAGGTTTAGGTTAAAATAAAATAATAATTGTATTCAAATATATATATGTACATATGAATGTAATTTTTTTAAATAAAGAAAAGGTTTAGGCAAAAACAAAATAATGATTTTATTCAAATATATGTATGTATATATAAATGTATTAAAATTTAGCATTTTACAGTTTTCCGTTTGGAACAATAAAAATAAAATTCTAACTACATACGTACATACATATATTCTGTATCTATATTATATTTTACAAGATTTTTCCAGTTCATGAACAGGTATACATATAATCTAACAAATAACAAAAACAAAAAAATGAAAATAGCAAAAGAGAATACTGGGTAGATACATTACTCAATTGATTATACATACTGTAAAACAAAAACAAAAAATGAAAAGCGAAAAGCGAAAGAGAATAAAAAAAGAGTAGTAATATTTTTTTTTGTTTTTTTGCTTTACTACCATAAACAAAAATAAAAACCAAAAGGAAGCGAAATATTTTAAATGAGTTAAGTAAGAGTAAAATAATTTTTTGTTGTTGTATTTAACATGGAATGGAATTAAAAAAATAAAACTAAAAATTGTGAGAGATATAAGAACACGAATAACGTTACGTTACGTACTAAGGTAATTATTCTTCGTGTGCTTGCGAAATTTCAATTGAGTAAGTAGCCAAGCCAGGTCTGTATAAAGAAAAGAGGCATTGATTTTTTATTAATTCACATTCACTTTGGTTTTAAAGTTTAACGTGAAAGGTACTATTTCCAATTGCGGATTCTTTTCTTTTTAAAAAATGGATAACAAACAAATGATGGAAATATTTTAACAGATAACGTTGTTTATAAGGAAATTTTTCGTTCTTAATTGTTAACTAATTCTTAAATTGAATTTTAATCATATCTATGTAATTAACAGTGACACATATTACATCTTAAAATTTATTAAATTAAAAATATTTCCATTACTTTTATTTATCATTAGTATTCAAACCAATATGATATTTATGCATATACAAGTATATACCTGCATATGTATGCCATAATATGTACAAATTTTTCTAAACTTATTTTAAAATTGATTGCCACAATCCTGTTTTTACAACAGATAATGCTGCTTATAAGCAAACCACAGGGGTCCCTAGTGTACATATATTTTTTTAAAGCTTGCTGACGAAACGTAATGTTCAAAACAATAACAAATGAAATATTAATATTCAGATGTCACAAAACATCTGATGTCTGATAAAAGCTGACATTTATTTACGCTAAGATTAATTCGTTTATCCGCAACAAAAATATGTGAGATCATTATACTTTCAAATATTATTTAATTCTCGGTTTGTGTTTCTAATAATAAAAATAACGTAAAACGTATCATTTATTTCTTGGTTTGTGTTTCTAATTATAAAAAGTATAAAAGAAAAACGTGCTTTTGTTATACAAAAATTTTTTCAGAAAATCTTAAAATAGAGCTATTTCGGGGCTAAAAAGTTCCAATGTCAGATTTTTCTGGTACCCTAGAGGCAAAACTCTACCTAATGCCTTTTGTCCCATGTCTCTAGCCCTTCTAGAAGTACCCGTACTTTTTACCACATGAGAAGTAGCTATATACATATAATGTAAAATAGGATGGTTTTTGAAGAGTTATACGAAATATGAATAAAATATAAAATTATTAACAGAAATTCAAGGTACTGCGTAGCCTAATGGTTAGCGTGGTAGTCTCATAGCCAGAAGGTTATTGGATCAATGCTTGCCTGGATGTTGTATTTTTCTTTTTTTGGATTATTTTAAAATTTTTTTTTTTTATTTTGTTTAAATTTTGTATTTTATTTTTTTTTTAATATATAACAGAAAAATGTTATATAAAAGTTTAAAGAAAATTTCCAAAAAAATATTCTTATAATAGTTTGGAAAAATTCGCAAAAATTTTAAGTACATAAATATGTATGTATGTATATTTTTTTTAAAGCTTCCTGAGTAATTTTTTTTAAGCTTTCTATATGAATTTAATAATATTCAAAACTGTAGAATATATAGAAATAAATTTTAAACGCATAATTATTAAATCATGGGAGTAAACATACAAAAATTAATTTTTCAAATAAAGAAAAGGTTTAGTCAAAAACAAAATAATAATTTTATTCATATATATGTATGTATGTATGTATGAATATATGTGTGTATGTATATATGAATGGATTAGAATTGAAGATTTTGAAATTTTTCGTTCCAACATATGAACGTATGTACATATGAATGTATTAGAATCGAAAATTAAAAAAGAAACAAAAACAAAATAATAATTTATGTATGTAAAAATATATGTATGTATGTATATATGAATACATATGTGTATGTATGTATATATGAATGGATTAGAATTGAAGATTTTAAAATTTTTCGTTCCAACATATGAACGTATGTACATATGAATGTGTTAGAATCGAAAATTTTGAAATTTTGCTGTTGGAAAAATTAGAAATAAAATTATTAACACAAACACACGTTATTATGAATGTATACCTAGTTTTTTTAAAACTGCGGGTGAACATATAGAAATAAATTTCTCAAATAAAGAAAAGGTTTAGGTTAAAATAAAATAATAATTGTATTCAAATATATATATGTACATATGAATGTAATTTTTTTAAATAAAGAAAAGGTTTAGGCAAAAACAAAATAATAATTTTATTCAAATATATGTATGTATATATAAATGTATTAAAATTTAGCATTTTACAGTTTTCCTTTTGGAACAATAAAAATAAAATTCTAACTACATACGTACATACATATATTCTGTATGTACATATATTTTTTTAAAGCTTGCTGACGAAACGTAATGTTCAAAACAATAACAAATGAAATATTAATATTCAGATGTCACAAAACATCTGATGTCTGATAAAAGCTGACATTTATTTACATTAAGATTAATTCGTTTATCCGCAACAAAAATATGTGAGATCATTATACTTTCAAATATTATTTAATTCTCGGTTTGTGTTTCTAATAATAAAAATAACGTAAAACGTATCATTTATTTCTTGGTTTGTGTTTCTAATTATAAAAAGTATAAAAGAAAAACGTGCTTTTGTTATACAAAAATTTTTTCAGAAAATCTTAAAATAGAGCTATTTCGGGGCTAAAAAGTTCCAATGTCAGATTTTTCTGGTACCCTAGAGGCAAAACTCTACCTAATGCCTTTTGTCCCATGTCTCTAGCCCTTCTAGAAGTACCCGTACTTTTTAACACCTGAGAAGTAGCTATATACATATAATGTAAAATAGGATGGTTTTTGAAGAGTTATACGAAATATGAATAAAATATAAAATTATTAAGAGAAATTCAAGGTACTGCGTAGCCTAGTGGTTAGCGTGGTAGTCTCATAGCCAGAAGGTTATTGGATCAATGCTTGCTTGGATGTTGTATTTTTCTTTTTTTGGATTATTTTAAAAATTTTTTTTTTTATTTTGTTTAAATTTAGTATTTTATTTTTTTTTTAATATATAACAGAAAAATGTTATATAAAAGTTTAAAGAAAATTTCCAAAAAAATATTCTTATAATAGTTTGGAAAAATTCGCAAAAATTTTAAGTACATAAATATGTATGTATGTATATTTTTTTTAAGCTTCCTGAGTAATTTTTTTTAAGCTTTCTATATGAATTTAATAATATTCAAAACTGTAGAATATATAGAAATAAATTTTAAACGCATAATTATTAAATCATGGGAGTAAACATACAAAAATTAATTTTTCAAATAAAGAAAAGGTTTAGTCAAAAACAAAATAATAATTTTATTCATATATATGTATGTATGTATGTATGAATATATGTGTGTATGTATATATGAATGGATTAGAATTGAAGATTTTAAAATTTTTCGTTCCAACATATGAACGTATGTACATATGAATGTATTAGAATCGTAAATTTTGAAATTTTGCTGTTGGAAAAATTAGAAATAAAATTATTAACACAAACACACGTTATTATGAATGTATACCTAGTTTTTTTAAAACTACGGGTGAACATATAGAAATAAATTTCTCAAATAAAGAAAAGGTTTAGGTTAAAATAAAATAATAATTGTATTCAAATATATATACATATGTACATATGAATGTAATTTTTTTAAATAAAGAAAAGGTTTAGGCAAAAACAAAATAATAATTTTATTCAAATATATGTATGTATATATAAATGTATTAAAATTTAGCATTTTACAGTTTTCCGTTTGGAACAATAAAAATAAAATTCTAACTACATACGTACATACATATATTTTGTATGTACATATATTTTTTTAAAGCTTGCTGACGAAACGTAATGTTAAAAACAATAACAAATGAAATATTAATATTCAGATGTCACAAAACATCTGATGTCTGATAAAAGCTGACATTTATTTACGTTAAGATTAATTCGTTTATCCGCAACAAAAATACGTGAGATCATTATATTTTCAAATATTATTTATTTCTCGGTTTGTGTTTCTAATAATAAAAATAACGTAAAACGTATCATTTATTTCTTGGTTTGTGTTTCTAATTATAAAAAGTATAAAAGAAAAACGTGCTTTTGTTATACAAAAATTTTTTCAGAAAATCTTAAAATAGAGCTATTTCGGGGCTAAAAAGTTCCAATGTCAGATTTTTCTGGTACCCTAGAGGCAAAACTCTACCTAATGCCTTTAGTCCCATGTCTCTAGCCCTTCTAGAAGTACCCGTACTTTTTACCACCTGAGAAGTAGCTATATATATATAATGTAAAATAGGATGGTTTTTGAAGAGTTATACGAAATATGAATAAAATATAGAATTATTAAGAGAAATTCAAGGTACTGCGTAGCCTAGTGGTTAGCGTGGTAGTCTCATAGCCAGAAGCTTATTGGATCAATGCTTGCCTGGATGTTGTATTTTTCTTTTTTTGGATTATTTTAAAATTTTTTTTTTTTTATTTTGTTTAAATTTTCTATTTTATTTTTTTTTAATATATAACAGAAAAATGTTATAAAATTTTAAAGAAAATTTCCAAAAAAATATTCTTATAATAGTTTGGAAAAATTCGCAAAAATTTTAAGTACATAAATATGTATGTATGTATATTTTTTTTAAAGCTTCCTGAGTAATTTTTTTTAAGCTTTCTATATGAATTTAATAATATTCAAAACTGTAGAATATATAGAAATAAATTTTAAACGCATAATTATTAAATCATGGGAGTAAACATACAAAAATTAATTTTTCAAATAAAGAAAAGGTTTAGTCAAAAACAAAATAATAATTTTATTCATATATATGTATGTATGTATGTATGAATATATGTGTGTATGTATATATGAATGGATTAGAATTGAAGATTTTGAAATTTTTCGTTCCAACATATGAACGTATGTACATATGAATGTATTAGAATCGAAAATTAAAAAAGAAACAAAAACAAAATAATAATTTATGTATGTAAAAATATATGTATGTATGTATATATGAATACATATGTGTATGTATGTACATATGAATGGATTAGAATTGAAGATTTTAAAATTTTTCGTTCCAACATATGAACGTATGTACATATGAATGTGTTAGAATCGAAAATTTTGAAATTTTGCTGTTGGAAAAATTAGAAATAAAATTATTAACACAAACACACGTTATTATGAATGTATAACTAGTTTTTTTAAAACTGCGGGTGAACATATAGAAATAAATTTCTCAAATAAAGAAAAGGTTTAGGTTAAAATAAAATAATAATTGTATTCAAATATATATATGTACATATGAATGTAATTTTTTTAAATAAAGAAAAGGTTTAGGCAAAAACAAAATAATGATTTTATTCAAATATATGTATGTATATATAAATGTATTAAAATTTAGCATTTTACAGTTTTCCGTTTGGAACAATAAAAATAAAATTCTAACTACATACGTACATACATATATTCTGTATCTATATTATATTTTACAAGATTTTTCCAGTTCATGAACAGGTATACATATAATCTAACAAATAACAAAAACAAAAAAATGAAAATAGCAAAAGAGAATACTGGGTAGATACATTACTCAATTGATTATACATACTGTAAAACAAAAACAAAAAATGAAAAGCGAAAAGCGAAAGAGAATAAAAAAAGAGTAGTAATATTTTTTTTTGTTTTTTTGCTTTACTACCATAAACACAAATAAAAACCAAAAGGAAGCGAAATATTTTAAATGAGTTAAGTAAGAGTAAAATAATTTTTTGTTGTTGTATTTAACATGGAATGGAATTAAAAAAATAAAACTAAAAATTGTGAGAGATATAAGAACACGAATAACGTTACGTTACGTACTAAGGTAATTATTCTTCGTGTGCTTGCGAAATTTCAATTGAGTAAGTAGCCAAGCCAGGTCTGTATAAAGAAAAGAGGCATTGATTTTTTATTAATTCACATTCACTTTGGTTTTAAAGTTTAACGTGAAAGGTACTATTTCCAATTGCGGATTCTTTTCTTTTTAAAAAATGGATAACAAACAAATGATGGAAATATTTTAACAGATAACGTTGTTTATAAGGAAATTTTTCGTTCTTAATTGTTAACTAATTCTTAAATTGAATTTTAATCATATCTATGTAATTAACAGTGACACATATTACATCTTAAAATTTATTAAATTAAAAATATTTCCATTACTTTTATTTATCATTAGTATTCAAACCAATATGATATTTATGCATATACAAGTATATACCTGCATATGTATGCCATAATATGTACAAATTTTTCTAAACTTATTTTAAAATTGATTGCCACAATCCTGTTTTTACAACAGATAATGCTGCTTATAAGCAAACCACAGGGGTCCCTAGTGTACATATATTTTTTTAAAGCTTGCTGACGAAACGTAATGTTCAAAACAATAACAAATGAAATATTAATATTCAGATGTCACAAAACATCTGATGTCTGATAAAAGCTGACATTTATTTACGCTAAGATTAATTCGTTTATCCGCAACAAAAATATGTGAGATCATTATACTTTCAAATATTATTTAATTCTCGGTTTGTGTTTCTAATAATAAAAATAACGTAAAACGTATCATTTATTTCTTGGTTTGTGTTTCTAATTATAAAAAGTATAAAAGAAAAACGTGCTTTTGTTATACAAAAATTTTTTCAGAAAATCTTAAAATAGAGCTATTTCGGGGCTAAAAAGTTCCAATGTCAGATTTTTCTGGTACCCTAGAGGCAAAACTCTACCTAATGCCTTTTGTCCCATGTCTCTAGCCCTTCTAGAAGTACCCGTACTTTTTACCACATGAGAAGTAGCTATATACATATAATGTAAAATAGGATGGTTTTTGAAGAGTTATACGAAATATGAATAAAATATAAAATTATTAACAGAAATTCAAGGTACTGCGTAGCCTAATGGTTAGCGTGGTAGTCTCATAGCCAGAAGGTTATTGGATCAATGCTTGCCTGGATGTTGTATTTTTCTTTTTTTGGATTATTTTAAAATTTTTTTTTTTTATTTTGTTTAAATTTTGTATTTTATTTTTTTTTTAATATATAACAGAAAAATGTTATATAAAAGTTTAAAGAAAATTTCCAAAAAAATATTCTTATAATAGTTTGGAAAAATTCGCAAAAATTTTAAGTACATAAATATGTATGTATGTATATTTTTTTTAAAGCTTCCTGAGTAATTTTTTTTAAGCTTTCTATATGAATTTAATAATATTCAAAACTGTAGAATATATAGAAATAAATTTTAAACGCATAATTATTAAATCATGGGAGTAAACATACAAAAATTAATTTTTCAAATAAAGAAAAGGTTTAGTCAAAAACAAAATAATAATTTTATTCATATATATGTATGTATGTATGTATGAATATATGTGTGTATGTATATATGAATGGATTAGAATTGAAGATTTTGAAATTTTTCGTTCCAACATATGAACGTATGTACATATGAATGTATTAGAATCGAAAATTAAAAAAGAAACAAAAACAAAATAATAATTTATGTATGTAAAAATATATGTATGTATGTATATATGAATACATATGTGTATGTATGTATATATGAATGGATTAGAATTGAAGATTTTAAAATTTTTCGTTCCAACATATGAACGTATGTACATATGAATGTGTTAGAATCGAAAATTTTGAAATTTTGCTGTTGGAAAAATTAGAAATAAAATTATTAACACAAACACACGTTATTATGAATGTATACCTAGTTTTTTTAAAACTGCGGGTGAACATATAGAAATAAATTTCTCAAATAAAGAAAAGGTTTAGGTTAAAATAAAATAATAATTGTATTCAAATATATATATGTACATATGAATGTAATTTTTTTAAATAAAGAAAAGGTTTAGGCAAAAACAAAATAATAATTTTATTCAAATATATGTATGTATATATAAATGTATTAAAATTTAGCATTTTACAGTTTTCCTTTTGGAACAATAAAAATAAAATTCTAACTACATACGTACATACATATATTCTGTATGTACATATATTTTTTTAAAGCTTGCTGACGAAACGTAATGTTCAAAACAATAACAAATGAAATATTAATATTCAGATGTCACAAAACATCTGATGTCTGATAAAAGCTGACATTTATTTACATTAAGATTAATTCGTTTATCCGCAACAAAAATATGTGAGATCATTATACTTTCAAATATTATTTAATTCTCGGTTTGTGTTTCTAATAATAAAAATAACGTAAAACGTATCATTTATTTCTTGGTTTGTGTTTCTAATTATAAAAAGTATAAAAGAAAAACGTGCTTTTGTTATACAAAAATTTTTTCAGAAAATCTTAAAATAGAGCTATTTCGGGGCTAAAAAGTTCCAATGTCAGATTTTTCTGGTACCCTAGAGGCAAAACTCTACCTAATGCCTTTTGTCCCATGTCTCTAGCCCTTCTAGAAGTACCCGTACTTTTTAACACCTGAGAAGTAGCTATATACATATAATGTAAAATAGGATGGTTTTTGAAGAGTTATACGAAATATGAATAAAATATAAAATTATTAAGAGAAATTCAAGGTACTGCGTAGCCTAGTGGTTAGCGTGGTAGTCTCATAGCCAGAAGGTTATTGGATCAATGCTTGCTTGGATGTTGTATTTTTCTTTTTTTGGATTATTTTAAAAATTTTTTTTTTTATTTTGTTTAAATTTAGTATTTTATTTTTTTTTTAATATATAACAGAAAAATGTTATATAAAAGTTTAAAGAAAATTTCCAAAAAAATATTCTTATAATAGTTTGGAAAAATTCGCAAAAATTTTAAGTACATAAATATGTATGTATGTATATTTTTTTTAAGCTTCCTGAGTAATTTTTTTTAAGCTTTCTATATGAATTTAATAATATTCAAAACTGTAGAATATATAGAAATAAATTTTAAACGCATAATTATTAAATCATGGGAGTAAACATACAAAAATTAATTTTTCAAATAAAGAAAAGGTTTAGTCAAAAACAAAATAATAATTTTATTCATATATATGTATGTATGTATGTATGAATATATGTGTGTATGTATATATGAATGGATTAGAATTGAAGATTTTAAAATTTTTCGTTCCAACATATGAACGTATGTACATATGAATGTATTAGAATCGTAAATTTTGAAATTTTGCTGTTGGAAAAATTAGAAATAAAATTATTAACACAAACACACGTTATTATGAATGTATACCTAGTTTTTTTAAAACTACGGGTGAACATATAGAAATAAATTTCTCAAATAAAGAAAAGGTTTAGGTTAAAATAAAATAATAATTGTATTCAAATATATATACATATGTACATATGAATGTAATTTTTTTAAATAAAGAAAAGGTTTAGGCAAAAACAAAATAATAATTTTATTCAAATATATGTATGTATATATAAATGTATTAAAATTTAGCATTTTACAGTTTTCCGTTTGGAACAATAAAAATAAAATTCTAACTACATACGTACATACATATATTTTGTATGTACATATATTTTTTTAAAGCTTGCTGACGAAACGTAATGTTAAAAACAATAACAAATGAAATATTAATATTCAGATGTCACAAAACATCTGATGTCTGATAAAAGCTGACATTTATTTACGTTAAGATTAATTCGTTTATCCGCAACAAAAATACGTGAGATCATTATATTTTCAAATATTATTTATTTCTCGGTTTGTGTTTCTAATAATAAAAATAACGTAAAACGTATCATTTATTTCTTGGTTTGTGTTTCTAATTATAAAAAGTATAAAAGAAAAACGTGCTTTTGTTATACAAAAATTTTTTCAGAAAATCTTAAAATAGAGCTATTTCGGGGCTAAAAAGTTCCAATGTCAGATTTTTCTGGTACCCTAGAGGCAAAACTCTACCTAATGCCTTTAGTCCCATGTCTCTAGCCCTTCTAGAAGTACCCGTACTTTTTACCACCTGAGAAGTAGCTATATATATATAATGTAAAATAGGATGGTTTTTGAAGAGTTATACGAAATATGAATAAAATATAGAATTATTAAGAGAAATTCAAGGTACTGCGTAGCCTAGTGGTTAGCGTGGTAGTCTCATAGCCAGAAGCTTATTGGATCAATGCTTGCCTGGATGTTGTATTTTTCTTTTTTTGGATTATTTTAAAATTTTTTTTTTTTTATTTTGTTTAAATTTTCTATTTTATTTTTTTTTAATATATAACAGAAAAATGTTATAAAATTTTAAAGAAAATTTCCAAAAAAATATTCTTATAATAGTTTGGAAAAATTCGCAAAAATTTTAAGTACATAAATATGTATGTATGTATATTTTTTTTAAAGCTTCCTGAGTAATTTTTTTTAAGCTTTCTATATGAATTTAATAATATTCAAAACTGTAGAATATATAGAAATAAATTTTAAACGCATAATTATTAAATCATGGGAGTAAACATACAAAAATTAATTTTTCAAATAAAGAAAAGGTTTAGTCAAAAACAAAATAATAATTTTATTCATATATATGTATGTATGTATGTATGAATATATGTGTGTATGTATATATGAATGGATTAGAATTGAAGATTTTGAAATTTTTCGTTCCAACATATGAACGTATGTACATATGAATGTATTAGAATCGAAAATTAAAAAAGAAACAAAAACAAAATAATAATTTATGTATGTAAAAATATATGTATGTATGTATATATGAATACATGTGTGTATGTATGTATATATGAATGGATTAGAATTGAAGATTTTAAAATTTTTCGTTCCAACATATGAACGTATGTACATATGAATGTATTAGAATCGAAAATTTTGAAATTTTGCTGTTGGAAAAATTAGAAATAAAATTATTAACACAAACACACGTTATTATGAATGTATACCTAGTTTTTTTAAAACTGCGGGTGAACATATAGAAATAAATTTCTCAAATAAAGAAAAGGTTTAGGTTAAAATAAAATAATAATTGTATTCAAATATATATATGTACATATGAATGTAATTTTTTTAAATAAAGAAAAGGTTTAGGCAAAAACAAAATAATAATTTTATTCAAATATATGTATGTATATATAAATGTATTAAAATTTAGCATTTTACAGTTTTCCGTTTGGAACAATAAAAATAAAATTCTAACTACATACGTACATACATATATTCTGTATGTACATATATTTTTTTAAAGCTTGCTGACGAAACGTAATGTTCAAAACAATAACAAATGAAATATTAATATTCAGATGTCACAAAACATCTGATGTCTGATAAAAGCTGACATTTATTTACGTTAAGATTAATTCGTTTATCCGCAACAAAAATATGTGAGATCATTATATTTTCAAATATTATTTATTTCTCGGTTTGTGTTTCTAATAATAAAAATAACGTAAAATGTATCATTTATTTCTTGGTTTGTGTTTCTAATTATAAAAAGTATAAAAGAAAAACGTGCTTTTGTTATACAAAAATTTTTTCAGAAAATCTTAAAATAGAGCTATTTCGGGGCTAAAAAGTTCCAATGTCAGATTTTTCTGGTACCCTAGAGGCAAAACTCTACCTAATGCCTTTAGTCCCATGTCTCTAGCTCTTCTAGAAGTACCCGTACTTTTTACCACCTGAGAAGTAGCTATCTATATTATATTTTACAAGATTTTTCCAGTTCATGAACAGGTATACATATAATCTAATAAATAACAAAAACAAAAAAATGAAAATAGCAAAAGAGAATACTGGGTAGAAGCATTACTCAATTGATTATACATACTGTAAAACAAAAACAAAAAATGAAAAGCGAAAAGCGAAAGAGAATAAAAAAAGGGTAGTAATATTTTTTTTGTTTTTTTGCTTTACTACCATAAACAAAAATAAAAAGCAAAAGGAAGCGAAATATTTTAAATGAGTTAAGTAAGAGTAAAATAATTTTTTGTTGTTGTATTTAACATGGAATGGAATTAAAAAAAATAAAACTAAAAATTGTGAGAGATATAAGAACACGAATAACGTTACGTTACGTACTAAGGCAATTATTCTTCGTGTGCTTGCGAAATTTCAAATGAGTAAGTAGCCAAGTCAGGTCTGTATAAAGAAAAGAGGCATTGATTTTTTATTAATTCACATTTACTTTGGTTTTAAAGTTTAGCGTAAAGGTACTTTTCCTTTTAATTTTGTTCGGCATCAGTTCCCCATCCGTCTTGCATATGCCATGACTATAAATAAGTCCCAAGGGCAAACGTTTGAAAAGGTTGGCCTCTATCTCCCCCAGCCGTGCTTTTCGCATGGGCAATTATACACAGTATGTTCAAGAGCCATAGACTCCAATTCTTTAAAAATTCAAGTCAAAGATACGGTTCGTCAGGGAAAAATCGATGATGGAAATATTTTAACAGATAACGTTGTTTATAAGGAAATTTTTCGTTCTTAATTGTTAACTAATTCTTAAATTGAATTTTAATCATATCTATGTAATTAACAGTGACACATATTACATCTTAAAATTTATTAAATTAAAAATATTTTCATTACTTTTATTTATCATTAGTATTCAAACCAATATGATATTTATGTATATACAAGTATATACCTGCATATGTATGCCATAATATGTACAAATTTTTCTAAACTTATTTTAAAATTGATTGCCACAATCCTGTTTTTACAACAGATAATGCTGCTTATAAGCAAACCACAGGGGCCCCTAGTATATATATAATGTAAAATAGGATGGTTTTTGAAGAGTTATACGAAATATGAATAAAATATAGAATTATTAAGAGAAATTCAAGGTACTGCGTAGCCTAGTGGTTAGCGTGGTAGTCTCATAGCCAGAAGCTTATTGGATCAATGCTTGCCTGGATGTTGTATTTTTCTTTTTTTGGATTATTTTAAAATTTTTTTTTTTTTATTTTGTTTAAATTTTCTATTTTATTTTTTTTTAATATATAACAGAAAAATGTTATAAAATTTTAAAGAAAATTTCCAAAAAAATATTCTTATAATAGTTTGGAAAAATTCGCAAAAATTTTAAGTACATAAATATGTATGTATGTATATTTTTTTTAAAGCTTCCTGAGTAATTTTTTTTAAGCTTTCTATATGAATTTAATAATATTCAAAACTGTAGAATATATAGAAATAAATTTTAAACGCATAATTATTAAATCATGGGAGTAAACATACAAAAATTAATTTTTCAAATAAAGAAAAGGTTTAGTCAAAAACAAAATAATAATTTTATTCATATATATGTATGTATGTATGTATGAATATATGTGTGTATGTATATATGAATGGATTAGAATTGAAGATTTTGAAATTTTTCGTTCCAACATATGAACGTATGTACATATGAATGTATTAGAATCGAAAATTAAAAAAGAAACAAAAACAAAATAATAATTTATGTATGTAAAAATATATGTATGTATGTATATATGAATACATGTGTGTATGTATGTATATATGAATGGATTAGAATTGAAGATTTTAAAATTTTTCGTTCCAACATATGAACGTATGTACATATGAATGTATTAGAATCGAAAATTTTGAAATTTTGCTGTTGGAAAAATTAGAAATAAAATTATTAACACAAACACACGTTATTATGAATGTATACCTAGTTTTTTTAAAACTGCGGGTGAACATATAGAAATAAATTTCTCAAATAAAGAAAAGGTTTAGGTTAAAATAAAATAATAATTGTATTCAAATATATATATGTACATATGAATGTAATTTTTTTAAATAAAGAAAAGGTTTAGGCAAAAACAAAATAATAATTTTATTCAAATATATGTATGTATATATAAATGTATTAAAATTTAGCATTTTACAGTTTTCCGTTTGGAACAATAAAAATAAAATTCTAACTACATACGTACATACATATATTCTGTATGTACATATATTTTTTTAAAGCTTGCTGACGAAACGTAATGTTCAAAACAATAACAAATGAAATATTAATATTCAGATGTCACAAAACATCTGATGTCTGATAAAAGCTGACATTTATTTACGTTAAGATTAATTCGTTTATCCGCAACAAAAATATGTGAGATCATTATATTTTCAAATATTATTTATTTCTCGGTTTGTGTTTCTAATAATAAAAATAACGTAAAACGTATCATTTATTTCTTGGTTTGTGTTTCTAATTATAAAAAGTATAAAAGAAAAACGTGCTTTTGTTATACAAAAATTTTTTCAGAAAATCTTAAAATAGAGCTATTTCGGGGCTAAAAAGTTCCAATGTCAGATTTTTCTGGTACCCTAGAGGCAAAACTCTACCTAATGCCTTTTGTCCCATGTCTCTAGCCCTTCTAGAAGTACCCGTACTTTTTACCACCTGAGAAGTAGCTATATATATATAATGTAAAAAAGGATGGTTTTTGAAGAGTTATACGAAATATGAATAAAATATAGAATTATTAAGAGAAATTCAAGGTACTGCGTAGCCTAGTGGTTAGCGTGGTAGTCTCATAGCCAGAAGGTTATTGGATCAATGCTTGCCTGGATGTTGTATTTTTCTTTTTTTGGATTATTTTAAAAATTTTTTTTTTTTATTTTGTTTAAATTTTGTATTTTATTTTTTTTTAATATATAACAGAAAAATGTTATAAAATTTTAAAGAAAATTTCCAAAAAAATATTCTTAAAATAGTTTGAAAAAATTCGCAAAAATTTTAAGTACATAAATATGTATGTATGTATATTTTTTTTAAAGCTTCCTGAGTAATTTTTTTTAAGCTTTCTATATGAATTTAATAATATTCAAAACTGTAGAATATATAGAAATAAATTTTAAACGCATAATTATTAAATCATGGGAGTAAACATACAAAAATTAATTTTTCAAATAAAGAAAAGGTTTAGTCAAAAACAAAATAATAATTTTATTCATATATATGTATGTATGTATGTATGAATATATGTGTGTATGTATATATGAATGGATTAGAATTGAAGATTTTGAAATTTTTCGTTCCAACATATGAACGTATGTACATATGAATGTATTAGAATCGAAAATTAAAAAAGAAACAAAAACAAAATAATAATTTATGTATGTAAAAATATATGTATGTATGTATATATGAATACATGTGTGTATGTATGTATATATGAATGGATTAGAATTGAAGATTTTAAAATTTTTCGTTCCAACATATGAACGTATGTACATATGAATGTATTAGAATCGAAAATTTTGAAATTTTGCTATTGGAAAAATTAGAAATAAAATTATTAACACAAACACACGTTATTATGAATGTATACCTAGTTTTTTTAAAACTGCGGGTGAACATATAGAAATAAATTTCTCAAATAAAGAAAAGGTTTAGGTTAAAATAAAATAATAATTGTATTCAAATATATATATGTACATATGAATGTAATTTTTTTAAATAAAGAAAAGGTTTAGGCAAAAACAAAATAGTAATTTTATTCAAATATATGTATGTATATATAAATGTATTAAAATTTAGCATTTTACAGTTTTCCGTTTGGAACAATAAAAATAAAATTCTAACTACATACGTACATACATATATTCTGTATGTACATATATTTTTTTAAAGCTTGCTGAGGAAACGTAATGTTCAAAACAATAACAAATGAAATATTAATATTCAGGTGTCACAAAACATCTGATGTCTGATAAAAGCTGACATTTATTTACGTTAAGATTAATTCGTTTATCCGCAACAAAAATATGTGAGATCATTATATTTTCAAATATTATTTATTTCTCGGTTTGTGTTTCTAATAATAAAAATAACGTAAAACGTATCATTTATTTCTTGGTTTGTGTTTCTAATTATAAAAAGTATAAAAGAAAAACGTGCTTTTGTTATACAAAAATTTTTTCAGAAAATCTTAAAATAGAGCTATTTCGGGGCTAAAAAGTTCCAATGTCAGATTTTTCTGGTACCCTAGAGGCAAAACTCTACCTAATGCCTTTTGTCCCATGTCTCTAGCCCTTCTAGAAGTACCCGTACTTTTTACCACCTGAGAAGTAGCTATATATATATAATGTAAAATAGGATGGTTTTTGAAGAGTTATACGAAATATGAATAAAATATAGAATTATTAAGAGAAATTCAAGGTACTGCGTAGCCTAGTGGTTAGCGTGGTAGTCTCATAGCCAGAAGGTTATTGGATCAATGCTTGCCTATATGTTGTATTTTTCTTTTTTTGGATTATTTTAAAAATTTTTTTTTTTTATTTTGTTTAAATTTTGTATTTTATTTTTTTTTTAATATATAACAGAAAAATGTTAAAAAATTTTAAAGAAAATTTCCAAAAAAATATTCTTATAATAGTTTGGAAAAATTCGCAAAAATTTTAAGTACATAAATATGTATGTATGTATATTTTTTTTAAAGCTTCCTGAGTAATTTTTTTTAAGCTTTCTATATGAATTTAATAATATTCAAAACTGTAGAATATATAGAAATAAATTTTAAACGCATAATTATTAAATCATGGGAGTAAACATACAAAAATTAATTTTTCAAATAAAGAAAAAGTTTAGTCAAAAACAAAATAATAATTTTATTCATATATATGTATGTAGGTATGTATGAATATATGTGTGTATGTATATATGAATGGATTAGAATTGAAGATTTTGAAATTTTTCGTTCCAACATATGAACGTATGTACATATGAATGTATTAGAATCGAAAATTAAAAAAGAAACAAAAACAAAATAATAATTTATGTATGTAAAAATATATGTATGTATATATGAATACATGTGTGTATGTATGTATATATGAATGGATTAGAATTGAAGATTTTAAAATTTTTCGTTCCAACATATGAACGTATGTACATATGAATGTATTAGAATCGAAAATTTTGAAATTTTGCTGTTGGAAAAATTAGAAATAAAATTATTAACACAAACACACGTTATTATGAATGTATACCTAGTTTTTTTAAAACTGCGGGTGAACATATAGAAATAAATTTCTCAAATAAAGAAAAAGTTTAGGTTAAAATAAAATAATAATTGTATTCAAATATATATATGTACATATGAATGTAATATGTACATATTTCGGGGCTAAAAAGTTCCAATGTCAGATTTTTCTGGTACCCTAGAGGCAAAACTCTACCTAATGCCTTTTGTCCCATGTCTCTAGCCCTTCTAGAAGTACCCGTACTTTTTACCACCTGAGAAGTAGCTATATATATATAATTAAATGTAAGGTTGACTAACAGAATAAAAGTTAAGTTAAATTATATTTATAATACTGTTTCAAAGGAAAATAAGTACTTTTCTATGTTAAAATAACTTAAGTGTAAAGTTAATTAATAGAATAAAACTTAAATCAAATTAAAAAGAAAGTTAAATAAATAAAAGAAATAAGATCTAAAAATAACAACTATTGTGTTTTTTCTGTTTCGAATATAATAAATATATTTTCTGTGAAATTTGTCTCGTTGGTACAACTTGACAAAATTTGACAAATGCCAGATGACAGATGATAGATGACATATGAAGGATGACAGATGACATATGACATATGACAGATGACAAATGACAAATGACAGATGACAGATGACAGATGACAGATGACAGATGACAGAAGACAGATGACAGATGACAAATGACAGATGACAGATGACAGATGACAGCTGGCAGATGACAGATGACATATGAAAGATGACAGATGACATATGACAGATGACAGATGACAAATGACAGAAGACAGAAGACAGAAGACAGAAGACAGAAGACAGATGACAGATGACAGATGACAGATGACAGATGACCGATGACAGATGACAGATGACAGCTGACAGATAACAGATGACAGATGACAGATGACAGATGAAAGATGACAGATGACAGATGACAGATGACAGATGACAGATGACAGATGACAAATGACAGATGACAGATTTCACATCACGATGCAGATGGCAGATAACAAATGACAGATGACAGATAACAGAAGACACGTGATAAATTACAGATGACCGGTGACAAATGACAGATGCCAGGTGACACATCTGATGGCAGATGACCATTCACAGATGACATATGACAGATGCCAGATGAGATGTGATAGATGACATATGACATATGACAGATGTCAGCTGACATTGGACAGATGACAGGTGGCATATGACAGATGACAAATGACAGATGACACATGGCAAATGAAAGATGACACATGGCAAATGACAGATGACAAATGAGAGAAAACAGATGGCAGATGACAGATGACAGATGACAGGTGACAAATGACAGATGACAGATGATAAATGAAAATTGAGAGATGACAGGCGACAGATGACAGATGACACATGACAGAAGACGGATGACAGATGGCAAATGAGAGATGACATATGACAGATGACAGATGATAGATGATAGATGGCAGATGACAGATGACAGATGACAGATGACAGATGACAGATGACAGATGACAGATGACAGATGACAGATGAAAGATGACAGATGACTGATGACAGATGACAGATGACAGATGACAGATGACAGACGACAGATAACAGATGACAGATAAGAGATGACAGATGACAGATGACAGAAGACAGATAACAAATGAAAGATGACAGATGACAGATGACAGATGACAGATGACAGATGACAGATGACACATGACAGAAGACGGATGACAGATGGCAAATGAGAGATGGCAGATGACATATGACAGATGACAGATGACAGATGGTAGATGACAGATGGCAGATGACAGATGACAGATGACAGATGACAGATGACAGATGACAGATGAAAGATGACAGATGACAGATGACAGATGACAGATGACAGATGACAGATGACAGATGACAGATGACAGATGACAGATGACAGACGACAGATGACAGATGACAGATAACAGATGACAGATGACATATGACATATGACAGATGACATATGGCAGAAGACGGATGACAGATGGCAAATGAGAGATGACAGGCGACAGCTGTCTGATGGCAGATGACAAATGACCATTGACAGATGACATATGACAGATGAAGATGACATATGACACACGACAAATGACAGATGGCAGATGACAGGTGACAGACGACAGCTGACAGATGCCAGATACCAGATGACAGATGACACATGACAAATGACAGATGACAGATGACAGATGACAGATGACAGATGACAGATGAAAGATGACATATGACAGATGACAGATGGCAAATAAAAATTGAGAGATGACAGGTGACAGATGTCAGATTACCGATGACAAATGAAAATTGAGAGATGACAGGTGACAGATGACAGATGGCATATGACAGAAGACGGATGACAGATGGCAAACGAGAGATGACAGGCGACAGCTGCCTGATGGCAGATGACAGATGACCACTGACAGATGACATATGAAAGATGAAGATGACAGATGACAGATGACATATGACAGATGAAAGATGACAGATGACAGATGACATATGATAGATGATAGATGACAGATGACAGATGACAGATGACGGATGAGGATGACAGATGACAGATGACAGATGACAGATGACAGATGACAGATGACAGATGACAGATGACAGATGACAGATGACAGATGACAGATGACAGATGACAGATGACAGATGACAGACGACAGATGACAGATGACAGATGACAGATGACAGATGACAGATGACAGATAACAGATGACAGATGACATATGACAGAAGACAGATGACATATGGCAGATGGCAAATGAAAGATGACAGGCGAGAGCTGCCTGATGGCAGATGACAGACGACCATTGACAGATGACATATGACAGATGAAGATGACATATGACACATGACAAATGACAGATGACAGATGACAAATGAAAATTGAAAGATGACAGGTGACATATGACAGATGACCGATGACAAAAGAAAATTGAGCGATGACACGTGACAGGTGACAGATGACAGATGACAGATGACAGATGACAGAAGACAGATGACAGATGGCAAATGAGAGATGACAAGCGACAGCTGCCTGATGACGGATGATAGATGACCATTGACAGATGACGAATGATAGATGCCAGATGACATGTGACAAATGACAGATGACTGATAACAAATGACGAATGACAGATGACAAATTAGAGATGACAGGCGACAGATGCTAGATGGCGGATGACACGTAATAAATGACAGATGACACTTAACAGAAGACAAATGACAGGTGACAGCTGACATATGACAGATGACAGATGACAGATCACAGATGACAGAAGACAGGTGACAGATGCCAGCTGACATATGACAGATGACACATGACATATTACAGATGACAAATGACGGATGACAGATGGCAAATGACAGATGACAGATGATAAATGACAGATGACAGATGACAGATGACATATGACAGATGACAAATGACAGATGACAGATGACAGATGACAGATTACAGATAAAAAATGACAGATGATAGATGACAGATGAGAGATGACAGGTGACAGATGACAGATGACAGATCGCAGATGACAGATGACAGATGACAGATGAAATATGACAGAAGACAAATGACAGATGGCAAATGAGAGATGACAGGCGACAGCTGCCTGGTGGCAGATGACAGATGACCATTGACAGATGACATATGACAGATGACATGTGACAGATGACAGATGGTATACGACAGATGACAAATGATAGAAGTCAGATGGCAAATGAGAGATGACAGGTGACAGCTGCCTGATGGCAGATGATAGATGACCATTGACAGAAGACAGATGACAAAAGACAAATGACAGAAGACAGATGACAGATGAAAGATGACATATGACAGATGACAAATAACAGATGACAGACGGCAAATGACAGATGACAAATGAGGGAAAACAGATGACAGATGACAGACGACCATTGACAGATGACAGATGACAGATGACAGATGACAGAAGACAGATGACAGATGAAAGATGACATATGACAGATGACAGATGAAAGATGACAAATGAAAATTGAGAGATGACAGGTGACAGATGACAGATGACAAATGACAGATGACCGATGATATATGACAGAAGACAGAAGACAAATGGCAAATGAGAGATGACAGGTGACAGTTGCCTGATGGCAGATGATAGATGACAGATGAAAGATGACATATGACAGATGACAGATGACAGATCACAGATGATAGATGATAGATGATTGATGACAGATGATTGATGATAGATCACAGATGATAGATGATAGATGATTGATGACAGATGACAGATGGCAGATGACATATGACATATGACAGAAGGCAGATGACAGATGACAGATGACAGATGACATATGACAGAAGACAGATGACAGATGACAGATGACAAATGACAGATGACGTATGACAGATGGCAAATGAGAGAAGACAGGCGACAGTTGCCTGATGGCAGATGACAGATGACATATGACAGATGACAGATGACAGATGACAGATGACAGATGATAGATGACCATTGACAGATGACAGATGCCAGATGCTAGATGCCAGATGCCAGATGCCAGATGACAGATGACAGATGACACATGACAAATGACAGATGACAGATGACAGATGAAAGATCACAGATGACAGATGACAAATGACAAATGAAAATTGAGAGATGACAGGTGACATATGACAGAAGACAGATGACAGATGACAGATGACAAATGACAGATGACGTATGACAGATGGCAAATGAGAGAAGACAGGCGACAGCTGCCTGATGGCAGATGACAGATAACCATTGACAGATGACATATGACAGATGAAGATGACATATGACACATGACACATGACATATGACAGACGACAGATGACAGACGACAGACGACAGATGACAGATGACACATGACAGATGACAGTTGACAGATGACAGATGACAGATGATAGATGACCATTGACAGATGACAGATGACAGATGCCAGATGACATGTGACAGATGACAGATGAAAAACGACGGATGACAGATGGCAAATGACAGATGACAGATGACATATGACAGATGACAGATGACATGTGACAGAAGACAGAAGACATATGACATATGGCAAATGAGAGAAGACAGGCGACAGCTGCCTGATGGTAGATGACAGATGACATATGAAAGAAGACAGATGACATATGACATATGGCAAGTGAAGGAAGACAGCCGACAGCTGCCTGATGACAGATGATAGATGACCATTGACAGATGACAGATGCCAGATGACATGTGTCAGATGACAGATGAAAAACGACGGATGACTGATGGCAAATGACAGATGACAGATGACATATGACAGATGACAGATGACAAATGAAAATTTAGAGATGACAGTTAACAGATGACATATGACAGCTGACAGATGACAGATAACAAATGAAAATTGAGAGATGACAAGTGACAGATGACAGATCACAGATGACAGAAGACAGGTGACACATCTGTTGGCAGATGGCAGATGACCAATGACAGATGACATATGACAGATTCCGGATGACATGTGACAGATGGCGTATGACATATGACAGATGCCAGCTGACATATGACAGATGACAGATGACATATTACAGATGACAAATGGCGGATGACAGATGGCAAATGATGACCATTGACAGATGACATATGACAGATGACAGATGACATATGACATATGAAACATGACAAATGACAGACGACAGATGACAGATGACATATGACAGAAGACAGGTGACAAATGACAGTTGCCTGATGGCAGATGATAGATGACAGATGAAAGATGACATATGACAGATGACAGATGGCAGATCACAGATGATAGATGATAGATGACAGATGAAAGATGACATATGACAGATGACAGATGACAGATCACAGATGATAGATGATAGATGATTGATGACAGATGATTGATGATAGATCACAGATGATAGATGATAGATGATTGATGACAGATGACAGATGGCAGATGACATATGACATATGACAGAAGGCAGATGACAGATGGCAAATGAGAGATGACAGGCGACAGCTGCCTGATGGCAGATGATAGATGACCATTGACAGATGACAGATGACAGATGACAGATGACACATAACACATGACAGATGACAGATGACAAATGAGAGAACACAGATGACAGATGACAGATCATAGATGATAGATGATAGATGATAGATGACAGATGACAGATGACAGATGACAGATGACATATGACAGAAGGCAGATGACCTATGACAAATGAAAATTGAGAGATGACAGGTGACAGGTGACAGATGACAGATGACAGAAGACAGATGACAGATGACCGATGATATATGACAGAAGACAGATGACAGATGGCAAATGAGAGATGACATATGACAGTAGACAGATGAAATATGACGGATGGAAAATGAGAGAAGACAGGCGACAGCTGCCTGATGGCAGATGATAGATGACCATTGACAGATGACAGATGACAAAAGACAGATGACAGAAGACAGATGACAGATGAAAGATGACATATGACGGATGACAAATGACAGATGACAGATGGCAAATGACAGATGACACTTGACACATGACGTATGACAGATGGCAAATAAAAAATTACAGATGACAGATGACAGATGACAGATGACAGATGACATATGACAGAAGACAGATGAAATATGACGGATGGAAAATGAGAGACGACAGGCGACAGCTGCCTGATGGCAGATGATAGATGACCATTGACAGATGACAGATGACAGATGACAGAAGACAGAAGACAGATGACAGATGAAAGATGACATATGACAGATGACAGATGACAGATGACCAATGACAAATGAAAATTGAGAGATGACAGGTGACAGATGACAGATGACAGATGACAGATGACCGATGATATATGACAGAACACAGATGACAGATGGCAAATGAGAGATGACAGGTGACAGCTGATGATGACAAATGACAGATGACGCTTGACACATGACGTATGACAGATGGCAAATAAAAAATGACAGATGACATATGACAGATGACAGATGACAAATGAAAATCGAGAAATGAAGGTGACAGGTGACATATGGCAGATGACAGATAACAAATGAAAATTGAGAGATGACATGTGAGAGATGACAGACGACATATGACAGATGGCAAATGAGGGAAGACAGGCGACAGCTGCCTGATGGCAGCTGACAGATGACCATTGATAGATGACATATGATAGATGAAGATGACATATGACACATGACAAATGACAGATGACAGATGACAAATGACAGATGACAGATGACAGATGAAAGATCACAGATGACAGATGACGGATGACAAATGACAAATGAAAATTGAGAGATGACAGGTGACAGATGACAGATGACCCATCACAAATGAAAATTGAGCGATGACAGGTGACAGGTGACAGGTGACAGATGACAGATGACAGATGACAGAAGGCAGATGACAGATGACACATGACAGATGACAGATGACAGATGACAGATGACAAATGACAGATGACATATGACAGAAGACAGATGACAGATGACAGATGACAAATGACAGATGACATATGACAGATGAGGATGACATATCACACATGACACATGACATATGACAGACGACAGATGACAGACGACAGACGACAGATGACAGATGACACATAACAGATGACAGATGACAGATGACAGATGACAGATGATAGATGACCATTGACAGATGACAGATGACAGATGCCAGATGCTAGATGCCAGATGCCAGATGCCAGATGACAGATGACAGATGACACATGACAAATGACAGATGACAGATGACAGATGAAAGATCACAGATGACAGATGACAGATGACAAACGACAAATGAAAATTGAGAGATGACAGGTGACAGATGACAGATGACAGATGACAGAAGGCAGATGACAGATGACACATGACAGGTGACAGATGACAGATGACAGATGACAAATGACAGATGACATATGACAGAAGACAGATGACAGATGACAGATGACAAATGACAGATGACGTATGACAGATGGCAAATGAGAGAAGACAGGCGACAGCTGCCTGATGGCAGATGACATATAACCATTGACAGATGACATATGACAGATGAAGATCACATATGACACATGACACATGACATGTGACAGACGACAGATGACAGACGACAGACGACAGATGACAGATGACACATGACAGATGACAGTTGACAGATGACAGATGACAGATGATAGATGACCATTGACAGATGACAGATGACAGATGCCAGATGACATGTGACAGCTGACAGATGAAAAACGACGGATGACAGATGGCAAATGACAGATGACAGATGACATATGACAGATGACAGATGACATGTGACAGAAGACAGAAGACATATGACATATGGCAAATGAGAGAAGACAGGCGACAGCTGCCTGATGGTAGATGACAGATGACATATGAAAGAAGACAGATGATATATGACATATGGCAAGTGAAGGAAGACAGCCGACAGCTGCCTGATGACAGATGATAGATGACCATTGACAGATGACAGACGCCAGATGACATGTGACAGATGACAGATGAAAAACGACGGATGACAGATGGCAAATGACAGATGACAGATGACATATGACAGATGACAGATGACAAATGAAAATTGAGAGATGACAGTTGACAGATGACATATGACAGATGACAGATGACAGATAACAAATGAAAATTGAGAGATGACAAGTGACAGATGACAGATCACAGATGACAGAAGACAGGTGACACATCTGTTGGCAGATGGCAGACGACCAATGACAGATGACATATGACAGATCCCGGATGACATGTGACAGATGGCGTATGACATATGACAGATGCCAGCTGACATATGACAGATGACAGATGACATATTACAGATGACAAATGGCGGATGACAGATGGCAAATGATAGATGACAGATGACATATGACAGGTGACAGATGACAGATGACATATGACAGATGACAGATGACAAATGACAGATGACTGATGACAGATGACAGATGAAAGATGACAGATGACAGATGACAGATGATAGATGACAGATAACAGATGACAGATGACAGATGACAAATGACAGAAGGCAGATGATAGATGAGAGACGACAGATGACAGATAGGAGATGACAGATGACAGAAGACAGATGACTGATGGCAAATGAGAGATGACAGGCGACAGCTGCCTGATGGCAAATGACAGATAACCGATGACATATGACAGATGACAGATGAGGGAAAACAGATGACAGATGACAGACGACCATTGACAGATGACAGATGACAGATGACAGATGACAGAAGACAGATGACAGATGAAAGATGACATATGACAGATGACAGATGAAAGATGACAAATGAAAATTGAGAGATGACAGGTGACAGATGACAGATGACAAATGACAGATGACCGATGATATATGACAGAAGACAGAAGACAAATGGCAAATGAGAGATGACAGGTGACAGTTGCCTGATGGCAGATGATAGATGACAGATGAAAGATGACATATGACAGATGACAGATGACAGATCACAGATGATAGATGATAGATGATTGATGACAGATGATTGATGATAGATCACAGATGATAGATGATAGATGATTGATGACAGATGACAGATGGCAGATGACATATGACATATGACAGAAGGCAGATGACAGATGACAGATGACAGATGACATATGACAGAAGACAGATGACAGATGACAGATGACAAATGACAGATGACGTATGACAGATGGCAAATGAGAGAAGACAGGCGACAGTTGCCTGATGGCAGATGACAGATGACATATGACAGATGACAGATGACAGATGACAGATGACAGATGATAGATGACCATTGACAGATGACAGATGCCAGATGCTAGATGCCAGATGCCAGATGCCAGATGACAGATGACAGATGACACATGACAAATGACAGATGACAGATGACAGATGAAAGATCACAGATGACAGATGACAGATGACAAATGACAAATGAAAATTGAGAGATGACAGGTGACATATGACAGAAGACAGATGACAGATGACAGATGACAAATGACAGATGACGTATGACAGATGGCAAATGAGAGAAGACAGGCGACAGCTGCCTGATGGCAGATGACAGATAACCATTGACAGATGACATATGACAGATGAAGATGACATATGACACATGACACATGACATATGACAGACGACAGATGACAGACGACAGACGACAGATGACAGATGACACATGACAGATGACAGTTGACAGATGACAGATGACAGATGATAGATGACCATTGACAGATGACAGATGACAGATGCCAGATGACATGTGACAGATGACAGATGAAAAACGACGGATGACAGATGGCAAATGACAGATGACAGATGACATATGACAGATGACAGATGACATGTGACAGAAGACAGAAGACATATGACATATGGCAAATGAGAGAAGACAGGCGACAGCTGCCTGATGGTAGATGACAGATGACATATGAAAGAAGACAGATGACATATGACATATGGCAAGTGAAGGAAGACAGCCGACAGCTGCCTGATGACAGATGATAGATGACCATTGACAGATGACAGATGCCAGATGACATGTGACAGATGACAGATGAAAAACGACGGATGACAGATGGCAAATGACAGATGACAGATGACATATGACAGATGACAGATGACAAATGAAAATTTAGAGATGACAGTTAACAGATGACATATGACAGCTGACAGATGACAGATAACAAATGAAAATTGAGAGATGACAAGTGACAGATGACAGATCACAGATGACAGAAGACAGGTGACACATCTGTTGGCAGATGGCAGATGACCAATGACAGATGACATATGACAGATTCCGGATGACATGTGACAGATGGCGTATGACATATGACAGATGCCAGCTGACATATGACAGATGACAGATGACATATTACAGATGACAAATGGCGGATGACAGATGGCAAATGATGACCATTGACAGATGACATATGACAGATGACAGATGACATATGACATATGAAACATGACAAATGACAGACGACAGATGACAGATGACATATGACAGAAGACAGGTGACAAATGACAGTTGCCTGATGGCAGATGATAGATGACAGATGAAAGATGACATATGACAGATGACAGATGACAGATCACAGATGATAGATGATAGATGACAGATGAAAGATGACATATGACAGATGACAGATGACAGATCACAGATGATAGATGATAGATGATTGATGACAGATGATTGATGATAGATCACAGATGATAGATGATAGATGATTGATGACAGATGACAGATGGCAGATGACATATGACATATGACAGAAGGCAGATGACAGATGGCAAATGAGAGATGACAGGCGACAGCTGCCTGATGGCAGATGATAGATGACCATTGACAGATGACAGATGACAGATGACAGATGACACATAACACATGACAGATGACAGATGACAAATGAGAGAACACAGATGACAGATGACAGATCACAGATGATAGATGATAGATGATAGATGACAGATGACAGATGACAGATGACAGATGACATATGACAGAAGGCAGATGACCTATGACAAATGAAAATTGAGAGATGACAGGTGACAGGTGACAGATGACAGATGACAGAAGACAGATGACAGATGACCGATGATATATGACAGAAGACAGATGACAGATGGCAAATGAGAGATGACATATGACAGAAGACAGATGAAATATGACGGATGGAAAATGAGAGAAGACAGGCGACAGCTGCCTGATGGCAGATGATAGATGACCATTGACAGATGACAGATGACAAAAGACAGATGACAGAAGACAGATGACAGATGAAAGATGACATATGACGGATGACAAATGACAGATGACAGATGGCAAATGACAGATGACACTTGACACATGACGTATGACAGATGGCAAATAAAAAATGACAGATGACAGATGACAGATGACAGATGACAGATGACATATGACAGAAGACAAATGAAATATGACGGATGGAAAATGAGAGACGACAGGCGACAGCTGCCTGATGGCAGATGATAGATGACCATTGACTGATGACAGATGACAGATGACAGAAGACAGAAGACAGATGACAGATGAAAGATGACATATGACAGATGACAGATGACCGATGACAAATGAAAATTGAGAGATGACAGGTGACAGATGACAGATGACAGATGACCGATGGTATATGACAGAACACAGATGACAGATGGCAAATGAGAGATGACAGGTGACAGCTGATGATGACAAATGACAGATGACACTTGACACATGACGTATGACAGATGGCAAATAAAAAATGACAGATGACATATGACAGATGACAGATGACAAATGAAAATCGAGAAATGAAGGTGACAGGTGACATATGGCAGATGACAGATAACAAATGAAAATTGAGAGATGACATGTGAGAGATGACAGACGACATATGACAGATGGCAAATGAGGGAAGACAGGCGACAGCTGCCTGATGGCAGCTGACAGATGACCATTGATAGATGACATATGATAGATGAAGATGACATATGACACATGACAAATGACAGATGACAGATGACAAATGACAGATGACAGATGACAGATGAAAGATCACAGATGACAGATGACGGATGACAAATGACAAATGAAAATTGAGAGATGACAGGTGACAGATGACAGATGACCCATCACAAATGAAAATTGAGCGATGACAGGTGACAGGTGACAGGTGACAGATGACAGATGACAGATGACAGAAGGCAGATGACAGATGACACATGACAGATGACAGATGACAGATGACAGATGACAAATGACAGATGACATATGACAGAAGACAGATGACAGATGACAGATGACAAATGACAGATGACATATGACAGATGAGGACGACATATCACACATGACACATGACATATGACAGACGACAGATGACAGACGACAGACGACAGATGACAGATGACACATAACAGATGACAGATGACAGATGACAGATGACAGATGATAGATGACCATTGACAGATGACAGATGACAGATGCCAGATGCTAGATGCCAGATGCCAGATGCCAGATGACAGATGACAGATGACACATGACAAATGACAGATGACAGATGACAGATGAAAGATCACAGATGACAGATGACAGATGAAAAACGACAAATGAAAATTGAGAGATGACAGGTGACAGATGACAGATGACAGATGACAGAAGGCAGATGACAGATGACACATGACAGGTGACAGATGACAGATGACAGATGACAAATGACAGATGACATATGACAGAAGACAGATGACAGATGACAGATGACAAATGACAGATGACGTATGACAGATGGCAAATGAGAGAAGACAGGCGACAGCTGCCTGATGGCAGATGACATATAACCATTGACAGATGACATATGACAGATGAAGATCACATATGACACATGACACATGACATGTGACAGACGACAGATGACAGACGACAGACGACAGATGACAGATGACACATGACAGATGACAGTTGACAGATGACAGATGACAGATGATAGATGACCATTGACAGATGACAGATGACAGATGCCAGATGACATGTGACAGCTGACAGATGAAAAACGACGGATGACAGATGGCAAATGACAGATGACAGATGACATATGACAGATGACAGATGACATGTGACAGAAGACAGAAGACATATGACATATGGCAAATGAGAGAAGACAGGCGACAGCTGCCTGATGGTAGATGACAGATGACATATGAAAGAAGACAGATGATATATGACATATGGCAAGTGAAGGAAGACAGCCGACAGCTGCCTGATGACAGATGATAGATGACCATTGACAGATGACAGACGCCAGATGACATGTGACAGATGACAGATGAAAAACGACGGATGACAGATGGCAAATGACAGATGACAGATGACATATGACAGATGACAAATGAAAATTGAGAGATGACAGTTGACAGATGACATATGACAGATGACAGATGACAGATAACAAATGAAAATTGAGAGATGACAAGTGACAGATGACAGATCACAGATGACAGAAGACAGGTGACACATCTGTTGGCAGATGGCAGACGACCAATGACAGATGACATATGACAGATCCCGGATGACATGTGACAGATGGCGTATGACATATGACAGATGCCAGCTGACATATGACAGATGACAGATGACATTTTACAGATGACAAATGGCGGATGACAGATGGCAAATGATAGATGACAGATGACATATGACAGGTGACAGATGACAGATGACATATGACAGATGACAGATGACAAATGACAGATGACTGATGACAGATGACAGATGAAAGATGACAGATGACAGATGACAGATGATAGATGACAGATAACAGATGACAGATGACAGATGACAAATGACAGAAGGCAGATGATAGATGAGAGACGACAGATGACAGATAGGAGATGACAGATGACAGAAGACAGATGACTGATGGCAAATGAGAGAAGACAGGCGACAGCTGCCTGATGGCAAATGACAGATGACCGATGACATATGACAGATGACAGATGACATATGACATATGAAACATGACAAATGACAGACGACAGATGGCAGATGACATGTGACAGAAGACAGGTGACAAATGACAGAAGACAGATGACAGATGACAGATGACAGATGAGAGATGACAGATAATAGATGACAGATGACAGATGACAGATGACAGATGACAGATGACAGATGACACATGACAGATGACAAATGACAGATGACAGATTTCATATGGCAGATGCAGATGACAAATGAGAGAGCAAAGATGACAGATGGCCAATGGCAGATGACAGATGACAGATTACAGATGACACATGACAGATTACAGATGAGAGATGGCAGATGACAGATGACAGATGACAGAAGACAGATGATAGATGAGAGACGACAGCTGACAGATAGGAAATGACAGATAACAAATTAGAGATGACAGGCGACAGTTGCCAGATGGCGGATGACACGTAATAGATGACAGATGACAAATGACAGATGACAGATGACAGATGACAGATGACAGATGATAGATGACAGGTAACATGTGACAGATGACAGATGACACATGGCATATGAAAAATGACAAATGACAGATGAAAGATGGCATATGACAGATGACAAATGAGGGAAGACAGATGATACATGGCCAATGGCAGATGATATATGACAGAAGACAGATGACAGATGGCAAATGAGAGATAACAGGCGATAGCTGCCTGATGGCAGATGATAGATGACCATTAACAGATGACAGATGCCAGATGACATGTGACAGATGACATATGACACATGACAAATGACAGATGACTGATGACAGATGATATATGACAGAAGACAAATGACAGATGGCAAATGAGAGACGACAGATGACAAATGACAGATGACAGATGACAGATGACAGATGACAAATGACAGAAGACAGATGGCAGATGACAGATGAGAGATGAGAGATGACAGATAATAAATGACAGATGACAGATGACAGATGACAGATGACAGATGACAGATGCCAGATGACAAATGACAGATTACAGGTGACACATGAAAGATTTCAGATGACTGATGACAGATGACAGATGACGGATGACAGATGACAGATGACAGATGACAGATGACAGATGACAGATGACAGATGACAGATAACAGATGACAGATGACAGATGACAAATGACAGATGACAGATGATAGATGAGAGACGACAGATGCCAGATAGGAGATGACAGATGACAAATTAGAGATGACAGGCGACAGCTGCCAGATGGCAGATAATAGATGACCATTGACAGATGACAAATGACAGATGCCAGATGACATGTGACAGATGACAGACGACAGATGACAGATGACACATGACAGATCAGAGATGACAGGTGACACATGACAGAAGACAGATCACAGATGACAGATGACAGATGAAAGATGACAGATGACATATAACAGAAGACAGATGACATGTGACAGATGACAGATGGTATATGACAGATGACAAATGACAGATGACAGATGGCAAATGACATACGACAAATGAGAGAAAACAGATGACAGATGACATATGACAGAAGACAGATGGCAGATGACAGATGACAGATGACACATGACAGATGACAGATGACAGATGACAGATGACAGATGACAGATGACAGATGACAGATGGCCAATGACAGATGACAAAGGAGAGAGCACATATGACAGATGGCCAATGGCAGATGACAGATGACATATGACAGAAGACAGATGACTGATGGCAAATGAGAGATGACAGGCGACAGCTGCCTGGTGGCAGATGACAGACGACCATTGACAGACAACATATGACAGATGACAGATGACATGTGACAGATGACAGATGGTATATGAAAGATGACAAATGACAGATGACAGATGGCAAATGACATACGACAAATGAGAGAAAACAGATGACAGATGACATACGACAGAAGACAGATGGCAGATGACAGATGACGGATGACAGATGACAGATGAGATATGGCAGATGACAGATGACAGATGACAGATGGCAAATAACAGATGACAAATGAGCGAGCACAGATGACAGATGGCCAATGGCAGATGACAGATGACAGATGACAGATGACAGATGACAGAAGACATATGACTGATGGCAAATGACAGATGACAGGCGACAGCTGCCTGATGGCAGATGACAAATGACAGATGACTGATGACAGACGATAGCTCACAGATGACATATGACACATGACAAATGACAGATGACAGATGACAGACGATAGCTCACAGATGACAGATGACAAATGACATGACAGATGACACATGACAGATGACATATGACAGAAGACAGATGACAGATGACAGATGACAGTTGACAGACGATAGCTGACAGATCACAGATGACAAATGACAGATGACACATGACAGATGGCCAATGGCAAATGACATACGATAAATGAGAGAAAACAGATGGCAGATGACAGTTGACATATGACAGAAGACAGATGGCAGATGACAGATGACAGATGATAATGACAGATGACAGATGACAGATGACAGATAAGAGATGACAGATGACAGATGACAGATGACAGAAAACAGATGACAGATGACAGATGGCAAATGACAGATGACAAATGAGAGAGCACAGATGACAGATGGCCAATGGCAGATCACAGATGACAGATGACAGATGACAGAAGACAAATGACTGATGGCAAATGAGAGATGACAGGCGACAGCTGCCTGATGGCAGATGACAAATGACCATTGATAGATGACATATGACAAATGACAGATGACAGATGACAGATGACAGACGATAGCTCACAGATGACAGATGACAAATGACATGACAGATGACACATGACAGATGACAGACGATAGCTCACAGTTGACAGATGACAGACGATAGCTGACAGATGACAGATGACAAATGACAGATGACACATGACAGATCAGAGATGACAAGTGACACATGACAGAAGACAGATCACAGATGACAGATGACAGATGACAGATGACATATAACAGAAGACAGATGACATGTGACAGATGACAGATGGTATATGACAGATGACAAATGACAGATGACAGATGGCAAATGACATACGACAAATGAGAGAAAACAGATGACAGATGGCAGATGACAGATGACAGATGACACATGACAGATGACAGATGACAGATGACAGATGACAGATGACAGATGACAGATGACAGATGACAGATGACAGATGACAGATGACAGATGGCCAATGACAGATGACAAAGGAGAGAGCACAGATGACAGATGGCCAATGGCAGATGACAGATGACATATGACAGAAGACAGATGACTGATGGCAAATGAGAGATGACAGGCGACAGCTGCCTGGTGGCAGATGACAGACGACCATTGACAGATAACATATGGCAGATGACAGATGACATGTGACAGATGACAGATGGTATATGAAAGATGACAAATGACAGATGACAGATGGCAAATGACATACGACAAATGAGAGAAAACAGATGACAGATGACATACGACAGAAGACAGATGGCAGATGACAGATGACGGATGACAGATGACAGATGAGAGATGGCAGATGACAGATGACAGATGACAGTTGACAGACGATAGCTGACAGATCACAGATGACAAATGACAGATGACACATGACAGATGGCCAATGGCAAATGACATACGATAAATGAGAGAAAACAGATGGCAGATGACAGTTGACATATGACAGATGACAGATGACAGATGACAGACGATAGCTCACAGATGACAGATGACAAATGACATGACAGATGACATATGACAGGTAACAGATGACGGATGACAGATGACAGATGACAGATGACAGATGACAAATGAGAGAGCACAGATGACAGATGGCCAATGGCAGATCACAGATGACAGATGACAGATGACAGAAGACAAATGACTGATGGCAAATGAGAGATGACAGGCGACAGCTGCCTGATGGCAGATGACAAATGACCATTGATAGATGACATATGACAAATGACAGATGACAGATGACAGATGACAGACGATAGCTCACAGATGACAGATGACAAATGACATGACAGATGACACATGACAGATGACAGACGATAGCTCACAGTTGACAGATGACAGACGATAGCTGACAGATGACAGATGACAAATGACAGATGACACATGACAGATCAGAGATGACAAGTGACACATGACAGAAGACAGATCACAGATGACAGATGACAGATGACAGATGACATATAACAGAAGACAGATGACATGTGACAGATGACAGATGGCAGATGACAGATGACAGATGATAGATGACAGATGACAGATGACAGATGACAGATAAGAGATGACAGATGACAGATGACAGATGACAGAAAACAGATGACAGATGACAGATGGCAAATGACAGATGACAAATGAGAGAGCACAGATGACAGATGGCCAATGGCAGATCACAGATGACAGATGACAGATGACAGAAGACAAATGACTGATGGCAAATGAGAGATGACAGGCGACAGCTGCCTGATGGCAGATGACAAATGACCATTGATAGATGACATATGACAAATGACAGATGACAGATGACAGATGACAGACGATAGCTCACAGATGACAGATGACAAATGACATGACAGATGACACATGACAGATGACAGACGATAGCTCACAGTTGACAGATGACAGACGATAGCTGACAGATGACAGATGACAAATGACAGATGACACATGACAGATCAGAGATGACAAGTGACACATGACAGAAGACAGATCACAGATGACAGATGACAGATGACAGATGACATATAACAGAAGACAGATGACATGTGACAGATGACAGATGGTATATGACAGATGACAAATGACAGATGACAGATGGCAAATGACATACGACAAATGAGAGAAAACAGATGACAGATGGCAGATGACAGATGACAGATGACACATGACAGATGACAGATGACAGATGACAGATGACAGATGACAGATGACAGATGACAGATGACAGATGACAGATGACAGATGACAGATGACAGATGGCCAATGACAGATGACAAAGGAGAGAGCACAGATGACAGATGGCCAATGGCAGATGACAGATGACATATGACAGAAGACAGATGACTGATGGCAAATGAGAGATGACAGGCGACAGCTGCCTGGTGGCAGATGACAGACGACCATTGACAGATAACATATGGCAGATGACAGATGACATGTGACAGATGACAGATGGTATATGAAAGATGACAAATGACAGATGACAGATGGCAAATGACATACGACAAATGAGAGAAAACAGATGACAGATGACATACGACAGAAGACAGATGGCAGATGACAGATGACGGATGACAGATGACAGATGAGAGATGGCAGATGACAGATGACAGATGACAGTTGACAGACGATAGCTGACAGATCACAGATGACAAATGACAGATGACACATGACAGATGGCCAATGGCAAATGACATACGATAAATGAGAGAAAACAGATGGCAGATGACAGTTGACATATGACAGATGACAGATGACAGATGACAGACGATAGCTCACAGATGACAGATGACAAATGACATGACAGATGACATATGACAGGTAACAGATGACGGATGACAGATGACAGATGACAGATGACAGATGACAGAAGACAGATGATAGATGAGAGACGACAGATGCCAGATAGGAGATGACAGATGACAAATTAGAGATGACAGGCGACAGCTGCCTGATGGCAGATAATAGATGACCATTGACAGATGACAAATGACAGATGCCAGATGACATGTGACAGATGACAGACGACAGATGATGGATGACACATGACAGATCAGAGATGACAGGTGACACATGACAGAAGACAGATCACAGATGACAGATGACAGATGACAGATGACATATAACAGAAGACAGATGACATGTGACAGATGACAGATGGTATATGACAGATGACAAATGACAGATGACAGATGGCAAATGACATACGACAAATGAGAGAAAACAGATGACAGATGGCAGATGACAGATGACAGATGACACATGACAGATGACAGATGACAGATGACAGATGACAGATGACAGATGACAGATGACAGATGACAGATGACAGATGACAGATGGCCAATGACAGATGACAAAGGAGAGAGCACAGATGACAGATGGCCAATGGCAGATGACAGATGACATATGACAGAAGACAGATGACTGATGGCAAATGAGAGATGACAGGCGACAGCTGCCTGGTGGCAGATGACAGACGACCATTGACAGATAACATATGGCAGATGACAGATGACATGTGACAGATGACAGATGGTATATGAAAGATGACAAATGACAGATGACAGATGGCAAATGACATACGACAAATGAGAGAAAACAGATGACAGATGACATACGACAGAAGACAGATGGCAGATGACAGATGACGGATGACAGATGACAGATGAGAGATGGCAGATGACAGATGACAGATGACAGATGGCAAATGACAGATGACTAATGAGAGAGCACAGATGACAGATGGCCAATGGCAGATGACAGATGACAGATGACAGATGACAGATGACAGATGACAGAAGACAAATGACTGATGGCAAATGACAGATGACAGGCGACAGCTGCCTGATGGCAGATGACAAATGACAGATGACAGATGACAGACGATAGCTCACAGATGACATATGACACATGACAAATGACAGATGACAGATGACAGACGATAGCTCACAGATGACAAATGACATGACAGATGACACATGACAGATGACAGATGACAGAAGACAGATGACAGATGACAGATGACAGTTGACAGACGATAGCTGACAGATCACAGATGACAAATGACAGATGACACATGACAGATGGCCAATGGCAAATGACATACGACAAATGAGAGAAAACAGATGGCAAATGACAGCTGACATATGACAGAAGACAGATGGCAGATGACAGATGACAGATGATAGATGACAGATGACAGATGACAGATGACAGATGACAGATAAGAGATGACAGATGACAGATGACAGATGACAGATGACAGATGACAGATGGCAAATGACAGATGACAATTGAGAGAGCACAGATGACAAATGGTCAATGGCAGATCACAGATGACAGATGACAGATGACAGAAGACAGATGACTGATGGCAAATGAGAGATGACAGGCGACAGCTGCCTGATGGCAGATGACAAATGACCATTGATAGATGACATATGACAAATGACAGATGACATATGACACATGACAAATGACAGATGACAGATGACAGACGATAGCTCACAGATGACAGATGACAAATGACATGACAGATGACACATGACAGATGACAGACGATAGCTCACAGTTGACAGATGACAGACGATAGCTGACAGATGACAGATGACAAATGACAGATGACACATGACAGATCAGAGATGACAGGTGACACATGACAGATCAGAGATGACAGGTGACACATGACAGAAGACAGATGACAGATGACAGACGATAGCTCACAGATGACAGATGACAAATGACATGACAGATGACATATGACAGGTAACAGATGACGGATGACAGATAACAGATGACAGATGACACATGACAGATCAGAGATGACAGGTGACAAATGACAGAAGACAGATCACAGATGACAGATGACAGATGACATATAACAGAAGACAGATAACATGTGACAGATGACAGATGGAATATGACAGATGACAAATGACAGATGACAGATGGCAAATGACATACGAAAAATGAAACAAAACAGATGACAGATGACAGATGATATATGACAGAAGACAGATGGCAGATGACAGATGACAGATGACAGATGACAGATGACAGATGACAGATGACAGATGACAGATGACAGATGGCAGATGACAGATGACAGATGGCAGACGACAGATGACAGATTACAGATGACAGATGACAGATGACAGATGACAGATGACAAATGGCAAATGAAATATGACAAATGAGAGAGCACAGATGACATATGGCCAATGGCAGATGACAGATGACAGATGACAGATGGCAAATGACAGATGACAAAGGAGAGAGCACAGATGACAGATGGCCAATGGCAGATGACAGATGACAGATGATAGATGACAGATAACATGTGACAGATGACAGATGACAGATGGCATATGACAAATGACATATGACAGGTGACAGATGACAGATGATAGATGACAAATGACAGATGACAATGACACATTACAGATGACAGATTTCAGATGACAAATGACAGATGACACATGACAGATAAAAGAAGACTGATGACATATGACAAATGACAGATGACACATGACAGATAACAGAAGACAGATGACAGATGACAGATGACAGATGTCAAATGACGGATGACAGATGGCAAATAACAGATGACAGATGACATATGACAGAAGACAGATGACAGATGACAGATGACAGTTGACAGACGATAGCTGACAGATCACAGATGACAAATGACAGATGACACATGACAGATGGCCAATGGCAAATGACATACGACAAATGAGAGAAAACAGATGGCAGATGACAGTTGACATATGACAGAAGACAGATGGCAGATGACAGATGACAGATGATAGATGACAGATGACAGATGACAGATGACAGATGACAGATGACAGATAAGAGATGACAGATGACAGATGACAGATGACAGAAAACAGATGACAGATGACAGATGGCAAATGACAGATGACAAATGAGAGAGCACAGATGACAGATGGCCAATGGCAGATCACAGATGACAGATGACAGATGACAGAAGACAAATGACTGATGGCAAATGAGAGATGACAGGCGACAGCTGCCTGATGGCAGATGACAAATGACCATTGATAGATGACATATGACAAATGACAGATGACAGATGACAGATGACAGACGATAGCTCACAGATGACAGATGACAAATGACATGACAGATGACACATGACAGATGACAGACGATAGCTCACAGTTGACAGATGACAGACGATAGCTGACAGATGACAGATGACAAGTGACAGATGACACATGACAGATCAGAGATGACAAGTGACACATGACAGAAGACAGATCACAGATGACAAATGACAGATGACAGATGACAGATGACAGACGATAGCTCACAGATGACAGATGACAAATGACATGACAGATGACATATGACAGGTAACAGATGACGGATGACAGATGACAGATGACAGATGACAGATGACAGATGACAGATGATAGATGAGAGACGACAGATGCCAGATAGGAGATGACAGATGACAAATTAGAGATGACAGGCGACAGCTGCCTGATGGCAGATAATAGATGACCATTGACAGATGACAAATGACAGATGCCAGATGACATGTGACAGATGACAGACGACAGATGACAGATGACACATGACAGATCAGAGATGACAGGTGACACATGACAGAAGACAGATCACAGATGACAGATGACAGATGACAGATGACAGATGACAGATGACATATAACAGAAGACAGATGACATGTGACAGATGACAGATGGTATATGACAGATGACAAATGACAGATGACAGATGGCAAATGACATACGACAAATGAGAGAAAACAGATGACAGATGGCAGATGACAGATGACACATGACACATGACAGATGACAGATGACAGATGACAGATGACAGATGACAGATGACAGATGACAGATGACAGATGACAGATGACAGATGACAGATGGCCAATGACAGATGACAAAGGAGAGAGCACAGATGACAGATGGCCAATGGCAGATGACAGATGACATATGACAGAAGACAGATGACTGATGGCAAATGAGAGATGACAGGCGACAGCTGCCTGGTGGCAGATGACAGGCGACAAATGCCAGATGGCGGATGACACGTAATAAATGACAGATGACACTTGACAGATGACAGATGACAGATGATAGATGACAGATAACATGTGACAGATGACAGATGACAGATGACAGATGACAGATGACAGATGACAGATGACAGATGACAGATGACAGATGACAGAGGACAGATGATAGCTGATAGATGACAGATGACATGTGACAGATGACAGATGACATATGACAGAATACAAATGACGGATGACAGATGGAAAATGACAGATGACAGATGACAGATGACAGGTGACAGATGTCACATGACAAATGACAGATAACAGATGACAGATGACTGATGACAGATGACAGATGATAGCTGATAGATGACAGATGACATGTGACAGATGACAGATGACATATGACGGATTACAAATGACGGATGACAGATGGAAAATGACAGATGACAGATGACAGATGACAGGTGACAGATGTCACATGACAAATAACAGATAACAGATGACAGATGACTGATGACAGATGACAGATGACAAATGACAGATGACTGATGACAGATGACAGATGACAGATGACAGATGTCAGATAACAGATGACAGGTGACAAATGACAGAAGACATATGACAGATGACAGATGATAGATGACAGATGACAGATGACAGATGATAGGTGACAGATGACAGATGGCAAATGACAGATGACAGATTACAGATGACAAATGATAGATGACATATGAAATATGACAGATGACTGATGACAGATGACAGATGACAGATGACAGATGACAGATAACAGATGACAGGTGACAATTGACAGAAGACATATGACAGATGACAGATGACAGATGACAGATGACAGATGACACATGACAGATAAAAGAAGACTGATGACATATGACAAATGACAGATGACACATGACAGATAACAGAAGACAGATGACAGATGACAGATGACAGATGTCAAATGACGGATGACAGATGGCAAATAACAGATGACAGATGACATATGACAGAAGACAGATGACAGATGACAGATGACAGTTGACAGACGATAGCTGACAGATCACAGATGACAAATGACAGATGACACATGACAGATGGCCAATGGCAAATGACATACGACAAATGAGAGAAAACAGATGGCAGATGACAGTTGACATATGACAGAAGACAGATGGCAGATGACAGATGACAGATGATAGATGACAGATGACAGATGACAGATGACAGATGACAGATGACAGATAAGAGATGACAGATGACAGATGACAGATGACAGAAAACAGATGACAGATGACAGATGGCAAATGACAGATGACAAATGAGAGAGCACAGATGACAGATGGCCAATGGCAGATCACAGATGACAGATGACAGATGACAGAAGACAAATGACTGATGGCAAATGAGAGATGACAGGCGACAGCTGCCTGATGGCAGATGACAAATGACCATTGATAGATGACATATGACAAATGACAGATGACAGATGACAGATGACAGACGATAGCTCACAGATGACAGATGACAAATGACATGACAGATGACACATGACAGATGACAGACGATAGCTCACAGTTGACAGATGACAGACGATAGCTGACAGATGACAGATGACAAGTGACAGATGACACATGACAGATCAGAGATGACAAGTGACACATGACAGAAGACAGATCACAGATGACAAATGACAGATGACAGATGACAGATGACAGACGATAGCTCACAGATGACAGATGACAAATGACATGACAGATGACATATGACAGGTAACAGATGACGGATGACAGATGACAGATGACAGATGACAGATGACAGATGACAGATGATAGATGAGAGACGACAGATGCCAGATAGGAGATGACAGATGACAAATTAGAGATGACAGGCGACAGCTGCCTGATGGCAGATAATAGATGACCATTGACAGATGACAAATGACAGATGCCAGATGACATGTGACAGATGACAGACGACAGATGACAGATGACACATGACAGATCAGAGATGACAGGTGACACATGACAGAAGACAGATCACAGATGACAGATGACAGATGACAGATGACAGATGACAGATGACATATAACAGAAGACAGATGACATGTGACAGATGACAGATGGTATATGACAGATGACAAATGACAGATGACAGATGGCAAATGACATACGACAAATGAGAGAAAACAGATGACAGATGGCAGATGACAGATGACACATGACACATGACAGATGACAGATGACAGATGACAGATGACAGATGACAGATGACAGATGACAGATGACAGATGACAGATGACAGATGACAGATGGCCAATGACAGATGACAAAGGAGAGAGCACAGATGACAGATGGCCAATGGCAGATGACAGATGACATATGACAGAAGACAGATGACTGATGGCAAATGAGAGATGACAGGCGACAGCTGCCTGGTGGCAGATGACAGGCGACAAATGCCAGATGGCGGATGACACGTAATAAATGACAGATGACACTTGACAGATGACAGATGACAGATGATAGATGACAGATAACATGTGACAGATGACAGATGACAGATGACAGATGACAGATGACAGATGACAGATGACAGATGACAGATGACAGATGACAGAGGACAGATGATAGCTGATAGATGACAGATGACATGTGACAGATGACAGATGACATATGACAGAATACAAATGACGGATGACAGATGGAAAATGACAGATGACAGATGACAGATGACAGGTGACAGATGTCACATGACAAATGACAGATAACAGATGACAGATGACTGATGACAGATGACAGATGATAGCTGATAGATGACAGATGACATGTGACAGATGACAGATGACATATGACGGATTACAAATGACGGATGACAGATGGAAAATGACAGATGACAGATGACGGATGACAGGTGACAGATGTCACATGACAAATAACAGATAACAGATGACAGATGACTGATGACAGATGACAGATGACAAATGACAGATGACTGATGACAGATGACAGATGACAGATGACAGATGTCAGATAACAGATGACAGGTGACAAATGACAGAAGACATATGACAGATGACAGATGATAGATGACAGATGACAGATGACAGATGATAGGTGACAGATGACAGATGGCAAATGACAGATGACAGATTACAGATGACAAATGATAGATGACATATGAAATATGACAGATGACTGATGACAGATGACAGATGACAGATGACAGATGACAGATAACAGATGACAGGTGACAATTGACAGAAGACATATGACAGATGACAGATGACAGATGACAGATGGCAGATGACAGATGATAGGTGACAGATGACAGATGGCAAATGACAGATGACATATGACAGATGACAGATGACATGTGACAGATGACAGATGACATATGACAGAATACAAATGGCGGATGACAGATGGAAAATGACAGATGACAGATGACAGATGACAGGTGACAGATAACAGATGACAGGTGACAAATGACAGAAGACATATGACAGATGACAGATGATGGATGACAGATGGCAGATGACAGATGATAGGTGACAGATGACAGATGGCAAATGACAGATGACATATGACAGATGACAGATGACATGTGACAGATGACAGATGACATATGACAGAATACAAATGACGGATGACAGATGGAAAATGACAGATGACAGGTGACAGATGTCAAATGACAAATGACAGATAACAGATGACAGATGACTGATGACAGATGACAAATGACAGATAACAGATGACAGATGACTGATGAGAGATGACAGATGACAGATGACAGATGACAGTTGACAGATGACAGATGACAGATGGCAGATGACAGATGACAGATGACAGATGACAGATGACAGATGACAGATGACAGATGACAGATGACAGATGACATATAACAGAAGACAGATGACATGTGACAGATGACAGATGGTATATGACAGATGACAAATGACAGATGACAGATGGCAAATGACATACGACAAATGAGAGAAAACAGATGACAGATGGCAGATGACAGATGACAGATGACACATGACAGATGACAGATGACAGATGACAGATGACAGATGACAGATGACAGATGACAGATGACAGATGACAGATGACAGATGACAGATGACAGATGACAGATGGCCAATGACAGATGACAAAGGAGAGAGCACAGATGACAGATGGCCAATGGCAGATGACAGATGACATATGACAGAAGACAGATGACTGATGGCAAATGAGAGATGACAGGCGACAGCTGCCTGGTGGCAGATGACAGGCGACAAATGCCAGATGGCGGATGACACGTAATAAATGACAGATGACACTTGACAGATGACAGATGACAGATGATAGATGACAGATAACATGTGACAGATGACAGATGACAGATGACAGATGACAGATGACAGATGACAGATGACAGAGGACAGATGATAGCTGATAGATGACAGATGACATGTGACAGATGACAGATGACATATGACAGAATACAAATGACGGATGACAGATGGAAAATGACAGATGACAGATGACAGATGACAGGTGACAGATGTCACATGACAAATGACAGATAACAGATGACAGATGACTGATGACAGATGACAGATGATAGCTGATAGATGACAGATGACATGTGACAGATGACAGATGACATATGACGGATTACAAATGACGGATGACAGATGGAAAATGACAGATGACAGATGACAGATGACAGGTGACAGATGTCACATGACAAATGACAGATAACAGATGACAGATGACTGATGACAGATGACAGATGACAAATGACAGATGACTGATGACAGATGACAGATGACAGATGACAGATGTCAGATAACAGATGACAGGTGACAAATGACAGAAGACATATGACAGATGACAGATGATAGATGACAGATGACAGATGACAGATGATAGGTGACAGATGACAGATGGCAAATGACAGATGACAGATTACAGATGACAAATGATAGATGACATATGAAATATGACAGATGACTGATGACAGATGACAGATGACAGATGACAGATGACAGATAACAGATGACAGGTGACAATTGACAGAAGACATATGACAGATGACAGATGACAGATGACAGATGGCAGATGACAGATGATAGGTGACAGATGACAGATGGCAAATGACAGATGACATATGACAGATGACATATGACATGTGACAGATGACAGATGACATATGACAGAATACAAATGGCGGATGACAGATGGAAAATGACAGATGACAGATGACAGATGACAGGTGACAGATAACAGATGACAGGTGACAAATGACAGAAGACATATGACAGATGACAGATGATGGATGACAGATGGCAGATGACAGATGATAGGTGACAGATGACAGATGGCAAATGACAGATGACATATGACAGATGACAGATGACATGTGACAGATGACAGATGACATATGACAGAATACAAATGACGGATGACAGATGGAAAATGACAGATGACAGGTGACAGATGTCAAATGACAAATGACAGATAACAGATGACAGATGACTGATGACAGATGACAAATGACAGATAACAGATGACAGATGACTGATGAGAGATGACAGATGACAGATGACAGATGACAGTTGACAGATGACAGATGATAGATGGCAGATGACAGATGACAGATGACAGATGACAGATGACAGATGACAGATGACAGATGACAGATGACAGATGATAGGTGACAGATGACAGATGACACATGACAGATGACAGATGACAGATGCCACATGACAGATGACAGACGACAGATTACAAATGACAGAAGACAGAAGACAGATGACAGATGACAGATGACAGAAGACAGATGACAGGTGACAAATGACAGGGGACAGATGACAGATGACAGATGACTAATGACAGATGACAGGTGACAAATGACAGAAGACATATGACAGAAGACAGATGAAAGATGACAGATGACAAATGACAGAGGACAGATGGCAGATGACAGATGACAGATGACAGATGACAGATGACAAATGACAGAAGACAGATGACAGATGACAGATGACAGATGACAGATGACAGATGACAGATGACAGATGACAGATGACAGATGACGGATGACAGATGACAGATGACAGATGACAGATGACAGATGACAGATGACAGTTGACAGACGATAGCTGACAGATCACAGATGACAAATGACAGATGACACATGACAGATGGCCAATGGCAAATGACATACGACAAATGAGAGAAAACAGATGGCAAATGACAGTTGACATATGACAGAAGACAGATGGCAGATGACAGATGACAGATGATAGATGACAGATGACAGATGACAGATGACAGATGACAGATAAGAGATGACAGATAACAGATGACAGATGACAGATGACAGATGACAGATGACAGATGACAGATGACAGATGGCAAATGACAGATGACAATTGAGAGAGCACAGATGACAGATGGCCAATGGCAGATCACAGATGACAGATGACAGATGACAGAAGACAGATGACTGATGGCAAATGAGAGATGACAGGCGACAGCTGCCTGATGGCAGATGACAAATGACCATTGATAGATGACATATGACAAATGACAGATGACATATGACACATGACAAATGACAGATGACAGATGACAGACGATAGCTCACAGATGACAGATGACAAATGACATGACAGATGACACATGACAGATGACAGGCGATAGCTCACAGTTGACAGATGACAGACGATAGCTGACAGATGACAGATGACAAATGACAGAAGACACATGACAGATCAGAGATGACAGGTGACACATGACAGATCAGAGATGACAGGTGACACATGACAGAAGACAGATGACAGATGACAGACGATAGCTCACAGATGACAGATGACAAATGACATGACAGATGACATATGACAGGTAACAGATGACGGATGACAGATAACAGATGACAGATGACACATGACAGATCAGAGATGACAGGTGACAAATGACAGAAGACAGAACACAGATGACAGATGACAGATGACATATAACAGAAGACAGATGACATGTGACAGATGACAGATGGTATATGAAAGATGACAAATGACAGATGACAGATGGCAAATGACATACGAAAAATGAAACAAAACAGATGACAGATGACAGATGATATATGACAGAAGACAGATGGCAGATGACAGATGACAGATGACAGATGACAGATGACAGATGACAGATGACAGATGGCAGATGACAGATGACAGATGGCAGACGACAGATGACAGATTACAGATGACAGATGACAGATGACAGATGACAAACGACAGATGACAAATGGCAAATGACAGATGACAGATGACAGATGACAGATGGCAAATGACAGATGACAAAGGAGAGAGCAAAGATGACAGATGACAGATGGCAAATGACAGATGACAAAGGAGAGAGCACAGATGACAGATGGCCAATGGCAGATGACAGATGACAGATGATAGATGACAGATAACATGTGACAGATGACAGATGACAGATGGCATATGGCAAATGACATATGACAGGTGACAGATGACAGATGATAGATGACAAATGACAGATGACAATGACACATTACAGATGACAGATTTCAGATGACAAATGACAGATGACACATGACAGATAAAAGAAGACTGATGACATATGACAAATGACAGATGACTCATGACAGATAACAGAAGACAGATGACAGATGACAGATGACAGATGTCAAATGACGGATGACAGATGGCAAATAACAGATGACAGATGACATATGACAGATGACAGATGACAGATGAAGGATGACAAATGAAAATCGAGAGATGAAGTTGAAAGGTGACATATGACAGATGACAGATGGCAGATAACAAATGAAAATTGAGAGATGACAGGTGACTGATGACAGATAGCAAATCACTGATGACAGATGACAGGTGACACATCTGATGGCAGATGACCATTGACAGATTACATATTTCAGATGCCGGATGACATGTAAAAGATGACAGATGACATATGACAGATGACAGGTGACATGTGACAGATGACAGATGACATATGACAGATGACGAATGAAGGATGACAAGTAGCAAATGACAGACGACAGATGACATATGACAGGTGACAGATGACAGATGACACATGACAGATAAAAGAAGACTGATGACATATGACAAATGACAGATGACACATGACAGATAACAGAAGACAGATGACAGATGACAGATGACAGATGTCAAATGACGGATGACAGATGGCAAATAACAGATGACAGATGACATATGACAGATGACAGATGACAGATGAAGGATGACAAATGAAAATCGAGAGATGAAGTTGAAAGGTGACAAATGACAGATGACAGATGACAGATGACAAATTAGAGATGACAGGCGACAAATGCCAGATGGCGGATGACACGTAATAAATGACAGATGACACTTGACAGATGACAGATGACAGATGATAGATGACAGATAACATGTGACAGATGACAGATGACAGATGATAGATGATAGATGACAGATGACATGTGACAGATGACAGATGACATATGACAGAATACAAATGACGGATGACAGATGGAAAATGACAGATGACAGATGACAGATGACGGGTGACAGATGTCACATGACAAATGACAGATAACAGATGACAGATAACTGATGACAGATGACAGATGACAGATGATAGATGACAGATGACAGATGACGGATGACAGATGACAGATGACAGATGACCATTGACAGATGACATATGACAGATGACAGATGACGTGTGACAGATGACAGATGACAGATGACAGATGACAGATGACAGATGACAGATGATAGCTGATAGATGACAGATGACATGTGACAGATGACAGATGACATATGACAGAATACAAATGACGGATGACAGATGGAAAATGACAGATGACAGATGACAGATGACAGGTGACAGATGTCACATGACAAATGACAGATAACAGATGACAGATGACTGATGACAGATGACAGATGATAGCTGATAGATGACAGATGACATGTGACAGATGACAGATGACATATGACGGATTACAAATGACGGATGACAGATGGAAAATGACAGATGACAGATGACAGATGACAGGTGACAGATGTCAAATGACAAATGACAGATAACAGATGACAGATGACTGATGACTGATGACAGATGACAGATGACAAATGACAGATGACTGATGACAGATGACAGATGACAGATGACAGATGTCAGATAACAGATGACAGGTGACAAATGACAGAAGACATATGACAGATGACAGATGATAGATGACAGATGACAGATGACAGATGATAGGTGACAGATGACAGATGGCAAATGACAGATGACAGATTACAGATGACAAATGATAGATGACATATGAAATATGACAGATGACTGATGACAGATGACAGATGACAGATGACAGATGACAGATAACAGATGACAGGTGACAATTGACAGAAGACATATGACAGATGACAGATGACAGATGACAGATGACAGATGGCAGATGACAGATGATAGGTGACAGATGACAGATGGCAAATGACAGATGACATATGACAGATGACAGATGACATGTGACAGATGACAGATGACATATGACAGAATACAAATGGCGGATGACAGATGGAAAATGACAGATGACAGATGACAGATGACAGGTGACAGATAACAGATGACAGGTGACAAATGACAGAAGACATATGACAGATGACAGGTGACAAATGACAGAAGACATATGACAGATGAACAGATGATGGATGACAGATGGCAGATGACAGATGATAGGTGACAGATGACAGATGGCAAATAACAGATGACATATGACAGATGACAGATGACATGTGACAGATGACAGATGACATATGACAGAATACAAATGACGGATGACAGATGGAAAATGACAGATGACAGGTGACAGATGTCGAATGACAAATGACAGATAACAGATGACAGATGACTGATGACAGATGACAAATGACAGATAACAGATGACTGATGAGAGATGACAGATGACAGATGACAGATGACAGTTGACAGATGACAGATGACAGATGACAGATGACAGATGACAGATGACAGATGACAGATGACATATGACAGGTGACAGATGACAGATGACACATGACAGATGACAGATGACAGATGACAGATGACACATGACAGATGACAGACGACAGATTACAAATGACAGAAGACAGAAGACAGATGACAGATGACAGATGACAGAAGACAGATGACAGGTGACAAATGACAGGGGACAGATGACAGATGACAGATGACAGATGACAGATGACAGATGACAGATGACTGATGACAGATGACTGATGAAAGATGACATATGACAGATGACAGATGACAGATGACAGATGACAGATGACAGATGACAGATGACAGATGACAGATGACAGATGACAGCTGACAGATGACAGATGACTAATGACAGATGACAGGTGACAAATGACAGAAGACATATGACAGAAGACAGATGAAAGATGACAGATGACAAATGACAGAGGACAGATGGCAGATGACAGATGACAGATGACAGATGACAGATGACAAATGACAGAAGACAGATGACAGATGACAGATGACAGATGACAGATGACAGATGACAGATGACAGATGACAGATGACAGATGACAGATGACAGATGACAGATGACGGATGACAGATGACAGATGACAGATGACAGATGACAGATGACAGATGACAGATGACAGATGACAGATGACAGATGACAGCTGACAGATGACATATGACAGAAGACAGATGACAGATGACAGATGACAGATGACAGATGACAGATGACAGATGGCAGATGACAGATGACAGATGACAGATGACAGATGACAGATGACAGATGACAGATGACAGATGACAGATGACTGATGACAGATGACTGATGACAGATGACATATGACAGATGACAGATGACAGATAACAGATGACAGGTGACAAATGACAGAAGACGTATGACAGATGACAGATGATAGATGACAGATGGCAGATGACAGATGATAGGTGACAGATGACAGATGGCAAATGACAGATGACAGATTACAGATGACAGATGATAGATGACATATGAAATATGACAGATGACATATGACAGATGACAGATGACACATGACAGATTACAGATGACAGATGATAGATTACATATGAAAGATGACATATGACATATGACAGATGACAGATGACAGATGACAGATGGCCAATGACAGATGACAGATGGCCAATGACAGATGACAGGTGACAGATGACAGATGACAGATGACAGATGACAGATGACAGATGACAGATGACAGATGGCAGATGACAGATGACAGATGACAGATAACATATGACAGATGACAGACGACATGTGACAGATGACAGATGACAGATGACACATGACAGATTACAGATGACAGATGATAGATGACATATGAAAGATGACATATGACAGAATACAAATGACGGATGACAGAATGAAAATGACAGATGACAGATGACAGATGACAGATGACAGATGACAGATGACAGATGACAGATGACAGATAAGAGATGACAGATGACAGATGACAGATGACAGATGACAGATGACAGATGACACATGACAGATTACAGATGACAGATGATAGATTACATATGAAAGATGACATATGACATATGACAGATGACAGATGACAGATGACAGATGGCCAATGACAGATGACAGATGGCCAATGACAGATGACAGGTGACAGATGACAGATGACAGATGACAGATGACAGATGACAGATGACAGATGACAGATGACAGATGACAGATGGCAGATGACAGATGACAGATGACAGATAACATATGACAGATGACAGACGACATGTGACAGATGACAGATGACAGATGACACATGACAGATTACAGATGACAGATGATAGATGACATATGAAAGATGACATATGACAGAATACAAATGACGGATGACAGAATGAAAATGACAGATGACAGATGACAGATGACAGATGACAGATGACAGATGACAGATGACAGATGACAGATGACAGATAAGAGATGACAGATGACATATGACAGATGACAGGTGACATGTGACAGATGACAGATGACATATGACAGATGACGAATGAAGGATGACAAGTAGCAAATGACAGACGACAGATGACATATGACAGGTGACAGATGACAGATGACACATGACAGATAAAAGAAGACTGATGACATATGACAAATGACAGATGACACATGACAGATAACAGAAGACAGATGACAGATGACAGATGACAGATGTCAAATGACGGATGACAGATGGCAAATAACAGATGACAGATGACATATGACAGATGACAGATGACAGATGAAGGATGACAAATGAAAATCGAGAGATGAAGTTGAAAGGTGACAAATGACAGATGACAGATGACAGATGACAAATTAGAGATGACAGGCGACAAATGCCAGATGGCGGATGACACGTAATAAATGACAGATGACACTTGACAGATGACAGATGACAGATGATAGATGACAGATAACATGTGACAGATGACAGATGACAGATGATAGATGATAGATGACAGATGACATGTGACAGATGACAGATGACATATGACAGAATACAAATGACGGATGACAGATGGAAAATGACAGATGACAGATGACAGATGACGGGTGACAGATGTCACATGACAAATGACAGATAACAGATGACAGATAACTGATGACAGATGACAGATGACAGATGACAGATGACAGATGACAGATGACGGATGACAGATGACAGATGACAGATGACCATTGACAGATGACATATGACAGATGACAGATGACGTGTGACAGATGACAGATGACAGATGACAGATGACAGATGACAGATGATAGCTGATAGATGACAGATGACATGTGACAGATGACAGATGACATATGACAGAATACAAATGACGGATGACAGATGGAAAATGACAGATGACAGATGACAGATGACAGGTGACAGATGTCACATGACAAATGACAGATAACAGATGACAGATGACTGATGACAGATGACAGATGATAGCTGATAGATGACAGATGACATGTGACAGATGACAGATGACATATGACGGATTACAAATGACGGATGACAGATGGAAAATGACAGATGACAGATGACAGATGACAGGTGACAGATGTCAAATGACAAATGACAGATAACAGATGACAGATGACTGATGACTGATGACAGATGACAGATGACAAATGACAGATGACTGATGACAGATGACAGATGACAGATGACAGATGTCAGATAACAGATGACAGGTGACAAATGACAGAAGACATATGACAGATGACAGATGATAGATGACAGATGACAGATGACAGATGATAGGTGACAGATGACAGATGGCAAATGACAGATGACAGATTACAGATGACAAATGATAGATGACATATGAAATATGACAGATGACTGATGACAGATGACAGATGACAGATGACAGATGACAGATAACAGATGACAGGTGACAATTGACAGAAGACATATGACAGATGACAGATGACAGATGACAGATGGCAGATGACAGATGATAGGTGACAGATGACAGATGGCAAATGACAGATGACATATGACAGATGACAGATGACATGTGACAGATGACAGATGACATATGACAGAATACAAATGGCGGATGACAGATGGAAAATGACAGATGACAGATGACAGATGACAGGTGACAGATAACAGATGACAGGTGACAAATGACAGAAGACATATGACAGATGACAGATGATGGATGACAGATGGCAGATGACAGATGATAGGTGACAGATGACAGATGGCAAATAACAGATGACATATGACAGATGACAGATGACATGTGACAGATGACAGATGACATATGACAGAATACAAATGACGGATGACAGATGGAAAATGACAGATGACAGGTGACAGATGTCAAATGACAAATGACAGATAACAGATGACAGATGACTGATGACAGATGACAAATGACAGATAACAGATGACTGATGAGAGATGACAGATGACAGATGACAGATGACAGTTGACAGATGACAGATGACAGATGACAGATGACAGATGACAGATGACAGATGACATATGACAGGTGACAGATGACAGATGACACATGACAGATGACAGATGACAGATGACAGATGACACATGACAGATGACAGACGACAGATTACAAATGACAGAAGACAGAAGACAGATGACAGATGACAGATGACAGAAGACAGATGACAGGTGACAAATGACAGGGGACAGATGACAGATTACAGATGACAGATGACAGATGACAGATGACAGATGACTGATGACAGATGACTGATGAAAGATGACATATGACAGATGACAGATGACAGATGACAGATGACAGATGACAGATGACAGATGACAGATGACAGATGACAGATGACAGCTGACAGATGACAGATGACTAATGACAGATGACAGGTGACAAATGACAGAAGACATATGACAGAAGACAGATGAAAGATGACAGATGACAAATGACAGAGGACAGATGGCAGATGACAGATGACAGATGACAGATGACAGATGACAAATGACAGAAGACAGATGACAGATGACAGATGACAGATGACAGATGACAGATGACAGATGACAGATGACAGATGACAGATGACAGATGACAGATGACGGATGACAGATGACAGATGACAGATGACAGATGACAGATGACAGATGACAGATGACAGATGACAGATGACAGATGACAGCTGACAGATGACATATGACAGAAGACAGATGACAGATGACAGATGACAGATGACAGATGACAGATGACAGATGGCAGATGACAGATGACAGATGACAGATGACAGATGACAGATGACAGATGACAGATGACAGATGACAGATGACAGATGACTGATGACAGATGACTGATGACAGATGACATATGACAGATGACAGATGACAGATAACAGATGACAGGTGACAAATGACAGAAGACGTATGACAGATGACAGATGATAGATGACAGATGGCAGATGACAGATGATAGGTGACAGATGACAGATGGCAAATGACAGATGACAGATTACAGATGACAGATGATAGATGACATATGAAATATGACAGATGACATATGACAGATGACAGATGACACATGACAGATTACAGATGACAGATGATAGATTACATATGAAAGATGACATATGACATATGACAGATGACAGATGACAGATGACAGATGGCCAATGACAGATGACAGATGGCCAATGACAGATGACAGGTGACAGATGACAGATGACAGATGACAGATGACAGATGACAGATGACAGATGACAGATGGCAGATGACAGATGACAGATGACAGATAACATATGACAGATGACAGACGACATGTGACAGATGACAGATGACAGATGACACATGACAGATTACAGATGACAGATGATAGATGACATATGAAAGATGACATATGACAGAATACAAATGACGGATGACAGAATGAAAATGACAGATGACAGATGACAGATGACAGATGACAGATGACAGATGACAGATGACAGATAAGAGATGACATATGACAGAATACAAATGACGGATGACAGATGGAAAATGACAGATGACAGGTGACAGATGTCAAATGACAAATGACAGATAACAGATGACAGATGACTGATGACAGATGACAAATGACAAATGACAGATAACAGATGACAGATGACTGATGAGAGATGACAGATGACAGATGACAGATGACAGTTGACAGATGACAGATGACAGATGACAGATGACAGATGACAGATGACAGATGACATATGACAGGTGACAGATGACAGATGACACATGACAGATGACAGATGACAGATGACAGATGACACATGACAGATGACAGACGACAGATTACAAATGACAGAAGACAGAAGACTGATGACAGATGACAGATGACAGAAGACAGATGACAAATGACAGAAGACAGATGACAGATGACAGGTGACAGATGACAGATGACTGATGACAGATGACTGATGACAGATGACAGATGACAGATGACAGATGACAGATGACAGATGACAGATGACAGATGACAGATGGCAGATGACAGATGACAGATGACAGATGACAGATGACAGATGACAGATGACAGATGACAGATGACTAATGACAGGTGACAAATGACAGAAGACATATGACAGAAGACAGATGAAAGATGACAGATGACAAATGACAGAGGACAGATGGCAGATGACAGATGACAGATGGCAGATGACAGATGACAGATGACAGATGACAGATGACAGATGACAGATGACAGATGACAGATGACTAATGACAGATGACAGGTGACAAATGACAGAAGACATATGACAGAAGACAGATGAAAGATGACAGATGACACATGACAGAGGACAGATGGCAGATGACAGATGACAGATCACAGATGACAGATGACAAATGACAGAAGACAGATGACAGATGACAGATGACAGATGACAGATGACAGATGACAGATGACAGATGACAGATGACAGATGACAGATGACAGATGACAGATGACAGATGACGGATGACAGATGACAGATGACAGATGACAGATGACAGATGACAGATGACAGATGACAGATGACAGATGACAGATGACAGCTGACAGATGACATATGACAGAAGACAGATGACAGATGACAGATGACAGATGACAGATGACAGATGACAGATGGCAGATGACAGATGACAGATGACAGATGACAGATGACAGATGACAGATGACAGATGACAGATGACTGATGACAGATGACTGATGACAGATGACATATGACAGATGACAGATGACAGATAACAGATGACAGGTGACAAATGACAGAAGACGTATGACAGATGACAGATGATAGATGACAGATGGCAGATGACAGATGATAGGTGACAGATGACAGATGGCAAATGACAGATGACAGATTACAGATGACAGATGATAGATGACATATGAAATATGACAGATGACATATGACAGATGACAGATGACACATGACAGATTACAGATGACAGATGATAGATTACATATGAAAGATGACATATGACATATGACAGATGACAGATGACAGATGACAGATGGCCAATGACAGATGACAGATGGCCAATGACAGATGACAGGTGACAGATGACAGATGACAGATGACAGATGACAGATGACAGATGACGGATGACAGATGACAGATGACAGATGACAGATGACAGATGACAGATGACAGATGACAGATGACAGATGACAGATGACAGCTGACAGATGACATATGACAGATGATAGGTGACAGATGACAGATGGCAAATGACAGATGACATATGACAGATGACAGATGACATGTGACAGATGACAGATGACATATGACAGAATACAAATGGCGGATGACAGATGGAAAATGACAGATGACAGATGACAGATGACAGGTGACAGATAACAGATGACAGGTGACAAATGACAGAAGACATATGACAGATGACAGATGATGGATGACAGATGGCAGATGACAGATGATAGGTGACAGATGACAGATGGCAAATGACAGATGACATATGACAGATGACAGATGACATGTGACAGATGACAGATGACATATGACAGAATACAAATGACGGATGACAGATGGAAAATGACAGATGACAGGTGACAGATGTCAAATGACAAATGACAGATAACAGATGACAGATGACTGATGACAGATGACAAATGACAGATAACAGATGACAGATGACTGATGAGAGATGACAGATGACAGATGACAGATGACAGTTGACAGATGACAGATGACAGATGACAGATGACAGATGACAGATGACAGATGACATATGACAGGTGACAGATGACAGATGACACATGACAGATGACAGATGACAGATGACAGATGACACATGACAGATGACAGACGACAGATTACAAATGACAGAAGACAGAAGACTGATGACAGATGACAGATGACAGAAGACAGATGACAAATGACAGAAGACAGATGACAGATGACAGGTGACAGATGACAGATGACTGATGACAGATGACTGATGACAGATGACAGATGACAGATGACAGATGACAGATGACAGATGACAGATGACAGATGACAGATGGCAGATGACAGATGACAGATGACAGATGACAGATGACAGATGACAGATGACAGATGACAGATGACAGATGACTAATGACAGATGACAGGTGACAAATGACAGAAAACATATGACAGAAGACAGATGAAAGATGACAGATGACAAATGACAGAGGACAGATGGCAGATGACAGATGACAGATGACAGATGACAGATGACAAATGACAGAAGACAGATGACAGATGACAGATGACAGATGACAGATGACAGATGACAGATGACAGATGACAGATGACAGATGACAGATGACAGATGACGGATGACAGATGACAGATGACAGATGACAGATGACAGATGACAGATGACAGATGACAGATGACAGATGACAGATGACAGCTGACAGATGACATATGACAGAAGACAGATGACAGATGACAGATGACAGATGACAGATGACAGATGACAGATGGCAGATGACAGATGACAGATGACAGATGACAGATGACAGATGACAGATGACAGATGACAGATGACTGATGACAGATGACTGATGACAGATGACATATGACAGATGACAGATGACAGATAACAGATGACAGGTGACAAATGACAGAAGACGTATGACAGATGACAGATGATAGATGACAGATGGCAGATGACAGATGATAGGTGACAGATGACAGATGGCAAATGACAGATGACAGATTACAGATGACAGATGATAGATGACATATGAAATATGACAGATGACATATGACAGATGACAGATGACACATGACAGATTACAGATGACAGATGATAGATTACATATGAAAGATGACATATGACATATGACAGATGACAGATGACAGATGACAGATGGCCAATGACAGATGACAGATGGCCAATGACAGATGACAGGTGACAGATGACAGATGACAGATGACAGATGACAGATGACAGGTGACAATTGACAGAAGACATATGACAGATGACAGATGACAGATGACAGATGGCAGATGACAGATGATAGGTGACAGATGACAGATGGCAAATGACAGATGACATATGACAGATGACAGATGACATGTGACAGATGACAGATGACATATGACAGAATACAAATGGCGGATGACAGATGGAAAATGACAGATGACAGATGACAGATGACAGGTGACAGATAACAGATGACAGGTGACAAATGACAGAAGACATATGACAGATGACAGATGATGGATGACAGATGGCAGATGACAGATGATAGGTGACAGATGACAGATGGCAAATGACAGATGACATATGACAGATGACAGATGACATGTGACAGATGACAGATGACATATGACAGAATACAAATGACGGATGACAGATGGAAAATGACAGATGACAGGTGACAGATGTCAAATGACAAATGACAGATAACAGATGACAGATGACTGATGACAGATGACAAATGACAGATAACAGATGACAGATGACTGATGAGAGATGACAGATGACAGATGACAGATGACAGTTGACAGATGACAGATGACAGATGACAGATGACAGATGACAGATGACAGATGACATATGACAGGTGACAGATGACAGATGACACATGACAGATGACAGATGACAGATGACAGATGACACATGACAGATGACAGACGACAGATTACAAATGACAGAAGACAGAAGACTGATGACAGATGACAGATGACAGAAGACAGATGACAAATGACAGAAGACAGATGACAGATGACAGGTGACAGATGACAGATGACTGATGACAGATGACTGATGACAGATGACAGATGACAGATGACAGATGACAGATGACAGATGACAGATGACGGATGACAGATGACAGATGACAGATGACAGATGACAGATGACAGATGACAGATGACAGATGACAGATGACAGATGACAGATGACAGATGACAGCTGACAGATGACATATGACAGAAGACAGACGACAGATGACAGATGACAGATGACAGATGACAGATGACAGATGGCAGATGACAGATGACAGATGACAGATGACAGATGACAGATGACAGATGACAGATGACAGATGACTGATGACAGATGACTGATGACAGATGACATATGACAGATGACAGATGACAGATAACAGATGACAGGTGACAAATGACAGAAGACGTATGACAGATGACAGATGATAGATGACAGATGGCAGATGACAGATGATAGGTGACAGATGACAGATGGCAAATGACAGATGACAGATTACAGATGACAGATGATAGATGACATATGAAATATGACAGATGACATATGACAGATGACAGATGACACATGACAGATTACAGATGACAGATGATAGATTACATATGAAAGATGACATATGACATATGACAGATGACAGATGACAGATGACAGATGGCCAATGACAGATGACAGATGGCCAATGACAGATGACAGGTGACAGATGACAGATGACAGATGACAGATGACAGATGACAGATGACAGATGACAGATGACAGATGGCAGATGACAGATGACAGATGACAGATAACATATGACAGATGACAGACGACATGTGACAGATGACAGATGACAGATGACACATGACAGATTACAGATGACAGATGATAGATGACATATGAAAGATGACATATGACAGAATACAAATGACGGATGACAGAATGAAAATGACAGATGACAGATGACAGATGACAGATGACAGATGACAGATAAGAGATGACAGATGACAGATGACAGATGACAGATGACAGATGACAGATGACAGATGACAGATGACAGATGGCAAATGACAGATGACAATTGAGAGAGCACAGATGACAGATGGCCAATGGCAGATCACAGATGACAGATGACAGATGACAGACGATAGCTCACAGATGACAGATGACAAATGACATGACAGATGACACATGACAGATGACAGACGATAGCTCACAGTTGACAGATGAAAGACGATAGCTGACAGATGACAGATGACAAATGACAGATGACACATGACAGATCAGAGATGACAGGTGACACATGACAGATCAGAGATGACAGGTGACACATGACAGAAGACAGATGACAGATGACAGACGATAGCTCACAGATGACAGATGACAAATGACATGACAGATGACATATGACAGGTAACAGATGACGGATGACAGATAACAGATGACAGATGACACATGACAGATCAGAGATGACAGGTGACAAATGACAGAAGACAGATCACATATGACAGATGACAGACGACATGTGACAGATGACAGATGACAGATGACACATGACAGATTACAGATGACAGATGATAGATGACATATGAAAGATGACATATGACAGAATACAAATGACGGATGACAGAATGAAAATGACAGATGACAGATGACAGATGACAGATGATAGATGACAGATGACAGATGACAGATGACAGATGACAGATAAGAGATGACAGATGACAGATGACAGATGACAGATGACAGATGACAGATGACAGATGACAGATGACAGATGACAGATGGCAAATGACAGATGACAATTGAGAGAGCACAGATGACAGATGGCCAATGGCAGATCACAGATGACAGATGACAGATGACAGGCGACAGCTGCCTGATGGCAGATGACAAATGACCATTGATAGATGACATATGACAAATGACAGATGACATATGACACATGACAAATGACAGATGACAGGTGACAGATGACAGACGATAGCTCACAGATGACAGATGACAAATGACATGACAGATGACACATGACAGATGACAGACGATAGCTCACAGTTGACAGATGACAGACGATAGCTGACAGATGACAGATGACAAATGACAGATGACACATGACAGATCAGAGATGACAGGTGACACATGACAGATCAGAGATGACAGGTGACACATGACAGAAGACAGATGACAGATGACAGACGATAGCTCACAGATGACAGATGACAAATGACATGACAGATGACATATGGCAGGTAACAGATGACGGATGACAGATAACAGATGACAGATGACACATGACAGATCAGAGATGACAGGTGACAAATGACAGAAGACAGATCACAGATGACAGATGACAGATGACATATAACAGAAGACAGATGACATGTGACAGATGACAGATGGTATATGACAGATGACAAATGACAGATGACAGATGGCAAATGACATACGAAAAATGAAACAAAACAGATGACAGATGACAGATGACATATGACAGAAGACAGATGGCAGATGACAGATGACAGATGACAGATGACAGATGACAGATGACAGATGGCAGATGACAGATGACAGATGGCAGACGACAGATGACAGATCACAGATGACAGATAACAGATGACAAACGACAGATGACAAATGGCAAATGAAATATGACAAATGAGAGAGCACAGATGACATATGGCCAATGGCAGATGACAGATGACAGATGACTGATGGCAAATGACAGATGACAAATGAGAGAGCACAGATGACAGATGGCCAATGGCAGATGACAGATGACAGATGATAGATGACAGATAACATGTGACAGATGACAGATGACAGATGGCATATGACAAATGACATATGACAGGTGACAGATGACAGATGATAGATGACAAATGACAGATGACAATGACACATTACAGATGGCAGATTTGAGATGACAGATGACAGATGACAAATGACAGATGACAGATGACATGTGACAGATGACAGATGACAGATGACAGATGATAGATGACAGATGAGAAATGACAGGTGACGGATGACACATGACAGATGACAGATGACAAATGACAGATGACACATGACAGATAACAGAAGACAGATGACAGATGACAGATGACAGATGACAGATGACAGATGACAGATGTCAAATGACGGATGTCAGATGGCAAATAACAGATGACAGATGACATATGACAGATGACAGATGACAGATGAAGGATGACAAATGAAAATCGAGAGATGAAGTTGAAAGGTGACATATGACAGATGACAGATGGCAGATAACAAATGAAAATTGAGAGATGACAGGTAACTGATGACAGATAGCAAATCACTGATGACAGATGACAGGTGACACATCTGATGGCAGATGGCAGATGACCATTGACAGATGACATATTTCAGATGACAGATGACATGTGACAGATGACAGATGACAGATGACAGATGATAGATGACAGATGAGAAATGACAGGTGACGGATGACACATGACAGATGACAGACGACAGATTACAAATGACAGAAGACAGAAGACAGATGACAGATGACAGATGACAGATGACAGATGACAGATGACAGATGACAGATGACAGATGACAGATGACAGATGACATGTGACAGATGACAGATGACAGATGACAGATGATAGATGACAGATGAGAAATGACAGGTGACGGATGACACATGACAGATGACAGACGACAGATTACAAATGACAGAAGACAGAAGACAGATGACAGATGACAGATGACATATGACAGATGACCGATTGCAAATGACAGATGACAGGTGACATATGACAGATGACAGATGACAGATGACAGATCACAGATGACAGATGACAGATGACAGATCACAGATGACAGATAACAGATGACAAATGACAAAAGACAGATGACAGATGACAAATGACAGATGACAGATGACGGATGACAGATGACAGATGACAGATGACAGATGACAAATTACAGATGACAGATGACAGATGACATGTGACAGATGACAGATGACAGATGACAGATGATAGATGACAGATGAGAAATGACAGGTGACGGATGACACATGACAGATGACAGATGATAGATGACAGATGAGAAATGACAGGTGACGGATGACACATGACAGATGACAGACGACAGATTACAAATGACAGAAGACAGAAGACAGATGACAGATGACAGATGACATATGACAGATGACCGATTGCAAATGACAGATGACAGGTGACATATGACAGATGACAGATGACAGATGACAGATCACAGATGACAGATGACAGATGACAGATCACAGATGACAGATAACAGATGACAAATGACAAAAGACAGATGACAGATGACAAATGACAGATGACAGATGACGGATGACAGATGACAGATGACAGATGACAGATGACAAATTACAGATGACAGATGACACATGACATGTGACAGATGACAGATGACAGATGACAGATGATAGATGACAGATGAGAAATGACAGGTGACGGATGACACATGACAGATGACAGACGACAGATTACAAATGACAGAAGACAGAAGACAGATGACAGATGACAGATGACACATGACAGATGAAAGGTGGCAGATGACAGATGACAGATGAAAGATGACAAATGACAGTTGACAGATTTCATATGGCAGATGCAGATGACAGATAACAAATGACAGATGACAGAAGACACGTGATAAATTACAGATGACCGGTGACAGATGACAGATGACAGATGACAGACGACAGCTGACAGATGGCAGATGACATGTTATAGATGACACATGACAGATGACACATGACAGAGAGACAGATGACAGATGACATATGACAGATGACACATGAGAGATTACAGGTGAGAGATGACAGATTACAGATGACAGATGACAGATGACAGACGACAGATAACAGATGGAAGATGACAGATGACAGATAACACATGACAGATGACAAATGACAAAAGACAGATGACAGATGACAGATGACAGATGACAGATGACAGATGACAGATGACAGATGACAGATGACAGATGACAGATGACAGATGACAGATGATAGATGACAGATGACAGATGGCAAATGACAGATGATAAATGACAGATGACTGATGACAAATGACAGATGACAGATGACAAATGGCCATTGGCAGATGACAGATGACAGATGACAGATTACAGATGACACATGACAGATTACAGATGAGAGATGACAGATTACAGGTGACAGATGACAGATGACAGATGACAGATGACAGATGACAGATGACAGATGACAGATGACAGATGATAGCTGACAGATGACAAATGACAAATGGCAAATGACAGATGACAAATGACAGATGATAGATGGCCAATGGCAGATGACAGCTGACAGATGGCAGATGACAGATGACAGATAACAGATGACAGATGACAAATGACAGAAGACAGATGACAGATGACAGAAGACAGATGACAGATGACACATGACAGATTACAGATGACAGATGATAGATGACATATGAAATATGACCGATTACAGATGACAGATGACAGGCGGCAGATGACAGATAGCAGATGACAGATGACAGATGACATATGAAAGATGACATATGACATATGACAGATGACAGATGACAGATGACAGATGACAGATGACAGATGACAGATGACAGATGACAGATGACAGATGACAGATGACAGATGACAGATGACAGATGACAGATGACTGATGACTGATGACAGTTGACTGATGACAGATGACAGATCACAGATGACAGATGACAGATCACAGATGACAGATAACAGATGACAAATGACAAAAGACAGATGACAGATGACAGATGGCAGATGACAGATGACAGATGGCAGACGACAGATGACAGATCACAGATGACAGATGACAGATGACAAACGACAGATGACAAATGGCAAATGAAATATGACAAATGAGAGAGCACAGATGACATATGGCCAATGGCAGATGACAGATGACAGCTGACAGATGGCAGATGACAGATAACAGATGACAGATGACAGATGACAAAAAACAGAAGACAGATGACAAATGACAGAAGACAGATGACAGATGACACATGACAGATTACAGATGACAGATGATAGATGACATATGAAATATGACCGATTACAGATGACAGATGACAGGCGGCAGATGACAGATAGCAGATGACAGATGACAGATGACAGATTACAGATGACAAATGACAGATGACAGATGACAGATCACAGATGATAGATGACAGATCACAGATGACAGATAACAGATGACAAATGACAAAAGACAGATGACAGATGACAAATGACAGATGACAGATGACAGATGACAGATAACAGATGACAGATGACAGATGACAAAAAACAGAAGACAGATGACAAATGACAGAAGACAGATGACAGATGACAGATGACAGATGACAGATGACAGATGACAGATCACAGATGACAGATGACAGATGACAAACGACAGATGACAAATGGCAAATGAAATATGACAAATGAGAGAGCACAGATGACATATGGCCAATGGCAGATGACAGATGACAGATGACAGATGGCAAATGACAGATGACAAATGAGAGAGCACAGATGACAGATGGCCAATGGCAGATGACAGATGACAGATGACAGATGACAGATGACAGATGACAGATGACAGATGACAGATGACAGATGACAGATGACAGATGACAGATGACAGATGACAGATGACAGATGACAGATGACAGATGACAGATGACAGATGACAGATGACAGATGACAGATGACAGATGACAGATGACAGATGACAGATGACTGATGACAGTTGACTGATGACAGATGACAGATCACAGATGACAGATGACAGATCACAGATGACAGATAACAGATGACAAATGACAAAAGACAGATGACAGATGACAGATGGCAGATGACAGATGACAGATGACAGACGATAGCTCACAGATGACAGATGACAAATGACATGACAGATGACATATGGCAGGTAACAGATGACGGATGACAGATAACAGATGACAGATGACACATGACAGATCAGAGATGACAGGTGACAAATGACAGAAGACAGATCACAGATGACAGATGACAGATGACATATAACAGAAGACAGATGACATGTGACAGATGACAGATGGTATATGACAGATGACAAATGACAGATGACAGATGGCAAATGACATACGAAAAATGAAACAAAACAGATGACAGATGACAGATGACATATGACAGAAGACAGATGGCAGATGACAGATGACAGATGACAGATGACAGATGACAGATGACAGATGGCAGATGACAGATGACAGATGGCAGACGACAGATGACAGATCACAGATGACAGATTACAGATGACAAACGACAGATGACAAATGGCAAATGAAATATGACAAATGAGAGAGCACAGATGACATATGGCCAATGGCAGATGACAGATGACAGCTGACAGATGACAGATGACAGATAACAGATGACAGATGACAGATGACAAAAAACAGAAGACAGATGACAAATGACAGAAGACAGATGACAGATGACACATGACAGATTACAGATGACAGATGATGGATGACATATGAAATATGACCGATTACAGATGACAGATGACAGGCGGCAGATGACAGATAGCAGATGACAGATGACAGATGACAGATTACAGATGACAAATGACAGATGACAGATGACAGATCACAGATGACAGATGACAGATCACAGATGACAGATAACAGATGACAAATGACAAAAGACAGATGACAGATGACAAATGACAGATGACAGATGACAGATGACAGATAACAGATGACAGATGACAGATGACAAAAAACAGAAGACAGATGACAAATGACAGAAGACAGATGACAGATGACAGATGACAGATGACAGATGACAGATGACAGATCACAGATGACAGATGACAGATGACAAACGACAGATGACAAATGGCAAATGAAATATGACAAATGAGAGAGCACAGATGACATATGGCCAATGGCAGATGACAGATGACAGATGACAGATGGCAAATGACAGATGACAAATGAGAGAGCACAGATGACAGATGGCCAATGGCAGATGACAGATGACAGATGACAGATGACAGATGACAGATGACAGATGACAGATGATAGATGAGATAACACATATGACAAATGACCTATTGCAGATGACAGATGACAGGTGACAGATGATAGGTGACAGATGACAGATGACAGATGACAGATGACAGATGAAGGATGACAAATGAAAATCGAGAGATGAAGTTGAAAGGTGACATATGACAGATGACAGATGGCAGATAACAAATGAAAATTGAGAGATGACAGGTAACTGATGACAGATAGCAAATCACTGATGACAGATAACATGTGACAGATGACAGATGACAGATGGCATATGACAAATGACATATGACAGGTGACAGATGACAGATGATAGATGACAAATGACAGATGACAATGACACATTACAGATGACAGATTTGAGATGACAGATGACAGATGACAAATGACAGATGACAGAAGACATCTGGCAGATGACAGATGACAAATGACAGATGACACATGACAGATAACAGAAGACAGATGACAGATGACAGATGACAGATGACAGATGACAGATGTCAAATGACGGATGTCAGATGGCAAATAACAGATGACAGATGTCAAATGACGGATGTCAGATGGCAAATAACAGATGACAGATGACATATGACAGATGACATATGACAGATGACAGATGACAAATGACAGATTACAGATGACAGATGATAGATGACATATGAAAGATGACATATGACATATGACAGATGACAGATGACAGATGACAGATGACAGATGACAGATGACAGATGACAGATGACAGATGACAGATGACAGATGACAGATGACAGATGACAGATGACAGATGACTGATGACAGTTGACTGATGACAGATGACATATGACAGATGACAGATGACAGATGACAGATGACAGATGACAGATGACAGATAACAGATGACAGGTGACAAATGACAGAAGACGTATGACAGATGACAGATGATAGATGACAGATGGCAGATGACAGATGATAGGTGACAGATGACAGATGGCAAATGACAGATGACAGATTACAGATGACAGATGATAGATGACATATGAAATATGACAGATGACATATGACAGATGACAGATGACACATGACAGATGACAGATGACAAATGACAGAAGACAGATGACAGATGACAAATGACAGCTGACAGATGACAGATGACAGATGACAGATGACAGATGACAGATGACAGATGACAGATGACACATGACAGATTACAGATGACAGATGATAGATGACATATGAAATATGACCGATTACAGATGACAGATGACAGGCGGCAGATGACAGATAGCAGATGACAGATGACAGATGACAGATTACAGATGACAAATGACAGATGACAGATGACAGATCACAGATGACAGATGACAGATCACAGATGACAGATAACAGATGACAAATGACAAAAGACAGATGACAGATGACAGCTGACACATGACATATGACAGAAGACAGACGACAGATGACAGATGACAGATGACAGATGACAGATGACAGATGACAGATGACAGATGACAGATGACAGATGACAGATGACAGATGACAGATGACAGATGACAGATGACAGATGACAGATGACAGATGACAGATGACAGATGACTGATGACAGTTGACTGATGACAGATGACATATGACAGATGACAGATGACAGATGACAGATGACAGATGACAGATAACAGATGACAGGTGACAAATGACAGAAGACGTATGACAGATGACAGATGATAGATGACAGATGGCAGATGACAGATGATAGGTGACAGATGACAGATGGCAAATGACAGATGACAGATTACAGATGACAGATGATAGATGACATATGAAATATGACAGATGACATATGACAGATGACAGATGACACATGACAGATTACAGATGACAGATGATAGATGACATATGAAAGATGACATATGACATATGACAGATGACAGATGACAGATGACAGATGGCCAATGACAGATGACAGATGGCCAATGACAGATGACAGGTGACAGATGACAGATGACAGATGACAGATGACAGATGACAGATGACAGATGACAGATAACATATGACAGATGACAGACGACATGTGACAGATGACAGATGAGAGATGACACATGACAGATTACATATGACAGATGATAGATGACATACGAAAGATGACATATGACAGAATACAAATGACGGATGACAGAATGAAAATGACAGATAACATATGACAGATGACAGATGACAGGTGACAGATGTCACATGACAAATGACAGATAACAGATGACTGATGACAGATGACAGATGACAAATGAGTGATGACAGATGACAGATGACAGATGACCATTGACAGATGACATATGACAGATGACAGATGACTTGTGACAGATGACAGATGACACATGACACATGACAGATGACAGATGACAGATCACAGATGACAGATGACAGATGACAAAAGGCAGAAGACAGATGACGGATGACAGATGACAGATGACAGATGACAGATGACAGATGCCAGATGACAGATGACATATGACATATGACAGATGACAGATGATAGATGACAGATGACAGATAACAGATCACAGTTGACAGATGACAGATGACAAATGACAGATGACAGATGATAGATGAGATAACACATATGACAAATGACCTATTGCAGATGACAGATGACAGGTGACAGATGATAGATGACAGATGACAGATGACAGATGACAGATGACAGATGACAGATGACACATGACACATGACAGATGACAGATGACAGATCACAGATGACAGATGACAGATGACAGATGACATGTTATAGATGACAAAAGACAGATGACAGATGACAGATGACAGATGATAGATGACAGATGACAGATGATAGATGAGATAACACATATGACAAATGACCTATTGCAGATGACAGATGACAGGTGACAGATGATAGGTGACAGATGACAGATGACAGATGACAGATGACAGATGACAGATGACACATGACACATGACAGATGACAGATCACAGATGACAGATGACAGATTAAAGATGACAGACGACAGATTACAAATGACAGAAGACAGAAGACAGAAGACAGATGAGAGATGACAGATGACAAATGACAGATGACAGATGACAGATGATAGATGAGATAACACATATGACAAATGACCTATTGCAGATGACAGATGACAGGTGACAGATGATTGATGACAGATGACAGATGACAGATGACAGATGACAGATGACAGATGACACATGACACATGACAGATGACAGATCACAGATGACAGATTACAGATGACAGACGACAGATTACAAATGACAGAAGACAGATGACAGATGAAAGATGAAAATGACAGATGACAGATGACAGATGATAGGTGAGATAACACATATGACAAATGACCTATTGCAGATGACAGATGACAGGTGACAGATGATAGATGACAGATGACAGATGACAGATGACAGATGACAGATGACAGATGACAGATGACACATGACACATGACAGATGACAGATGACAGATCACAGATGACAGATGACAGACGACAGATTACAAATGACAGAAGACAGAAGACAGAAGACAGAAGACAGATAAGGGATGACAGATGACAAATGACAGATGACAGATGATAGATGAGATAACACATATGACAAATGACCTATTGCAGATGACAGATGACAGGTGACAGATGATAGGTGACAGATGACAGATGACAGATGACAGATGACAGATGACAGATGACACATGACACATGACAGATGACAGATGACAGATCACAGATGACAGATGACAGATTACAGATGACGGATGACAGATGACAGATAACAGATGACAGATGACAAATGACAGAAGACAGATGACAGATGACAGATGACAGATGATAAATGACAGATGACAGATGACAGATGATAGATGAGATAACACATATGACAAATGACCTATTGCAGATGACAGGTGACAGATGATAGATGACAGATGACAGATGACAGATGACAGATGGCAGATGACACATGACACATGACAGATGACAGATCACAGATGACAGATGACAGACGACAGATTACAAATGACAGAAGACAGAAGACAGAAGACAGATGACAAATGACAGATGACAGATGATAGATGACAGATGACAGATGACAGATGACAGATGACAGATGACAGATGACAGATGACAGATGACAGATGACAGATGACAGATGACAGATGACAGATTACAAATGACAGAAGACAGAAGACAGAAGACAGATGACAGATGACAGATGACAGATGACAAATGACAGATGACAGATGACAGATGACAGATGACAGATGACAGATGACAGATGACAGATTACAAATGACAGAAGACAGAAGACAGAAGACAGATGACAGATGACAGATGACAGATGACAAATGACAGATGACAGATGACAGATGATAGATGAGATAACACATACGACAAATGACATATTGCAGATGACAGATGACAGGTGACAGATGATAGATGACAGATGACAGATGACAGATGACAGATGACACATGACACATGACAGATGACAGATGACAGATCACAGATGACAGATGACAGATTACAGATGACAGATGACAGATGACAGATAACAGATGACAGATGACAAATGACAGAAGACAGATGACAGATGACAGATGGCAGATGACAGATGACAGATGACAAATGACAGATGACAGATGACAGATGACAGATGACAGATGACAGATGACAGATGACACATGACACATGACAGATGACAGATCACAGATGACAGATTACAGATGACAGACGACAGATTACAAATGACAGAAGACAGATGACAGATGAAAGATGACAAATGACAGATGACAGATGACAGATGACAGATGATAGGTGAGATAACACATATGACAAATGACCTATTGCAGATGACAGATGACAGGTGACAGATGATAGATGACAGATGACAGATGACAGATGACAGATGACAGATGACACATGACACATGACAGATGACAGATGACAGATCACAGATGACAGATGACAGACGACAGATTACAAATGACAGAAGACAGAAGACAGAAGACAGAAGACAGATGAGAGATGACAGATGACAAATGACAGATGACAGTTGACAGATGATAGATGAGATAACACATATGACAAATGACCTATTGCAGATGACAGATGACAGGTGACAGATGATAGGTGACAGATGACAGATGACAGATGACAGATGACAGATGACACATGACACATGACAGATGACAGATGACAGATCACAGATGACAGATGACAGATTACAGATGACGGATGACAGATGACAGATAACAGATGACAGATGACAAATGACAGAAGACAGATGACAGATGACAGATGACAGATGATAAATGACAGATGACAGATGACAGATGATAGATGAGATAACACATATGACAAATGACCTATTGCAGATGACAGGTGACAGATGATAGATGACAGATGACAGATGACAGATGGCAGATGACACATGACACATGACAGATGACAGATCACAGATGACAGATGACAGACGACAGATTACAAATGACAGAAGACAGAAGACAGAAGACAGATGACAAATGACAGATGACAGATGATAGATGACAGATGACAGATGACAGATGACAGATGACAGATGACAGATGACAGATGACAGATGACAGATGACAGATTACAAATGACAGAAGACAGAAGACAGAAGACAGATGACAGATGACAGATGACAAATGACAGATGACAGATGACAGATGATAGATGAGATAACACATACGACAAATGACATATTGCAGATGACAGATGACAGGTGACAGATGATAGATGACAGATGACAGATGACAGATGACAGATGACAGATGACACATGACACATGACAGATGACAGATGACAGATCACAGATGACAGATGACAGATTACATATGACAGATGACAGATGACAGATAACAGATGACAGATGACAAATGACAGAAGACAGATGACAGATGACAGATGGCAGATGACAGATGACAGATGACAAATGACAGATGACAGATGATAGATGACAGATGGCAGATGACAGATGACAGATGACAGATGACAGATGACAGATGACAGATGACAGATGACAGATGACAGATGACAGATGACAGATACCAGATGACAAAAGACAGAAGACAGATGACAGATGACAGATGACAGATGACAGATGACAAATGACAGATGCCAGATGACAGATGACATATGACAGATGACAGATGACAAATGACAGATGCCAGATGACAGATGACATATGACAGATGACAGATGAAAGATGACAGATGACAAATGACACATGACTGATTACAGATGACAGATGATAGAGGACATATGAAAGATGACAGATGAATATGACATATGACAGATGACAGATTGCAGATGACAGATGACAGATGACAGATGACAGATGACAGATGGCAGATGACAGATGACAGATGACAGATGACAGATGACAGATAACAGATGACAGATGACAAAAAACAGAAGACAGATGACAGATGACAAATGACAGAAGACAGATGACAGATGACAGATGACAGATGACAGACGACAGATGACAGATGACAGGTGACAGATGACAGGTGACAGATGACAGATGACAGATGACAGATAACAGATCACAGATGACAGATGACAAAATTCAGAAGACAGATGACGGATGACAGATGACAGATGACAGATGACACATGACAGATGCCAGATGACAGATGACATATGACATATGACAGATGACAGATGATAGATGACAGATGACATATAACAGATCACAGATGACAGATGACAAAAGGCAGAAGACAGATGACGGATGTCAGATGACAGATGACAGATGACAGATGACAGATGCCAGATGACAGATGACATACGACATATGACAGATGACAGATAATAGATGACAGATGACAGATGGCAAATGACAGATAACAAATGACAGATGAAAGATGACAGATGACACATGACATATTACAGATGACAGGTGATAGATGACATATGAAAGCTGACAGATGACATATGACAGATGACACATGACAGATTACAGATGACAGATGATAGATGACATATGAAATATGACCGATTACAGATGACAGATGACAGGCGTCAGATGACAGATGACAGATGACAGATGACAGATGACAAATTACAGATGACAGATGACAGATCACAGATGACAGATGACAGATGAGAGATGACAAATGAAAAAGACAGATGACAGATGACAAATGACAGATGACAGATGACAGATGACAGATGACAGATGACAGATGACAGATGACAGATGACAGATGACAGATGACAGATGACAGATGACAGATGACAGATGACAGATGACAGATGGCAGATGACAGATGACAGATGACAGATGACAGATGACGAATGCCAGATGACAGATGACAAATGCCAGGCGACAGATGACAGATGACAGATGACAGATGCCAGATGACAGATGAAAAATGACTGAAGACAGATCACATATGACCGATTGCAGATGACAGTTGACAGGCGACAGATGACAGATGACAGATGACAGATGACACATGACAGATGACAGGTGATAGATGACATACGAAAGATGACAGATGAGATAAGACATATCACAGATGACCTATTGCAGATGACAGATGACAGATGACAGGTGACAGATGATAGATGACAGATGACAGATGACAGATGACACATGACAGATGACACACGACAGATTACAAATGACAGATGACAGATTTCATATGGCAGATGCAGATGACAGATAACAAATGACAGATGACAGAAGACACGTCATAAACTACAGATGACCGGTGACAGATGACATATGAGCCATGACAAATTACAGTTGACAGATGACAGATGACAGACGACTGCTGACAGATGACAGATGACATGTTATAGATGACACAAGACAGATGACACATGACAGAGAGACAGATGACAGATGACAGATGACAGATGACATGTGACAGATGACAGATGACAGATGGCAGATGATAGATGACAGATGAGAGATGACAGATGACGGATGACACATGACAGATGACAGACGACAGATTACAAATGACAGAAGACAGAAGACAGATGACAGATGACAGGTGACAGATGACAGATGAAAGATGACAAATGACAGTTGACTGATTTCATGTGGCAGATTCAGATGACAGATAACAAATGACAGATGACAGAAGACACGTGATAAATTACAGATGACCTGTGACAGATGACAGATGACAGACGACAGCTGACAGATGACAGATGACAGATGACAGATGCCAGATGACAGATGACATATGACAGATGACAGATGACAGATGACAGATGACAGATGATAGATGACAGATGACAGGTGATAGATGACGTATGAAAGATGACAGATGAGATAAGACATATGACAGATGACCTGTTGCAGATGACAAATGACAGATGACAGGTGACAGATGATAGATGACAGATGACAGATGACAGATGACACATGACAGATGACAGACGACAGATTACAAATGACAGATGACAGATTTCATATGGCAGATGCACATGACAGATAACAAACGACAGATGACAGAAGACACGTGATAAATTACAGATGACCGGTGACAGATGACAGATGACATACGACACATAACAAATTACAACTGACAGATGACAGATGACAGACGACAGCTGACAGATGACAGATGACATGTTATAGATGACACAAGACAGATGACACATGACAGAGAGACAGATGACAGATGACAGATGACAGATGACATGTGACAGATGACAGATGACAGATGACAGATGATAGATGACAGATGAGAGATGAGAGATGACGGATGACACATGACAGATGACAGACGACAGATTACAAATGACAGAAGACAGAAGACAGATGACAGATGACAGATGACAGATGACAGATGACAGGTGACAGATGACAGATGACAGATGAAAGATGACAAATGACAGTTGACAGATTTCATATGGCAGATGCAGATGACAGATAACATATGACAGATGACAGAAGACACGTGATAAATTACAGATGACCGGTGACAGATGCCAGATGACAGATGACAGACGACAGCTGACAGATGACAGATGCCAGATGACAGATGACATATGACAGATGACAGATGACATATGACAGATGACACATGACAGATTACAGATGACAGATGATAGATGACATATGAAATATGACCGATTACAGATGACAGATGACAGGCGTCAGATGACAGATGACAGATGACAGATGACAAATTACAGATGACAGATGATAGATCACATATGACAGATGACAGATGACGGATGACAGATAACAGATGACAAATGACAAAAGACAGATGACAGATGACAAATGACAGATGACAGATGACAGATGATAGATGACAGATGACAGATGACAGATGACAGATGACAGATGACAGATGACAGATGAAAGATGACAGATGACAGATGACAGATGACAGATGACAGATGCCAGATGACAGATGACAAATGACAGGCGACAGATGACAGATGACAGATGACAGATCCCAGGTGACAGATGACAAATGACAGATGACAGATGACAGATGACAGATGACAGATGACAGATGACAGATGACAGATGATAGATGACAGATGACAGATGACAGGTGGCAAATGACAGGTGGCAAATGACAGATGACAGATGACAAATGACAGATGACAAATGACAGCTGAAAGATGACCGATGACAGATGACACATGACAGATTACAGATGACAGATGATAGATGACATATGAAAGATGACAGATGACATATCACAGATGACAGATGACACATGACAGATTACAGATGACACATGATAGATGACATATGAAAGATGACATATGACATATGACAGATGACAGATGAAAGATGACAGATGACAGATGATAGCTGACAAATGACAAATGACAAATGGCAAATGACAGATGACAAATGACAGATGACAGATGGCCAATGGCAGATGACAGCTGACAGATGACAGATGACAGATGACAGATAACAGATGACAGATGACAAATGACAGAAGACAGATGACAGATGGCAGATGACAGATGACAAATGACAGATGACAGATGACAGATGACAGATGACAGATGACAGATGACAGATGATAGATGACAGATGACAGATAAGATAAGACATATGACAGATGACCTATTGCAGATGACAGATGACAGGTGACAGATGATAGATCACAGATGACAGATGACACATGACAGATGACAGATGACAGATCACAGATGACAGATTACAGATTACAGATTACAGATGACAGATGACAGATGACAGATAACAGATGACAGATGACAAATAACAGAAGACAGATGACAGATGACAGATGACAGATGACAGATGACAGATGACAGATGACAGATGATAGATGACAGATGACAGATGACAGATGACAGATGACAGATGACAGATGACAGATGACAGATGACAGATGACAGATGACAGATGACAGATGACAGATGACAGATGACAGATGACAGATGACAGATGACAGATGACAGATGACAGATGACAGATGACAGATGACAGATGAGAGATGACAGATGACAGATGACAGATGACAGATGACAGATGACAGATGACAGATGAGAGATGACAGATAACAGATAACAGATGACAAAAGACAGAAGACAGATGACAGATGACAAATGACAGATGCCAGATGCCAGATGACATATGACAGATGACAGATGACAGATGATAGATGACAGATGACAGATGGCAAATGACAGATGACAAATGACAGATGAAAGCTGACAGATGATAGATGACGCATGACAGATTATAGATGACAGATGATAGAGGACATATGAAAGATGACAGATGAATATGACATATGACAGATGACCGATTGCAGATGACAGATGACAGATGACAGATGACAGATGACAGATGACAGATGACAGATGACAGATGACAGATGACAGATGACAGATAACAGATGACAGATGACAAATGACAGAAGACAGATGACAGATGACAGAAGACAGATGACAGATGACAGATCACAGATGACAGATGACAGATGACAGATAACAGATGACAGATGACAAATGACAGAAGACAGATGACAGATGACAGATGACAGATGACAGATGACAGATGACAGATGACAGATGACAGATGACAGATGACAGATGACAGATGACAGATGACAGATGACAGGTGACAGATGACAGGTGACAGATAACAAATGACAGATGATAGATGACAGATGACAGATGGCAAATGACAGATGATAAATGACAGATGACTGATGACAAATGACAGATGACAGATGACAAATGGCCAATGGCAGATGACAGATGACAGATTACAGATGACACATGACAGATTACAGATGAGAGATGACAGATTACAGGTGACAGATGACAGATGACAGATCACAGATGACAGATTACAGATTACAGATTACAGATGACAGATGACAGATGACAGATAACAGATGACAGATGACAAATAACAGAAGACAGATGACAGATGACAGATGACAGATGACAGATGACAGATGACAGATGACAGATGATAGATGACAGATGACAGATGACAGATGACAGATGACAGATGACAGATGACAGATGACAGATGACAGATGATAGATGACAGATGACAGATGACAGATGACAGATGACAGATGACAGATGACAGATGACAGATGACAGATGACAGATGACAGATGACAGATGACAGATGACAGATGACAGATGACAGATGACAGATGACAGATGACAGATGACAGATGACAGATGACAGATGACAGATGACAGATGACAGATGACAGATGAGAGATGACAGATGACAGATGACAGATGACAGATGACAGATGACAGATGACAGATGACAGATGAGAGATGACAGATAACAGATAACAGATGACAAAAGACAGAAGACAGATGACAGATGACAAATGACAGATGCCAGATGCCAGATGACATATGACAGATGACAGATGACAGATGATAGATGACAGATGACAGATGATAGATGACAGATGACAGATAAGATAAGACATATGACAGATGACCTATTGCAGATGACAGATGACAGGTGACAGATGATAGATCACAGATGACAGATGACACATGACAGATGACAGATGACAGATCACAGATGACAGATTACAGATTACAGATTACAGATGACAGATGACAGATGACAGATAACAGATGACAGATGACAAATAACAGAAGACAGATGACAGATGACAGATGACAGATGACAGATGACAGATGACAGATGACAGATGATAGATGACAGATGACAGATGACAGATGACAGATGACAGATGACAGATGACAGATGACAGATGACAGATGACAGATGACAGATGACAGATGACAGATGACAGATGACAGATGACAGATGACAGATGACAGATGACAGATGACAGATGACAGATGACAGATGACAGATGAGAGATGACAGATGACAGATGACAGATGACAGATGACAGATGACAGATGACAGATGAGAGATGACAGATAACAGATAACAGATGACAAAAGACAGAAGACAGATGACAGATGACAAATGACAGATGCCAGATGCCAGATGACATATGACAGATGACAGATGACAGATGATAGATGACAGATGACAGATGGCAAATGACAGATGACAAATGACAGATGAAAGCTGACAGATGATAGATGACGCATGACAGATTATAGATGACAGATGATAGAGGACATATGAAAGATGACAGATGAATATGACATATGACAGATGACCGATTGCAGATGACAGATGACAGATGACAGATGACAGATGACAGATGACAGATGACAGATGACAGATGACAGATGACAGATGACAGATAACAGATGACAGATGACAAATGACAGAAGACAGATGACAGATGACAGAAGACAGATGACAGATGACAGATCACAGATGACAGATGACAGATGACAGATAACAGATGACAGATGACAAATGACAGAAGACAGATGACAGATGACAGATGACAGATGACAGATGACAGATGACAGATGACAGATGACAGATGACAGATGACAGATGACAGATGACAGATGACAGATGACAGGTGACAGATGACAGGTGACAGATAACAAATGACAGATGATAGATGACAGATGACAGATGGCAAATGACAGATGATAAATGACAGATGACTGATGACAAATGACAGATGACAGATGACAAATGGCCAATGGCAGATGACAGATGACAGATTACAGATGACACATGACAGATTACAGATGAGAGATGACAGATTACAGGTGACAGATGACAGATGACAGATGACAGATGACAGATGACAGATGACAGACGACAGATGACAGATGACAGATGACAGATGACAGATGACAGATGACAGATGACAGATGACAGATAACAGATGACAGATGACAGATGACAAATGACAGAAGACAGATGACAGATGACAGATGACAGATGACAGATTACAGATGATAGATGGCAGATGACAGTGGGCAAATGACAGATGACAAATGACAGATGACAGATGACAAATGACAGATGACAGATGACAAATGGCCAATGGCAGATGACAGATGACAGATTACAGATGACACATGACAGATTACAGATGAGAGCTGACAGATTACAGGTGACAGATGACAGATGACAGATGACAGATGACAGATAACAGATGACAGATGACAAATGACAGAAGACAGATGACAGATGACAGATGACAGATGACAGATGACAGATGACAGATGACAGATGACAGATGACAGATGACAGATGACAGATGACAGATGACAGATGACAGATGACAGGTGACAGATGACAGGTGACAGATAACAAATGACAGATGATAGATGACAGATGACAGATGGCAAATGACAGATGATAAATGACAGATGACTGATGACAAATGACAGATGACAGATGACAAATGGCCAATGGCAGATGACAGATGACAGATTACAGATGACACATGACAGATTACAGATGAGAGATGACAGATTACAGGTGACAGATGACAGATGACAGATGACAGATGACAGATGACAGATGACAGATGACAGATGACAGACGACAGATGACAGATGACAGATGACAGATGACAGATGACAGATGACAGATGACAGATGACAGATAACAGATGACAGATGACAGATGACAAATGACAGATGGCAGATGACAGGTGACAGATAACAGATGACAGATGACAAATGACAGAAGACAGATGACAGATGACAAATGACAGATGACAGATGACAGATGAAAGATGACAGATGACAGATGACAGATGATAGATGACAGATGACAGATGACATATGTCATATGACAGATGACCGATTGCAAATGACAGATGACAGGTGACAGATGACAGATGACAGATGACAGATGACAGATGACAGATGACAGATGACAGATGACACATGACAGATGACAGATGACAGATGACAGATGACAGATGACAGATGACAGATCACAAATGACAGACGACAGATTACAGATGACAGATGACAGATGACAGATAACAGATTACAGATGACAAATGACAGAAGACAGGTGACAGATGACAGATGACAGATGACAGATGACAGATGACAGATGACAGATGACAGATGACAGATGACAGATGACAGATGACAGATGACAGATGACAGATGACAGATGACAGATGACAGATGACAGATGACAGATGACAGATGACAGATGCCAGATGACAGATGACAGATGACAGATGACAGATGACAGATGACAGATGACAGATGACAGATGACAGATGACAGATGACAGATGACAGATGACAGATGACAGATGACAGATGACAGATGACAGATGACAGATGACAGATGACAGATGACAGATGACAGATGACAGATGACAGATGACAGATGACAGATGACAGTTGACAGATGACAGATGACAGATAACAGATGACAAAAGACAGAAGACAGATGACAGATGACAGATGAAAAATGACAGATGACAGATGACAAATGACAGCTGAAAGATGACAGATGACAGATGACACATGACAGATTACAGATGACAGATGATAGATGACATATGAAGGATGACAGCTGACATACGACAGATGACAGATGACACATAACAGATTACAGATGACAGATGATAGATGACATATGAAAGATGACATATGACATATGACAGATGACAGATGACAGATGACAGATGACAAATGACAGAAGACAGATGACAGATGACAGATGACAGATGACAGATTACAGATGATAGATGGCAGATGACAGTGGGCAAATGACAGATGACAAATGACAGATGACAGATGACAAATGACAGATGACAGATGACAAATGACAGCTGAAAGATGACAGATGACAGATGACACATGACAGATTACAGATGACAGATGATAGATGACATATGAAGGATGACAGCTGACATACGACAGATGACAGACACACATAACAGATTACAGATGACAGATGATAGATGACATATGAAAGATGACATATGACATATGACAGATGACAGATGACAGATGACAGATGACAGATGACAGATGACAGATGACAGATGATAGCTGACAGATGACAAATGACAAATGGCAAATGACAGATGACAAATGACAGATGATAGATGGCCAATGGCAGATGACAGCTGACAGATGGCAGATGACAGGTGACAGATAACAGATGACAGATGACAAATGACAGAAGACAGATGACAGATGACAAATGACAGATGACAGATGACAGATGAAAGATGACAGATGACAGATGACAGATGATAGATGACAGATGACAGATGACATATGTCATATGACAGATGACCGATTGCAAATGACAGATGACAGGTGACAGATTACAGATGACAGATGACAGATGACAGATGACAGATGACAGATGACAGATGACACATGACAGATGACAGATGACAGATGACAGATGACAGATGACAGATGACAGATCACAAATGACAGACGACAGATTACAGATGACAGATGACAGATGACAGATAACAGATTACAGATGACAAATGACAGAAGACAGGTGACAGATGACAGATGACAGATGACAGATGACAGATGACAGATGACAGATGACAGATGACAGATGACAGATGACAGATGACAGATGACAGATGACAGATGACAGATGACAGATGACAGATGACAGATGACAGATGACAGATGCCAGATGACAGATGACAGATGACAGATGACAGATGACAGATGACAGATGACAGATGACAGATGACAGATGACAGATGACAGATGACAGATGACAGATGACAGATGACAGATGACAGATGACAGATGACAGATGACAGATGACAGATGACAGATGACAGATGACAGATGACAGATGACAGATGACAGATGACAGATGACAGATGACAGTTGACAGATGACAGATGACAGATAACAGATGACAAAAGACAGAAGACAGATGACAGATGACAGATGAAAAATGACAGATGCCAGATGACAGATGACATATGACAGATGACAGATGATAGATGACAGATGACAGATGGCAAATGACAGATGACAAATGACAGATGAAAGATGACAGATGACCCATGACAGATTACAGATGACAGGTGATAGAGGACATATGAAAGATGACAGATGAATATGACATATGACAGATGACCGATTGCAGATGACAGATGACAGGTGACAGATGACAGATGACAGATGACAGATGACAGATGACAGATGACAGATGACAGATGACAGATGACAGATGACAGATGACAGATGACAGATGACAGATGACAGATGACATATGACAAAAAACAGAAGACAGATGACAGATGACAAATGAGAGAAGACAAATGACAGATGACAGATGACAGATGACAGATGACAGATCACAGATGACAGATGACAGATGACAGATGACAGATGACAGATGACAGATGACAGATGACAGATGACAGATGACAGATAACAGATGACAGATGACAAATGACCGAAGACAGATGACAGATGACAGATGACAGATGACAGATGACAGATGACAGGTGACAGATGACAGGTGACAGATGACAGATGACAGATAACAGATCACAGATGACAGATGACAAAAGGCAGAAGACAGATGACGGATGACAGATGACAGATCGTCGGCTGAGTGCTATTTTGATCCATACGCCACTTTCAAGTTTTTTGACTTAAGACCACTTTCATAGGTTTTCGGGGATGATCTTTCATTTTATGAAATCAGTTTTTCGCTAACTCATTTAGTTTCACAGATACGCAGATGTCATTTTGATCCACCTCCACTTAAAATTCAATTTGGGATGCATTTTGATCCATATCCAAAATCGTTGGCGTATGGGTCAAATTTTCATGTAAATTTTTCAAAAAATTTTTGAGTGCTGTAATGGTACACGTACGTATGCATGGAACGTAGATCGCAGAAATTTTTGTTATTTCCGTGCTATTTTGGTACACATCCATAAAAAAAGTTGGATGTGTACCAAATATAGGGAGCAATATTCATCATTGATTGAAAATATTAATGAGTGTAAAAATTTGATATAATAATTTATTTAATGTTTTTAAAAATTCACAATATTATGTGTACATCTTCCATGACTTTTATTTCTGTACGTGTATTAATTTTCACTAATTACAGTTACATACGATATGCTTATTTGCATCTCGTATTGAATAAATATAATTATGTACATTTTATAACCGTTAAATGTTTTTATACCTGGTTAAAGTGAAACTGAAAAGTATTTAGTTAAATTACATATTATATTATCTTTATGTATGTACATATTTTGACACAAACAAATTAAAAAAGTAAAAGTAATGTGCAAAAAATTTAATTATTAATTATACCAATAAAATTTCAAACAGATAAAAATGCCTTTGATTTGTTTCCCTGAATTTTCTCAATTCTTAACGCCTTATGAGCAATAAATAATTAGTTATAATTATCTGACTTTTTCTGTTGAAAAAGAAAGGTAATTTATCCTACAAGCAAACTGACTTTAAACTATTACAAAATAAACTAACAAGAATATTAAATATAAAAAAAACAGGTAGCTATTTAGCTGACTTTTTAAAAAAAAAATTATTCCAAATTCTTATGCACATGCAGAAATCAGGTAGTTTTATATAATCGTTAATATATTTTAACAGGTGCATATTACTAAATTATAAAACTGCAGATTCCCAAACTAATTTCAAAATTCATTCATTTTTAATAAAAATTAGGTGTGGACGAACAATGTGGAAGAAAAATTGTCAATCAAGTACAAATCATCATTTTCCGAGGTTAATTATAAAATATGTAGTTTATATAAGCCTGCGAAGAGAAAAACCTTAGCAACTCCAAAGAATTTATTAAGTTATAATACTTTGTGAACATACGATTTCGAAGGATTTTTTTAATTTAATTTATTTGTTAACTAAAACTTACTTTTATACTTTGTAATAAAAAACTTAAAGTATACGTCATTATAGTGGAATCTATTTATCTGACAATATTTAATAAGATTATATAGATATAAATCTCAAAAAATTAAAAAAAAAAAACATTTAAAAAAAGCATAACGTGAATTTTATTTTTCTTAATGTTCACATAGCAGTAAATTTGTATTATATAGATAACAATGATTCTTTAATTTATTTGTGCTATTTTGATCTATATCCACTAATTTTTTGATCCACGTCATACAAAATGAACATTTAAGGTCAAAAAAGTGGATATGGATCAAAATAGCACTGGACCTGTTTTACTTAACTTGTTATAGCTCTCGATCCGTTTGATGAAATTGAATAAAACTTTATAGTTAAACCCTTAAACCTATAATAAACCTACTGACGAAAATTTAAGAAATCCCATCACGCAGTTTTGAAATAAATAGTTTCTAAACTTCAAACGCGATTTTCTCGATTCAGAAGTTGTGGCGTATGGATCAAAATAGCACTCAGCCGACGAGATGACAAATGACAGATGACAGATGACAGATGACAGATGACAGATGCCAGATGACAGATGACATATGACAGATGACAGATGACAGATGGTAGATGACAGATGACAAAAGGCAGAAGACAGATGACGGATGACAGATGACAGATGACAGATGACAGATGACAGATGACAGATGCCAGATGACAGATGACATATGACAGATGACAGATGACAGATGAAAGATGACAGATGACAGATGGCAAATGACAGATGAAAAATAACAGATGAAAGATGACAGATGACACATGACATATTACAGATGACAGATGATAGATGACATATGAAAGCTGACAGATGACATATGACAGATGACACATGACAGATTACAGATGACAGATGATAGATGACATATGAAATATGACCGAATACAGATGACAGATGACAGGCGTCAGATGACAGATGACAGATGACAGATGACAGATGACAAATTACAGATGACAGATGACAGATCACAGATGACAGATGACAGATGACAGATGACAGGTGACAGATGACAGATAACAGATGACAAATGACAAAAGACAGATGACAGATGACAAATGACAGATGACAGGTGACAGATGACAGATGACAGATGACAGATGACAGATGACAGATGACAGATGACAGATGGCAGATGACAGATGACAGATGACAGATGACAGATGACAGATGACAGATGACAGATGACAGATGACAGATGACAGATGGCAGATGACAGATGGCAGATGACAGATGACAGATGCCAGATGACAGATGACAAATGACAGGCGACAGATGACAGATGACAGATGACAGATGACAGATGACAGATGCCAGATGACAAATGACAAATGACAGAAGACAGATGACATATGACCGATTGCAGATGACAGATGACAGGCGACAGATGACAGATGACAGATGACAGATGACACATGACAGATGACAGATGACAGGTGATAGATGACATATGAAAGATGACAGATGAGATAAGACATATGACAGATGACCTATAGCAGATGACAGATGACAGGTGACAGATGATAGATGACAGATGACAGATGACAGATGACACATGACAGATGACACACGACAGATTTCAAATGACAGATGACAAATTTCATATGGCAGTTGCAGATGACAGATAACAAATGGCAGATGACAGAAGACACGTCATAAATTACAGATGACCGCTGACAGATGACAGATGACATATGACCCATGACAAATTACAGTTGACAGATGACAGATGACAGACGAGAGCTGACAGATGACAGATGACAGATGACATGTGACAGATGACGCATGACAGATGACACATGACAGATGACAGATGACAGGTGATAGATGACATATGAAAGATGACAGATGAAATAAGACATATGACAGATGACAGGTGACAGATGATAGATGACAGATGACAGATGACAGATGACACATGACAGATGACGGGTGATATATGACATATGACAGATGACAGATGACAGATGACAGATGACAGATGACAGATGACAGATGACAGATGACAGATGACAGGTGAAAGATAACAGATGACAGATGACAGATGACAGATGACAAAAGACAGAAGACAGATGACAGGTGAAAGATAACAGATGACAGATGACAGATGACAGATGACAAAAGACAGAAGACAGATGACAGATGACAGATGACAGATTACAGATGAAAGATGACAGATGACAGATGACAGATGACAGATGACAGATGACAGATGGCAGATGACAGATGACAGATGACAGATGACAGATGACAGATGACAGATGACAGATGACAGATGACAGATGACAGATGACAGATGACAGATGACAGATGACAGATGACAGATGACAGATGACAGATGACAGATGACAAATGACAGAAGACAGATGACAGATGACAGATGGCAGATGACAGATGGCAGATGACAGATGACAGATGACAGATGACAGATGACAGATGACAGAACACAGATGACAGATTACAGATGAAAGATGACAGATGACAGATGACAAATGACAGATTACAGATGAAAGATGACAGATGACAGATGACAAATGACAGATGGCAGATGACAGATGGCAGATGACAGAACACAGATGACAGATTACAGATGAAAGATGACAGATGACAGATGACAAATGACAGATTACAGATGAAAGATGACAGATGACAGATGACAAATGACAGATGACAGATGACAGATGAGAGATGACAGATGACAGATGACAGATGACAGATGACAGATGACAGATGACAGATGACAGATGACAGATGACAGATGACGGATGACAGATGACAGATGACAGATGACAGATGAAAGATGACAGATGACAGATGGCAGATAACAGATGACAGATGACAGATGACAGATGACAGATGACAGATGACAGATGACAGATGACAGATGACAGATGACAGATGACAGATGACAGGTGAAAGATAACAGATGACAGATGACAGATGACAGATGACAAAAGACAGAAGACAGATGACAGATGACAGATGACAGATAGCAAATGACAGATGACAGATGACAGATGACAGATGACAGATGACAGATGACAGATGACAGATGACAGATGACAGATGATAGATGACAGATGACAGATGACAGATGACAGATGACAGATGACAGATGACAGATGACAGATGACAGATGGCAGATGGCAGATAACAGATGACAGATGACAGATGACAGATGACAGATGACAGATGACAGATGACAGATGACAGATGACAGATGACAGATGACAGATGACAGATGACAGATGACAGATGACAGATGACAGATGACAGATGACAGATGACAGATGACAGATGACAGATGACAGATGACAGATGAGAGATGACAGATAACAGATAACAGATGACAAAAGACAGAAGACAGATGACAGATGACAAATGACAGATGCCAGATGCCAGATGACATATGACAGATGACAGATGACAGATGATAGATGACAGATGACAGATGATAGATGACAGATGACAGATAAGATAAGACATATGACAGATGACCTATTGCAGATGACAGATGACAGGTGACAGATGATAGATCACAGATGACAGATGACACATGACAGATGACAGATGACAGATCACAGATGACAGATTACAGATTACAGATTACAGATGACAGATGACAGATGACAGATAACAGATGACAGATGACAAATAACAGAAGACAGATGACAGATGACAGATGACAGATGACAGATGACAGATGACAGATGACAGATGATAGATGACAGATGACAGATGACAGATGACAGATGACAGATGACAGATGACAGATGACAGATGACAGATGACAGATGACAGATGACAGATGACAGATGACAGATGACAGATGACAGATGACAGATGACAGATGACAGATGACAGATGAGAGATGACAGATGACAGATGACAGATGACAGATGACAGATGACAGATGACAGATGAGAGATGACAGATAACAGATAACAGATGACAAAAGACAGAAGACAGATGACAGATGACAAATGACAGACGCCAGATGCCAGATGACATATGACAGATGACAGATGACAGATGATAGATGACAGATGACAGATGGCAAATGACAGATGACAAATGACAGATGAAAGCTGACAGATGATAGATGACGCATGACAGATTATAGATGACAGATGATAGAGGACATATGAAAGATGACAGATGAATATGACATATGACAGATGACCGATTGCAGATGACAGATGACAGATGACAGATGACAGATGACAGATGACAGATGACAGATGACAGATGACAGATGACAGATGACAGATAACAGATGACAGATGACAAATGACAGAAGACAGATGACAGATGACAGAAGACAGATGACAGATGACAGATCACAGATGACAGATGACAGATGACAGATAACAGATGACAGATGACAAATGACAGAAGACAGATGACAGATGACAGATGACAGATGACAGATGACAGATGACAGATGACAGATGACAGATGACAGATGACAGATGACAGATGACAGATGACAGATGACAGGTGACAGATGACAGGTGACAGATAACAAATGACAGATGATAGATGACAGATGACAGATGGCAAATGACAGATGATAAATGACAGATGACTGATGACAAATGACAGATGACAGATGACAAATGGCCAATGGCAGATGACAGATGACAGATTACAGATGACACATGACAGATTACAGATGAGAGATGACAGATTACAGGTGACAGATGACAGATGACAGATGACAGATGACAGATGACAGATGACAGACGACAGATGACAGATGACAGATGACAGATGACAGATGACAGATGACAGATGACAGATGACAGATAACAGATGACAGATGACAGATGACAAATGACAGAAGACAGATGACAGATGACAGATGACAGATGACAGATTACAGATGATAGATGGCAGATGACAGTGGGCAAATGACAGATGACAAATGACAGATGACAGATGACAAATGACAGATGACAGATGACAAATGGCCAATGGCAGATGACAGATGACAGATTACAGATGACACATGACAGATTACAGATGAGAGATGACAGATTACAGGTGACAGATGACAGATGACAGATGACAGATGACAGATAACAGATGACAGATGACAAATGACAGAAGACAGATGACAGATGACAGATGACAGATGACAGATGACAGATGACAGATGACAGATGACAGATGACAGATGACAGATGACAGATGACAGATGACAGATGACAGATGACAGGTGACAGATGACAGGTGACAGATAACAAATGACAGATGATAGATGACAGATGACAGATGGCAAATGACAGATGATAAATGACAGATGACTGATGACAAATGACAGATGACAGATGACAAATGGCCAATGGCAGATGACAGATGACAGATTACAGATGACACATGACAGATTACAGATGAGAGATGACAGATTACAGGTGACAGATGACAGATGACAGATGACAGATGACAGATGACAGATGACAGATGACAGACGACAGATGACAGATGACAGATGACAGATGACAGATGACAGATGACAGATGACAGATGACAGATAACAGATGACAGATGACAGATGACAAATGACAGATGGCAGATGACAGGTGACAGATAACAGATGACAGATGACAAATGACAGAAGACAGATGACAGATGACAAATGACAGATGACAGATGACAGATGAAAGATGACAGATGACAGATGACAGATGATAGATGACAGATGACAGATGACATATGTCATATGACAGATGACCGATTGCAAATGACAGATGACAGGTGACAGATGACAGATGACAGATGACAGATGACAGATGACAGATGACAGATGACAGATGACACATGACAGATGACAGATGACAGATGACAGATGACAGATGACAGATGACAGATCACAAATGACAGACGACAGATTACAGATGACAGATGACAGATGACAGATAACAGATTACAGATGACAAATGACAGAAGACAGGTGACAGATGACAGATGACAGATGACAGATGACAGATGACAGATGACAGATGACAGATGACAGATGACAGATGACAGATGACAGATGACAGATGACAGATGACAGATGACAGATGACAGATGACAGATGACAGATGACAGATGCCAGATGACAGATGACAGATGACAGATGACAGATGACAGATGACAGATGACAGATGACAGATGACAGATGACAGATGACAGATGACAGATGACAGATGACAGATGACAGATGACAGATGACAGATGACAGATGACAGATGACAGATGACAGATGACAGATGACAGATGACAGATGACAGATGACAGATGACAGTTGACAGATGACAGATGACAGATAACAGATGACAAAAGACAGAAGACAGATGACAGATGACAGATGAAAAATGACAGATGACAGATGACAAATGACAGCTGAAAGATGACAGATGACAGATGACACATGACAGATTACAGATGACAGATGATAGATGACATATGAAGGATGACAGCTGACATACGACAGATGACAGATGACACATAACAGATTACAGATGACAGATGATAGATGACATATGAAAGATGACATATGACATATGACAGATGACAGATGACAGATGACAGATGACAAATGACAGAAGACAGATGACAGATGACAGATGACAGATGACAGATTACAGATGATAGATGGCAGATGACAGTGGGCAAATGACAGATGACAAATGACAGATGACAGATGACAAATGACAGATGACAGATGACAAATGACAGCTGAAAGATGACAGATGACAGATGACACATGACAGATTACAGATGACAGATGATAGATGACATATGAAGGATGACAGCTGACATACGACAGATGACAGACACACATAACAGATTACAGATGACAGATGATAGATGACATATGAAAGATGACATATGACATATGACAGATGACAGATGACAGATGACAGATGACAGATGACAGATGATAGCTGACAGATGACAAATGACAAATGGCAAATGACAGATGACAAATGACAGATGATAGATGGCCAATGGCAGATGACAGCTGACAGATGGCAGATGACAGGTGACAGATAACAGATGACAGATGACAAATGACAGAAGACAGATGACAGATGACAAATGACAGATGACAGATGACAGATGAAAGATGACAGATGACAGATGACAGATGATAGATGACAGATGACAGATGACATATGTCATATGACAGATGACCGATTGCAAATGACAGATGACAGGTGACAGATTACAGATGACAGATGACAGATGACAGATGACAGATGACAGATGACAGATGACACATGACAGATGACAGATGACAGATGACAGATGACAGATGACAGATGACAGATCACAAATGACAGACGACAGATTACAGATGACAGATGACAGATGACAGATAACAGATTACAGATGACAAATGACAGAAGACAGGTGACAGATGACAGATGACAGATGACAGATGACAGATGACAGATGACAGATGACAGATGACAGATGACAGATGACAGATGACAGATGACAGATGACAGATGACAGATGACAGATGACAGATGACAGATGACAGATGACAGATGCCAGATGACAGATGACAGATGACAGATGACAGATGACAGATGACAGATGACAGATGACAGATGACAGATGACAGATGACAGATGACAGATGACAGATGACAGATGACAGATGACAGATGACAGATGACAGATGACAGATGACAGATGACAGATGACAGATGACAGATGACAGATGACAGATGACAGATGACAGTTGACAGATGACAGATGACAGATAACAGATGACAAAAGACAGAAGACAGATGACAGATGACAGATGAAAAATGACAGATGCCAGATGACAGATGACATATGACAGATGACAGATGATAGATGACAGATGACAGATGGCAAATGACAGATGACAAATGACAGATGAAAGATGACAGATGACCCATGACAGATTACAGATGACAGGTGATAGAGGACATATGAAAGATGACAGATGAATATGACATATGACAGATGACCGATTGCAGATGACAGATGACAGGTGACAGATGACAGATGACAGATGACAGATGACAGATGACAGATGACAGATGACAGATGACAGATGACAGATGACAGATGACAGATGACAGATGACAGATGACAGATGACAGATGACAAAAAACAGAAGACAGATGACAGATGACAAATGAGAGAAGACAAATGACAGATGACAGATGACAGATGACAGATGACAGATCACAGATGACAGATGACAGATGACAGATGACAGATGACAGATGACAGATGACAGATGACAGATGACAGATGACAGATAACAGATGACAGATGACAAATGACCGAAGACAGATGACAGATGACAGATGACAGATGACAGATGACAGATGACAGGTGACAGATGACAGGTGACAGATGACAGATGACAGATAACAGATCACAGATGACAGATGACAAAAGGCAGAAGACAGATGACGGATGACAGATGACAGATCGTCGGCTGAGTGCTATTTTGATCCATACGCCACTTTCACGTTTTTTGACTTAAGACCACTTTCATAGGTTTTCGGGGATGATCTTTCATTTTATGAAATCAGTTTTTCGCTAACTCATTTAGTTTCACAGATACGCAGATGTCATTTTGATCCACCTCCACTTAAAATTCAATTTGGGATGCATTTTGATCCATATCCAAAATCGTTGGCGTATGGGTCAAATTTTCATGTAAATTTTTCAAAAAATTTTTGAGTGCTGTAATGGTACACGTACGTATGCATGGAACGTAGATCGCAGAAATTTTTGTTATTTCCGTGCTATTTTGGTACACATCCATAAAAAAAGTTGGATGTGTACCAAATATAGGGAGCAATATTCATCATTGATTGAAAATATTAATGAGTGTAAAAATTTGATATAATAATTTATTTAATGTTTTTAAAAATTCACAATATTATGTGTACATCTTCCATGACTTTTATTTCTGTACGTGTATTAATTTTCACTAATTACAGTTACATACGATATGCTTATTTGCATCTCGTATTGAATAAATATAATTATGTACATTTTATAACCGTTAAATGTTTTTATACCTGGTTAAAGTGAAACTGAAAAGTATTTAGTTAAATTACATATTATATTATCTTTATGTATGTACATATTTTGACACAAACAAATTAAAAAAGTAAAAGTAATGTGCAAAAAATTTAATTATTAATTATACCAATAAAATTTCAAACAGATAAAAATGCCTTTGATTTGTTTCCCTGAATTTTCTCAATTCTTAACGCCTTATGAGCAATAAATAATTAGTTATAATTATCTGACTTTTTCTGTTGAAAAAGAAAGGTAATTTATCCTACAAGCAAACTGACTTTAAACTATTACAAAATAAACTAACAAGAATATTAAATATAAAAAAAACAGGTAGCTATTTAGCTGACTTTTTAAAAAAAAAATTATTCCAAATTCTTATGCACATGCAGAAATCAGGTAGTTTTATATAATCGTTAATATATTTTAACAGGTGCATATTACTAAATTATAAAACTGCAGATTCCCAAACTAATTTCAAAATTCATTCATTTTTAATAAAAATTAGGTGTGGACGAACAATGTGGAAGAAAAATTGTCAATCAAGTACAAATCATCATTTTCCGAGGTTAATTATAAAATATGTAGTTTATATAAGCCTGCGAAGAGAAAAACCTTAGCAACTCCAAAGAATTTATTAAGTTATAATACTTTGTGAACATACGATTTCGAAGGATTTTTTTAATTTAATTTATTTGTTAACTAAAACTTACTTTTATACTTTGTAATAAAAAACTTAAAGTATACGTCATTATAGTGGAATCTATTTATCTGACAATATTTAATAAGATTATATAGATATAAATCTCAAAAAATTAAAAAAAAAAAACATTTAAAAAAAGCATAACGTGAATTTTATTTTTCTTAATGTTCACATAGCAGTAAATTTGTATTATATAGATAACAATGATTCTTTAATTTATTTGTGCTATTTTGATCTATATCCACTAATTTTTTGATCCACGTCATACAAAATGAACATTTAACCCTCCTTTATACCTTGTGTAGAAACCTACACAAAAAGTTTTTTATTTATGAATTTTGCGGCAACTATTGTCACCAAAATCAAGAAACTTCATGACTTTGTTAGTTTCTCTATTTAATACCAGAAACACATAATTTTAAAGACTTTAAGGTAGATGTCACTGCTTAATTTAAAAATATCTCTTTTTGTCCCATGTGTGTAGATTTCTACACATATGAGATTTTTGGTTATTTGATGTCATCATCACTGCTTCAAAATATAACAGAACAGGATTCTGATTTTGAAAACGAAGCCCCAGCTTTAAAACGCCTAAAAACCATTCCAGAACAGCTCAAAGGAAGAGGTAGATGCCACATTTGCTACGAAGAAGATTGAAAGAAAAAAAATAACGTACATGAGACAATCTGCTGTTGTTGCAAAAAACCATGTTGTAAAGCGAAGCACAATAGATATGTTTGCACAAAATGTTTTTCAAATAAATTAATTTAATATATTTTCATCTTTTTCTACATTTTGATTTGAATAAAGTATAAAAAAATAATAGATATTTCATATGTGTAGAAATCTACACATGAAGTATAAAAACGTAGTTTTTTTTTAAGAACAAAGGAGGGTTAAGGTCAAAAAAGTGGATATGGATCAAAATAGCACTGGACCTGTTTTACTTAACTTGTTATAGCTCTCGATCCGTTTGATGAAATTGAATAAAACTTTATAGTTAAACCCTTAAACCTATAATAAACCTACTGACGAAAATTTAAGAAATCCCATCACGCAGTTTTGAAATAAATAGTTTCTAAACTTCAAACGCGATTTTCTCGATTCAGAAGTTGTGGCGTATGGATCAAAATAGCACTCAGCCGACGAGATGACAAATGACAGATGACAGATGACAGATGACAGATGACAGATGCCAGATGACAGATGACATATGACAGATGACAGATGACAGATGGTAGATGACAGATGACAAAAGGCAGAAGACAGATGACGGATGACAGATGACAGATGACAGATGACAGATGACAGATGACAGATGCCAGATGACAGATGACATATGACAGATGACAGATGACAGATGAAAGATGACAGATGACAGATGGCAAATGACAGATGAAAAATAACAGATGAAAGATGACAGATGACACATGACATATTACAGATGACAGATGATAGATGACATATGAAAGCTGACAGATGACATATGACAGATGACACATGACAGATTACAGATGACAGATGATAGATGACATATGAAATATGACCGAATACAGATGACAGATGACAGGCGTCAGATGACAGATGACAGATGACAGATGACAGATGACAAATTACAGATGACAGATGACAGATCACAGATGACAGATGACAGATGACAGATGACAGGTGACAGATGACAGATAACAGATGACAAATGACAAAAGACAGATGACAGATGACAAATGACAGATGACAGGTGACAGATGACAGATGACAGATGACAGATGACAGATGACAGATGACAGATGACAGATGGCAGATGACAGATGACAGATGACAGATGACAGATGACAGATGACAGATGACAGATGACAGATGACAGATGACAGATGGCAGATGACAGATGGCAGATGACAGATGACAGATGCCAGATGACAGATGACAAATGACAGGCGACAGATGACAGATGACAGATGACAGATGACAGATGACAGATGCCAGATGACAAATGACAAATGACAGAAGACAGATGACATATGACCGATTGCAGATGACAGATGACAGGCGACAGATGACAGATGACAGATGACAGATGACACATGACAGATGACAGATGACAGGTGATAGATGACATATGAAAGATGACAGATGAGATAAGACATATGACAGATGACCTATAGCAGATGACAGATGACAGGTGACAGATGATAGATGACAGATGACAGATGACAGATGACACATGACAGATGACACACGACAGATTTCAAATGACAGATGACAAATTTCATATGGCAGTTGCAGATGACAGATAACAAATGGCAGATGACAGAAGACACGTCATAAATTACAGATGACCGCTGACAGATGACAGATGACATATGACCCATGACAAATTACAGTTGACAGATGACAGATGACAGACGAGAGCTGACAGATGACAGATGACAGATGACATGTGACAGATGACGCATGACAGATGACACATGACAGATGACAGATGACAGGTGATAGATGACATATGAAAGATGACAGATGAAATAAGACATATGACAGATGACAGGTGACAGATGATAGATGACAGATGACAGATGACAGATGACACATGACAGATGACGGGTGATATATGACATATGAAAGATGACAGATGAGATAAGACATATGACAGATGACCTGTTGCAGATGACAGATGACAGGTGACAGATGATAGATGACAGATGACAGATGACAGATGACACATGACAGATGACAGACGACAGATTACAAATGACAGATGACAGATTTCATATGGCAGATGCAGATGACAGATAACAAACGACAGATGACAGAAGACACGTGATAAATTACAGATGACCGGTGACAGATGACAGATGACATATGACACATAACAAATTACAACTGACAGATGACAGATGACAGACGACAGCTGACAGATGACAGACGACAGATTACAAATGACAGAAGACAGAAGACAGATGACAGATGACAGATGACACATGACAGATGACAGGTGGCAGATGACAGATGAAAGATGACAAATGACAGTTGACAGATTTCATATGGCAGATGCAGATGACAGATAACAAATGACAGATGACAGAAGACACGTGATAAATTACAGATGACCGGTGACAGATGACAGATGACAGATGACAGACGACAGCTGACAGATGGCAGATGACATGTTATAGATGACACATGACAGATGACACATGACAGAGAGACAGATGACAGATGACATATGACAGATGACACATGAGAGATTACAGGTGAGAGATGACAGATTACAGATGACAGATGACAGATGACAGACGACAGATAACAGATGGCAGATGACAGATGACAGATAACACATGACAGATGACAAATGACAAAAGACAGATGACAGATGACAGATGACAGATGACAGATGACAGATGACAGATGACAGATGACAGATGATAGATGACAGATGGCAAATGACAGATGATAAATGACAGATGACTGATGACAAATGACAGATGACAGATGACAAATGGCCAATGGCAGATGACAGATGACAGATTACAGATGACAGATGACAGACGACAGATGACAGATGACAGATGACAGATGACAGATGACAGATGACAGATGACAGATGACAGCTAACAGATGACAGATGACAAATGACAGAAGACAGATGACAGATTACAGATGATAGATGGCAGATGACAGTTGGGAAATGACAGATGACAAATGACAGATGACAGATGACAAATGACAGATGACAGATGACAGATGACAGATGACAGATGACAGACGACAGATGACAGATGACAGATGACAGATGACAGATGACAGATGACAGATGACAGATGACAGATGACAGATGACAGATGACAGATGACAGATGACAGATAACAGATGACAGATGACAGATGACAAATGACAGAAGACAGATGACAGATTACAGATGATAGATGGCAGATGACAGTTGGGAAATGACAGATGACAAATGACAGATGACAGATGACAAATGACAGATGACAGATGACAGATGACAGATGACAGATGACAGACGACAGATGACAGATGACAGATGACAGATGACAGATGACAGATGACAGATTACAGATGAGAGATGACAGATTACAGGTGACAGATGACAGATGACAGATGACAGATGACAGATGACAGATGACAGATGACAGATGACAGACGACAGATGACAGATGACAGATGACAGATGACAAATGACAGATGACAGATGACAGATGACAGATGACAGATAACAGATGACAGATGACAAATGACAGAAGACAGATGACAGATTACAGATGATAGATGGCAGATGACAGTTGGGAAATGACAGATGACAAATGACAGATGACAGATGACAAATGACAGATGACAGATGACAACTGACAGCTGAAAGATGACAGATGACAGATGACACATGACAGATTACAGATGACAGATGATAGATGACATATGAAGGATGACAGCTGACATATGACAGATGACAGATGACACATAACAGATTACAGATGACAGATGATAGATGACATATGAAAGATGACATATGACATATGACAGATGACAGATGACAGATGACAGATGACAGATGACAGATGACAGATGATAGCTGACAGATGACAAATGACAAATGGCAAATGACAGATGACAAATGACAGATGATAAATGGCCAATGGCAGATGACAGCTGACAGATGGCAGATGACAGATGACAGATAACAGATGACAGATGACAAATGACAGAAGACAGATGACAGATGACAGATGACAAATAACAGATGACAGATGACAGATGAGAGATGACAGATGACAGATGACAGATGATAGATGACAGATGACAGATGACATATGACATATGACAGATGACCGATTGCAAATGACAGATGACAGGTGACAGATGACAGATGACAGATGACAGATGACAGATGACAGATGACAGATGACAGATGACAGATCACAAATGACAGACGACAGATTAAAGATGACAGATGACAGATGACAGATAACAGATTACAGATGACAAATGACAGAAGACAGGTGACAGATGACAGATGACAGATGACAGATGACAGATGACAGATGACAGATGACAGATGACAGATGACAGATGACAGATGACAGATGACAGATGACAGATGACAGATGACAGATGACAGATGACAGATGACAGATGACAGATGACAGATGACAGATGACAGATGACAGATGACAGATGACAGATGACAGATGACAGATGCCAGATGACAGATGACAGATGACAGATGACAGATGACAGATGACAGATGACAGATGACAGATGACAGATGACAGATGACAGATGACAGATGACAGATGACAGATGACAGATGACAGATGACAGATGACAGATGACAGATGACAGATGACAGATGACAGATGACAGATGACAGATGACAGATGACAGATGACAGTTGACAGATGACAGATAACAGATAACAAAAGACAGAAGACAGATGACAGATGACAGATGAAAAATGACAGATGCCAGATGACAGATGACATATGACAGATGACAGATGATAGATGACAGATGACAGATGGCAAATGACAGATGACAAATGACAGATGAAAGATGACAGATGACACATGACAGATTACAGATGACAGGTGATAGAGGACATATGAAAAATGACAGATGAATATGACATATGACAGATGACCGATTGCAGATGACAGATGACAGGTGACAGATGACAGATGACAGATGACAGATGACAGATGACAGATGACAGATGACAGATGACAGATGACAGATGACAGATGACAGATGACAGATGACAGATGACAGATGACAGATGACAGATGACAGATGACAGATGACAGATGACAGATGACAAAAAACAGAAGACAGATGACAGATGACAAATGACAGAAGACAAATGACAGATGACAGATGACAGATGACAGATGACAGATGACAGATCACAGATGACAGATGACAGATGACAGATGACAGATGACAGATGACAGATGACAGATGACAGATGACAGATGACAGTTGACAGATGACAGGTGACAGATGACAGTTGACAGATGACAGGTGACAGATGACAGATGACAGATAACAGATCACAGATGACAGATGACAAAAAGCAGAAGACAGATGACAGATGACAAATGACAGAAGACAAATGACAGATGACAGATGACAGATGACAGATGACAGATCACAGATGACAGATGACAGATGACAGATGACAGATGACAGATGACAGATGACAGATGACAGATAACAGATGACAGATGACAAATGACCGAAGACAGATGACAGATGACAGATGACAGATGACAGATGACAGTTGACAGATGACAGGTGACAGATGACAGATGACAGATAACAGATGACAGATGACAGATGACAAAAAACAGAAGACAGATGACAGATGACAAATGACAGAAGACAAATTACAGATGACAGATGACAGATGACAGATGACAGATGACAGATCACAGATGACAGATGACAGATGACAGATGACAGATGACAGATGACAGATGACAGATGACAGATAACAGATGACAGATGACAAATGACCGAAGACAGATGACAGATGACAGATGACAGATGACAGATGACAGTTGACAGATGACAGGTGACAGATGACAGATGACAGATGACAGATCACAGATGACAGATGACAGATGACAGATGACAGATGACAGATGACAGATGACAGATAACAGATGACAGATGACAAATGACCGAAGACAGATGACAGATGACAGATGAAAAAAGACAGATGCCAGATGACAGATGACATATGACAGATGACAGATGATAGATGACAGATGACAGATGGCAAATGACAGATGACAAATGACAGATGAAAGATGACAGATGACACATGACAGATTACAGATGACAGGTGATAGAGGACATATGAAAAATGACAGATGAATATGACATATGACAGATGACCGATTGCAGATGACAGATGACAGGTGACAGATGACAGATGACAGATGACAGATGACAGATGACAGATGACAGATGACAGATGACAGATGACAGATGACAGATGACAGATGACAGATGACAGATGACAGATGACAAAAAACAGAAGACAGATGACAGATGACAAATGACAGAAGACAAATGACAGATGACAGATGACAGATGACAGATGACAGATCACAGATGACAGATCACAGATGACAGATGACAGATGACAGATGACAGATGACAGATGACAGATGACAGATGACAGATGACAAAAAACAGAAGACAGATGACAGATGACAAATGACAGAAGACAAATGACAGATGACAGATGACAGATGACAGATGACAGATGACAGATCACAGATGACAGATGACAGATGACAGATGACAGATGACAGATGACAGATGACAGATGACAGATAACAGATGACAGATGACAAATGACCGAAGACAGATGACAGATGACAGATGACAGATGACAGATGACGGATGACAGATGACAGATGACAAATGACAGATGACAGATGACAGATGACAGATGACAGATGCCAAATGACAGATGACATATGACAGATGACAGATGACAGACGGTAGATGACAGATGACAAAAGGCAGAAGACAGATGACGGATGACAGATGACAGATGACAGATGACAGATGACAGATGACAGATGCCAGATGACAGATGACATATGACAGATGACAGATGACAGATGAAAGATGACAGATGACAGATGGCAAATGACAGATGACAAATAACAGATGAAAGATGACAGATGACACATGACATATTACAGATGACAGATGATAGATGACATATGAAAGATAACAGATGACATATGACAGATGACACATGACAGATTACAGATGACAGATGATAGATAACATATGAAATATGACCGATTACAGATGACAGATGACAGGCGGCAGATGACAGATGACAGATGACAGTTGACAGATGACAGATGACAGATGACAAATGACAGATGACAGATGACAGATGACAGATGACAGATCACAGATGACAGATGACAGATGACAGATCACAGATGACAGATAACAGATGACAAATGACAAAAGACAGATGACAGATGACAAATGACAGATGACAGATGACAGATGACAGATGACAGATGACAAATTACAGATGACAGATGACAGATGACATGTGACAGATGACAGATGACAGATGACAGATGATAGATGACAGATGAGAAATGACAGGTGACGGATGACACATGACAGATGACAGACGACAGATTACAAATGACAGAAGACAGAAGACAGATGACAGATGACAGATGACACATGACAGATGACAGGTGGCAGATGACAGATGAAAGATGACAAATGACAGTTGACAGATTTCATATGGCAGATGCAGATGACAGATAACAAATGACAGATGACAGGAGACACGTGATAAATTACAGATGACCGGTGACAGATGACAGATGACAGATGACAGACGACAGCTGACAGATGGCAGATGACATGTTATAGATGACACATGACAGATGACACATGACAGAGAGACAGATGACAGATGACATATGACAGATGACACATGAGAGATTACAGGTGAGAGATGACAGATTACAGATGACAGATGACAGATGACAGACGACAGATAACAGATGGCAGATGACAGATGACAGATAACACATGACAGATGACAAATGACAAAAGACAGATGACAGATGACAGATGACAGATGACAGATGACAGATGACAGATGACAGATGATAGATGACGGATGACAGATGGCAAATGACAGATGATAAATGACAGATGACTGATGACAAATGACAGATGACAGATAACAAATGGCCAATGGCAGATGACAGATGACAGATTACAGATGACACATGACAGATTACAGATGAGAGATGACAGATTACAGGTGACAGATGACAGATGACAGATGACAGATGACAGATGACAGATGACAGATGACAGACGACAGATGACAGATGACAGATGACAGATGACAGATGACAGATGACAGATGACAGATAACAGATGACAGATGACAGATGACAAATGACAGAAGACAGATGACAGATGACAGATGACAGATTACAGATGATAGATGGCAGATGACAGTTGGGAAATGACAGATGACAAATGACAGATGACAGATGACAAATGACAGATGACAGATGACAAATGACAGCTGAAAGATGACAGATGACAGATGACACATGACAGATTACAGATGACAGATGATAGATGACATATGAAGGATGACAGCTGACATATGACAGATGACAGATGACACATAACAGATTACAGATGACAGATGATAGATGACATATGAAAGATGACATATGACATATGACAGATGACAGATGACAGATGACAGATGACAGATGACAGATGACAGATGACAGATGATAGCTGACAGATGACAAATGACAAATGGCAAATGACAGATGACAAATGACAGATGATAGATGGCCAATGGCAGATGACAGCTGACAGATGGCAGATGACAGATGACAGATAACAGATGACAGATGACAAATGACAGAAGACAGATGACAGATGACAAATGACAAATAACAGATGACAGATGACAGATGAGAGATGACAGATGACAGATGACAGGTGATAGATGACAGATGACAGATGACATATGACATATGACAGATGACCGATTGCAAATGACAGATGACAGGTGACAGATGACAGATGACAGATGACAGATGACAGATGACAGATGACAGATGACAGATGACAGATGACAGATGACAGATAACAGATTACAGATGACAAATGACAGAAGACAGGTGACAGATGACAGATGACAGATAACAGATTACAGATGACAAATGACAGAAGACAGGTGACAGATGACAGATGACAGATGACAGATGACAGAAGACAGAAGACAGATGACAGATGACAGATGCCAGATGACAGATGACAGATGACAGATGACAGATGACAGATGACAGATGACAGATGACAGATGACAGATGACAGATGACAGATGACAGATGACAGATGACAGTTGACAGATGACAGATAACAGATGACAAAAGACAGAAGACAGATGACAGATGACAGATGAAAAATGACAGATGACAGATGACAGATGACAGATGACAGATGATAGATGACAGATGACAGATGACAGATGACAGATGACAGATGACAGATGACAGATGACAGATGACAGTTGACAGATGACAGATAACAGATGACAAAAGACAGAAGACAGATGACAGATGACAGATTAAAAATGACAGATGCCAGATGACAGATGACATATGACAGATGAAAGATGATAGATGACAGATGACAGATGGCAAATGACAGATGACAAAAGACAGATGACACATGACAGATTACAGATGACAGGTGATAGAGGACATATGAAAAATGACAGATGAATATGACAAATGACAGATGACCGATTGCAGATGACAGATGACAGGTGACAGATGACAGATGACAGATGACAGATGACAGATGACAGATGACAGATGACAGATGACAGATGACAGATGACAGATGACAGATGACAGATGACAGATGACAGATGACAGATGACAGATGACAGATGACAAAAAACAGAAGACAGATGACAGATGACAAATGACAGAAGACAAATGACAGATGACAGATGACAGATGACAGATGACAGATGACAGATCACAGATGACAGATGACAGATGACAGATGACAGATGACAGATGACAGATGACAGATGACAGATGACAGATGACAGATGACAGATAACAGATGACAGATGACAAATGACAGATGACAGATGACAGATGACAGATGACAGATGACAGATGCCAAATGACAGATGACATATGACAGATGACAGACGGTAGATGACAGATGACAAAAGGCAGAAGACAGATGACGGATGACAGATGACAGATGACAGATGACAGATGACAGATGACAGATGAGAGATGCCAGATGACAGATGACATATGACAGATGACAGATGACAGATGAAAGATGACAGATGACAGATGGCAAATGACAGATGACAAATAACAGATGAAAGATGACAAATGACACATGACATATTACAGATGACAGATGATAGATGACATATGAAAGATAACAGATGACATATGACAGATGACACATGACAGACTACAGATGACAGATGATAGATAACATATGAAATATGACCGATTACAGATGACAGATGACAGGCGGCAGATGACAGATGACAGTTGACAGATGACAGATGACAAATGACAAATGACAGATGACAGATGACAGATCACAGATGACAGATGACAGATGACAGATCACAGATGACAGATAACAGATGACAAATGACAAAAGACAGATGACAGATGACAAATGACAGATGACAGATGACGGATGACAGATGACAGATGACAGATGACAGATGACAAATTACAGATGACAGATGACAGATGACATGTGACAGATGACAGATGACAGATGACAGATGATAGATGACAGATGAGAAATGACAGGTGACGGATGACACATGACAGATGACAGACGACAGATTACAAATGACAGAAGACAGAAGACAGATGACAGATGACAGATGACACATGACAGATGAAAGGTGGCAGATGACAGATGACAGATGAAAGATGACAAATGACAGTTGACAGATTTCATATGGCAGATGCAGATGACAGATAACAAATGACAGATGACAGAAGACACGTGATAAATTACAGATGACCGGTGACAGATGACAGATGACAGATGACAGACGACAGCTGACAGATGGCAGATGACATGTTATAGATGACACATGACAGATGACACATGACAGAGAGACAGATGACAGATGACATATGACAGATGACACATGAGAGATTACAGGTGAGAGATGACAGATTACAGATGACAGATGACAGATGACAGACGACAGATAACAGATGGCAGATGACAGATGACAGATAACACATGACAGATGACAAATGACAAAAGACAGATGACAGATGACAGATGACAGATGACAGATGACAGATGACAGATGACAGATGACAGATGACAGATGACAGATGACAGATGACAGATGATAGATGACAGATGACAGATGGCAAATGACAGATGATAAATGACAGATGACTGATGACAAATGACAGATGACAGATGACAAATGGCCATTGGCAGATGACAGATGACAGATTACAGATGACACATGACAGATTACAGATGAGAGATGACAGATTACAGGTGACAGATGACAGATGACAGATGACAGATGACAGATGACAGATGACAGATGACAGATGACAGATGATAGCTGACAGATGACAAATGACAAATGGCAAATGACAGATGACAAATGACAGATGATAGATGGCCAATGGCAGATGACAGCTGACAGATGGCAGATGACAGATGACAGATAACAGATGACAGATGAAAAATGACAGAAGACAGATGACAGATGACAGATGACAAATGACAGATGACAGATGACAGATGAGAGATGACAGATGACAGATGACAGATGATAGATGACAGATGACACATGACATATGACAGATGACCGATTGCAAATGACAGATGACAGGTGACAGATGACAGATGACAGATGACAGATGGCAGATGACAGATGACAGATGACAGATGACAGATGACAGATGACAGATGACAGATGACAGATGACAGATCACAAATGACAGACGACAGATTACAGATGACAGATGACAGATAACAGATTACAGATGACAAATGACAGAAGACAGGTGACAGATGACAGATGACAGATGACAGATGTCAGATGACAGATGACAGATGACAGATGACAGATGACAGATGACAGATGACAGATGACAGATGACAGATGACAGATGACAGATGACAGATGACAGATGACAGATGACACATGACAGATGACAGGTGGCAGATGACAGATGACAGATGAAAGATGACAAATGACAGTTGACAGATTTCATATGGCAGATGCAGATGACAGATAACAAATGACAGATGACACATGACAGATGACACATGACAGAGAGACAGATGACAGATGACATATGACAGATGACACATGACAGAGAGACAGATGACAGATGACATATGACAGATGACACATGAGAGATTACAGGTGAGAGATGACAGATTACAGATGACGGATGACAGATAACACATGACAGATGACAAATGACAAAAGACAGATGACAGATGACAGATGACAGATGACAGATGACAGATGACAGATGACAGATGATAGATGACAGATGACAGATGGCAAATGACAGATGATAAATGACAGATGACTGATGACAAATGACAGATGACAGATGATAGATGACAGGTGACAGATGACAGGTGACAGATGACAGATGACAGATAACAGATCACAGATGACAGATGACAGATGACAGATGACAGATGCCAGATGACAGATGACATATGACAGATGACAGATGACAGATGGTAGATGACAGATGACAAGAGGCAGAAGACAGATGACGGATGACAGATGACAGATGACAGATGACAGATGACAGATGACAGATGCCAGATGACAGATGACATATGACAGATGACAGATGAAAGATGACAGATGACAGATGGCAAATGACAGATGACAAATAACAGATGAAAGATGACAGATGACACATGACATATTACAGATGACAGATGATAGATGACATATGAAAGATAACAGATGACATATGACAGATGACAGATGACACATGACAGATTACAGATGACAGATGATAGATAACATATGAAATATGACCGATTACAGATGACAGATGACAGGCGGCAGATGACAGATGACAGTTGACAGATGACAGATGACAGATGACAAATGACAGATGACAGATGACAGATCACAGATGACAGATGACAGATGACAGATCACAGATGACAGATAACAGATGACAAATGGCAAATGACAGATGACAAATGACAGATGATAGATGGCCAATGGCAGTTGACAGCTGACAGATGGCAGATGACAGATGACAGATAACAGATGACAGATGACAAATGACAGAAGACAGATGACAGATGACAGATGACAGATGACAAATGACAGATGACAGATGACAGATGACAGATGACAGATGACAGATGACAGATGATAGATGACAGATGACAGATGACATATGACATATGACAGATGACCGATGACAGATGACAGGTGACAGATGACAGATGACAGATGACAGATGACAGATGACAGATGACAGATGACAGATGACAGATGACAGATGACAGATGACAGATGACAGATGACAGATGACAGATGACAGATGACAGATGACAGATGACAGATGACAGATGACAGATGACAGATAACAAATGACAGATGACAAATGACCGAAGACAGATGACAAATGACCGAAGACAGATGACAGATGACAGATGACAGATGACAGATGACAGATGACAGATGACAGATGACAGATGACAGATGACAGATGACAGATGCCAGATGACAGATGACATATGACAGATGACAGATGGTAGATGACAGATGAAAAAAGGCAGAAGACAGATGACGGATGACAGATGACAGATGACAGATGCCAGATGACAGACGACATATGACAGATGACAGATGACAGATGAAAGATGACAGATGACAGATGGCAAATGACAGATGACAAATGACAGATGAAAGATGACAGATGACACATGACATATTATAGATGACAGATGATAGATGACATATGAAAGATGACAGATGACATATGACAGATGACACATGACAGATTACAGATGACAGATGATAGATAACATATGAAATATGACCGATTACAGATGACAGATGACAGGCGGCAGATGACAGATGACAGTTGACAGATGACAGATGACAGATGACAAATGACAAAAGACAGATGACAGATGACAGATGACAGATGACAGATGACAGATGACAGATGATAGATGACAGATGACAGATGGCAAATGACAGATGATAAATGACAGATGACTGATGACAAATGACAGATGACAGATGATAGATGACAGGTGACAGATGACAGGTGACAGATGACAGATGACAGATAACAGATCACAGATGACAGATGACAGATGACAGATGACAGATGCCAGATGACAGATGACATATGACAGATGACAGATGGTAGATGACAGATGACAAAAGGCAGAAGACAGATGACGGATGACAGATGACAGATGACAGATGACAGATGACAGATGACAGATGCCAGATGACAGATGACATATGACAGATGACAGATGACAGATGAAAGATGACAGATGACAGATGGCAAATGACAGATGACAAATAACAGATGAAAGATGACAGATGACACATGACATATTACAGATGACAAATGATAGATGACATATGAAAGATAACAGATGACATATGACAGATGACAGATGACACATGACAGATTACAGATGACAGATGATAGATAACATATGAAATATGACCGATTACAGATGACAGATGACAGGCGGCAGATGACAGATGACAGTTGACAGATGACAGATGACAGATGACAAATGACAGATGACAGATGACAGATCACAGATGACAGATGACAGATGACAGATCACAGATGACAGATAACAGATGACAAATGACAAAAGACAGATGACAGATGACAAATGACAGATGACAGATGACAGATGACACATGACAAATTACAGATGACAGATGACAGATGACATGTGACAGATGACAGATGACAGATGACAGCTGACAGATGACAGATGACAGATGACAGATGACAGATGACAGACGACAGATGACAGATGACAGATGACAGATGACAGATGACAGATGACAGATAACAGATGACAGATGACAGATGACAAATGACAGAAGACAGATGACAGATGACAGATGACAGATGACAGATGATAGATGGCAGATGACAGTTGGCAAATGACAGATGACAAATGACAGATGACAAATGACAGATGACAGATGACAAATGCCAGCTGAAAGATGACAGATGACAGATGACACATGACAGATTACAGATGACAGATGATAGATGACATATGAAGGATGACAGCTGACATATGACAGATGACAGATGACACATGACAGATTACAGATGACAGATGATAGATGACATATGACAGATGATAGATGACAGATGACAGATGACATATGACATATGACAGATGACCGATTGCAAATGACAGATGACAGGTGACAGATGACAGATGACAGATGACAGATGACAGATGACAGATGACAGATGACAGAGGACAGATGACAGATGACAGATGACAGATGACAGATGACAGATGACAGATGACAGATGACAGATGACAGATAACAAATGACAGATGACAGATGACAGATGACAGATGACAGATGACAGATGACAGATTACAGATGAGAGATGACAGATTACAGGTGACAGATGACAGATGACAGATGACAGCTGACAGATGACAGATGACAGATGACAGATGACAGATGACAGATGACAGACGACAGATGACAGATGACAGATGACAGATGACAGATGACAGATGACAGATAACAGATGACAGATGACAGATGACAAATGACAGAAGACAGATGACAGATGACAGATGACAGATGACAGATGACAGATGATAGATGGCAGATGACAGTTGGCAAATGACAGATGACAAATGACAGATGACAAATGACAGATGACAGATGACAAATGCCAGCTGAAAGATGACAGATGACAGATGACGCATGACAGATTACAGATGACAGATGATAGATGACATATGAAGGATGACAGCTGACATATGACAGATGACAGATGACAGATGACAGATGACATGTGACAGATGACAGATGACAGATGACAGCTGACAGATGACAGATGACAGATGACAGATGACAGATGACAGACGACAGATGACAGATGACAGATGACAGATGACAGATGACAGATGACAGATGACAGATGACAGATAACAGATGACAGATGACAGATGACAAATGACAGAAGACAGATGACAGATGACAGATGACAGATGATAGATGGCAGATGATAGATGACATATGACAGATGATAGATGACAGATGACAGATGACATATGACATATGACTGATGACCGATTGCAAATGACAGATGACAGGTGACAGATGACAGATGACAGATGACAGATGACAGATGACAGATGACAGATGACAGATGACAGATGACAGATGACAGATGACAGATGACAGATGACAGATGACAGATGACAGATGACAGATGACAGATAACAAATGACAGATGACAGATGACAGATGACAGATGACAGATGCCAGATGACAGATGACAAATGACAGAAGACAGATGACAGATGACAGATGACAAATGACAGAAGACAGATGACAGATGACAGATGACAGATGACAGATGATAGATGGCAGATGACAGTTGGCAAATGACAGATGACAAATGACAGATGACAAATGACAGATGACAGATGACAAATGCCAGCTGAAAGATGACAGATGACAGATGACACATGACAGATTACAGATGACAGATGATAGATGACATATGAAGGATGACAGCTGACATATGACAGATGACAGATGACACATGACAGATTACAGATGACAGATGATAGATGACATATGAAAGATGACATATGACATATGACAGATGACAGATGACAGATGACAGATGACAGATGACAGATGATAGCTGACAGATGACAAATGACAAATGGCAAATGACAGATGACAAATGACAGATGATAGATGGCCAATGGCAGTTGACAGCTGACAGATGGCAGATGACAGATGACAGATAACAGATGACAGATGACAAATGACAGAAGACAGATGACAGATTACAGATGACACATGACAGATTACAGATGAGAGATGACAGATTACAGGTGACAGATGACAGATGACAGATGACAGCTGACAGATTACAGATGACACATGACAGATTACAGATGAGAGATGACAGATTACAGGTGACAGATGACAGATGACAGATGACAGCTGACAGATGACAGATGACAGATGACAGATGACAGATGACAGATGACAGCTGACAGATGACAGATGACAGATGACAGATGACAGATGACAGACGACAGACGACAGATGACAGATGACAGATGACAGATGACAGATGACAGATGACAGATAACAGATGACAGATGACAGATGACAAATGACAGAAGACAGATGACAGATGACAGATTACAGATGACACATGACAGATTACAGATGAGAGATGACAGATTACAAGTGACAGATGACAGATGACAGATGACAGCTGACAGATGACAGATGACAGATGACAGATGACAGATGACAGACGACAGATGACAGATGACAGATGACAGATGACAGATGACAGATGACAGATAACAGATGACAGATGACAGATGACAAATGACAGAAGACAGATGACAGATGACAGATGACAGATGATAGATGGCAGATGACAGTTGGCAAATGACAGATGACAAATGACAGATGACAAATGACAGATGACAGATGACAAATGCCAGATGACAGATGACAGATGACAGATGACAGATGACAGATGACAGATAACAAATGACAGATGACAGATGACAGATGACAGATGACAGATGCCAGATGACAGATGACAAATGACAGAAGACAGATGACAGATGACAGATGACAAATGACAGAAGACAGATGACAGATGACAGATGACAGATGACAGATGATAGATGGCAGATGACAGTTGGCAAATGACAGATGACAAATGACAGATGACAAATGACAGATGACAGATGACAAATGCCAGCTGAAAGATGACAGATGACAGATGACACATGACAGATTACAGATGACAGATGATAGATGACATATGAAGGATGACAGCTGACATATGACAGATGACAGATGACACATGACAGATTACAGATGACAGATGATAGATGACATATGAAAGATGACATATGACATATGACAGATGACAGATGACAGATGACAGATGACAGATGACAGATGATAGCTGACAGATGACAAATGACAAATGGCAAATGACAGATGACAAATGACAGATGATAGATGGCCAATGGCAGTTGACAGCTGACAGATGGCAGATGACAGATGACAGATAACAGATGACAGATGACAAATGACAGAAGACAGATGACAGATGACAGATGACAGATGACAAATGACAGATGACAGATGACAGATGACAGATGACAGATGACAGATGACAGATGATAGATGACAGATGACAGATGACATATGACATATGACAGATGACCGATTGCAAATGACAGATGACAGGTGACAGATGACAGATGACAGATGACAGATGACATATGACAGATGACAGATGACAGATGACAGATGACAGATGACAGATGACAGATGACAGATGACAGATGACAGATGACAGATAACAAATGACAGATGACAAATGACCGAAGACAGATGACAGATGACAGATGACAGATGACAGATGAAAGATGACAGATGACACATGACATATTACAGATGACAGATGATAGATGACATATGAAAGATAACAGATGACATATGACAGATGACAGATGACACATGACAGATTACAGATGACAGATGATAGATAACATATGAAATATGAACGATTACAGATGGCCAATGGCCAATAGCAGATGACAGATGACAGTTGACAGATGACAGATGACAGATGACAAATGACAGATGACAGATGACAGATCACAGATGACAGATGACAGATGACAGATGACAGATGCCAGATGACAGATGACATATGACAGATGACAGATGAAAGATGACAGATGACAGATGGCAAATGACAGATGACAAATAACAGATGAAAGATGACAGATGACACATGACATATTACAGATGACAGATGATAGATGACATATGAAAGATAACAGATGACATATGACAGATGACAGATGACACATGACAGATTACAGATGACAGATGATAGATAACATATGAAATATGACCGATTACAGATGACAGATGACAGGCGGCAGATGACAGATGACAGTTGACAGATGACAGATGACAGATGACAAATGACAGATGACAGATGACAGATCACAGATGACAGATGACAGATGACAGATCACAGATGACAGATAACAGATGACAAATGACAAATGGCAAATGACAGATGACAAATGACAGATGATAGATGGCCAATGGCAGTTGACAGCTGACAGATGGCAGATGACAGATGAAAGATAACAGATGACAGATGACAAATGACAGAAGACAGATGACAGATGACAGATGACAGATGACAAATGACAGATGACAGATGACAGATGACAGATGACAGATGACAGATGACAGATGATAGATGACAGATGACAGATGACATATGACATATGACAGATGACCGATTGCAAATGACAGATGACAGGTGACAGATGACAGATGACAGATGACAGATGACAGATGACAGATGACAGATGACAGATGACAGATGACAGATGACAGATGACAGATGACAGATGACAGATGACAGATGACAGATGACAGATGACAGATGACAGATAACAAATGACAGATGACAAATGACCGAAGACAGATGACAAATGACCGAAGACAGATGACAGATGACAGATGACAGATGACAGATGACAGATGCCAGATGACAGATGACATATGACAGATGACAGATGACAGATGGTAGATGACAGATGAAAAAAGGCAGAAGACAGATGACGGATGACAGATGACAGATGACAGATGACAGATGCCAGATGACAGATGACATATGACAGATGACAGATGACAGATGAAAGATGACAGATGACAGATGGCAAATGACAGATGACAAATGACAGATGAAAGATGACAGATGACACATGACATATTACAGATGACAGATGATAGATGACATATGAAAGATGACAGATGACATATGACAGATGACACATGACAGATTACAGATGACAGATGATAGATAACATATGAAATATGACCGATTACAGATGACAGATGACAGGCGGCAGATGACAGATGACAGTTGACAGATGACAGATGACAGATGACAAATGACAAAAGACAGATGACAGATGACAGATGACAGATGACATATGACAGATGACAGATGACAGATGATAGATGACAGATGACAGATGGCAAATGACAGATGATAAATGACAGATGACTGATGACAAATGACAGATGACAGATGATAGATGACAGGTGACAGATGACAGGTGACAGATGACAGATGACAGATAACAGATCACAGATGACAGATGACAGATGACAGATTACAGATGCCAGATGACAGATGACATATGACAGATGACAGATGGTAGATGACAGATGACAAAAGGCAGAAGACAGATGACGGATGACAGATGACAGATGACAGATGACAGATGACAGATGACAGATGACAGATGCCAGATGACAGATGACATATGACAGATGACAGATGACAGATGAAAGATGACAGATGACAGATGGCAAATGACAGATGACAAATAACAGATGAAAGATGACAGATGACACATGACATATTACAGATGACAGATGATAGATGACATATGAAAGATAACAGATGACATATGACAGATGACAGATGACACATGACAGATTACAGATGACAGATGATAGATAACATATGAAATATGACCGATTACAGATGACAGATGACAGGCGGCAGATGACAGATGACAGTTGACAGATGACAGATGACAGATGACAAATGACAGATGACAGATGACAGATCACAGATGACAGATGACAGATGACAGATCACAGATGACAGATAACAGATGACAAATGACAAAAGACAGATGACAGATGACAAATGACAGATGACAGATGACAGATGACAGATGACAAATTACAGATGACAGATGACAGATGACATGTGACAGATGACAGATGACAGATGACAGCTGACAGATGACAGATGACAGATGACAGATGACAGATGACAGACGACAGATGACAGATGACAGATGACAGATGACAGATGACAGATGACAGATAACAGATGACAGATGACAGATGACAAATGACAGAAGACAGATGACAGATGACAGATGACAGATGACAGATGATAGATGGCAGATGACAGTTGGCAAATGACAGATGACAAATGACAGATGACAAATGACAGATGACAGATGACAAATGCCAGCTGAAAGATGACAGATGACAGATGACACATGACAGATTACAGATGACAGATGATAGATGACATATGAAGGATGACAGCTGACATATGACAGATGACAGATGACACATGACAGATTACAGATGACAGATGATAGATGACATATGACAGATGATAGATGACAGATGACAGATGACATATGACATATGACAGATGACCGATTGCAAATGACAGATGACAGGTGACAGATGACAGATGACAGATGACAGATGACAGATGACAGATGACAGATGACAGATGACAGATGACAGATGACAGATGATAGATGACAGATGACAGATGACAGATGACAGATGACAGATAACAAATGACAGATGACAGATGACAGATGACAGATGACAGATGACAGATTACAGATGAGAGATGACAGATTACAGGTGACAGATGACAGATGACAGATGACAGCTGACAGATGACAGATGACAGATGACAGATGACAGATGACAGATGACAGATGACAGACGACAGATGACAGATGACAGATGACAGATGACAGATGACAGATGACAGATGACAGATGATAGATGGCAGATGACAGTTGGCAAATGACAGATGACAAATGACAGATGACAAATGACAGATGACAGATGACAAATGCCAGCTGAAAGATGACAGATGACAGATGACACATGACAGATTACAGATGACAGATGATAGATGACATATGAAGGATGACAGCTGACATATGACAGATGACAGATGACAGATGACAGATGACATGTGACAGATGACAGATGACAGATGACAGCTGACAGATGACAGATGACAGATGACAGATGACAGATGACAGACGACAAATGACAGATGACAGATGACAGATGACAGATGACAGATGACAGATGACAGATGACAGATAACAGATGACAGATGACAGATGACAAATGACAGAAGACAGATGACAGATGACAGATGATAGATGGCAGATGATAGATGACATATGACAGATGATAGATGACAGATGACAGATGACATATGACATATGACAGATGACCGATTGCAAATGACAGATGACAGGTGACAGATGACAGATGACAGATGACAGATGACAGATGACAGATGACAGATGACAGATGACAGATGACAGATGACAGATGATAGATGACAGATGACAGATGACAGATGACAGATGACAGATGACAGATGACAGATAACAAATGACAGATGACAGATGACAGATGACAGATGACAGATGCCAGATGACAGATGACAAATGACAGAAGACAGATGACAGATGACAGATGACAAATGACAGAAGACAGATGACAGATGACAGATGACAGATGACAGATGACAGATGATAGATGGCAGATGACAGTTGGCAAATGACAGATGACAAATGACAGATGACAAATGACAGATGACAGATGACAAATGCCAGCTGAAAGATGACAGATGACAGATGACACATGACAGATTACAGATGACAGATGATAGATGACATATGAAGGATGACAGCTGACATATGACAGATGACAGATGACACATGACAGATTACAGATGACAGATGATAGATGACATATGAAAGATGACATATGACATATGACAGATGACAGATGACAGATGACAGATGACAGATGACAGATGATAGCTGACAGATGACAAATGACAAATGGCAAATGACAGATGACAAATGACAGATGATAGATGGCCAATGGCAGTTGACAGCTGACAGATGGCAGATGACAGATGACAGATAACAGATGACAGATGACAAATGACAGAAGACAGATGACAGATTACAGATGACACATGACAGATTACAGATGAGAGATGACAGATTACAGGTGACAGATGACAGATGACAGATGACAGCTGACAGATTACAGATGACACATGACAGATTACAGATGAGAGATGACAGATTACAGGTGACAGATGACAGATGACAGATGACAGCTGACAGATGACAGATGACAGATGACAGATGACAGATGACAGATGACAGCTGACAGATGACAGATGACAGATGACAGATGACAGATGACAGACGACAGACGACAGATGACAGATGACAGATGACAGATGACAGATGACAGATGACAGATAACAGATGACAGATGACAGATGACAAATGACAGAAGACAGATGACAGATGACAGATTACAGATGACACATGACAGATTACAGATGAGAGATGACAGATTACAAGTGACAGATGACAGATGACAGATGACAGCTGACAGATGACAGATGACAGATGACAGATGACAGATGACAGACGACAGATGACAGATGACAGATGACAGATGACAGATGACAGATGACAGATAACAGATGACAGATGACAGATGACAAATGACAGAAGACAGATGACAGATGACAGATGACAGATGACAAATGCCAGCTGAAAGATGACAGATGACACATGACAGATTACAGATGACAGATGATAGATGACATATGAAGGAAGACAGCTGACATATGACAGATGACAGATGACACATGACAGATTACAGATGACAGATGATAGATGACATATGAAAGATGACATATGACATATGACAGATGACAGATGACAGATGACAGATGACAGATGACAGATGATAGCTGACAGATGACAAATGACAAATGGCAAATGACAGATGACAAATGACAGATGATAGATGGCCAATGGCAGTTGACAGCTGACAGATGGCAGATGACAGATGACAGATAACAGATGACAGATGACAAATGACAGAAGACAGATGACAGATGACAGATGACAAATGACAGATAACAGATGACAGATGACAGATGACAGATGACAGATGACAGATGATAGATGACAGATGACAGATGACATATGACATATGACAGATGACCGATTGCAAATGACAGATGACAGGTGACAGATGACAGATGACAGATGACAGATGACAGATGACAGATGACAGATGACAGATGACAGATGACAGATGACAGATGACAGATGACAGATGACAGATGACAGATGACAGATAACAAATGACAGATGACAAATGACCGAAGACAGATGACAGATGACAGATGACAGATGACAGATGACAGATGACAGATGACAGATGACAGATGACAGATGACAGATGACAGATGACAGATGACAGATGCCAGATGACAGATGACAGATGACAGATGGTAGATGACAGATGACAAAAGGCAGAAGACAGATGACGGATGACAGATGACAGATGACAGATGACAGATGCCAGATGACAGATGACATATGACAGATGACAGATGACAGATGAAAGATGACAGATGACAGATGGCAAATGACAGATGACAAATGACAGATGAAAGATGACAGATGACACATTACATATTACAGATGACAGATGATAGATGACATATGAAAGATGACAGATGACATATGACAGATGACACATGACAGATTACAGATGACAGATGATAGATAACATATGAAATATGACCGATTACAGATGACAGATGACAGGCGGCAGATGACAGTTGACGGATGACAGATGACAGATGACAAATGACAGATGACAGATGACAGATCACAGATGACAGATGACAGATGACAGATCACAGATGACAGATAACAGATGACAAATGACAAAAGACAGATGACAGATGACAAATGACAGATGACAGATGACAGATGACAGATGACAAATGACAGATGACAAATTACAGATGACAGATGACAGATCACAGATGACAGATGACAGATGACAAATAACAGATGACAGATGACAGATAACAGATGACAAATGACAAAAGACAGATGACAGATGACAAATGACAGATGACAGATGACAGATGATAGATGACAGATGACACATGACAGATTACAGATGAGAGATGACAGATGACAAATGACAGAAGACAGATGACAGATGACAGATGACAGATGACAGATGACAGATGACAGATGACAGATGACAGATGATAGATGACAGATGACAGATGACAGATGACAGATGACAGATGACAGATGACAGATGACATATGACAGATGAAAGATGACAGATGACAGATGACAGATGACAGATGACAGATGACAGATGACCGATGACAGATGACAGATGACAGATGACAGATGACAGATGACAGATAACAGATGACAAAAGACAGAAGACAGATGACAGATGACAGATGACAGATGACAAATGACAGATGCCAGATGACAGATGACATATGACAGAGGGACAGATGACAGATGACATATGACAGATGACACATGAGAGATTACAGGTGAGAGATGACAGATTACAGATGACAGATGACAGACGACAGATAACAGATGGCAGATGACAGATGACAGATAACACATGACAGATGACAAATGACAAAAGACAGATGACAGATGACAGATGACAGATGACAGATGACAGATGACAGATGACAGATGACAGATGATAGATGACAGATGACAGATGGCAAATGACAGATGATAAATGACAGATGACTGATGACAAATGACAGATGACAGATGACATATGGCCAATGGCAGATGACAGATGACAGATGACAGATTACAGATGACACATGACAGATTACAGATGACAGGTGGTAGAGGACATATGAAAGATGACAGATGAATATGACATATGACAGATGACCGATTGCAGATGACAGATGACAGGTGACAGATGACAGATGACAGATGACAGATGACAGATGACAGATGACAGATGACAGATGACAGATGACAGATGACAGATGACAGATGACAGATGACAGACGACAGATTACAGATGACAGATGACAGATAACAGATTACAGATGACAGATGACAGATGACAGATGACAGATGACAGATGACAGATGACAGATGACAGATGACAGATGACAGATAACAGATTACAGATGACATATGACAAATGCCAGATGACAGATGACAGATGACAGATGACAGATGACAGATGACAGATGACAGATGACAGATGGCAGATGACAGATGACAGATGACAGATGACAGATGACAGATGACAGATGACAGATGACAGATGATAGATGACAGATGACAGATGGCAAATGACAGATGATAAATGACAGATGACTGATGACAAATGACAGATGACAGATGACAAATGGCCAATGGCAGATGACAAATGACAGATGAAAGATGACACATGACAGATTACAGATGACAGGTGGTAGAGGACATATGAAAGATGACAGATGAATATGACATATGACAGATCACCATTTGCCGATGACAGATGACAGGTTACAGATGACAGATGACAGATGACAGATGACAGATGGCAGATGACAGATGACAGATGACAGATGACAGATGCCAGATGACAGATGACAGATGACAGATGACAGATGACAGATGACAGATGACAGATGACAGATGACAGATCACAAATGACAGACGACAGATTACAGATGACAGATGACAGATGACAGATAACAGATTACAGATGACAGATGACAAATGCCAGATGACAGATGACAGATGACAGATGACAGATGACAGATGACAGATGACAGATGACAGATGACAGATGACAGATGACAGATGACAGATGACAGATAACAGATTACAGATGACAGATGACAAATGCCAGATGACAGATGACAGATGACAGATGACAGATGACAGATGACAGATGACAGATGACAGATGGCAGATGACAGATGACAGATGACAGATGACAGATGACAGATGACAGATGACAGATGACAGATGACAGATCACAAATGACAGACGACAGATTACAGATGACAGATGACAGATGACAGATAACAGATTACAGATGACAGATGACAAATGCCAGATGACAGATGACAGATGACAGATGACAGATGACAGATGACAGATGACAGATGACAGATGACAGATGACAGATGACAGATGACAGATGACAGATGACAGATGACAGATGACAGATGACAGATGACAGATAACAGATTACAGATGACATATGACAAATGCCAGATGACAGATGACAGATGACAGATGACAGATGACAGATGACAGATGACAGATGACAGATGACAGATGGCAGATGACAGATGACAGATGACAGATGACAGATGACAGATGACAGATGACAGATGACAGATGATAGATGACAGATGACAGATGGCAAATGACAGATGATAAATGACAGATGACTGATGACAAATGACAGATGACAGATGACAAATGGCCAATGGCAGATGACAAATGACAGATGAAAGATGACACATGACAGATTACAGATGACAGGTGGTAGAGGACATATGAAAGATGACAGATGAATATGACATATGACAGATCACCGATTGCAGATGACAGATGACAGGTTACAGATGACAGATGACAGATGACAGATGACAGATGGCAGATGACAGATGACAGATGACAGATGACAGATGACAGATGACAGATGACAGATGACAGATGACAGATGACAGATGACAGATGACAGATGACAGATGACAGATGACAGATCACAAATGACAGACGACAGATTACAGATGACAGATGACAGATGACAGATAACAGATTACAGATGACAGATGACAAATGCCAGATGACAGATGACAGATGACAGATGACAGATGACAGATGACAGATGACAGATGACAGATGACAGATGACAGATGACAGATGACAGATGACAAATGACAGATGACAGATGACAGATGACAGATGACAGATGACAGATGACAGATGACAGATGACAGATGACAGATAACAGATTACAGATGACAGATGACAAATGCCAGATGACAGATGACAGATGACAGATGACAGATGACAGATGACAGATGACAGATGGCAGATGACAGATGACAGGTGGTAGAGGACATATGAAAGATGACAGATGAATATGACATATGACAGATCACCGATTGCAGATGACAGATGACAGGTTACAGATGACAGATGACAGATGACAGATGACAGATGGCAGATGACAGATGACAGATGACAGATGACAGATGACAGATGACAGATGACAGATGACAGATGACAGATGACAGATGACAGATGACAGATGACAGATGACAGATGACAGATGACAGATGACAGATCACAAATGACAGACGACAGATTACAGATGACAGATGACAGATAACAGATTACAGATGACAGATGACAAATGCCAGATGACAGATGACAGATGACAGATGACAGATGACAGATGGCAGATGACAGATGACAGGTGGTAGAGGACATATGAAAGATGACAGATGAATATGACATATGACAGATCACCGATTGCAGATGACAGATGACAGGTTACAGATGACAGATGACAGATGACAGATGACAGATGGCAGATGACAGATGACAGATGACAGATGACAGATGACAGATGACAGATGACAGATGACAGATGACAGATGACAGATGACAGATGACAGATGACAGATGACAGATGACAGATGACAGATAACAGATTACAGATGACAGATGACAAATGCCAGATGACAGATGACAGATGACAGATGACAGATGACAAATGACAGATGAAAGATGACACATGACAGATTACAGATGACAGGTGGTAGAGGACATATGAAAGATGACAGATGAATATGACATATGACAGATCACCGATTGCAGATGACAGATGACAGGTTACAGATGACAGATGACAGATGACAGATGACAGATGGCAGATGACAGATGACAGATGACAGATGACAGATGACAGATGACAGATGACAGATGACAGATGACAGATGACAGATGACAGATGACAGATGACAGATGACAGATGACAGATCACAAATGACAGACGACAGATTACAGATGACAGATGACAGATGACAGATAACAGATTACAGATGACAGATGACAAATGCCAGATGACAGATGACAGATGACAGATGACAGATGACAGATGACAGATGACAGATGACAGATGACAGATGACAGATAACAGATTACAGATGACAGATGACAAATGCCAGATGACAGATGACAGATGACAGATGACAGATGACAGATGACAGATGACAGATGACAGATGACAGATGGCAGATGACAGATGACAGATGACAGATGACAGATGACAGATGACAGATGACAGATGACAGATGACAGATGACAGATGACAAATGACAGATCACAAATGACAGACGACAGATTACAGATGACAGATGACAGATGACAGATAACAGATTACAGATGACAGATGACAAATGCCAGATGACAGATGACAGATGACAGATGACAGATGACAGATGACAGATGACAGATGACAGATGACAGATGACAGATGACAGATGACAGATGACAGATGACAGATGACAGATGACAGATGACAGATGACAGATGACAAATGACAGATCACAAATGACAGATGACAGATGACAGATGACAGATGACAGATGACAGATGACAGTTGACAGATGACAGATGACAGATGACAGATGACAGATGACAGATCACAAATGACAGACGACAGGTTACAGATGACAGATAACAGATTACAGATGACAAATGACAGAAGACAGGTGACAGATGACAGATGACAGATGACAGATGACAGATGACAGATGACAGATGACAGATGACAGATGACAGATGACAGATGACAGATGACAGATGACAGATGACAGATGACAAATGCCAGATGACAGATGACAGATGACAGATGACAGATGACAGATGACAGATGACAGATGACAGATGACAGATCACAAATGACAGACGACAGGTTACAGATGACAGATAACAGATTACAGATGACGAATGACAGAAGACAGGTGACAGATGACAGATGACAGATGACAGTTGACAGATGACAGATGACAGATGACAGATGACAGATGACAGATGACAGATGACAGATGACAGATGACAGATGACAGATGACAGATGACAGATGACAGATGACAAATGCCAGATGACAGATGACAGATGACAGATGACAGATGACAGATGACAGCTGACAGATGACAGATGACAGATGACAGATGACAGATGACAGACGACAGACGACAGATGACAGATGACAGATGACAGATGACAGATGACAGATAACAGATGACAGATGACAGATGACAAATGACAGAAGACAGATGACAGATGACAGATTACAGATGACACATGACAGATTACAGATGAGAGATGACAGATTACAGGTGACAGATGACAGATGACAGATGACAGCTGACAGATGACAGATGACAGATGACAGATGACAGATGACAGACGACAGATGACAGATGACAGATGACAGATGACAGATGACAGATGACAGATAACAGATGACAGATGACAGATGACAAATGACAGAAGACAGATGACAGATGACAGATGACAGATGACAGATGATAGATGGCAGATGACAGTTGGCAAATGACAGATGACAAATGACAGATGACAAATGACAGATGACAGATGACAAATGCCAGCTGAAAGATGACAGATGACACATGACAGATTACAGATGACAGATGATAGATGACATATGAAGGATGACAGCTGACATATGACAGATGACAGATGACACATGACAGATTACAGATGACAGATGATAGATGACATATGAAAGATGACATATGACATATGACAGATGACAGATGACAGATGACAGATGACAGATGACAGATGATAGCTGACAGATGACAAATGACAAATGGCAAATGACAGATGACAAATGACAGATGATAGATGGCCAATGGCAGTTGACAGCTGACAGATGGCAGATGACAGATGACAGATAACAGATGACAGATGACAAATGACAGAAGACAGATGACAGATGACAGATGACAGATGACAAATGACAGATGACAGATGACAGATGACAGATGACAGATGACAGATGACAGATGATAGATGACAGATGACAGATGACATATGACAGATGACCGATTGCAAATGACAGATGACAGGTGACAGATGACAGATGACAGATGACAGATGACAGATGACAGATGACAGATGACAGATGACAGATGACAGATGACAGATGACAGATGACAGATGACAGATAACAAATGACAGATGACAAATGACCGAAGACAGATGACAGATGACAGATGACAGATGACAGATGACAGATGACAGATGACAGATGACAGATGACAGATGACAGATGACAGATGACAGATGCCAGATGACAGATGACAGATGACAGATGACAGATGGTAGATGACAGATGACAAAAGGCAGAAGACAGATGACGGATGACAGATGACAGATGACAGATGACAGATGCCAGATGACAGATGACATATGACAGATGACACATTACATATTACAGATGACAGATGATAGATGACATATGAAAGATGACAGATGACATATGACAGATGACACATGACAGATTACAGATGACAGATGATAGATAACATATGAAATATGACCGATTACAGATGACAGATGACAGGCGGCAGATGACAGTTGACAGATGACAGATGACAGATGACAAATGACAGATGACAGATCACAGATGACAGATGACAGATGACAGATCACAGATGACAGATAACAGATGACAAATGACAAAAGACAGATGACAGATGACAAATGACAGATGAGAGATGACAGATGACAGATGACAGATGACAAATGACAGATGACAAATTACAGATGACAGATGACAGATCACAGATGACAGATGACAGATGACAAATAACAGATGACAGATGACAGATAACAGATGACAAATGACAAAAGACAGATGACAGATGACAAATGACAGATGACAGATGACAGATGATAGATGACAGATGACACATGACAGATTACAGATGAGAGATGACAGATGACAAATGACAGAAGACAGATGACAGATGACAGATGACAGATGACAGATGACAGATGACAGATGACAGATGACAGATGATAGATGACAGATGACAGATGACAGATGACAGATGACAGATGACAGATGACAGATGACATATGACAGATGAAAGATGACAGATGACAGATGACAGATGACAGATGACAGATGACAGATGACCGATGACAGATGACAGATGACAGATGACAGATGACAGATGACAGATAACAGATGACAAAAGACAGATGATAAATGACAGATGACTGATGACAAATGACAGATGACAGATGACAAATGGCCAATGGCAGATGACAAATGACAGATGAAAGATGACACATGACAGATTACAGATGACAGGTGGTAGAGGACATATGAAAGATGACAGATGAATATGACATATGACAGATCACCATTTGCCGATGACAGATGACAGGTTACAGATGACAGATGACAGATGACAGATGACAGATGACAGATGGCAGATGACAGATGACAGATGACAGATGACAGATGCCAGATGACAGATGACAGATGACAGATGACAGATGACAGATGACAGATGACAGATGACAGATGACAGATGACAGATGACAGATCACAAATGACAGACGACAGATTACAGATGACAGATGACAGATGACAGATAACCGATTACAGATGACAGATGACAAATGCCAGATGACAGATGACAGATGACAGATGACAGATGACAGATGACAGATGACAGATGACAGATGACAGATGACAGATGACAGATGACAGATGACAGATGACAGATAACAGATTACAGATGACAGATGACAAATGCCAGATGACAGATGACAGATGACAGATGACAGATGACAGATGACAGATGACAGATGGCAGATGACAGATGACAGATGACAGATGACAGATGACAGATGACAGATGACAGATGACAGATGACAGATCACAAATGACAGACGACAGATTACAGATGACAGATGACAGATGACAGATAACAGATTACAGATGACAGATGACAAATGCCAGATGACAGATGACAGATGACAGATGACAGATGACAGATGACAGATGACAGATGACAGATGACAGATGACAGATGACAGATGACAGATGACAGATGACAGATAACAGATTACAGATGACATATGACAAATGCCAGATGACAGATGACAGATGACAGATGACAGATGACAGATGACAGATGGCAGATGACAGATGACAGATGACAGATGACAGATGACAGATGACAGATGACAGATGACAGATGACAGATGATAGATGACAGATGACAGATGGCAAATGACAGATGATAAATGACAGATGACTGATGACAAATGACAGATGACAGATGACAAATGGCCAATGGCAGATGACAAATGACAGATGAAAGATGACACATGACAGATTACAGATGACAGGTGGTAGAGGACATATGAAAGATGACAGATGAATATGACATATGACAGATAACCGATTGCAGATGACAGATGACAGGTTACAGATGACAGATGACAGATGACAGATGACAGATGGCAGATGACAGATGACAGATGACAGATGACAGATGACAGATGACAGATGACAGATGACAGATGACAGATGACAGATGACAGATGACAGATGACAGATGACAGATGACAGATCACAAATGACAGACGACAGATTACAGATGACAGATGACAGATGACAGATAACAGATTACAGATGACAGATGACAAATGCCAGATGACAGATGACAGATGACAGATGACAGATGACAGATGACAGATGACAGATGACAGATGACAGATAACAGATTACAGATGACAGATGACAAATGCCAGATGACAGATGACAGATGACAGATGACAGATGACAGATGACAGATGACAGATGACAGATGGCAGATGACAGATGACAGATGACAGATGACAGATGACAGATGACAGATGACAGATGACAGATGACAGATGACAAATGACAGATCACAAATGACAGACGACAGATTACAGATGACAGATGACAGATGACAGATAACAGATTACAGATGACAGATGACAAATGCCAGATGACAGATGACAGATGACAGATGACAGATGACAGATGACAGATGACAGATGACAGATGACAGATGACAGATGACAGATGACAGATGACAGATGACAGATGACAGATGACAGATGACAGATGACAGATGACAGATGACAGATCACAAATGACAGATGACAGATGACAGATGACAGATGACAGATGACAGATGACAGTTGACAGATGACAGATGACAGATGACAGATGACAGATCACAAATGACAGACGACAGGTTACAGATGACAGATAACAGATTACAGATGACAAATGACAGAAGACAGGTGACAGATGACAGATGACAGATGACAGATGACAGATGACAGATGACAGATGACAGATGACAGATGACAGATGACAGATGACAGATGACAGATGACGGATGACAGATGACAGATGACAAATGCCAGATGACAGATGACAGATGACAGATGACAGATGACAGATGACAGATGACAGATGACAGATGACAGATCACAAATGACAGACGACAGGTTACAGATGACAGATAACAGATTACAGATGACGAATGACAGAAGACTGGTGACAGATGACAGATGACAGATGACAGATGACAGATGACAGATGACAGATGACAGATGACAGATGACAGATGACAGATGACAGATGACAGATGACAGATGACAGATGACAGATGACAGATGACAGATGACAAATGCCAGATGACAGATGACAGATGACAGATGACAGATGACAGATGACAGATGACAGATGACAGCTGACAGATGACAGATGACAGATGACAGATGACAGATGACCAATGGCAGATGACAGATGACAGATGACAGATGACAGATGACAGATGACAGATGACAGATAACAGATGACAGATGACAGATGACAAATGACAGAAGACAGATGACAGATGACAGATTACAGATGACACATGACAGATTACAGATGAGAGATGACAGATTACAGGTGACAGATGACAGATGACAGATGACAGCTGACAGATGACAGATGACAGATGACAGATGACAGATGACAGACGACAGATGACAGATGACAGATGACAGATGACAGATGACAGATGACAGATAACAGATGACAGATGACAGATGACAAATGACAGAAGACAGATGACAGATGACAGATGACAGATGACAGATGATAGATGGCAGATGACAGTTGGCAAATGACAGATGACAAATGACAGATGACAAATGACAGATGACAGATGACAAATGCCAGCTGAAAGATGACAGATGACACATGACAGATTACAGATGACAGATGATAGATGACATATGAAGGATGACAGCTGACATATGACAGATGACAGATGACACATGACAGATTACAGATGACAGATGATAGATGACATATGAAAGATGACATATGACATATGACAGATGACAGATGACAGATGACAGATGACAGATGACAGATGATAGCTGACAGATGACAAATGACAAATGGCAAATGACAGATGACAAATGACAGATGATAGATGGCCAATGGCAGTTGACAGCTGACAGATGGCAGATGACAGATGACAGATGACAGATAACAGATGACAGATGACAAATGACAGAAGACAGATGACAGATGACAGATGACAGATGACAAATGACAGATGACAGATGACAGATGACAGATGACAGATGACAGATGACAGATGATAGATGACAGATGACAGATGACATATGACATATGACAGATGACCGATTGCAAATGACAGATGACAGGTGACAGATGACAGATGACAGATGACAGATGACAGATGACAGATGACAGATGACAGATGACAGATGACAGATGACAGATGACAGATGACAGATGACAGATGACAGATGACAGATGACAGATAACAAATGACAGATGACAAATGACCGAAGACAGATGACAGATGACAGATGACAGATGACAGATGACAGATGACAGATGACAGATGACAGATGACAGATGACAGATGACAGATGACAGATGACAGATGACAGATGCCAGATGACAGATGACAGATGACAGATGACAGATGGTAGATGACGGATGACAAAAGGCAGAAGACAGATGACGGATGACAGATGACAGATGACAGATGACAGATGCCAGATGACAGATGACATATGACAGATGACAGATGACAGATGAAAGATGACAGATGACAGATGGCAAATGACAGATGACAAATGACAGATGAAAGATGACAGATGACACATTACATATTACAGATGACAGATGATAGATGACATATGAAAGATGACAGATGACATATGACAGATGACACATGACAGATTACAGATGACAGATGATAGATAACATATGAAATATGACCGATTACAGATGACAGATGACAGGCGGCAGATGACAGTTGACAGATGACAGATGACAGATGACAAATGACAGATGACAGATCACAGATGACAGATGACAGATGACAGATCACAGATGACAGATAACAGATGACAAATGACAAAAGACAGATGACAGATGACAAATGACAGATGACAGATGACAGATGACAGATGACAAATGACAAATGACAGATGACAAATTACAGATGACAGATGATAGATCACAGATGACAGATGACAGATGACAAATAACAGATGACAGATGACAGATAACAGATGACAAATGACAAAAGACAGATGACAGATGACAAATGACAGATGACAGATGACAGATGATAGATGACAGATGACACATGACAGATTACAGATGAGAGATGACAGATGACAAATGACAGAAGACAGATGACAGATGACAGATGACAGATGACAGATGACAGATGACAGATGACAGATGACAGATGATAGATGACAGATGACAGATGACAGATGACAGATGACAGATGACAGATGACAGATGACATATGACAGATGAAAGATGACAGATGACAGATGACAGATGACAGATGACAGATGACCGATGACAGATGACAGATGACAGATGACAGATGACAGATGACAGATAACAGATGACAAAAGACAGAAGACAGATGACAGATGACAGATGACAGATGACAAATGACAGATGCCAGATGACAGATGACATATGACAGAGGGACAGATGACAGATGACATATGACAGATGACATATGAGAGATTACAGGTGAGAGATGACAGATTACAGATGACAGATGACAGACGACAGATAACAGATGGCAGATGACAGATGACAGATAACACATGACAGATGACAAATGACAAAAGACAGATGACAGATGACAGATGACAGATGACAGATGACAGATGACAGATGACAGATGATAGATGACAGATGACAGATGGCAAATGACAGATGATAAATGACAGATGACTGATGACAAATGACAGATGACAGATGACATATGGCCAATGGCAGATGACAGATGACAGATGACAGATTACAGATGACACATGACAGATTACAGATGACAGGTGGTAGAGGACATATGAAAGATGACAGATGAATATGACATATGACAGATGACCGATTGCAGATGACAGATGACAGGTGACAGATGACAGATGACAGATGACAGATGACAGATGACAGATGACAGATGACAGATGACAGATGACAGATGACAGATGACAGATGACAGACGACAGATTACAGATGACAGATGACAGATGACAGATAACAGATTACAGATGACAGATGACAGATGACAGATGACAGATGACAGATGACAGATGACAGATGACAGATGACAGATGACAGATGACAGATGACAGATGACAGATAACAGATGACATATGACAAATGCCAGATGACAGATGACAGATGACAGATGACAGATGACAGATGACAGATGACAGATGACAGATGGCAGATGACAGATGATAGATGACAGATGACAGATGACAGATGACAGATGACAGATGATAGATGACAGATGACAGATGGCAAATGACAGATGATAAATGACAGATGACTGATGACAAATGACAGATGACAGATGACAAATGGCCAATGGCAGATGACAAATGACAGATGAAAGATGACACATGACAGATTACAGATGACAGGTGGTAGAGGACATATGAAAGATGACAGATGAATATGACATATGACAGATCACCGATTGCCGATGACAGATGACAGGTTACAGATGACAGATGACAGATGACAGATGACAGATGCCAGATGACAGATGACAGGTGACAGATGACAGATGACAGATGACAGATGACAGATGACAGATGACAGATGACAGATGATAGATGACAGATGACAGATGACAGATGACAGATCACAAATGACAGACGACAGATTACAGATGACAGATGACAGATGACAGATAACAGATTACAGATGACAGATGACAAATGCCAGATGACAGATGACAGATGACAGATGACAGATGACAGATGACAGATGACAGATGACAGATGACAGATGACAGATGACAGATGACAGATGACAGATGACAGATGACCGATGACAGATGACAGATGACAGATGACAGATGACAGATGACAGATAACAGATGACAAAAGACAGAAGACAGATGACAGATGACAGATGACAGATGACAAATGACAGATGCCAGATGACAGATGACATATGACAGAGGGACAGATGACAGATGACATATGACAGATGACATATGAGAGATTACAGGTGAGAGATGACAGATTACAGATGACAGATGACAGACGACAGATAACAGATGGCAGATGACAGATGACAGATAACACATGACAGATGACAAATGACAAAAGACAGATGACAGATGACAGATGACAGATGACAGATGACAGATGACAGATGACAGATGATAGATGACAGATGACAGATGGCAAATGACAGATGATAAATGACAGATGACTGATGACAAATGACAGATGACAGATGACATATGGCCAATGGCAGATGACAGATGACAGATGACAGATTACAGAAGACACATGACAGATTACAGATGACAGGTGGTAGAGGACATATGAAAGATGACAGATGAATATGACATATGACAGATGACCGATTGCAGATGACAGATGACAGGTGACAGATGACAGATGACAGATGACAGATGACAGATGACAGATGACAGATGACAGATGACAGATGACAGATGACAGATGACAGATGACAGATGACAGATGACAGACGACAGATTACAGATGACAGATGACAGATGACAGATAACAGATTACAGATGACAGATGACAGATGACAGATGACAGATGACAGATGACAGATGACAGATGACAGATGACAGATGACAGATGACAGATGACAGATAACAGATGACATATGACAAATGCCAGATGACAGATGACAGATGACAGATGACAGATGACAGATGACAGATGACAGATGACAGATGGCAGATGACAGATGATAGATGACAGATGACAGATGACAGATGACAGATGACAGATGATAGATGACAGATGACAGATGGCAAATGACAGATGATAAATGACAGATGACTGATGACAAATGACAGATGACAGATGACAAATGGCCAATGGCAGATGACAAATGACAGATGAAAGATGACACATGACAGATTACAGATGACAGGTGGTAGAGGACATATGAAAGATGACAGATGAATATGACATATGACAGATCACCGATTGCCGATGACAGATGACAGGTTACAGATGACAGATGACAGATGACAGATGACAGATGCCAGATGACAGATGACAGGTGACAGATGACAGATGACAGATGACAGATGACAGATGACAGATGACAGATGACAGATGATAGATGACAGATGACAGATGACAGATGACAGATCACAAATGACAGACGACAGATTACAGATGACAGATGACAGATGACAGATAACAGATTACAGATGACAGATGACAAATGCCAGATGACAGATGACAGATGACAGATGACAGATGACAGATGACAGATGACAGATGACAGATGACAGATGACAGATGACAGATGACAGATGACAGATGACAGATGACAGATGACAGATAACAGATTACAGATGACAGATGACAAATGCCAGATGACAGATGACAGATGACAGATGACAGATGACAGATGACAGATGACAGATGACAGATGGCAGATGACAGATGACAGATGACAGATGACAGATGACAGATGACATATGACAGATGACAGATGACAGATCACAAATGACAGACGACAGATTACAGATGACAGATGACAGATGACAGATAACAGATTACAGATGACAGATGACAAATGCCAGATGACAGATGACAGATGACAGATGACAGATGACAGATGACAGATGACAGATGACAGATGAATATGACATATGACAGATCACCGATTGCAGATGACAGATGACAGGTTACAGATGACAGATGACAGATGACAGATGACAGATGGCAGATGACAGATGACAGATGACAGATGACAGATGACAGATGACAGATGACAGATGACAGATGACAGATCACAAATGACAGACGACAGATTACAGATGACAGATGACAGATGACAGATAACAGATTACAGATGACAGATGACCAATGCCAGATGACAGATGACAGATGACAGATGACAGATGACAGATGACAGATGACAGATGACAGATGACAGATGACAGATGACAGATAACAGATTACAGATGACAGATGACAAATGCCAGATGACAGATGACAGATGACAGATGACAGATGACAGATGACAGATGACAGATGACAGATGGCAGATGACAGATGACAGATGACATATGACAGATGACAGATGACAGATGACAGATGACAGATGACAAATGACAGATCACAAATGACAGACGACAGATTACAGATGACAGATGACAGATGACAGATAACAGATTACAGATGACAGATGACAAATGCCAGATGACAGATGACAGATGACAGATGACAGATGACAGATGACAGATGACAGATGACAGATGACAGATGACAGATGACAGATGACAGATGACAGATGACAGATGACAGATGACATATGACAGATGACAGATGACAGATCACAAATGACAGATGACAGATGACAGATGACAGATGACAGTTGACAGATGACAGATGACAGATGACAGATGACAGATGACAGATCACAAATGACAGACGACAGGTTACAGATGACAGATAACAGATTACAGATGACAAATGACAGAAGACAGGTGACAGATGACAGATGACAGATGACAGATGACAGATGACAGATGACAGATGACAGATGACAGATGACAGATGACAGATGACAGATGACAGATGACAGATGACAGATGACAGATGACAGATGACAGATGACAGATGACAGATGACAGATGACAAATGCCAGATGACAGATGACAGATGACAGATGACAGATGACAGATGACAGATGACAGATGACAGATGACAGATGACAGATGACAGATGACAGATGACAGTTGACAGATGACAGATGACAGATAACAGATGACAAAAGACATAAGACAGATGACAGATGAAAAATGACAGATGCCAGATGACAGATGACATATGACAGATGACAGATGACAGATGATAGATGACATATGACAGATGGCAAATGACAGACGACAAATGACAGATGAAAGATGACAGATGACACATGACAGATTACAGATGACAGGTGGTAGAGGACATATGAAAGATTGCAGATGAATATGACATATGACAGATGACCGATTGCAGATGACAGATGACAGATGACAGATAACAGATGACAGATGACAGATAACAGATGACATATGACAAATGCCAGATGACAGATGACAGATGACAGATGACAGATGACAGATGACAGATGACAGATGACAGATGGCAGATGACAGATGATAGATGACAGATGACAGATGACAGATGACAGATGACAGATGATAGATGACAGATGACAGATGGCAAATGACAGATGATAAATGACAGATGACTGATGACAAATGACAGATGACAGATGACAAATGGCCAATGGCAGATGACAAATGACAGATGAAAGATGACACATGACAGATTACAGATGACAGGTGGTAGAGGACATATGAAAGATGACAGATGAATATGACATATGACAGATCACCGATTGCCGATGACAGATGACAGGTTACAGATGACAGATGACAGATGACAGATGACAGATGCCAGATGACAGATGACAGGTGACAGATGACAGATGACAGATGACAGATGACAGATGACAGATGACAGATGACAGATGATAGATGACAGATGACAGATGACAGATGACAGATCACAAATGACAGACGACAGATTACAGATGACAGATGACAGATGACAGATAACAGATTACAGATGACAGATGACAAATGCCAGATGACAGATGACAGATGACAGATGACAGATGACAGATGACAGATGACAGATGACAGATGACAGATGACAGATGACAGATGACAGATGACAGATGACAGATGACAGATGACAGATAACAGATTACAGATGACAGATGACAAATGCCAGATGACAGATGACAGATGACAGATGACAGATGACAGATGACAGATGACAGATGACAGATGGCAGATGACAGATGACAGATGACAGATGACAGATGACAGATGACAGATGACAGATGACAGATGACAGATCACAAATGACAGACGACAGATTACAGATGACAGATGACAGATGACAGATAACAGATTACAGATGACAGATGACAAATGCCAGATGACAGATGACAGATGACAGATGACAGATGACAGATGACAGATGACAGATGACAGATGAATATGACATATGACAGATCACCGATTGCAGATGACAGATGACAGGTTACAGATGACAGATGACAGATGACAGATGACAGATGGCAGATGACAGATGACAGATGACAGATGACAGATGACAGATGACAGATGACAGATGACAGATGACAGATGACAGATGACAGATGACAGATCACAAATGACAGACGACAGATTACAGATGACAGATGACAGATGACAGATAACAGATTACAGATGACAGATGACAAATGCCAGATGACAGATGACAGATGACAGATGACAGATGACAGATGACAGATGACAGATGACAGATGACAGATGACAGATGACAGATAACAGATTACAGATGACAGATGACAAATGCCAGATGACAGATGACAGATGACAGATGACAGATGACAGATGACAGATGACAGATGACAGATGGCAGATGACAGATGACAGATGACATATGACAGATTACAGATGACAGATGACAGATGACAGATGACAAATGACAGATCACAAATGACAGACGACAGATTACAGATGACAGATGACAGATGACAGATAACAGATTACAGATGACAGTTGACAGATGACAGATGACAGATAACAGATGACAAAAGACATAAGACAGATGACAGATGAAAAATGACAGATGCCAGATGACAGATGACATATGACAGATGACAGATGACAGATGATAGATGACAGATGACAGATGGCAAATGACAGACGACAAATGACAGATGAAAGATGACAGATGACACATGACAGATTACAGATGACAGGTGGTAGAGGACATATGAAAGATTGCAGATGAATATGACATATGACAGATGACCGATTGCAGATGACAGATGACAGGTGACAGATGACAGATGACAGATGACAGATGACAGATGACAGATGACAGATGACAGATGACAGATGACAAAAAACAGAAGACAGATGACAGATGACAAATGACAGGCGGCAGATGACAGATGACAGTTGACAGATGACAGCTGACAGATGACAAATGACAGATGACAGATGACAGATCACAGATGACAGATGACAGATGACAGATCACAGATGACAGATAACAGATGACAAATGACAAAAGACAGATGACAGATGACAAATGACAGATGACAGATGACAGATGACAGATGACAAATTACAGATGACAGATGACAGATGACATGTGACAGATGACAGATGACAGATGACAGATGATAGATGACAGATGAGAAATGACAGGTGACGGATGACACATGACAGATGACAGACGACAGATTACAAATGACAGAAGACAGAAGACAGATGACAGATGACAGATGACACATGACAGATGACAGGTGACAGATGACAGATGACAGATGACAGATGACAAATTCCAGATGACAGATGACAGATGACAGATGACAGATGACAGATGACAGATGACAGATGACAGATGACAGATGACAGATGACAGATGACAGATGACAGTTGACAGATGACAGATGACAGATAACAGATGACAAAAGACATAAGACAGATGACAGATGAAAAATGACAGATGCCAGATGACAGATGACATATGACAGATGACAGATGACAGATGATAGATGACAGATGACAGATGGCAAATGACAGACGACAAATGACAGATGAAAGATGACAGATGACACATGACAGATTACAGATGACAGGTGGTAGAGGACATATGAAAGATTGCAGATGAATATGACATATGACAGATGACCGATTGCAGATGACAGATGACAGGTGACAGATGACAGATGACAGATGACAGATGACAGATAACAGATTACAGATGACAGATGACAAATGCCAGATGACAGATGACAGATGACAGATGACAGATGACAGATGACAGATGACAGATGACAGATGACAGATGACAGATGACAGATAACAGATTACAGATGACAGATGACAAATGCCAGATGACAGATGACAGATGACAGATGACAGATGACAGATGACAGACGACAGATGACAGATGACAGATGACAGATGACAGATGACAGATGACAGATGACAGATGACAGATGACAGATGACAGATGACAGATGACAGATGACATATGACAGATGACAGATGACAGATCACAAATGACAGATGACAGATGACAGATGACAGATGACAGTTGACAGATGACAGATGACAGATGACAGATGACAGATGACAGATCACAAATGACAGACGACAGGTTACAGATGACAGATAACAGATTACAGATGACAAATGACAGAAGACAGGTGACAGATGACAGATGACAGATGACAGATGACAGATGACAGATGACAGATGACAGATGACAGATGACAGATGACAGATGACAGATGACAGATGACAGATGACAGATGACAGATGACAGATGACAGATGACAGATGACAGATGACAGATGACAGATGACAAATGCCAGATGACAGATGACAGATGACAGATGACAGATGACAGATGACAGATGACAGATGACAGATGACAGATGACAGATGACAGATGACAGATGACAGATGACAGTTGACAGATGACAGATGACAGATAACAGATGACAAAAGACATAAGACAGATGACAGATGAAAAATGACAGATGCCAGGTGACAGATGACATATGACAGATGACAGATGACAGATGATAGATGACAGATGACAGATGGCAAATGACAGACGACAAATGACAGATGAAAGATGACAGATGACACATGACAGATTACAGATGACAGGTGGTAGAGGACATATGAAAGATTGCAGATGAATATGACATATGACAGATGACCGATTGCAGATGACAGATGACAGGTGACAGATGACAGATGACAGATGACAGATGACAGATGACAGATGACAGATGACAGATGACAGATGACAGATGACAAAAAACAGAAGACAGATGACAGATGACAAATGACAGGCGGCAGATGACAGATGACAGTTGACAGATGACAGCTGACAGATGACAAATGACAGATGACAGATGACAGATCACAGATGACAGATGACAGATGACAGATCACAGATGACAGATAACAGATGACAAATGACAAAAGACAGATGACAGATGACAAATGACAGATGACAGATGACAGATGACAGATGACAAATTACAGATGACAGATGACAGATGACATGTGACAGATGACAGATGACAGATGACAGATGATAGATGACAGATGAGAAATGACAGGTGACGGATGACACATGACAGATGACAGACGACAGATTACAAATGACAGAAGACAGAAGACAGATGACAGATGACAGATGACACATGACAGATGACAGGTGGCAGATGACAGATGACAGATGAAAGATGACAAATGACAGTTGACAGATTTCATATGGCAGATGCAGATGACAGATAACAAATGACAGATGACAGAAGACACGTGATAAATTACAGATGACCGGTGACAGATGACAGATGACAGACGACAGCTGACAGATGGCAGATGACATGTTATAGATGACATATGACAGATGACACATGACAGAGAGACAGATGACAGATGACATATGACAGATGACACATGAGAGATTACAGGTGAGAGATGACAGATGACAGATGACAGATGACAGATGACAGATGACAGATGACAGATGATAGATGACAGATGACAGATGGCATATGACAGATGATAAATGACAGATGACTGATGACAAATGACAGATGACAGATGACAAATGGCCATTGGCAGATGACAGATGACAGATGACAGATTACAGATGACACATGACAGATTACAGATGAGAGATGACAGATTACAGGTGACAGATGACAGATGACAGATGACAGCTGACAGATGACAGATGACAGATGACAGATGAAGACGACAGATGACAGATGACAGATGACAGATGACAGATGACAGATGACAGATAACAGATGACAGATGACAGATGACAAATGACAGAAGACAGATGACAGATGACAGATGACAGATGACAGATGACAGATGACAGATGACAGATGACAGATAACAGATGACAGATGACAGATGACAGATGACAGATGACAGATGACAGATGACAGATGACAGATGACAGATGACAGATGACAGGTGACAGATAACAGATGACAGATGACAAATGACCGAAGACAGATGACAGATGACAGATGACAGATGACAGATGACAGATGACAGATGACAGATGATAGATAACATATGAAATATGACCGATTACAGATGACAGATGACAGGCGGCAGATGACAGATGACAGTTGACAGATGACAGATGACAAATGACAGATGACAGATGACAGATCACAGATGACAGATGACAGATCACAGATGACAGATAACAGATGACAAATGACAAAAGACAGATGACAGATGACAAATGACAGATGACAGATGACAGATGACAGATGACAGATGACAAATGACAGATGACAAATTACAGATGACAGATGACAGATCACAGATGACAGATGACAGATGACAGATAACAGATGACAGATGACAGATAACAGATGACAAATGACAAAAGACAGATGACAGATGACAAATGACAGATGACAGATGACAGATGATAGATGACAGATGACAGATGACACATGACAGATGACAGATGACAGATGGTAGATGACAGATGACAAAAGGCAGAAGACAGATGACGGATGACAGATGACAGATGACAGATGACAGATGACAGATGACAGATGACAAATGACAGATGACAAATTACAGATGACAGATGACAGATCACAGATGACAGATGACAGATGACAAATTACAGATGACAGATGACAGATCACAGATGACAGATGACAGGTGACAGATGACAGATGACAGATGACAGATGACAGATGACAGATGACAGATGACAGATGACAGATGACAGATGACAGATGACAGATGACAGATGACAAAAAACAGAAGACAGATGACAGATGACAAATGACAGGCGGCAGATGACAGATGACAGTTGACAGATGACAGATGACAGATGACAAATGACAGATGACAGATGACAGATCACAGATGACAGATGACAGATGACAGATCACAGATGACAGATAACAGATGACAAATGACAAAAGACAGATGACAGATGACAAATGACAGATGACAGATGACAGATGACAGATGACAGATGACAAATTACAGATGACAGATGACAGATGACATGTGACAGATGACAGATGACAGATGACAGATGATAGATGACAGATGAGAAATGACAGGTGACGGATGACACATGACAGATGACAGACGACAGATTACAAATGACAGAAGACAGAAGACAGATGACAGATGACAGATGACACATGACAGATGACAGGTGGCAGATGACAGATGACAGATGAAAGATGACAAATGAAAGTTGACAGATTTCATATGGCAGATGCAGATGACAGGTAACAAATGACAGATGACAGAAGACACGTGATAAATTACAGATGACCGGTGACAGATGACAGATGACAGATGACAGACGACAGCTGACAGATGGCAGATGACATGTTATAGATGACACATGACAGATGACACATGACAGAGAGACAGATGACAGATGACATATGACAGATGACACATGAGAGATTACAGGTGAGAGATGACAGATTACAGATGACAGATGACAGATGACAGACGACAGATAACAGATGGCAGATGACAGATGACAGATAACACATGACAGATGACAAATGACAAAAGACAGATGACAGATGACAGATGACAGATGACAGATGACAGATGACAGATGGTAGATGACAGATGACAGATGACAGATGACAGATGACAGATGATAGCTGACAGATGACAAATGACAAATGGCAAATGACAGATGACAAATGACAGATGATAGATGGCCAATGGCAGTTGACAGCTGACAGATGGCAGATGACAGATGACAGATAACAGATGACAGATGACAAATGACAGAAGACAGATGACAGATGACAGATGACAGATGACAAATGACAGATGACAGATGACAGATGACAGATGACAGATGACAGATGACAGATGATAGATGACAGATGACAGATGACATATGACATATGACAGATGACCGATTGCAAATGACAGATGACAGGTGACAGATGACAGATGACAGATGACAGATGACAGATGACAGATGACAGATGACAGATGACAGATGACAGATGACAGATGACAGATGACAGATGACAGATGACAGATGACAGATGACAGATGACAGATGACAGATGACAGATGATAGATAACATATGAAATATGACCGATTACAGATGACAGATGACAGGCGGCAGATGACAGATGACAGTTGACAGATGACAGATGACAGATGACAAATGACAGATGACAGATGACAGATCACAGATGACAGATGACAGATGACAGATGACAGATCACAGATGACAGATAACAGATGACAAATGACAAAAGACAGATGACAGATGACAAATGACAAATGACAGATGACAAATTACAGATGACAGATGACAGATCACAGATGACAGATGACAGATGACAGATAACAGATGACAGATGACAGATAACAGATGACAAATGACAAAAGACAGATGACAGATGGCAAATGACAGATGACAGATGACAGATGATAGATGACAGATGACAGATGACACATGACAGATGACAGATGACAGATGGTAGATGACAGATGACAAAAGGCAGAAGACAGATGACGGATGACAGATCACAGATGACAGATGACAGATGACAGATGACAGATGACAGATGACAGATGACAAATGACAGATGACAAATTACAGATGACAGATGACAGATCACAGATGACAGATGACAGATGACAAATTACAGATGACAGATGACAGATCACAGATGACAGATGACAGGTGACAGATGACAGATGACAGATGACAGATGACAGATGACAGATGACAGATGACAAAAAACAGAAGACAGATGACAGATGACAAATGACAGGCGGCAGATGACAGATGACAGTTGACAGATGACAGATGACAGATGACAAATGACAGATGACAGATGACAGATCACAGATGACAGATGACAGATGACAGATGACAGATGACAGATGATAGATGACAGATGACAGATGGCAAATGACAGATGATAAATGACAGATGACTGATGACAAATGACAGATGACAGATGACAAATGGCCATTGGCAGATGACAGATGACAGATGACAGATGACAGATGACAGATGACAGATGACAGATGATAGATGACAGATGACAGATGGCAAATGACAGATGATAAATGACAGATGACTGATGACAAATGACAGATGACAGATGACAAATGGCCATTGGCAGATGACAGATGACAGATGACAGATTAAAAATGACACATGACAGATTACAGATGACAGATGACAGATGAAGACGACAGATGACAGATGACAGATGACAGATGACAGATGACAGATAACAGATGACAGATGACAGATGACAAATGACAGAAGACAGATGACAGATGACAAATGACAGAAGACAGATGACAGATGACAGATGACAGATGACAGATGATAGATGGCAGATGACAGTTGGCAAATGACAGATGACAAATGACAGATGACAAATGACAGATGACAGATGGCAAATGCCAGCTGAAAGATGACAGATGACAGATGACACATGACAGATTACAGATGACAGATGATAGATGACATATGAAGGATGACAGCTGACATATGACAGATGACAGATGACAGATGACAGATGACAGATGACAAATGACAGATGACAAATTACAGATGACAGATGACAGATCACAGATGACAGATGACAGATGACAAATGACAGATGACAGATGACAGATGACAGATGACAGATGACAGATGACAAATGACAGATGACAAATTACAGATGACAGATGACAGATCACAGATGACAGATGACAGATGACAAATTACAGATGACAGATGACAGATCACAGATGACAGATGACAGATGACAGATGACAGATGACAAATGACAGATGACAGATGACAGATGCCAGATGACAGATGACATATGACAGATGACAGATGACAGATGGTAGATGACAGATGACAAAAGGCAGAAGACAGATGACGGATGACAGATGACAGATGACAGATGACAGATGCCAGATGACAGATGACATATGACAGATGACAGATGAAAGATGACAGATGACAGATGGCAAATGACAGATGACAAATGACAGATGAAAGATGACAGATGACACATGACGTATTACAGATGACAGATGATAGATGACATATGAAAGATGACAGATGACATATGACAGATGACACATGACAGATTACAGATGACAGATGATAGATAACATATGAAATATGACCGATTACAGATGACAGATGACAGGCGGCAGATGACAGATGACAGTTGACAGATGACAGATGACAGATGACAAATGACAGATGACAGATGACAGATCACAAATGACAGATGACAGATGACAGATGACAGATCACAGATGACAGATAACAGATGACAAATGACAAAAGACAGATGACAGATGACAAATGACAGATGACAGATGACAGATGACAGATGACAGATGACAAATGACAGATGACAAATTACAGATGACAGATGACAGATCACAGATGACAGATGACAGATGACAGATAACAGATGACAGATGACAGATAACAGATGACAAATGACAAAAGACAGATGACAGATGACAAATGACAGATGACAGATGACAGATGACAGATGATAGATGACAGATGACAGATGACACATGACAGATTACAGATGAGAGATGACAGATGACAAATGACAGAAGACAGATGACAGATGACAGATGACAGATGACAGATGACAGATGACAGATGACAGATGATAGATGACAGATGACAGATGACAGATGACAGATGACAGATGACAGATGACAGATGACAGATGACAGATGACAGATGAAAGATGACAGATGACAGATGACAGATGACAGATGACAGATGACAGATGACAGATGACAGATGACAGATGACAGATGACAGATGACAGATGACAGATAACAGGTGACAAAAGACAGAAGACAGATGACAGATGACAGATGACAGATGACAAATGACAGATGCCAGATGACAGATGACATATGACAGAGGGACAGATGACAGATGGCATATGACAGATGACACATGAGAGATTACAGGTGAGAGATGACAGATTACAGATGACAGATGACAGACGACAGATAACAGATGGCAGATGACAGATGACAGATAACACATGACAGATGACAAATGACAAAAGACAGATGACAGATGACAGATGACAGATGACAGATAACAGATGACAGATGATAGATGACAGATGACAGATGGCAAATGACAGATGATAAATGACAGATGACTGATGACAAATGACAGATGACAGATGACATATGGCCAATGGCAGATGACAGATGACAGATGACAGATTACAGATGACACATGACAGATTACAGATGACAGGTGGTAGAGGACATATGAAAGATGACAGATGAATATGACATATGACAGATGACCGATTGCAGATGACAGATGACAGATGACAGATGACAGGTGACAGATGACAGATGACAGATGACAGATGACAGATGACAGACGACAGATTACAGATGACAGATGACAGATGACAGATAACAGATTACAGATGACAGATGACAAATGCCAGATGACAGATGACAGATGACAGATGACAGATGACAGATGATAGATGACAGATGACAGATGGCAAATGACAGATGATAAATGACAGATGACTGATGACAAATGACAGATGACAGATGACAAATGGCCAATGGCAGATGACAAACGACAGATGAAAGATGACAGATGACACATGACAGATTACAGATGACAGGTGGTAGAGGACATATGAAAGATGACAGATGAATATGACATATGACAGATGACCGATTGCAGATGACAGGTGACAGATGACAGATGACAGATGACAGATGACAGATGACAGATGACAGATGACAGATGACAGATGACAGATGACAGATCACAAATGACAGACGACAGATTACAGATGACAGATGACAGATGACAGATGACAGATAACAGATTACAGATTACAGATGACAGATGACAAATGCCAGATGACAGATGACAGATGACAGATGACAGATGACAGATGACAGATGACAGTTGACAGATGACAGATGACAGATGACAGATGACAGATGACAGATGACAGATGACAGATGACAGATCACAAATGACAGACGACAGATTACAGATGGCAGATGACAGATGACAGATGACAGATGACAGATGACAGATGACAGATGACAGATCACAAACGACAGACGACAGATGACAGATGACAGATGACAGATGACAGATGACAGATGACAGATGACAGTTGACAGATGACAGATAACAGATTACAGATGACAGATGACAAATGCCAGATGACAGATGACAGATGACAGATGACAGATGACAGATGACAGATGACAGATGACAGATGACAGATGACGGATGACAGATCACAAATGACAGATGACAGATGACAGATGACAGATTACAGATGACAGATGACAGATGACAGATGACAGATGACAGATGACAGATGACAGATGACAGATGACAGATGACAGATGACAGATGACAGATGACAGATGACAGATGACAGATGACAGATGACAGATGACAGATGACAGATCACAAATGACAGACGACAGATTACAGATGACAGATAACAGATTACAGATGACAAATGACAGAAGACAGGTGACAGATGACAGATGACAGATGACAGATGACAGATGACAGATGACAGATGACAGATGACAGACGACAGATGACAGATGACAGATGACAGATGACAGATGACAGATGACAGATGACAGATGACAAATGCCAGATGACAGACGACAGATGACAGATGACAGATGACAGATGACAGATGACAGATGACAGATGACAAATGCCAGATGACAGATGACAGATGACAGATGACAGATGACAGACGACAGATGACAGATGACAGATGACAGATGACAGATGACAGATGACAGATGACAGATGACAGATGACAGATGACAAAAAACAGAAGACAGATGACAGATGACAAATGACAGAAGACAGATGACAGATGGTAGATGACAGATGACAGATGACAGATCACAGATGACAGATGACAGATGACAGATGACAGATGACAGATGACAGATGACAGATGACAGATGACAGATGACAGATGACAGATGACAGATGACAGATGACAGATGACAGATAACAGATGACAAATGACCGAAGACAGATGACAGATGCCAGATGACAAATGACAGATGACAGATGACAGATGACAGGTGACAGATGACAGATGGCAAATGACAGATGACAAATGACAGATGAAAGATGACAGATGACACATGACATATTACAGATGACAGATGATAGATTACAGATGACAAATGACAGAAGACAGGTGACAGATGACAGGTGACAGATGACAGATGACAGATGACAGATGACAGATGACAGATGACAGATGACAGATGACAGATGACAGATGACAGATGACAGATGACAGATAACAGATGACAGATGCCAGATGACAGATGACAGATGACAGATGACAGATGCCAGATGACAGATGACAGATGACAGATGACAGATGACAGATGACAGATGACAGATGACAGATGACAGATGACAGATGACAGATGACAGATGACAGATGACAGATGACAGATGACAGATGACAGATGACAGATGACAGATGACAGATGACAGATGACAGATGACAGATGACAGATGACAGATGACAGATGACAGATGACAGATGACAGATGACAGATGACAGATGACAGATGACAGATGAAAGATGACAGATGACAGATCACAAATGACAGACGACAGATCACAGATGACAAATGACAGATGACAGATAACAGATTACAGATGACAAATGACAGAAGACAGGTGACAGATGACAGGTGACAGATGACAGATGACAGATGACAGATGACAGATGACAGATGACAGATGACAGATGACAGATGACAGATGACAGATGACAGATGACAGGTGACAGATGACAGATGACAGATGACAGATAACAGATGACAGATGCCAGATGACAGATGACAGATGACAGATGACAGATGCCAGATGACAGATGACAGATGACAGATGACAGATGACAGATGACAGATGACAGATGACAGATGACAGATGACAGATGACAGATGACAGATGACAGATGACAGATGACAGATGACAGATGACAGATGACAGATGACAGATGACAGTTGACAGATGACAGATGACAGATGATAGATGACAGATGACAGATGGCAAATGACAGATGACAAATGACAGATGAAAGATGACAGATGACACATGACATATTACAGATGACAGATGATAGATGACATATGAAAGATGACAGATGACATATGACAGATGACAGATGACACATGACAGATTACAGATGACAGATGACAGATGACAGATGACAGATGACAGATGACAGATGACAGATGACAGATGACAGATGACAGATGACAGATGACAGATGACAGATAACAGATTACAGATGACATATGACAAATGCCAGATGACAGATGACAGATGACAGATGACAGATGACAGATGACAGATGACAGATGGCAGATGACAGATGACAGATGACAGATGACAGATGACAGATGACAGATGACAGATGACAGATGACAGATGATAGATGACAGATGACAGATGGCAAATGACAGATGATAAATGACAGATGACTGATGACAAATGACAGATGACAGATGACAAATGGCCAATGGCAGATGACAAATGACAGATGAAAGATGACACATGACAGATTACAGATGACAGGTGGTAGAGGACATATGAAAGATGACAGATGAATATGACATATGACAGATCACCGATTGCAGATGACAGATGACAGGTTACAGATGACAGATGACAGATGACAGATGACAGATGGCAGATGACAGATGACAGATGACAGATGACAGATGACAGATGACAGATGACAGATGACAGATGACAGATGACAGATGACAGATGACAGATGACAGATGACAGATCACAAATGACAGACGACAGATTACAGATGACAGATGACAGATGACAGATGACAGATAACAGATTACAGATGACAGATGACAAATGCCAGATGACAGATGACAGATGACAGATGACAGATGACAGATGACAGATGACAGATGACAGATGACAGATGACAGATGACAGATAACAGATTACAGATGACAGATGACAAATGCCAGATGACAGATGACAGATGACAGATGACAGATGACAGATGACAGATGACAGATGACAGATGGCAGATGACAGATGACAGATGACAGATGACAGATGACAGATGACAGATGACAGATGACAGATGACAAATGACAGATCACAAATGACAGACGACAGATTACAGATGACAGATGACAGATGACAGATAACAGATTACAGATGACAGATGACAAATGCCAGATGACAGATGACAGATGACAGATGACAGATGACAGATGACAGATGACAGATGACAGATGACAGATGACAGATGACAGATGACAGATGACAGATGACAGATGACAGATGACAGATGACAGATGATAGATGACAGATGACAGATGGCAAATGACAGATGATAAATGACAGATGACTGATGACAAATGACAGATGACAGATGACAAATGGCCAATGGCAGATGACAAATGACAGATGAAAGATGACACATGACAGATTACAGATGACAGGTGGTAGAGGACATATGAAAGGTGACAGATGAATATGACATATGACAGATCACCGATTGCAGATGACAGATGACAGGTTACAGATGACAGATGACAGATGACAGATGACAGATGACAGATGACAGATGACAGATGACAGATGATAGATGACAGATGACAGATGGCAAATGACAGATGATAAATGACAGATGACTGATGACAAATGACAGATGACAGATGACAAATGGCCAATGGCAGATGACAAATGACAGATGAAAGATGACACATGACAGATTACAGATGACAGGTGGTAGAGGACATATGAAAGATGACAGATGAATATGACATATGACAGATCACCGATTGCAGATGACAGATGACAGGTTACAGATGACAGATGACAGATGACAGATGACAGATGACAGATGATAGATGACAGATGACAGATGGCAAATGACAGATGATAAATGACAGATGACTGATGACAAATGACAGATGACAGATGACAAATGGCCAATGGCAGATGACAAATGACAGATGAAAGATGACACATGACAGATTACAGATGACAGGTGGTAGAGGACATATGAAAGATGACAGATGAATATGACATATGACAGATCACCGATTGCAGATGACAGATGACAGGTTACAGATGACAGATGACAGATGACAGATGACAGATAACAGATGACAAAAGACAGAAGACAGATGACAGATGACAGATGACAGATGACAGATGACAAATGACAGATGCCAGATGACAGATGACATATGACAGAGAGACAGATGACAGATGACATATGACAGATGACACATGAGAGATTACAGGTGAGAGATGACAGATTACAGATGACAGATGACAGACGACAGATAACAGATGGCAGATGACAAAAGACAGAAGACAGATGACAGATGACAGATGACAGATGACAGATGACAAATGACAGATGCCAGATGACAGATGACATATGACAGATGACAGATGACAGATGACAGATGACAGATGACAGATGACAGATGACAGATGACAGATGATAGATGACAGATGACAGATGGCAAATGACAGATGATAAATGACAGATGACTGATGACAAATGACAGATGACAGATGACAAATGGCCAATGGCAGATGACAAATGACAGATGAAAGATGACACATGACAGATTACAGATGACAGGTGGTAGAGGACATATGAAAGATGACAGATGAATATGACATATGACAGATCACCGATTGCAGATGACAGATGACAGATGACAGATGACAGATGACAGATGACAGATGACAGATGACAGATAACAGATGACAAAAGACAGAAGACAGATGACAGATGACAGATGACAGATGACAGATGACAAATGACAGATGCCAGATGACAGATGACATATGACAGAGAGACAGATGACAGATGACATATGACAGATGACACATGAGAGATTACAGGTGAGAGATGACAGATTACAGATGACAGATGACAGACGACAGATAACAGATGGCAGATGACAAAAGACAGAAGACAGATGACAGATGACAGATGACAGATGACAGATGACAAATGACAGATGCCAGATGACAGATGACATATGACAGATGACAGATGACAGATGACAGATGACAGATGACAGATGACAGATGACAGATGACAGATGACAGGTGACAGATGACAGATGACAGATGACAGATGACAGATGACAGATGACAGATGACAGATGACAGATGACAGATGACAGATGACAGATGACAGATGACAGATGACAGATAACAGATGACAGATGCCAGATGACAGATGACAGATGACAGATGACAGATGCCAGATGACAGATGACAGATGACAGATGACAGATGACAGATGACAGATGACAGATGACAGATGACAGATGACAGATGACAGATGACAGATGACAGATGACAGATGACAGATGACAGATGACAGTTGACAGATGACAGATGACAGATGATAGATGACAGATGACAGATGGCAAATGACAGATGACAAATGACAGATGAAAGATGACAGATGACACATGACATATTACAGATGACAGATGATAGATTACAGATGACAAATGACAGAAGACAGGTGACAGATGACAGGTGACAGATGACAGATGACAGATGACAGATGACAGATGACAGATGACAGATGACAGATGACAGATGACAGATGACAGATGACAGATGACAGATGACAGATAACAGATGACAGATGCCAGATGACAGATGACAGATGACAGATGACAGATGCCAGATGACAGATGACAGATGACAGATGACAGATGACCGATGACAGATGACAGATGACAGATGACAGATGACAGATGACAGATGACAGATGACAGATGACAGATGACAGATGACAGATGACAGATGACAGATGACAGATGACAGATGACAGATGACAGATGACAGATGACAGATGACAGATGACAGATGACAGATGACAGATGGCAGATGACAGATGACAGATGACAGATGACAGATGACAGATGAAAGATGACAGATGACAGATCACAAATGACAGACGACAGATCACAGATGACAAATGACAGATGACAGATAACAGATTACAGATGACAAATGACAGAAGACAGGTGACAGATGACAGGTGACAGATGACAGATGACAGATGACAGATGACAGACGACAGATAACAGATGGCAGATGACAAAAGACAGAAGACAGATGACAGATGACAGATGACAGATGACAGATGACAGATGACAAATGACAGATGCCAGATGACAGATGACATATGACAGATGACAGATGACAGATGACAGATGACAGATGACAGATGACAGATGACAGATGACAGATGACAGATGACAGGTGACAGATGACAGATGACAGATGACAGATGACAGATGACAGATGACAGATGACAGATGACAGATGACAGATGACAGATGACAGATGACAGATGCCAGATGACAGATGACAGATGACAGATGACAGATGACAGATGACAGATGACAGATGACAGATGACAGATGACAGATGACAGATGACAGATAACAGATGACAGATGCCAGATGACAGATGACAGATGACAGATGACAGATGCCAGATGACAGATGACAGATGACAGATGACAGATGACAGATGACAGATGACAGATGACAGATGACAGATGACAGATGACAGATGACAGATGACAGATGACAGATGACAGATGACAGTTGACAGATGACAGATGACAGATGATAGATGACAGATGACAGATGGCAAATGACAGATGACAAATGACAGATGAAAGATGACAGATGACACATGACATATTACAGATGACAGATGATAGATTACAGATGACAAATGACAGAAGACAGGTGACAGATGACAGGTGACAGATGACAGATGACAGATGACAGATGACAGATGACAGATGACAGATGACAGATGACAGATGACAGATGACAGATGACAGATGACAGATAACAGATGACAGATGCCAGATGACAGATGACAGATGACAGATGACAGATGCCAGATGACAGATGACAGATGACAGATGACAGATGACCGATGACAGATGACAGATGACAGATGACAGATGACAGATGACAGATGACAGATGACAGATGACAGATGACAGATGACAGATGACAGATGACAGATGACAGATGACAGATGACAGATGACAGATGACAGATGACAGATGACAGATGACAGATGACAGATGACAGATGGCAGATGACAGATGACAGATGACAGATGACAGATGACAGATGAAAGATGACAGATGACAGATGACAGATGACAGATGACAGTTGACAGATGACAGATGACAGATGATAGATGACAGATGACAGATGGCAAATGACAGATGACAAATGACAGATGAAAGATGACAGATGACACATGACATATTACAGATGACAGATGACAGTTGACAGATGACAGATGACAGATGATAGATGACAGATGACAGATGGCAAATGACAGATGACAAATGACAGATGAAAGATGACAGATGACAGATGACAGATGAAAGATGACAGATGACAGATCACAAATGACAGACGACAGATCACAGATGACAAATGACAGATGACAGATAACAGATTACAGATGACAAATGACAGAAGACAGGTGACAGATGACAGGTGACAGATGACAGATGACAGATGACAGATGACAGATGACAGATGACAGATGACAGATGACAGATGACAGATGACAGATGACAGATGACAGATGACAGATGACAGATGACAGATGACAGATGACAGATAACAGATGACAGATGCCAGATGACAGATGACAGATGACAGATGACAGATGCCAGATGACAGATGACAGATGACAGATGACAGATGACAGATGACAGATGACAGATGACAGATGACAGATGACAGATGACAGATGACAGATGACAGATGACAGATGACAGATGACAGATGGCATATTACAGATGACAGATGATAGATGACATATGAAAGATGACAGATGACATATGACAGATGACAGATGACAGATGACAGATGACAGATGACCGATGACAGATGACAGATGACAGATGACAGATGACAGATGACAGATGACAGATGACAGATGACAGATGACAGATGCCAGATGACAGATGACATATGACAGAGAGACAGATGACAGATGACATATGACAGATGACACATGAGAGATTACAGGTGAGAGATGACAGATTACAGATGACAGATGACAGACGACAGATAACAGATGGCAGATGACAAAAGACAGAAGACAGATGACAGATGACAGATGACAGATGACAGATGACAAATGACAGATGCCAGATGACAGATGACATATGACAGATGACAGATGACAGATGACAGATGACAGATGACCGATGACAGATGACAGATGACAGATGACAGATGACAGATGACAGATGACAGATGACAGATGACAGATGACAGATGACAGATGACAGATGACAGATCACAAATGACAGACGACAGATCACAGATGACAAATGACAGATGACAGATAACAGATTACAGATGACAAATGACAGAAGACAGGTGACAGATGACAGGTGACAGATGACAGATGACATATGAAAGATGACAGATGACATATGACAGATGACAGATGACAGATGACAGATGACAGATGACCGATGACAGATGACAGATGACAGATGACAGATGACAGATGACAGATGACAGATGACAGATGACAGATGACAGATGACAGATGCCAGATGACAGATGACATATGACAGAGAGACAGATGACAGATGACATATGACAGATGACACATGAGAGATTACAGGTGAGAGATGACAGATGACAGATGACAGATGACAGATGACAGATGACAGATGACAGATGACAGATGACAGATGACAGATGACAGATGACATATTACAGATGACAGATGATAGATGACATATGAAAGATGACAGATGACATATGACAGATGACAGATGACAGATGACAGATGACAGATGACCGATGACAGATGACAGATGACAGATGACAGATGACAGATGACAGATGACAGATGACAGATGACAGATGACAGATGACAGATGACAGATGACAGATGACAGATGACAGATGACAGATGACAGATGACAGATGGCAGATGACAGATGACAGATGACAGATGACAGATGACAGATGAAAGATGACAGATGACAGATCACAAATGACAGACGACAGATCACAGATGACAAATGACAGATGACAGATAACAGATTACAGATGACAAATGACAGAAGACAGGTGACAGATGACAGGTGACAGATGACAGATGACAGATGACAGATGACAGATGACAGATGACAGATGACAGATGACAGATGACAGATGACAGATGACAGATGACAGATGACAGATGACAGATGACAGATGACAGATAACAGATGACAGATGCCAGATGACAGATGACAGATGACAGATGACAGATGCCAGATGACAGATGACAGATGACAGATGACAGATGACAGATGACAGATGACAGATGACAGATGACAGATGACAGATGACAGATGACAGATGACAGATGACAGATGACAGATGACAGATGACAGATGACAGTTGACAGATGACAGATGACAGATGATAGATGACAGATGACAGATGGCAAATGACAGATGACAAATGACAGATGAAAGATGACAGATGACACATGACATATTACAGATGACAGATGATAGATGACATATGAAAGATGACAGATGACATATGACAGATGACAGATGACACATGACAGATTACAGATGACAGATGACAGATGACAGATGACAGATGACAGATGACAGATGACAGATGACAGATGACAGATGACAGATGACAGATGACAGATGACAGATAACAGATTACAGATGACATATGACAAATGCCAGATGACAGATGACAGATGACAGATGACAGATGACAGATGACAGATGACAGATGGCAGATGACAGATGACAGATGACAGATGACAGATGACAGATGACAGATGACAGATGACAGATGACAGATGACAGATGATAGATGACAGATGACAGATGGCAAATGACAGATGATAAATGACAGATGACTGATGACAAATGACAGATGACAGATGACAAATGGCCAATGGCAGATGACAAATGACAGATGAAAGATGACACATGACAGATTACAGATGACAGGTGGTAGAGGACATATGAAAGATGACAGATGAATATGACATATGACAGATCACCGATTGCAGATGACAGATGACAGGTTACAGATGACAGATGACAGATGACAGATGACAGATGGCAGATGAAAGATGACAGATGACAGATGACAGATGACAGATGACAGATGACAGATGACAGATGACAGATGACAGATGACAGATGACAGATGACAGATGACAGATGACAGATGACAGATGACAGATCACAAATGACAGACGACAGATTACAGATGACAGATGACAGATGACAGATAACAGATTACAGATGACAGATGACAAATGCCAGATGACAGATGACAGATGACAGATGACAGATGACAGATGACAGATGACAGATGACAGATGACAGATGACAGATGACAGATGACAGATAACAGATTACAGATGACAGATGACAAATGCCAGATGACAGATGACAGATGACAGATGACAGATGACAGATGACAGATGACAGATGACAGATGGCAGATGACAGATGACAGATGACAGATGACAGATGACAGATGACAGATGACAGATGACAGATGACAAATGACAGATCACAAATGACAGACGACAGATTACAGATGACAGATGACAGATGACAGATAACAGATTACAGATGACAGATGACAAATGCCAGATGACAGATGACAGATGACAGATGACAGATGACAGATGACAGATGACAGATGACAGATGACAGATGACAGATGACAGATGACAGATGACAGATGACAGATGACAGATGACAGATGACAGATGACAGATGACAGATGACAGATGACAGATGACAGATCACAAATGACAGATGACAGATGACAGATGACAGATGACAGATGACAGATGACAGTTGACAGATGACAGATGACAGATGACAGATGACAGATGACAGATCACAAATGACAGACGACAGGTTACAGATGACAGATAACAGATTACAGATGACAAATGACAGAAGACAGGTGACAGATGACAGATGACAGATGACAGATGACAGATGACAGATGACAGATGACAGATGACAGATGACAGATGACAGATGACAGATGACGGATGACAGATGACAGATGACAAATGCCAGATGACAGATGACAGATGACAGATGACAGATGACAGATGACAGATGACAGATGACAGATCACAAATGACAGACGACAGGTTACAGATGACAGATAACAGATTACAGATGACGAATGACAGAAGACAGGTGACAGATGACAGATGACAGATGACAGATGACAGATGACAGATGACAGATGACAGATGACAGATGACAGATGACAGATGACAGATGACAGATGACAGATGACAGATGACAGATGACAGATGACAGATGACAGATGACAGATGACAGATGACAAATGCCAGATGACAGATGACAGATGACAGATGACAGATGACAGATGACAGATGACAGATGACAGCTGACAGATGACAGATGACAGATGACAGATGACAGATGACAGACGACAGACGACAGATGACAGATGACAGATGACAGATGACAGATGACAGATGACAGATGACAGATAACAGATGACAGATGACAGATGACAAATGACAGAAGACAGATGACAGATGACAGATTACAGATGACACATGACAGATTACAGATGAGAGATGACAGATTACAGGTGACAGATGACAGATGACAGATGACAGCTGACAGATGACAGATGACAGATGACAGATGACAGATGACAGACGACAGATGACAGATGACAGATGACAGATGACAGATGACAGATGACAGATGACAGATAACAGATGACAGATGACAGATGACAAATGACAGAAGACAGATGACAGATGACAGATGACAGATGACAGATGATAGATGGCAGATGACAGTTGGCAAATGACAGATGACAAATGACAGATGACAAATGACAGATGACAGATGACAAATGCCAGCTGAAAGATGACAGATGACACATGACAGATTACAGATGACAGATGATAGATGACATATGAAGGATGACAGCTGACATATGACAGATGACAGATGACACATGACAGATTACAGATGACAGATGATAGATGACATATGAAAGATGACATATGACATATGACAGATGACAGATGACAGATGACAGATGACAGATGACAGATGATAGCTGACAGATGACAAATGACAAATGGCAAATGACAGATGACAAATGACAGATGATAGATGGCCAATGGCAGTTGACAGCTGACAGATGGCAGATGACAGATGACAGATGACAGATAACAGATAACAGATGACAGATGACAAATGACAGAAGACAGATGACAGATGACAGATGACAGATGACAAATGACAGATGACAGATGACAGATGACAGATGACAGATGACAGATGACAGATGATAGATGACAGATGACAGATGACATATGACATATGACAGATGACCGATTGCAAATGACAGATGACAGGTGACAGATGACAGATGACAGATGACAGATGACAGATGACAGATGACAGATGACAGATGACAGATGACAGATGACAGATGACAGATGACAGATGACAGATGACAGATAACAAATGACAGATGACAAATGACCGAAGACAGATGACAGATGACAGATGACAGATGACAGATGACAGATGACAGATGACAGATGACAGATGACAGATGACAGATGACAGATGACAGATGACAGATGACAGATGACAGATGCCAGATGACAGATGACAGATGACAGATGGTAGATGACGGATGACAAAAGGCAGAAGACAGATGACGGATGACAGATGACAGATGACAGATGACAGATGCCAGATGACAGATGACATATGACAGATGACAGATGACAGATGAAAGATGACAGATGACAGATGGCAAATGACAGATGACAAATGACAGATGAAAGATGACAGATGACACATTACATATTACAGATGACAGATGATAGATGACATATGAAAGATGACAGATGACATATGACAGATGACACATGACAGATTACAGATGACAGATGATAGATAACATATGAAATATGACCGATTACAGATGACAGATGACAGGCGGCAGATGACAGTTGACAGATGACAGATGACAGATGACAAATGACAGATGACAGATCACAGATGACAGATGACAGATGACAGATCACAGATGACAGATAACAGATGACAAATGACAAAAGACAGATGACAGATGACAAATGACAGATGACAGATGACAGATGACAGATGACAAATGACAAATGACAGATGACAAATTACAGATGACAGATGACAGATCACAGATGACAGATGACAAATAACAGATGACAGATGACAGATAACAGATGACAAATGACAAAAGACAGATGACAGATGACAAATGACAGATGACAGATGACAGATGATAGATGACAGATGACACATGACAGATTACAGATGAGAGATGACAGATGACAAATGACAGAAGACAGATGACAGATGACAGATGACAGATGACAGATGACAGATGACAGATGACAGATGATAGATGACAGATGACAGATGACAGATGACAGATGACAGATGACAGATGACAGATGACATATGACAGATGAAAGATGACAGATGACAGATGACAGATGACAGATGACAGATGACCGATGACAGATGACAGATGACAGATGACAGATGACAGATGACAGATAACAGATGACAAAAGACAGAAGACAGATGACAGATGACAGATGACAGATGACAAATGACAGATGCCAGATGACAGATGACATATGACAGAGGGACAGATGACAGATGACATATGACAGATGACATATGAGAGATTACAGGTGAGAGATGACAGATTACAGATGACAGATGACAGATGACAGATAACAGATGGCAGATGACAGATGACAGATAACACATGACAGATGACAAATGACAAAAGACAGATGACAGATGACAGATGACAGATGACAGATGACAGATGACAGATGACAGATGATAGATGACAGATGACAGATGGCAAATGACAGATGATAAATGACAGATGACTGATGACAAATGACAGATGACAGATGACATATGGCCAATGGCAGATGACAGATGACAGATGACAGATTACAGATGACACATGACAGATTACAGATGACAGGTGGTAGAGGACATATGAAAGATGACAGATGAATATGACATATGACAGATGACCGATTGCAGATGACAGATGACAGGTGACAGATGACAGATGACAGATGACAGATGACAGATGACAGATGACAGATGACAGATGACAGATGACAGATGACAGATGACAGATGACAGACGACAGATTACAGATGACAGATGACAGATGACAGATAACAGATTACAGATGACAGATGACAGATGACAGATGACAGATGACAGATGACAGATGACAGATGACAGATGACAGATGACAGATGACAGATGACAGATGACAGATGACAGATAACAGATTACAGATGACATATGACAAATGCCAGATGACAGATGACAGATGACAGATGACAGATGACAGATGACAGATGACAGATGACAGATGGCAGATGACAGATGATAGATGACAGATGACAGATGACAGATGACAGATGACAGATGATAGATGACAGATGACAGATGGCAAATGACAGATGATAAATGACAGATGACTGATGACAAATGACAGATGACAGATGACAAATGGCCAATGGCAGATGACAAATGACAGATGAAAGATGACACATGACAGATTACAGATGACAGGTGGTAGAGGACATATGAAAGATGACAGATGAATATGACATATGACAGATCACCGATTGCCGATGACAGATGACAGGTTACAGATGACAGATGACAGATGACAGATGACAGATGGCAGATGACAGATGACAGGTGACAGATGACAGATGACAGATGACAGATGACAGATGACAGATTACAGATGACAGATGACAAATGCCAGATGACAGATGACAGATGACAGATGACAGATGACAGATGACAGATGACAGATGACAGATGACAGATGACAGATGACAGATAACAGATTACAGATGACAGATGACAAATGCCAGATGACAGATGACAGATGACAGATGACAGATGACAGATGACAGATGACAGATGACAGATGGCAGATGACAGATGACAGATGACATATGACAGATGACAGATGACAGATGACAGATGACAAATGACAGATCACAAATGACAGACGACAGATTACAGATGACAGATGACAGATGACAGATAACAGATTACAGATGACAGATGACAAATGCCAGATGACAGATGACAGATGACAGATGACAGATGACAGATGACAGATGACAGATGACAGATGACAGATGACAGATGACAGATGACAGATGACAGATGACAGATGAAATATGACAGATGACAGATGACAGGTCACAAATGACAGATGACAGATGACAGATGACAGATGACAGTTGACAGATGACAGATGACAGATGACAGATGACAGATGACAGATGACAGATCACAAATGACAGACGACAGGTTACAGATGACAGATAACAGATTACAGATGACAAATGACAGAAGACAGGTGACAGATGACAGATGACAGATGACAGATGACAGATGACAGATGACAGATGACAGATGACAGATGACAGATGACAGATGACAGATGACAGATGACAGATGACAGATGACAGATGACAGATGACAGATGACAGATGACAGATGACAAATGCCAGATGACAGATGACAGATGACAGATGACAGATGACAGATGACAGATGACAGATGACAGATGACAGATGACAGATGACAGATGACAGATGACAGATGACAGATGACAGATGACAGATGACAGATGACAGATGACAGATGACAGATGACAGATGACAGATGACAGATGACAGATGACAGATGACAGATGACAGATGACAAATGCCAGATGACAGATGACAGATGACAGATGACAGATGACAGATGACAGATGACAGATGACAGCTGACAGATGACAGATGACAGATGACAGATGACAGATGACAGACGACAGACGACAGATGACAGATGACAGATGACAGATGACAGATGACAGATGACAGATGACAGATAACAGATGACAGATGACAGATGACAAATGACAGAAGACAGATGACAGATGACAGATTACAGATGACACATGACAGATTACAGATGAGAGATGACAGATTACAGGTGACAGATGACAGATGACAGATGACAGCTGACAGATGACAGATGACAGATGACAGATGACAGATGACAGACGACAGATGACAGATGACAGATGACAGATGACAGATGACAGATGACAGATGACAGATAACAGATGACAGATGACAGATGACAAATGACAGAAGACAGATGACAGATGACAGATGACAGATGACAGATGATAGATGGCAGATGACAGTTGGCAAATGACAGATGACAAATGACAGATGACAAATGACAGATGACAGATGACAAATGCCAGCTGAAAGATGACAGATGACACATGACAGATTACAGATGACAGATGATAGATGACATATGAAGGATGACAGCTGACATATGACAGATGACAGATGACACATGACAGATTACAGATGACAGATGATAGATGACATATGAAAGATGACATATGACATATGACAGATGACAGATGACAGATGACAGATGACAGATGACAGATGATAGCTGACAGATGACAAATGACAAATGGCAAATGACAGATGACAAATGACAGATGATAGATGGCCAATGGCAGTTGACAGCTGACAGATGGCAGAAGACAGATGACAGATGACAGATAACAGATAACAGATGACAGATGACAAATGACAGAAGACAGATGACAGATGACAGATGACAGATGACAAATGACAGATGACAGATGACAGATGACAGATGACAGATGACAGATGACAGATGATAGATGACAGATGACAGATGACATATGACATATGACAGATGACCGATTGCAAATGACAGATGACAGGTGACAGATGACAGATGACAGATGACAGATGACAGATGACAGATGACAGATGACAGATGACAGATGACAGATGACAGATGACAGATGACAGATGACAGATGACAGATAACAAATGACAGATGACAAATGACCGAAGACAGATGACAGATGACAGATGACAGATGACAGATGACAGATGACAGATGACAGATGACAGATGACAGATGACAGATGACAGATGACAGATGACAGATGACAGATGACAGATGCCAGATGACAGATGACAGATGACAGATGGTAGATGACGGATGACAAAAGGCAGAAGACAGATGACGGATGACAGATGACAGATGACAGATGACAGATGCCAGATGACAGATGACATATGACAGATGACAGATGACAGATGAAAGATGACAGATGACAGATGGCAAATGACAGATGACAAATGACAGATGAAAGATGACAGATGACACATTACATATTACAGATGACAGATGATAGATGACATATGAAAGATGACAGATGACATATGACAGATGACACATGACAGATTACAGATGACAGATGATAGATAACATATGAAATATGACCGATTACAGATGACAGATGACAGGCGGCAGATGACAGTTGACAGATGACAGATGACAGATGACAAATGACAGATGACAGATCACAGATGACAGATGACAGATGACAGATCACAGATGACAGATAACAGATGACAAATGACAAAAGACAGATGACAGATGACAAATGACAGATGACAGATGACAGATGACAGATGACAAATGACAAATGACAGATGACAAATTACAGATGACAGATGACAGATCACAGATGACAGATGACAGATGACAAATAACAGATGACAGATGACAGATAACAGATGACAAATGACAAAAGACAGATGACAGATGACAAATGACAGATGACAGATGACAGATGATAGATGACAGATGACACATGACAGATTACAGATGAGAGATGACAGATGACAAATGACAGAAGACAGATGACAGATGACAGATGACAGATGACAGATGACAGATGACAGATGACAGATGACAGATGATAGATGACAGATGACAGATGACAGATGACAGATGACAGATGACAGATGACAGATGACATATGACAGATGAAAGATGACAGATGACAGATGACAGATGACAGATGACAGATGACCGATGACAGATGACAGATGACAGATGACAGATGACAGATGACAGATAACAGATGACAAAAGACAGAAGACAGATGACAGATGACAGATGACAGATGACAAATGACAGATGCCAGATGACAGATGACATATGACAGAGGGACAGATGACAGATGACATATGACAGATGACATATGAGAGATTACAGGTGAGAGATGACAGATTACAGATGACAGATGACAGATGACAGATAACAGATGGCAGATGACAGATGACAGATAACACATGACAGATGACAAATGACAAAAGACAGATGACAGATGACAGATGACAGATGACAGATGACAGATGACAGATGACAGATGATAGATGACAGATGACAGATGGCAAATGACAGATGATAAATGACAGATGACTGATGACAAATGACAGATGACAGATGACATATGGCCAATGGCAGATGACAGATGACAGATGACAGATTACAGATGACACATGACAGATTACAGATGACAGGTGGTAGAGGACATATGAAAGATGACAGATGAATATGACATATGACAGATGACCGATTGCAGATGACAGATGACAGGTGACAGATGACAGATGACAGATGACAGATGACAGATGACAGATGACAGATGACAGATGACAGATGACAGATGACAGATGACAGATGACAGACGACAGATTACAGATGACAGATGACAGATGACAGATAACAGATTACAGATGACAGATGACAGATGACAGATGACAGATGACAGATGACAGATGACAGATGACAGATGACAGATGACAGATGACAGATGACAGATGACAGATGACAGATAACAGATTACAGATGACATATGACAAATGCCAGATGACAGATGACAGATGACAGATGACAGATGACAGATGACAGATGACAGATGACAGATGGCAGATGACAGATGATAGATGACAGATGACAGATGACAGATGACAGATGACAGATGATAGATGACAGATGACAGATGGCAAATGACAGATGATAAATGACAGATGACTGATGACAAATGACAGATGACAGATGACAAATGGCCAATGGCAGATGACAAATGACAGATGAAAGATGACACATGACAGATTACAGATGACAGGTGGTAGAGGACATATGAAAGATGACAGATGAATATGACATATGACAGATCACCGATTGCCGATGACAGATGACAGGTTACAGATGACAGATGACAGATGACAGATGACAGATGGCAGATGACAGATGACAGGTGACAGATGACAGATGACAGATGACAGATGACAGATGACAGATGACAGATGACAGATGATAGATGACAGATGACAGATGACAGATGACAGATCACAAATGACAGACGACAGATTACAGATGACAGATGACAGATGACAGATAACAGATTACAGATGACAGATGACAAATGCCAGATGACAGATGACAGATGACAGATGACAGATGACAGATGACAGATGACAGATGACAGATGACAGATGACAGATGACAGATGACAGATGACAGATGACAGATAACAGATTACAGATGACAGATGACAAATGCCAGATGACAGATGACAGATGACAGATGACAGATGACAGATGACAGATGACAGATGACAGATGGCAGATGACAGATGACAGATGACAGATGACAGATGACAGATGACAGATGACAGATGACAGATGACAGATGACAGATCACAAATGACAGACGACAGATTACAGATGACAGATGACAGATGACAGATAACAGATTACAGATGACAGATGACAAATGCCAGATGACAGATGACAGATGACAGATGACAGATGACAGATGACAGATGACAGATGACAGATGAATATGACATATGACAGATCACCGATTGCAGATGACAGATGACAGGTTACAGATGACAGATGACAGATGACAGATGACAGATGGCAGATGACAGATGACAGATGACAGATGACAGATGACAGATGACAGATGACAGATGACAGATGACAGATGACAGATGACAGATGACAGATGACAGATGACAGATCACAAATGACAGACGACAGATTACAGATGACAGATGACAGATGACAGATAACAGATTACAGATGACAGATGACAAATGCCAGATGACAGATGACAGATGACAGATGACAGATGACAGATGACAGATGACAGATGACAGATGACAGATGACAGATGACAGATAACAGATTACAGATGACAGATGACAAATGCCAGATGACAGATGACAGATGACAGATGACAGATGACAGATGACAGATGACAGATGACAGATGACAGATGGCAGATGACAGATGACAGATGACATATGACAGATGACAGATGACAGATGACAGATGACAAATGACAGATCACAAATGACAGACGACAGATTACAGATGACAGATGACAGATGACAGATAACAGATTACAGATGACAGATGACAAATGCCAGATGACAGATGACAGATGACAGATGACAGATGACAGATGACAGATGACAGATGACAGATGACAGATGACAGATGACAGATGACAGATGACAGATGACAGATGAAATATGACAGATGACAGATGACAGGTCACAAATGACAGATGACAGATGACAGATGACAGATGACAGTTGACAGATGACAGATGACAGATGACAGATGACAGATGACAGATGACAGATCACAAATGACAGACGACAGGTTACAGATGACAGATAACAGATTACAGATGACAAATGACAGAAGACAGGTGACAGATGACAGATGACAGATGACAGATGACAGATGACAGATGACAGATGACAGATGACAGATGACAGATGACAGATGACAGATGACAGATGACAGATGACAGATGACAGATGACAGATGACAGATGACAGATGACAGATGACAAATGCCAGATGACAGATGACAGATGACAGATGACAGATGACAGATGACAGATGACAGATGACAGATGACAGATGACAGATGACAGATGACAGATGACAGATGACAGATGACAGATGACAGATGACAGTTGACAGATGACAGATGACAGATAACAGATGACAAAAGACATAAGACAGATGACAGATGAAAAATGACAGATGCCAGATGACAGATGACATATGACAGATGACAGATGACAGATGATAGATGATAGATGACAGATGACAGATGGCAAATGACAGACGACAAATGACAGATGAAAGATGACAGATGACACATGACAGATTACAGATGACAGGTGGTAGAGGACATATGAAAGATTGCAGATGAATATGACATATGACAGATGACCGATTGCAGATGACAGATGACAGGTGACAGATGACAGATGACAGATGACAGATGACAGATGACAGATGACAGATGACAGATGACAGATGACAAAAAACAGAAGACAGATGACAGATGACAAATGACAGGCGGCAGATGACAGATGACAGTTGACAGATGACAGCTGACAGATGACAAATGACAGATGACAGATGACAGATCACAGATGACAGATGACAGATGACAGATCACAGATGACAGATAACAGATGACAAATGACAAAAGACAGATGACAGATGACAAATGACAGATGACAGATGACAGATGACAGATGACAGATGACAAATTACAGATGACAGATGACAGATGACATGTGACAGATGACAGATGACAGATGACAGATGATAGATGACAGATGAGAAATGACAGGTGACGGATGACACATGACAGATGACAGACGACAGATTACAAATGACAGAAGACAGAAGACAGATGACAGATGACAGATGACACATGACAGATGACAGGTGGCAGATGACAGATGACAGATGAAAGATGACAAATGACAGTTGACAGATTTCATATGGCAGATGCAGATGACAGATAACAAATGACAGATGACAGAAGACACGTGATAAATTACAGATGACCGGTGACAGATGACAGATGACAGACGACAGCTGACAGATGGCAGATGACATGTTATAGATGACACATGACAGATGACACATGACAGAGAGACAGATGACAGATGACATATGACAGATGACACATGAGAGATTACAGGTGAGAGATGACAGATGACAGATGACAGATGACAGATGACAGATGACAGATGACAGATGACAGATGATAGATGACAGATGACAGATGGCATATGACAGATGATAAATGACAGATGACTGATGACAAATGACAGATGACAGATGACAAATGGCCAGTGGCAGATGACAGATGACAGATGACAGATTACAGATGACACATGACAGATTACAGATGAGAGATGACAGATTACAGGTGACAGATGACAGATGACAGATGACAGCTGACAGATGACAGATGACAGATGACAGATGAAGACGACAGATGACAGATGACAGATGACAGATGACAGATGACAGATGACAGATAACAGATGACAGATGACAGATGACAAATGACAGAAGACAGATGACAGATGACAGATGACAGATGATAGATGGCAGATGACAGTTGGCAAATGACAGATGACAAATGACAGATGACAAATGACAGATGACAGATGACAAATGCCAGCTGAAAGATGACAGATGACAGATGACACATGACATATTACAGATGACAGATGATAGATGACATATGAAAGATGACATATGACATATGACAGATGACAGATGACAGATGACAGATGACAGATGACAGATGACAGATGATAGCTGACAGATGACAAATGACAAATGGCAAATGACAGATGACAAATGACAGATGATAGATGGCCAATGGCAGTTGACAGCTGACAGATGGCAGATGACAGATGACAGATAACAGATGACAGATGACAAATGACAGAAGACAGATGACAGATGACAGATGACAGATGACAAATGACAGATGACAGATGACAGATTACAGATGACAGATGACAGATGACAGATAACAGATTACAGATGACAGATGACAAATGCCAGATGACAGATGACAGATGACAGATGACAGATGACAAATGCCAGATGACAGATGACAGATGACAGATGACAGATGACAGATGACAGATGACAGATGACAGATGGCAGATGACAGATGACAGATGACATATGACAGATGACAGATGACAGATGACAGATGACAGATGACAAATGACAGATCACAAATGACAGACGACAGATTACAGATGACAGATGACAGATGACAGATAACAGATTACAGATGACAGATGACAAATGCCAGATGACAGATGACAGATGACAGATGACAGATGACAGATGACAGATGACAGATGACAGATGACAGATGACAGATGACAGATGACAGATGACAGATGACAGATGACAGATGACAGATGACATATGACAGATGACAGATGACAGATCACAAATGACAGATGACAGATGACAGATGACAGATGACAGTTGACAGATGACAGATGACAGATGACAGATGACAGATGACAGATGACAGATGACAGATCACAAATGACAGACGACAGGTTACAGATGACAGATAACAGATTACAGATGACAAATGACAGAAGACAGGTGACAGATGACAGATGACAGATGACAGATGACAGATGACAGATGACAGATGACAGATGACAGATGACAGATGACAGATGACAGATGACAGATGACAGATGACAGATGACAGATGACAGATGACAGATGACAGATGACAGATGACAGATGACAAATGCCAGATGACAGATGACAGATGACAGATGACAGATGACAGATGACAGATGACAGATGACAGATGACAGATGACAGATGACAGATGACAGATGACAGATGACAGATGACAGTTGACAGATGACAGATGACAGATAACAGATGACAAAAGACATAAGACAGATGACAGATGAAAAATGACAGATGCCAGATGACAGATGACATATGACAGATGACAGATGACAGATGATAGATGATAGATGACAGATGACAGATGGCAAATGACAGACGACAAATGACAGATGAAAGATGACAGATGACACATGACAGATTACAGATGACAGGTGGTAGAGGACATATGAAAGATTGCAGATGAATATGACATATGACAGATGACCGATTGCAGATGACAGATGACAGGTGACAGATGACAGATGACAGATGACAGATGACAGATGACAGATGACAGATGACAGATGACAGATGACAAAAAACAGAAGACAGATGACAGATGACAAATGACAGGCGGCAGATGACAGATGACAGTTGACAGATGACAGCTGACAGATGACAAATGACAGATGACAGATGACAGATCACAGATGACAGATGACAGATGACAGATCACAGATGACAGATAACAGATGACAAATGACAAAAGACAGATGACAGATGACAAATGACAGATGACAGATGACAGATGACAGATGACAGATGACAAATTACAGATGACAGATGACAGATGACATGTGACAGATGACAGATGACAGATGACAGATGATAGATGACAGATGAGAAATGACAGGTGACGGATGACACATGACAGATGACAGACGACAGATTACAAATGACAGAAGACAGAAGACAGATGACAGATGACAGATGACACATGACAGATGACAGGTGGCAGATGACAGATGACAGATGAAAGATGACAAATGACAGTTGACAGATTTCATATGGCAGATGCAGATGACAGATAACAAATGACAGATGACAGAAGACACGTGATAAATTACAGATGACCGGTGACAGATGACAGATGACAGACGACAGCTGACAGATGGCAGATGACATGTTATAGATGACACATGACAGATGACACATGACAGAGAGACAGATGACAGATGACATATGACAGATGACACATGAGAGATTACAGGTGAGAGATGACAGATGACAGATGACAGATGACAGATGACAGATGACAGATGACAGATGACAGATGATAGATGACAGATGACAGATGGCATATGACAGATGATAAATGACAGATGACTGATGACAAATGACAGATGACAGATGACAAATGGCCATTGGCAGATGACAGATGACAGATTACAGATGACACATGACAGATTACAGATGAGAGATGACAGATTACAGGTGACAGATGACAGATGACAGATGACAGCTGACAGATGACAGATGACAGATGACAGATGAAGACGACAGATGACAGATGACAGATGACAGATGACAGATGACAGATGACAGATAACAGATGACAGATGACAGATGACAAATGACAGAAGACAGATGACAGATGACAGATGACAGATGATAGATGGCAGATGACAGTTGGCAAATGACAGATGACAAATGACAGATGACAAATGACAGATGACAGATGACAAATGCCAGCTGAAAGATGACAGATGACAGATGACACATGACAGATTACAGATGACAGATGATAGATGACATATGAAAGATGACATATGACATATGACAGATGACAGATGACAGATGACAGATGACAGATGACAGATGACAGATGACAGATGATAGCTGACAGATGACAAATGACAAATGGCAAATGACAGATGACAAATGACAGATGATAGATGGCCAATGGCAGTTGACAGCTGACAGATGGCAGATGACAGATGACAGATAACAGATGACAGATGACAAATGACAGATGACAGATGACAGATGACAGATGACAGATGACAGATGACAAATGACAGATGACAGATGACAGATGACAGATGACAGATGACAGATGACAGATGACAGATGACAGATGATAGATGACAGATGACAGATGACATATGACATATGACAGATGACCGATTGCAAATGACAGATGACAGGTGACAGATGACAGATGACAGATGACAGATGACAGATGACAGATGACAGATGACAGATGACAGATGACAGATGACAGATGACAGATGACAGATGACAGATGACAGATGACAGATGACAGATGACAGATGACAGGTGACAGATAACAGATGACAGATGATAGATGGCAGATGACAGTTGGCAAATGACAGATGACAAATGACAGATGACAAATGACAGATGACAGATGACAAATGCCAGCTGAAAGATGACAGATGACAGATGACACATGACAGATTACAGATGACAGATGATAGATGACATATGAAAGATGACATATGACATATGACAGATGACAGATGACAGATGACAGATGACAGATGACAGATGACAGATGACAGATGATAGCTGACAGATGACAAATGACAAATGGCAAATGACAGATGACAAATGACAGATGATAGATGGCCAATGGCAGTTGACAGCTGACAGATGGCAGATGACAGATGACAGATAACAGATGACAGATGACAAATGACAGATGACAGATGACAGATGACAGATGACAGATGACAGATGACAAATGACAGATGACAGATGACAGATGACAGATGACAGATGACAGATGACAGATGACAGATGATAGATGACAGATGACAGATGACATATGACATATGACAGATGACCGATTGCAAATGACAGATGACAGGTGACAGATGACAGATGACAGATGACAGATGACAGATGACAGATGACAGATGACAGATGACAGATGACAGATGACAGATGACAGATGACAGATGACAGATGACAGATGACAGATGACAGATGACAGATGACAGGTGACAGATAACAGATGACAGATGACAAATGACCGAAGACAGATGACAGATGACAGATGACAGATGACAGATGACAGATGACAGATGACAGATGACAGATGACAGATGATAGATAACATATGAAATATGACCGATTACAGATGACAGATGACAGGCGGCAGATGACAGATGACAGTTGACAGATGACAGATGACAAATGACAGATGACAGATGACAGATCACAGATGACAGATGACAGATCACAGATGACAGATAACAGATGACAAATGACAAAAGACAGATGACAGATGACAAATGACAGATGACAGATGACAGATGACAGATGACAGATGACAAATGACAGATGACAAATTACAGATGACAGATGACAGATCACAGATGACAGATGACAGATGACAGATAACAGATGACAGATGACAGATAACAGATGACAAATGACAAAAGACAGATGACAGATGACAAATGACAGATGACAGATGACAGATGATAGATGACAGATGACAGATGACACATGACAGATGACAGATGACAGATGGTAGATGACAGATGACAAAAGGCAGAAGACAGATGACGGATGACAGATGACAGATGACAGATGACAGATGACAGATGACAGATGACAAATGACAGATGACAAATTACAGATGACAGATGACAGATCACAGATGACAGATGACAGATGACAAATTACAGATGACAGATGACAGATCACAGATGACAGATGACAGGTGACAGATGACAGATGACAGATGACAGATGACAGATGACAGATGACAGATGACAGATGACAGATGACAGATGACAGATGACAAAAAACAGAAGACAGATGACAGATGACAAATGACAGGCGGCAGATGACAGATGACAGTTGACAGATGACAGATGACAGATGACAAATGACAGATGACAGATGACAGATCACAGATGACAGATGACAGATGACAGATCACAGATGACAGATAACAGATGACAAATGACAAAAGACAGATGACAGATGACAAATGACAGATGACAGATGACAGATGACAGATGACAAATTACAGATGACAGATGACAGATGACATGTGACAGATGACAGATGACAGATGACAGATGATAGATGACAGATGAGAAATGACAGGTGACGGATGACACATGACAGATGACAGACGACAGATTACAAATGACAGAAGACAGAAGACAGATGACAGATGACAGATGACACATGACAGATGACAGGTGGCAGATGACAGATGACAGATGAAAGATGACAAATGAAAGTTGACAGATTTCATATGGCAGATGCAGATGACAGATAACAAATGACAGATGACAGAAGACACGTGATAAATTACAGATGACCGGTGACAGATGACAGATGACAGATGACAGACGACAGCTGACAGATGGCAGATGACATGTTATAGATGACACATGACAGATGACACATGACAGAGAGACAGATGACAGATGACATATGACAGATGACACATGAGAGATTACAGGTGAGAGATGACAGATTACAGATGACAGATGACAGATGACAGATGACAGACGACAGATAACAGATGGCAGATGACAGATGACAGATAACACATGACAGATGACAAATGACAAAAGACAGATGACAGATGACAGATGACAGATGACAGATGACAGATGACAGATGACAGATGGTAGATGACAGATGACAGATGACAGATGACAGATGACAGATGATAGCTGACAGATGACAAATGACAAATGGCAAATGACAGATGACAAATGACAGATGATAGATGGCCAATGGCAGTTGACAGCTGACAGATGGCAGATGACAGATGACAGATAACAGATGACAGATGACAAATGACAGAAGACAGATGACAGATGACAGATGACAGATGACAGATGACAAATGACAGATGACAGATGACAGATGACAGATGACAGATGACAGATGACAGATGACAGATGATAGATGACAGATGACAGATGACATATGACATATGACAGATGACCGATTGCAAATGACAGATGACAGGTGACAGATGACAGATGACAGATGACAGATGACAGATGACAGATGACAGATGACAGATGACAGATGACAGATGACAGATGACAGATGACAGATGACAGATGACAGATGACAGATGACAGATGACAGATGACAGATGACAGATGACAGATAACAGATGACAGATGACAAATGACCGAAGACAGACGACAGATGACAGATGACAGATGACAGATGACAGATGACAGATGATAGATAACATATGAAATATGACCGATTACAGATGACAGATGACAGGCGGCAGATGACAGATGACAGTTGACAGATGACAGATGACAGATGACAAATGACAGATGACAGATGACAGATCACAGATGACAGATGACAGATGACAGATGACAGATCACAGATGACAGATAACAGATGACAAATGACAAAAGACAGATGACAGATGACAAATGACAAATGACAGATGACAAATTACAGATGACAGATCACAGATGACAGATGACAGATGACAGATAACAGATGACAGATGACAGATAACAGATGACAAATGACAAAAGACAGATGACAGATGGCAAATGACAGATGACAGATGACAGATGATAGATGACAGATGACAGATGACACATGACAGATGACAGATGACAGATGGTAGATGACAGATGACAAAAGGCAGAAGACAGATGACGGATGACAGATCACAGATGACAGATGACAGATGACAGATGACAGATGACAGATGACAGATGACAAATGACAGATGACAAATTACAGATGACAGATGACAGATCACAGATGACAGATGACAGATGACAAATTACAGATGACAGATGACAGATCACAGATGACAGATGACAGGTGACAGATGACAGATGACAGATGACAGATGACAGATGACAGATGACAGATGACAGATGACAAAAAACAGAAGACAGATGACAGATGACAAATGACAGGCGGCAGATGACAGATGACAGTTGACAGATGACAGATGACAGATGACAAATGACAGATGACAGATGACAGATCACAGATGACAGATGACAGATGACAGATGACAGATGACAGATGATAGATGACAGATGACAGATCACAGATGACAGATGACAGATGACAAATTACAGATGACAGATGACAGATCACAGATGACAGATGACAGGTGACAGATGACAGATGACAGATGACAGATGACAGATGACAGATGACAGATGACAAAAAACAGAAGACAGATGACAGATGACAAATGACAGGCGGCAGATGACAGATGACAGTTGACAGATGACAGATGACTGATGACAAATGACAGATGACAGATGACAAATGGCCATTGGCAGATGACAGATGACAGATGACAGATGACAGATGACAGATGACAGATGACAGATGACAGATGATAGATGACAGATGACAGATGGCAAATGACAGATGATAAATGACAGATGACTGATGACAAATGACAGATGACAGATGACAAATGGCCATTGGCAGATGACAGATGACAGATGACAGATTACAGATGACACATGACAGATTACAGATGACAGATGACAGATGAAGACGACAGATGACAGATGACAGATGACAGATGACAGATGACAGATAACAGATGACAGATGACAGATGACAAATGACAGAAGACAGATGACAGATGACAAATGACAGAAGACAGATGACAGATGACAGATGACAGATGACAGATGATAGATGGCAGATGACAGTTGGCAAATGACAGATGACAAATGACAGATGACAAATGACAGATGACAGATGACAAATGCCAGCTGAAAGATGACAGATGACAGATGACACATGACAGATTACAGATGACAGATGATAGATGACAGATGACAGATGACAGATGACAGATGACAGATGACAGATGACAGATAACAGATGACAGATGACAAATGACCGAAGACAGACGACAGATGACAGATGACAGATGACAGATGACAGATGACAGATGATAGATAACATATGAAATATGACCGATTACAGATGACAGATGACAGGCGGCAGATGACAGATGACAGTTGACAGATGACAGATGACAGATGACAAATGACAGATGACAGATGACAGATCACAGATGACAGATGACAGATGACAGATGACAGATCACAGATGACAGATAACAGATGACAAATGACAAAAGACAGATGACAGATGACAAATGACAAATGACAGATGACAAATTACAGATGACAGATCACAGATGACAGATAACAGATGGCAGATGACAGATGACAGATAACACATGACAGATGACAAATGACAAAAGACAGATGACAGATGACAGATGACAGATGACAGATAACAGATGACAGATGATAGATGACAGATGACAGATGGCAAATGACAGATGATAAATGACAGATGACTGATGACAAAAGGCAGAAGACAGATGACGGATGACAGATCACAGATGACAGATGACAGATGACAGATGACAGATGACAGATGACAGATGACAAATGACAGATGACAAATTACAGATGACAGATGACAGATCACAGATGACAGATGACAGATGACAAATTACAGATGACAGATGACAGATCACAGATGACAGATGACAGGTGACAGATGACAGATGACAGATGACAGATGACAGATGACAGATGACAGATGACAGATGACAGATGACAAAAAACAGAAGACAGATGACAGATGACAAATGACAGGCGGCAGATGACAGATGACAGTTGACAGATGACAGATGACAGATGACAAATGACAGATGACAGATGACAGATCACAGATGACAGATGACAGATGACAGATGACAGATGACAGATGATAGATGACAGATGACAGATCACAGATGACAGATGACAGATGACAAATTACAGATGACAGATGACAGATCACAGATGACAGATGACAGGTGACAGATGACAGATGACAGATGACAGATGACAGATGACAGATGACAGATGACAGATGACAAAAAACAGAAGACAGATGACAGATGACAAATGACAGGCGGCAGATGACAGATGACAGTTGACAGATGACAGATGACTGATGACAAATGACAGATGACAGATGACAAATGGCCATTGGCAGATGACAGATGACAGATGACAGATGACAGATGACAGATGACAGATGACAGATGATAGATGACAGATGACAGATGGCAAATGACAGATGATAAATGACAGATGACTGATGACAAATGACAGATGACAGATGACAAATGGCCATTGGCAGATGACAGATGACAGATGACAGATTACAGATGACACATGACAGATTACAGATGACAGATGACAGATGAAGACGACAGATGACAGATGACAGATGACAGATGACAGATGACAGATAACAGATGACAGATGACAGATGACAAATGACAGAAGACAGATGACAGATGACAAATGACAGAAGACAGATGACAGATGACAGATGACAGATGATAGATGGCAGATGACAGTTGGCAAATGACAGATGACAAATGACAGATGACAAATGACATATGACAGATGACAAATGCCAGCTGAAAGATGACAGATGACAGATGACACATGACAGATTACAGATGACAGATGATAGATGACATATGAAGGATGACAGCTGACATATGACAGATGACAGATGACAGATGACAGATGACAGATGACAAATGACAGATGACAAATTACAGATGACAGATGACAGATCACAGATGACAGATGACAGATGATAAATGACAGATGACAGATGACAGATGACAGATGACAGATGACAGATGACAAATGACAGATGACAAATTACAGATGACAGATGACAGATCACAGATGACAGATGACAGATGACAAATTACAGATGACAGATGACAGATCACAGATGACAGATGACAGATGACAGATGACAGATGACAAATGACAGATGACAGATGACAGATGCCAGATGACAGATGACATATGACAGATGACAGATGACAGATGGTAGATGACAGATGACAAAAGGCAGAAGACAGATGACGGATGACAGATGACAGATGACAGATGACAGATGACAGATGCCAGATGACAGATGACATATGACAGATGACAGATGAAAGATGACAGATGACAGATGGCAAATGACAGATGACAAATGACAGATGAAAGATGACAGATGACACATGACGTATTACAGATGACAGATGATAGATGACATATGAAAGATGACAGATGACATATGACAGATGACACATGACAGATTACAGATGACAGATGATAGATAACATATGAAATATGACCGATTACAGATGACAGATGACAGGCGGCAGATGACAGATGACAGTTGACAGATGACAGATGACAGATGACAAATGACAGATGACAGATGACAGATCACAAATGACAGATGACAGATGACAGATGACAGATCACAGATGACAGATAACAGATGACAAATGACAAAAGACAGATGACAGATGACAAATGACAGATGACAGATGACAGATGACAGATGACAGATGACAAATGACAGATGACAAATTACAGATGACAGATGACAGATCACAGATGACAGATGACAGATGACAGATAACAGATGACAGATGACAGATAACAGATGACAAATGACAAAAGACAGATGACAGATGACAAATGACAGATGACAGATGACAGATGATAGATGACAGATGACAGATGACACATGACAGATTACAGATGAGAGATGACAGATGACAAATGACAGAAGACAGATGACAGATGACAGATGACAGATGACAGATGACAGATGACAGATGACAGATGATAGATGACAGATGACAGATGACAGATGACAGATGA